>NC_065449.1:103392675-104068925 GCF_917563875.1 Diabrotica virgifera virgifera | reverse complement strand
ATGGATTTTAGTTCTTGAGAAAACTTTATAACAATCTCTCTACTGTAGGGGTAATTAACGCAGATGGATTCAATTATTTAATAACATTAATATCGTGATAAGCTTCCATGAGATTTTAGCTTAAAAACAGTAATTATCACTTAATCACAAATAGGAAAAACAGAAGTTTCCGATAGGCAATCAGTTATTCCCAGGGCCGTACTAAGTTTAAAACGAAGAATACAAAACGAATACCAGACAGTTCTGATGTACTATAATACCAACGAACGGATGCAAGAGGAAAGAAATAAATGCAATGTTGAAAAATAGAAATACATTTAACAATAACACAGAAGATCTTAAAAATATGAAAAAATTATTACGCAGAAAGATTTTATAAATACGGACTAAACCTAACAAACATAATAAATGAAGAAAAAGGAACGAAGTTGAACAAAAATATGAAAGGATAATTGAGGCTATGAGAGCCAGAGTTGTCTAACTGATAAGAACGTTACTTTACATAATCAAAGAAAATGATCAGAAGCTAACACTGTTCGATTGTTTTAGTAATTGCATCTTGACCAAGATTCAATGAGAATATTTAGTTGATAGAAAAGTTAAGCGCCAACTATTTTTAGAACAAAATTGGTACAATAAGACAAAAAGTTACCAATGAATAAAATAAAAAAAATTGGAATAAAATAATTATTTAAAGAAATATAACAGATATGTGACGTTTATAAAGTTACAAAAGAAAAACAAAACTTTTAAACTAGAGTTTTTAGCACAAACATTGTCCATTCGTTGCTTTACGACATTACAGAAAAAACACGAAACAAAGATAACAGCAATAGTAATGAAATATCTTAGAAGAATTTATGGAAAACCACAATGGGTAAATAGTTATTACATACATACGAAGAAATTGGACAAGAGCTAAATCAAAAATCAAGAACATCTTTTAGAAAAAATTAAGGAAGTAGTTAGGCTGGTATGGGCATCAAATAAGGAAAATCCAAAAGAATCTAACTAAAAGGATAATAGAAGCATATAGAACAAAGAAAAGAAAAAAAATGTATCTTCTTCTTTAAGTGCTATATCCGCGACGAAGGTTGGCAATCATTATGGCTATTCTGACCTTCGAGTCAGCTACTGTGAGCAGTTGCCTTGAGATGCAACCAAACCATTTTCTTAGGTTCTTCAACCAGGAAACGAGTCTCCTTCCTACGCTTCTCCTAAACTCTATATTTTCTTGAATTATGAGTCTCAAGATGTTGTATTTTTCGCCTCTCATCACATGTCCAAGATATTGCAATTTCCTTTCTTTTATTGTATTTTCCATTTCCCTCTCTCTGCATATTCTCCTGAACACTTCTATATTCGTGACTCTATCTACCCATGAAATCCTTAACACTTTTCTAAATGTCCACATTTTAAACGCGTTAAGTCGATTTATTGCATTTCCCTCTAATGTCCATTATTCAGCTCCATAGTCAAGCACAATGTGTGCACAACATTTAAATAGCTTTACTCTGGAGGCCAATGTCAGATCTTTGCTGTATAAAATCTTTTTCATTTTCAGGAAGTCCCCTCAATCTGCTGGACGTCTACTATTAAAGTTAAATTTATAGTATGGTGTAACTAGACCCAAACCCAGATATCCAAAGTGAAAGTTGTCCTCCAACACCAAATTGTTCTATATGGTCCACATAATGTTCAGAAAAAAGTCACACCATTTTGAGCGTCGGGTTTGGAGGGGGGGAAGAGGGGGGAGAAATCGGTAAATTCGTAGTTTTTTACATTTTTCGTAAATATTTCTAAAACTATACGATTTAGCATTTTTTAACTATAGCATTTTAAATGTGCATGCCCCTACAGAGGAAAAAGAAGATGATGTCAAAGAAATGTCAAATTCTATGAAGACCTACGAGCTGCATACCATTCATGCCCAAAGAATGACATCAAAATTATTTATGGTGATCTCAACGCAAAAATAGGAAACGAGCCACAATACCTACCAACGATAGGTAAGCACAGCCTCCATGAAGTATCCAATGACAATAGCATCAGACTAATAAATCTAGCAACTTTCGTTAACATGGTCATTGCCAGCACATGCTTCCAGCGAAAAAATGTTCATAAGGGAACGTGGAGATCTCCAGATGGGGTTACAGTAAACATGATCGATCATGTTATCATTGACTCTAGACATCACTCAGACGTAATAAACGTATGCAGCAGACGAGGGGCAAATGCAGACTCAGATCACTACCTAGTGGAAAGTAGAATAAGAGCCAGAATCTCAAACATTAAAAAAGAAAAAGGATCCAAAATTGAAAAATATGAAATAAAAAACTTAGCAAACAACAGCAAAAGGGCCAAATACAAAGAATATATAAAAGGAAGGCTAGAAAACAGACAAAAGCACGAGGATATAAAGAGAGAATGGTAAGCGTATAAAGGCATCATACAAGACGCTGTCAAAGAGACCTTGAATCTACAAAAAAAGGTCAAAACATCTGAAGGGAAGAGGTTCGATGAAGAGTGTCGCAACATAACAGAGAGAAAAAATAATGCATATCAACGACTACAACAACGACATAGAACAAGACAGGCAGAGGAGGAATATAGAATGCTAAGGAGGGAAGAGAAGAAAATACACCGCAGAAAGAAAAGAGAACATATAGAAAAAGAACTCCAAGAAATTGAAGAATTAAATAAACCAACAGAGACCAGAAAATTCTACCAAAAACTTAACAAAAGCAGAAAAGAATTTAAACCAAGAACAATGATGTGCAGAGACAAAGAAGGAGATATAGTAACTCAACAGAGTGAAATACTGCAAAGATGGACTGAATTCTTCAAAGAGAAATTTGAACAAAACGGAGACCCACTATACGATGAAATTATACTGGATCAAACGGATACCAGAGAAACAAACCCCCCTTCAGTAGCTGAAATGCAAGAAGCAGTTACCAGACTGAAAAACAACAAGTCACCTGGATTGGACAACATTAGCGTAGAATTAATAAAAGAAGGCGGAGACTCCCTATTGAATGCGATACACGAACTTATAGTGAACATATGGAATAAGAAACAATTGCCACAAGACTGGAATACCGGAGTAATCATTCCACTACATAAAAAGGGAGATATGCTTCAATGTAACAACTACCGGGCAATAACGCTACTAACTGTGGCATATAAAATACTGTCAAATATTGTGTATGGGCGATTGAGACCATATGCGGAACAAATAGTTGGGGGATATCAATGTGGTTTCTGCAGGCAGAAGTCCACAATAGATCAGATCTTCGTTTTGAGATAAATCTTGGAAAAGACTAGTGAATTTAATATAGAAACACATCATCTCTTCATTGACTTTGGAGTGCCTATGATAGTATCCATCGAGAATTTCTGATCAACGCCCTGAAAGAGTTTAACATTCCAACTCATCTCATTGATATAGTAAAAGAAACACTTAAAGTATAAAGCAGGGTTCGAATTCAAAACGCACGCAACAGATACAATCCATGTTAGAACGGGCCTACGACAGGGAGATGCCCTATCCTGTATTCTATTCAACATCACATTAGAGAAAATAATTAGAGAGTCAAAAGTCAACACCAGAGGAACAATAATAAAAAAAGTGTACAAATATTGGCATTTGCAGATGATGTTGATATCATAGCTAGAAGCAAAAGAGAAATGATAGAAGCATTTAATGCTATAGAAAGAGCGGAACAAAACAGTGGCCTAAATATTAATGAAATAAAAACCAAATACATGAAGGCCAGCAAATCGACAGGCCAAAGAAACCTACAGAATCTGACAATAGGAGACTATAACATCGAAAGCGTAAAAATTTTTACATATCTAGGTTCACTAGTTACCGCAGATAACAATATCAGCGAGGAAGTTAAGAGAAGAATACATATTGCTAATAAAACATATAATGGGCTCAGTAAACATCTAAGATCTAACAACATCACGAGAAAAACCAAATGCAAAATATACAAAACCCTGATAAAACCGGTCCTTATATATGGATCAGAGACATGGACACTGACGAAAAGCTAGGAGAACTTATTAGGTACGTTTGAACGAAAAATCCTTAGACACATATATAAGGGGGTGAAAGAAAAAGACGTATGGCGCAGAAGATATAATTTTGAGCTATACGCAGCAAACAACGAACCCGATGACATAACATCCATAAAGATAGACGTCTGCGCTGGATGGGCCATGTTGAACGAATGTTAAAGACCGAAACACCAAAACACATAATGAAGCAAACACCAGTAGGAAGAAGGTCAAAGGGATGGAACAAGTGGAACAAGATCTGAAAACACTTGAGATTACCCACTGGAAGAACAAAGCAAGGAACAGAGCAGAATGACGGAAAATCCTAGAACAAGCCAGGACCCAAAAAGGGTTGTCGAGCTACTGATGATGATGATGATACGATTTAGCATAAACAACCTTCTATACAAAAATAAAAGGCCTAACCTAAACATCCAAAGTAAAAGTTTTCCTCCAACACCAAATTGTTCTATATGGTCCACATGTTCAGTAAAAAGTTACACCACTTTGAGCGTCCGGTTTGGGGGGGAGATGGAGGAGAAGTCGTTAAATTAGTAGTTCTTTTAAGTTTTTCGTCAATATTTCTAAAACTGTGCTTTAGCGTAAACAATTTTCTATACAAAAATGTTCTACATAAAATTTAAAACAAAAAAGGTCCTTTACATAATTGTTATAAAATCAAAGGTTTCAGAGTTACTGAGGGTGAAAAGTGGAGGTTTTCTTCGATACTTTTTATATTTTTTGGGCAATTTCCCACTGATTTTCGTTAACAGGATTGGGTTTTATAAATAAAATTTGCTATTTCAGTGGCCGATGGTATGTTAGTGATAAGCCCTTGAAGAAACGTCAACCTCACCACCCAAAATCATCATCAATTGACCAAAAAATATAAAAAGTATCGAAAACCTCTACTTTTCACCCTCCGTAACTCTGGAACCGTTGATTTTATAACAATTATGTATAGGACCTTTTTTTGTTTTAAATTTTATGTAGAACATTTTTGTATAGAATATTGTTTACGCTAAAGCATAGTTTTAGAAAAAACTACTAATTTACCGACTTCTCCCCCATCTCCCCCCCCCCAAACCGGACGCTCAAAATGGTGTAACTTTTTACTGAAACATATGTGGACCAAATAGAATAATTTGGTGTTGGAGGAAAACTTTTATTTTTGATGTCTGGGTTAGGCTTTTTTTTGAACCAATTATAGTATACTACCTCTGTAACTTTGGAACCGTTCATTTTAGAAGGATTATGCATTGTACCTTTTTTATTTCAAATTTAATGTAGAACATTTTTGTATAGAAGGTTGTTCATGCTAAACCGCATAGTTTTAGAAATATTGAAGAAAAACGCAAAAAACTACGAATTTACCGATTTCTCCCCCCTCTCCCCCCCAAACCCGACGCTCAAAATGGTGTGACTTTTTTCTGAACATCATGTGGACCATATAGAACAATTTGGTGTTGGAGGAGAACTTTCACTTTGGATGTCTGGGTATGCCATCTTTTGGATCAATATTATCATACTATACCGTTAATATTCCGTTTGTATTACTGTTCTTGCTAATTTTCATAAATTTTGTTATTTTGATGGTAAGAGAGATATATAAGAGAAATACCTTAATATTTTGTTCATTATTCATTTTAAGTCTTCCAATTTGTCAGCTATTATGACTGCATCGTCGACATACCTAATGTTATCAATTCAACTTCCATTCTCTTTTATGCCGCCTGTCTCGTTTACCAAATCTTCTCGTGTGATTTCTTCAGAATAAGCATTAAACAATAACGGCGACAATATGCAACCTTGCCTGACCCCTCTCCTTATCTCAATTTCTTCTTTCTTCTGACACTTTTCTTCCAATTTTCACATTCGATCGTTGGCTGTTGTATAAATTTGATATCAATGTTACATCCCACGCATTCTTGTTTTTGAATACTTCTATAAGTCGGTCATGTTTTACTTTATCGAATGTCTTGTTTTAGTCTATAAAGCATACATAAAGATCTCGGTTAACATCTAAGCATCTTTGGGTCAGCACGTTAAAAGAAAATAGTGCCTTTCTTGTGGCCACTCCATTACGAAATCCAAACTGATAATCACTAATATCCATCTCCAGATTATATAGCGTGTATTCTAATATGGATGATTTTTAGCACGGTTTTTAAGGTACATATATGACAATATACTGAGCGTTCGATAATCACTACACTCCTTGGCATTTAATGGATTTGGATAGATATAATAAATGAAATTGAACAGTAAAGAGGAAAGACGATTGAAGAAATCAGAACACTGAGTGGAGACTGGAAAAACTGGAAGAGATAAATAAGCAATAAACATTAAAATAAATATTCCGACGATTAAAGGCATAAGGATTGACGCGAAGAAGAAATTTTAATGCTCAATAAATAGAATGAAAGTTATTCGAACATGAGCAAGACGGTCCTGTACAATTGTACATTGCATATATTATTACAGTGTATTGTCAAGATTGCATGTCGGTTGCAATATGCACTGATTTAATAAACAGAGATTGCACACAATTATTATAAAAAAGCACGTCTAAGTTAATTAGACGCAATCGGTCCTGAATAATTAGTTGACAACAATCATCTATTATCACGATAAGTCTGGAAAAATGAGTAATTATTATATTTATTTTATTATTTAAAAGCATCCACCACGCGATTTCTATTATTTTGTGTTCCTACTGGTACAATAATGCAACAGTGTCACGACAAGCTATGTAGCTGTGTGAAAAAAATTGCACTTTTTCCTTATATTTCCGGCGAGAACATTGGTAACGGTAAATGGACCTGATTTTATTATTTATTGTATTTATGTCATTATTAGGAAAATTAGCAATGTATGCTCTTCATAACACGTGAACTCTAGTATAGGTAATACTAATTAGAAGCGGGGAAAATGATATACTACTAAGTAAATAATAGCTTAAAACATCTTTACTCCGGTCAACTTACACATACGAGGTTACAAAAATTACCATCAAGCTGAAAATTGGCAGGATTGTTAAAAATACCATCATAAATGAAATCTTAAATGTCCTCATAAATCCGACCCGAGCTAAAAAATTTACGCGGGGTCAAAGTTCACCAAATATGATTTTTAGCGGTTTTCAGCGAAATGGTAAGTTTTATCATAAAATTAGTTCTAACAAAATATGTAGATTAGATAATTATCTATAAAAAATGTCTTATTACTTTTTTCCTAAGAGCCACCGTTTTTAAGATACAACGATTCAAAAAGTTGTAATCGTCATAATATGCGCACACGTTTTCCACACAACCTTTGAGGTAGTGTACTTAGCGCGTTTTTTAACGTGGTTTCCCCAGTAGGCCTATCATGCTGTTATGATTATTTTTAATTTGAAGCTATTGAATAATTGATATTGGCAAGAGTTAAAAATGATAAAAGTTATAAAAAGCGGTATAAATTAAAAAAAAGGGAAATTGGTTGCACACAGTTGCATAAAATTGTGTTTAGAAGTTTTTCCGGCGCAGCGCAGTTGGGAGTAAAGTTTGAATTGATTCTAATGAAGTGTCGACTAATTTCCATCCCCAGTCTTTTGGATCTAGCTGATAACCAAGCCACACTTGAACTTGGTAATATACCCGAAACAAATGTTGATGTACAGCCGCTGAGGTTGGAGGAAGACAAGATAATTGCATTTGTTTTTTATTTCGAGTATTTTTAAAGAAACATGCATATCGAAACTTATCTAAGCAAGTAGTTTCTTTAGGCGCTTAATACATAGAAAGAAGAAAGCTAATTCAGTTGGAAATAACTTCTGGTGGAGTTGAATTAGTTTTTTTTTAAACTTCAGCACATTCAAGTAATATAATACAACTTATATGTACATTGCATCCCTCGGTAGACCGCAAACTGTATAGTAGAAACATTATTATATTTATAATATCTTATATTATTATGTGTAATATAAGTTAAGTTGGCCGATATAATAATATGTTTACTAGTATTACAGCTTCAGTGATGTATATACGTGGTGTACTAATACATATTATGACGATTAGAACTCTTCCAACTTTTTGAATCGTTGTATCTCAAAAACGGAGGCTCTTACGAAAAAAAGTATTAAGATATTTTTTATAGATAATTATCTAATCTACATTTTTTGTTAGAACTAATTTTATGACAAAACTTACTTTTCGCTGAAGATCGCTGAAAACCTTATTTGGTGACATTTGACCCCGCGTAAATTTTTTAGCTCGGGTCGGATTTATAAGGACTTTTTAGATTTCATTTATGATGGTATTTTCAACAATCCTGCCAATTTTCAGTTTGATTGTAATTATTGTAACCTCACTCCAATTTTTGAGTATAACTAGACCGGTCTACTTGCCAATCAAATATTATATAATTACCAATAATTCACCAGAATATACCAAAAAATTGCTATGCAAGAGGAGTTTTCTAATAAATTAACCAAATTTATTTATTTAGGTAGTGTCCTTCGCCATATATTTAAAAATATTACATAACATTCCCTCTAAAACAAAATTGAAACTAAATATTACAAACTTATTAGGTACACCTATTAAATAAGAGGAGATTACAAATAGACAAACGAAAACACATGATCATTGGAAAGACACGATAGGTGAGCATGACTTATGCCTCCTCTACACATCGGCAGACGCGTCTGCGGATGCACCTGCCGATGTATCATCACGAGCTGACCGCACATCTGTAAATCGTTCAGTCTGTGTTAATTCTCGGGTGACGCAATATCTATTTTAAATTCACTGAGAAAACTAATGCGTCGTAGAGGTCAGAGGTCAGATGTGTGGAGAGGCATCGGGCGTTTGCACCGAAACCCTTTGACCTGTGCTAGAAAAACCGACAACCATCGGATATTTCACAGACCCGTCCGCCGACGTGATAATATCACATGCCCACATATATTATATAAACAACAAACGATCAAATTACCCCATCTACACATCTGCGGATGCATACGCAGATGCCGTCCGCGGACGCGTCTGCCGATGTGTAGAGGAGGCATTAGGCAAGCGTAATGACAGAGGCAAACGGCTCCTTCAGTTTGCTTTCAATACGGATGTCTTGTTACTAAACGATGAAGGAGCTTAATAATCTATGTAAAGATAAAACCAGCTTCAGACTGTGATTCCACATTAAACTACACAGTAAGACAATTACAAATTAAAGACAAAAAGGGAGAACAAACAACTAACAATTGCTCACTGTTGCCAATCAGCGTATAATTATCCGATTTGCGTATCTTTTTGAGATGTGTCGTATCTTCTTCGTATCTTTAAATAAATCGGATATTTGCGTATATTTTTCAGTGTATCTACCAATCTATTACAACAGACTAATGACAAAAATAAACTAGAAACTCCGCTTCTCATTCATATATTCCCAACAACACATTAATTTTCTTTCTTCTTCTTTACGTGCCATCTCCGCGACGAAGGTTGGCAATCATCATTGCTATTCTCACTTTTAATACTACAGCCCGAAAGAGTTCAGTTGAGCTGCATCCAAACCGTTCTCTGAGATTTCTCAGCCAGGACATTTTTCTCTTACATATACTGCGCCTTTCTTGAATCTTTCCCTGCTTCTGATAATTTTATTTGCTTCCACCCAAATTTCTATAAATGGCTTATATATTGGATGAATGTTAGTGACATCCACTACTTTTCATGATAATTATTTAAGATAATAATGGACAAAAGGGACCTGTGCGAATTGTTTTGTTTGAAATTTAAATGCACAAATATTTTCACTTAAGGCATACTGATCCAATTCAAATTTCAAAAACAGGGATTCTGCCGTCCGACTTTATTTATGGGTTTTTAGTCTTAGGTAGCTACTGCACGATTAAGTTTTATTTTTATTTTATGTAGTGCAATGCTTAAGTAAACGTATGTTGAAATAAGTTTTGGTTTGTGAAAATACTTTTTTGTAATGGATAAATGGTAAAATTAAAAAATGAAGCTAATATATATTTGTTTCCTAATTTAAAAAAAGTGTTTTCATTGCTATTCATTCTACCATTTTCAAACGCTAGTGTAGAGTGTACAAAGTGTTTTCAGTAATGTATTCAATATAAAAAAAAAATAAAAGAAACCAGGGATCCTAAAAGGGGGTTACAACTACTGGATGGTCTCTGCGAGATGATCTTAAGGGGTGGGGGTTACAACTACTGGACGGTCTCTGGGAGGGGTCGGCCCCAAAATCGCTACTATCATTAACACGCCTAATTCTACGCGCAACTTTGATACGAGAAGTATAAAAAAAAATTGCATTGAAATTTAGATCCTGTAATTTTTTGAGCATTATAAAGTGAGTACAAATACACACAAATTTTTTTTTGTAATTCCATCTTCATTTTTACCGCACTTCTCGTAGACTATTATGAATAAGGTAGAGTTGTCACTATTTTGGGTCGCGTCCCTCTGAGAGGTATGGAATATTAATGGTGTAGGGAGCTCAAAGTACATCCAAATGGGGGGGGTATAATTCCCAACTCCCCCCTGGTTACGCCTATGAGCGTATCTTTTCGTGACAAATCGTATCTTTTTGAGCGATGATCGGATAATCTAGAGAAATGCGGTTGGCAACACTGCAATTGCTACAGTTGCTAATCTAACGAAAAAAAGCAAGATTGCGCGAAAAAAGGCAATTGAAAGGAACAAATATCTTTATAGACGAAGACCTAAATAAGAATGAACGGAAAATACAGAAAATCGACATTCTTAATATTGGCGTTGATTGAGGTATTGAGGGTCTCAATACCTCAATCAACGATACTGGTCAAAAATTATAGAAAAATCTCGGGAGTTTAGTATCGAAACATTTTTTTGTGATTTGTTGACTACCCAAAGGCCTTCGACAATGTGAAAGTGATAAATGTGACATACACCTAGAGAAATGGGTAAGCCAGAACATCTAATCTATTTATTACAAGAACTGTATGTAAATAACACCCTTAATGTAAGAGTTAATAGTGTGGTTTCGATAAGCTCCAAATTGAAATCAGGAGTTCTCCAGGGATGTATAATATTCCCCATTATATTCAGCATATAATATTATAGTGAACACATTGTGCGTCAAGTTTCTAAGGAATGGCAAGGTGTTTATATTGACGTTTTCACTAGAGGAACTGAAACAAATTATGATTAAGCTGGGCACGGTGAGTACGGAATATGGTTTGAGCAGAGTGAGTACGGAATATACAAAAACAAAACACCATAATAATAATCATCGATATAAATAGAAACAACCAAACATAATAATTCAATACTAGAAGAACTTAACATAAAAATTAGACTCACCACAGTTATCAACCAAAATTAACTAAGTTTTTGGGCATCTAATTAGAAAAAGAGAAGGCATGAAAAGAATGAGAGCAACATAACGAGTGAAAGATCCGGAGGAAGATCACCAGCATGATGGTCAAACCAAATAAAGGACATGACTGGTTACTCGTTCTCCGAAGCAAAACAACACGCACAAGAGAGAGATAATTGGATTTTGGGGTGGACATACAGGTAGAGGACCCAAACATAGACGAAACATTGCAAGCAATTGACAAACTGAAGAACGCAAAAGCTCCAGGCTCCCACACTATACCTGCTGAATTCCTTAAGTACGGAGGAGAAACTTTATATAGAACAAGCTGAAAATGCGAGCATTATCATAACGAAAACTTTGTTTATTTACGTATTTTAATTCATAATATGGAAACTTGCTATTGTGAAAAGTAGTTTAGAATTAATAATTATGTTTTAATGTGCAATTATATTATTCTAATTTAAATGTTATGGACTATAAAGGTAGTTTCCTTTTGATCGAAATTCATATTTTTTATATACCTCCTATAAAATTAATAAAATTTTACATATGATGGTTGCATCATAAATCTTAGAACATGAAGAGGTTTTTATGAAGAATAACTTTTCTTTGTCAAATTAAAAATAAAAGAGTTATAAATGAAAATGTTGTTGGTATCCATAATTTGAGATAAATCGTCAAATATTTTTTTCCATTAGAAGGATGTAATTGCACATATCAGACCATAATTTTTTATACCAAACAATATTATTTCATCTACTGTCGGTTCGCTAAACTCAGACAAAATTGGTTAGTGATTTTAGTCAATAATTTTGCCAATTTGCCAAAAAAATAATTACTAATTAGTTAATAATTACTAAATAATTAGTAATTTTGTCAATTTTGGTAAAATTCGCAAAAACAAAAAAATTACCTACTAAAATTACTAGCCAGTTGTGTCGAGTTTAGCGAACCGACTATATTTTAATGTCATAGCAAATCGAACAGTCCATTTATCATAAAGGGGAGGCCGTATACCCGTATAAACCTTTTTAATGCTGTTAATAAATTATTGCTTTTAAAATATACTCAAATTGTTGTTCTGAAGCTATTTCCTTGTGGCATTTTTATAATGAACTATTATTTTTCCCTCGTGATTTACTATGGAATCTCTAGCGCGAGAATTTTACTGCCATAGTTGCATTTGTTGTCTTTTTAAAGACAGATCACATGCTATGATTTTTTGTGGCGGATATTCTTGAGTTGGGGTTGATTTCATGTAATCGAATGAACTATCTTTTAGTAAAGTCGTCCCAGGAAACGCAACTCATCAATATTGGCAATATCATTTTAAAGTCTTCTACTTTATAATGTATAATACATGCCTGAATTGCCGATATCAATGAGTCAGATTAAATAAATTATTAGAAGAATTTTTTACTAAGCAACAACATTTTTGTTTATTTAGTATTATTTTTTAACAACTTGTCGAATTAATATTATTAATTATTTTGACAACGACACCCGACTGGGGCGTCGAAACGTTAATTTTCCCATTTAAAATAGTTCACTCAAATTGTATTTTTGAACATCTTATTTATTTTATATAATAATTAAATTCACTATCAAATGTCATTGATGTTTTATTAATACTTAATTTAAAATTTAGTTTGACATTCACGAAGAGTCAAACTCAGATGTAAATAACCTATGCTTTGCTTAACAAATTGAGATTAAAAAACTAGCCTACTTAATAGCAACTATTTCAGCTGGATGTGTAGTGTGTCGGAAGAAAATAAAACGATTGTGACGTCACATTTTAGACTTTGAAGTCGATTATCTCGAAGACGGTTAGAAATATCGAAATGCCGTTTTCAGATTTGGATTCAGAAGAAAAAACTACATAAGAATCCATCGATAAATCTGATCTGAGTATTGCAGGAGCGGCAACGCAATAACACACATACTTTTGCGAATTTATAAACGAAATGTTTTCGTTGAAAATACACAAACTTATGACACTTATATGAAACGAAGAGAAAATACCAACAAAATGACACGAAAGTGTAATAATCCCCATACAAAAAAAAGGGAGAGAAAATCCAGTGCTCTAATTATAAAGGCATCCCTGCTCAATACGGCGTATAAAATCTTATCAAACATCCTATTAAGTAGGCTAACACCTTTTGTAGAAAATTTCATAAGGGAATACCTACCAAGCCTGATTCAGGCTTGGTCTGAATCGACAGAAAAATAGATCGACCATAAATCTGATTTTTACTCTAATGCAGCTGATTGAAAAAGGATGGGAATTCAATTGAACTAATCATACTCTGTTCATAGATTTTCGACAAGCGTAAGACAGCATTAAAACGGATCGACCTCGATTTTTGACCCTTCGCTTCGTTATCGAACGTATTCGCTTCGAATCTGTTTAGTGTACACATAGCGAATGATCGGTAACAAAGCGAAGGGTCAAAAATCGAGGTCCAGATGTGGAGTGCAATGCAGCTTGTTAAGATATCTGCAAATAGCTGTAGATCCAGAATACGGATAGGTAACAAACTCTCAGAATCGTTCGAAATAAGCAGTGGCCTGAAACAAGGTGATGCGCTATTGCCTGTCCTTTTTTTAGTATAATCCTGGGGAAAGTAGTAAGAACAGCACAAATTAGAACAGAATTAATGACAGTACATTAACCAATATTACTACTAGCATACGCGGATGATATTGACATTGTGGGAAACATAGTCACCAATATGAAGGAGAAGGAGACTTTCAATAAATTGGAGGTAGAGACAAAGAAAACTGGTTTAAGCAAAAATAAAGAGAAAACTAAATACATATGCATCAACAGATCAAAGAGGACACAATGTTACAATTGACCCATTATAACTTTGTAAGAGTGGAGAGTTTTAAATATTTCGGAGCAACAATTACTGCAGATAACGCTATCACGGAAGAGATAAAAGGGAGAATTCAGTCAGAAAACAGATGTATCTATAGCCTCCACAATACTATAAGAGCCGAACACTAACATCAAAGATCAGAATTATATAAAACAGTGATTAGACCGGTGATCATGTATGGGTGCGAGACGTGGACTCCGACCAAATTAATTGAAAGAAAACTTAGATGTTTTAAGAGAAAAATTCTGAGAAGAAGATTTGGACCTTATCACTACCATAATAGCAGCCAATACCGAATGGTAACAAATGCTGAGGTCAGACAGATGTATAGGGCGAGCAACGTAGTCCAAGAAATTAAATCCCAACGTCTAAGATCCCAACGCCGCACAGTGTTCAAAATTGGTCAAAAATTGATCGAAACTAAATTGTTTAAACTGTAAAAGTTATCTCGCAGAAAACTTGGTATATTTGGGGTATTATACCGTATAACGAGTATATATATAATAGGGGTCTTTTTTTAGTTTTCATCCCTTCATTACGGGGTGAATTACTTAAAAAATATCGTTATACAGGGTGTTTCATTAAGAATGTCCAATCTTTGAGTTGTAGATTCTAGACCTTAAAATATTAGGATTTAACCAAATCACTTAAATAAAATGTAGCTCCTTATAGAGTTACAGGGTGTTTTATTTAAAAATTTAAAAATTATTTTTGCTCAGTGGTTTTAAACTTTTCGACGTATCCTTTTCATACTTCGCACAAAGTGTAGGTACTGTACACTCTATAAAATTATGTTAATCAAACGTTTCTGACTATTACCAGAGGCGTACGACAGGGGACAGTGAATGGCTGACCCTTCCCAAATTCTACGCCACTGGCGGAAATGCCATTTTAGCGCAATTTTTAGATTCTCCAATACCCTCTATGTAAATAACATTAACTTCATTCGCAACGATAAAGTCATTAGTTTTCGAGATATTTGAAGTTAAACATGTAACGGCACAGATATTTGATTAATGTATTGTGCCGCTTAATTTTAAACTTCAAATATCTCTGAAATCAATGATTTTATCGCTAAGACTAAAGAGTATATTTTTCATTCATAATGATAAAATCATAAGTTTTCGAGATATTTAAAATTAAAAATTCAGCAGCACAATACATTAATCAAAATATCTGTGCCGTTACCTACTTGTTTAAGTTCAAATATCTCGAAAACTAATGATTTTATCGTTAGGAGTGAGGAGTATGTTATTGACATAGATAGTATATTCTCTATTGAGGAATAGCACTACTTCATCAAAACTAAAATTTCTTTTCGTAACCCTAACAAATAACATGTGTTTGACATACCTACATGTAAACAATACGTATGAGTGCAATTATTAATGCAGACCAAATGCGCGCGGCGCTCGATGCAAACTTATGCGCAATGTACTCAGTTGCACACTTTTGCGCAGCTTGTCTTATATATTTTTTTATTCCTTACATTATAATCTTTTATTTAGTGAAGGATTTAATGTGGCACAAGATGGCACAATAAACGTAATACGCTGTCAAACATTAATTTTATCAAAAATTTTATAGGTTTTTAGACAGCCAATTATATCAAAATCAAAATCACGTTTCTGTGAAGCTAACTATGCTATTTTAATCTTTAAAATATGTACTTTTATCTCAAATAATTACTTTTATATTAGCTATCCACATAAATGAAGTAATAATCAAAGTAAAAGGCAGCCTCTGAGGATTTAAATTTGATGTATAAAATTATATGGAATTTTGTACATTTGATCATTAATACATCTGGCCCTAACAAACATAAAAAATCAATTTTTGCTGAGAAGTTGCATCATGAGTAGTACAAACAAACCCCGTAATTTTGGCATTCTCAGATTTATTTTTTTTTGTACTTACGATCACGTTTCCTTCAATTTTGAACAATGTGGGCCGTGTCCATAGACTCCCTAATAATCGCCTTGCCAAGTTAATCTGGGAAGAAGCCCCACAGGAAGAAGAAAGAATGGAGAGGATGCCCACGAATTCGATGGAGAGACAATATTATGGTCAGATCTAAGAAGAATGGGCTACCCACTGACCCAACTATTATGGACGATCGTTCGAGATGGAAGCGGGTTGTGCGGTCAGCCAAGACCCACCCCGGGTTGTAGTGCCACGAGAAGAAGAAGGATAGCTCTTGACACTTCTTCCAGTGTAGGATCTTGTACTATAGGTTTCACCGTAAAATACACATGTTCCTGCCTGCATAAACCATTATAAACAATTGACTTTTTCTTTAAAATAAAGTAATTCATTTGAGGATGAACACAAACATAATTGTTTAATTGGCTTGTGTTACCTATTTATATTATAAATTTATAGATAAGTACCTGTTTGCGTATCTGAATTTACCTACTTGTTTTGTATGCCCATCAATCGTATTCATGATGGCCATAGCCATAATAAATATTTCACATACGATTGCTCTAACTATTTTGGTTCAACTGGCACAAATTGGCTGCCATGTTGCATGGTTATCTGATTAAAATATGATATTACAACGGGAAATGCATTTAATTAAACATTTTGGGTGCCTTTTTGTAATCGACGAACGTATCTTGAGCCGTACATGACACCTGCAATTAGTGATGGTCGAGAAGTCTGCTAAACGATATTTTTGACCGACCTTCTCTATGTAAAATTAATTTGATTTCTTTTCGCCATTTGCTACTTTCTTTTCTAGGGGCTTTGAAAATACAGCATGCGGCAAAATAAACAGTGCTGAAATAAATATTGAAATGTTTATAATTATTTATATATTTAGTATACATTATATAGCCTTGCAAACATTATTCACGACGACGCACGTTCACGATCACGATAAAACAGATATTAAAGATGCCCTCTGGCCAGCGGCGGATCTACGGGGAGGGAAAATGAGGAAATTTCCTTCCCTTAACAAGGTCGAAAATTTAAGAAAAAATATGGTTTTAATATAAAAATATATAGGGTGGGGCAGATAAATGGCCTATTAGATATATCTCGACAACTAAAGGCAACAGAATCATGAAAATTGGAGCGAAGGGGTTTTGAAGGGCGATCTATTAAATGAAAATTTTGACACCCTGTATATTTTTACATTTCTGAAATATTCTCGATATCTTCTTTCTTAAAATATGAGTTTTTGTAATGTTGTATATATAGGGTATTTTAAAAGATAATTACGTTTTTACATTAATTTCGTAGCAATATTCATACTCTTTAGAATTGTACTAGTTTGACATCAAAAACTCTACTTACGTTTAAGTGGTTTTTAATATAGTTTACTATTGTTAAGAATCATTAGTTAAGCTAAATTTTTAATTTTAGTACATATACAAGGTTGGTCGAAACTCGGAATGAACATTTTCTGAGTTTTCTTAAATAGTACACCCTGTATTTTAGTATTGTAATGAAATTTGTTGTTACTTTTTTATTTCTTAAGCATTCCCTATACCTAACTGCTTTAATTTGTGTGTTATTGGTGATTTAACCCAAACAATAATTGCAACAAAAAATACGTAAAATTTGATTAGGTTGGCCGTGAAAATATTCAATCACAAATAATTTTTCGAAAATAAATACATATTAATCTAGAGTGATCCTTAAAATTACCAACAATTGTTTAGCTCTCATAATACCTACGTAGTTAAGATTGTTGGAGCAATTAACAATTTAACACAAATTAAAGCAGTTAGGTATAGGGACATAGGGAACATCTACCAGAACAACACACTAAAAGTAAAAGTGAAAGATGAACTAACTGACCCAATTGAAGCCGGCAATGGGATAAGACAGGGGGATTCCTTGAGTCCTTTATTGTTCAACCTGATCATGGACGAAATAATAAAAAAGTAAGAACTAAAAAAAGATACCAAATGGGAGAAAAACAACTTAAAATAATCTGCTATGCGGACGATGCAATACTAATCTCTCAAAGTGAAGATGATTTACAACGTATGCTGCACCAATTCAACATACTCGCCATCCAATAAGATGTAAATTAGAGCTGGAAGGTCAGATAACAGAACAAGTGATGGAGTTTAAATACCTAGGCATCACACTATCTAGCTACGAAAGGCTCGAAACAGAAGTGGAAGATCAAGTGAATAGAGCAAACAGAGCCGCAGGTTGCCTGAATGACACAATATGGAGAAATAAAAATATCGGAAAAGAAATGAAAGGCAGAATTTACAAAACAGTCATCCGACCAATAATGACATACGCGGCAGAAACACGACCCGACACAGAGAGGACAAAAAGATGGCTCGAAACAGCGGAGATGAAAACCCTTCGAAAAGTCGATGGTAAGACTCTATGGGACAGAGCTAGAAGTACAGATATAAGACGGAGGTGCAAGGTGGATAACATTAATAACTGAGTAAGAAACAGAAGAATAGAATGGAATGACCTGACCACATAAGCCGAATGACAACAAATAGGATAGTCAGAACAGCGAGAGACGGTTCCCCAGTAGGAAGACGATCAGTGGGAAAACCACGAAACCGATGGAACGACAACTTACTAGAGGCACATTGAAAAAACAGACAGAGTCATGTCTATACAAAAAGAAGAAGAAGAAGAAGAGGAATAGGGAATGCCTAAGAAATAAAAAAGTACCATAAAATATCATTTTATTACAATAATAAAATACAGGGTGTTCCATTTAAGAAATCTCAGAAAATACTCATTCCGAGTTTCGTCCAACCCTGTATACTAAAATTAAAAATTTAGCTATACTAATAATTCTTAAGAATAGTAAAATATATTAAAAATCATTTGAACGTAAGCAGAGGTTTTGATGTCAAACTACTCCAATTCAGGGTGTGAATGTTGCTATGAAATTAATATAAAAAACGTAATTATCTTTTAAAATACCCTGTATAACACAACAAAAACCTCATATTTTAAGAAAGAAGATATCGAAGAGAATCCAAAAATGTAAAAATATAATAGGGTGTCCTATTTAAAAAAACCGAAGTTATAAGCAACGGTATAAACGGAAGTAGCAAATAGATGAACATATTTTCCTTAAATAAATCACTTTTCAAAACTCCTTCATTGAAATTTTCATGATGCTGTTGTCTTTAGTTCTCGAGATATTTCTAATAGGCCGTTTATTTTCCTCACCCTGTATTAGCTGACATGAAACCGAAACCACAGAAAGACAAATTGAACCCAATAAACACGCTAATTAGGAAAATTAAGGAAGCTTAATGCCTATAAGTTTATCTTTTTTATGTCTTTTGGTTGGTTTTTCATTGGAAGTTCCCCCTAAGGCAAATTTGCCACTGCATCTGGCACGAAAAAAAAATTTCTAGTTCTCAATTCCGAAATGGCAGACGGTGGATCTGTCTGACTCCTTGAGCATTCCTCATATGTAAGTATCTGATGGCGTTAGTTCTGGTGAGTGACAACGCCCAAAATGATCGCGCAGTATTCGAAGAGACTCCCTGGCAGTGTTACAGGTTGTCCCGTCCTGCTGAAACACTTGTTCATTTTAAGCTTGGACCCAGAGGCGTAACAGAGGCCCCCGCAGATAGTTGTCATAAACAGTGAGTGCATGAATACACTAATAGCCCAGTAAATCACCGTTTTGGAGTGTAATTATCAGCGTCACGACGAATTTCCTTCAAAATTTGGATTTAGGTTCTACTTACCCTCCACTTAAAGTTGGACTTTTGCCGTTGGTTCCTTTTACTTGAGGGTGAAAGTCACCCCTTCTCGGGGGTGAAAAACATACGTTTAAAATAAATCCCGAAATGGATAAATTGACTAATTAAGCAATTTTTGTTCTATAGAGTTTCTTTACCTAAGTCATTACTTTTCGAAATAATTGCGAGTGAAATTGCTTATTTATCAACAAAAAAACACACGTTTTCAGGCGGTTTTTCGCAAATTAATCAAAAAATAAGTATTTTATCGCGTTAAATATTATCGAAAAATTATATTTTTAGCAAAAATGTAGCTTACAAAAAAATGGTATATTCATGAAATCCATCGACACTAAAAGCAAAGTTGTAGCTCATGAAAAATTGTTCTTATTCGTCCAATTCCAAATCGAATATTTCAACATGAAATAACCAAAAAATGAAGAACTTTTCGGGGAAAACTCATTAAGGCTTTTCTTAAATGTTTAAAAAAGCTTTATTTTTATGTTTTAAAATAAAGTTAACCCCTGTTTTTTGTAAAAAATCGTGAAAATCTCCCCGTATTTTTAGAACCCCAAATAAAATTATGTTGGCGCTTTACCATTTACTTTACATTATGTTTTGTTTATCTGTAAAGCGCAGCAAACGGGCAACGGTTGGCAATGGATCGGACTGACTGGCGTAATAGACTTAAGAAGGGGAAAGGTCGAGGCTCTCTCATAGGGTTGTAGCACCATTGATGATGATGATGGCATACCAAACAAATACATAAATCTTATAAAACTATTTTATGGAAATTACTCGGCACAAAAACTACGTAATGGAAAATTAACACGCAACATACAAATACACACTGGAGTTCGACAAGGCTGCGTCCTATAACCGACACTATTTATCATTCTGATAGACTAAATCATGACCAATGCAATCGAAAACAAAACAGGAATACGATGAAATGTGTTCAATCAACTTGAAGATTTGAAGTTTGCAGATGATATCTGTTTGCTCTCAGAAAAGAGGCAACGTATGCAGAAGAAACCAAAAGAATAGTAAAAGAGGCACAGAAAATAGGTATGAACATCAATATCCGGAAAACAAAAATATTGAAAATTAATACACCTAGGGAGATAAGAATATAAGCACGTAAAGGAAGAAGAAATTGAAAATGTAGAAAAAATTAACTACCTAGGAAGTATACTCTATAATAAAGGAAAAATAGATGAAGATGTGGAAGAAACGAATAGCGTACCACTCGGTAATCAATATATGGAAATCTAGAGAACTATCCAAAAACACGTAAATAAGGATCTTCAACACAAATGTAAAAAGTGCCTTACTATATGGAACTTCTGGAAAACATCCAAAAGTAAATTAAATAAGGTTCAGGAATTTATTAACAAATACTTTAGGAGAATAGAAAGAATATATTGGCCAAATATAATATCCAATGAAGAATTGTGAAGAAGGACAAAACAAGAACCAGTTAGTTTGACAATTAAAAGAAGAAAGTGGAAGTGGATCGGCCGTACACTAAAGAAAAAGACATAACAAAGAAAGTCCTTGAATATAAGCCGACAGGAAACAGAAGAAGTGGAAGACTATCAAAAACCTGAAAGAGAAAGACTACAGAGAAAGAATTAGAGAACATAAATAAAACATGGACAGAAATAAAAATAGATGCAAAAATTGAATCAAGTGGAAAAGAACCGTAGAAGCCCTATGTTCCGAATGGAATCAAGAGGATTAAGTAAGTAAGTAAGAACATGAATACGCCATCAGAAATGACACTCGGAGCACCTGGTGCCAAGGCTCACTGCTGGGGCACGCCATCCTTGAAGTTTCGAGGGTTATCAAAACTAAATTGATGCAAACAGATTTCTCGGATTGTTTTTGGGGTGGTGAATATGAATATGACATCTGAACTGACCCTCGGAGATTCTAGTGCAAAGGCTGACTTCTATGCACGTCATCTTCTGTAATTTTGAGACTTTCCGATACTAAATTGATGCAAACAGGAGGGTTTCCGGGGTTGATAGTTACGATTATTTCATAAGTGAAGACCTCTGGAGTATCTGTAATTAGTGCCGAAAACCCTCGAAGCTCCAGAAGATGGCGCGTCTTAGCAGTGAACCTGGGCACCAGGTGCTTCGGTGGTCGGTTCTGATGGCGTATTCATATTTAGCAACTCCAAAATCTCAAAAGTAACAATAAAACACTGAAAACGTTTGTTTTCTATACTTCCACAAAATTTATTACAACTATGTGACTACAGTTGTTTCTCAAGTGATTTAAATTACTATGGGTTTGCAATAGAAAAACAGACACTTCTACATACGCACTTCACCTTCTAGATCATAATCATTCTTTTAATGAACAGTTTCAAATTCTTCATATTCAAAATAAAGGCCTTAAGCTATCTTTATTAGAATCTATGGAAACTAATAAATTGAAAAATACAGATATAATTCTGAATGACCAACTCGACACAAACAGCTCCCGACTCCTCAACCTCTTTAGTTAAAGACTTTAAAAAGGCAAACCCATAGTAATCTAAATCACTTGAGAAAGGCACTCTGCCGAAACAGCTGTAGTCATATAGTTGTAATAAATTTTGTGGAAGTATCGAAAACAAACGTTTTCAGTGTTTTATTGTTAGATAAAATGAACTTCCATCAAGTAACGGTCGAATCCATCAATTATCTCAAGAGTAACAAAATCTGGTCATTAATATACTGATTTTGACATGTTTATGCAATTTCAATATTAAATTTCAATTATACATTTCTATCCATTTTCTGGTGTACCTATACTAAAATTACAATCAAGATGCAGTAGATATAAACAAACCAAGACACGTTAAATGCTACTAGGAGCACTCCCGAATCATAATTTACAATGTATAAACTTTGGAAATCATGATTTGGGATTTACAATGTACATATACATTGTAAATATGTAAATTATGATTCGGGAGTGCTCCTAGTAGCATTTAACGTGTCTTGGTTTGTTTATTTCTACTGCATCTTGATTGTAAATTTAATATAGACTTTTTCTCTGACGTCATCCCGAACACAATGCAAAAATTTGCAAGTCGATAGAATAGAAATATGCTTTATTGTCACTGAAAATTTTTACAATTTTATGGACAAAGCTTACATACAGTCAAAAGAAAAACATAATATAAATAACAAATAACAACTACAAATTAACTACAAATTACTAAAATTAGATAAATCGTCAATAATGTACAGTATAAGATATAAAAGCCAAGACAAAAACAATTTATTGCAAAATATATATAAATTGCAAATTGAACATACAACAAATAAAATAAAATAGGTACAACATAAGGAACTGACAAATTTATGCTACTGCGCATGGAACCCAATTTTCTTAGTTATTCATTAAGAAATTCTTCTATTGAATAATATGGTCTTTTGGATAGATAGGCTTTTGTCATTTTTCGGAACTTAGGGAAAGATGTTGCAGATTTAAGTTGTAACGGAAGATGATTGTACAGTTTCTTTGCGGAATATAATATAGATTTCTTTACTAACTCAGTGGATGGAATCGGTAAATAAATATCAAAGATTGAATTTCTGGTGGAGTAAAGATGATTGGGCCTTGATGGAAAGACATGAAGGTGTTTACGAATTAAACAAACCGTTTCTAGAATATATAAAGATGGAAGTGTTAAAATTTCGTGATCTCTGAAGTAACTTCTGCAATGTGTAGATCTTCTGAGGCCAAACAAATATCTTATTGCTCTTTTTTGCAATCTAAAAATGACATCAAATTGAGCAGCTGTACTAGAACCCCAAAAAGGAAGACCATATCGAAGATGAGACTCGAACAACGAAAAATATGTTATTTTAGAAGATGCTAAATTGAGTTCCCTTGAGACAGATCGTATTGCATAGCAAGCTGAGGCGAGTTTCTTACTTAACGAATCGATATGAAGGGACCACTTGAGGTTGCTGTCTAAAAAAATACCAAGAAATTTTACAGAATCAACGGTACTGATCTGGCTGTTATGAAGTGGCAAAGGTTGAAGAGCTCCTTTATGGGATAATGCTACTGTTTTATTTACGTTAAAAGAGAGTAAATTAGAGTCAGACCAGGTCTTTATCGTCAGTAGATCCGAAGTTATAGTTTCATGAAGAGATGCAATAGTTGAGTTGCTCCAAGTGATACTGGTATCATCAGCAAAAAGAAAAATTTTCCCATTGATTTTTAAATTAGTGATGTCATTTATAAAGATAAGGAACAGTATAGGACCCAATACTGAACCTTGTGGTACTTCACATACGATGTTTTTGAGACTAGAGTCAGTATCATTTACTCTAACTAGTTGTTTCCGATTATTCAAGTAGGATTGGAACCAATTCAAAGAAATACCTCGAATTCCATAGAAATTTAGTTTTGTAATCAAGATGTCGTGATTTACACAATCAAAAGCTTTGGCATAGTCGCAGAAAACAGTGGCAGTATAAAGATTATTGTTTAGTGCTTGGTAAACCTCATGTAGTACAGAAAACATGGCATCAGTGGTACATTTATTTGTTAAAAAGCCGAACTAATTTGGAGAGTACCGGTAGTAAGGCAGTAGGTCTATAGTTGCAGGCATCAGATTTTTCGCCCCCCTTATGAAGAGGAATAATAATGGCTGTCTTTAGGCACTCTGGAAATTTACCTATTTCGAAGGAATCATTAATTAGTGAGAGGAGGATTTCCAACACATTTTCTGTGAGATTAGAGAAAATTTTTATAGATAGTTCATCAGTACTACAGGATGATTTGCTTTTGATACAATTGATTGTTTGGATAAGTTCAGAGTTATCGACTGGTCGTAAAAAGAATGAATTCGAGACCTGTCTTGAAATAGGAAGATAGGTGCTGTAGTTAAATATCGATTTATTCCGATGTTTTTTCTTCTAAATGCCCTGGTCTAGTAGGTATGTGTACCATTAAACAATCTATGGGTCATAAAAAGTGACATGTGTATGTGAAGGTAGAAGTAGAAGTCTTTTATTCTAACTCTGGAAAAACCAAGTGTAAAGGTTATTTACGCAAAAAATACAGCTGCGTCATAACTGAAAAATAAACAATGCTGCCCGTTTGCTTACGAGGTTTTCTGTAGGCAATTATTCGTTACATGCTTAGATAAGAAAAATGAGAAATGTAACATCTGTATTTAATCACACTCCATTAATGAATATGCATCTTTAATGTATGATATTGAATTTCAATACACAAGCTTGATCAGTTTCTTGGCCAACAGACAAGACGATCAAGCAGGCAACGCTGTATATTTTATAATTGTGTCCTCAAAACATTTTTAAATAAAAAGGTCAACCCTACCATAAAAAAATATATGTAAGACAACTATTTAGGTCTCCCTTGAATTATATAAAACTAATTTATACTCAATTTTAGGTCTAAGTTATTTACGTGCCAAATTATGGGTAGAGAAAAAAAATGTCTTTCTGGTAGATCATCACGAAAAAGGTAACAATTAATAAAGTGAATCTCATATTCGATACATTTTTTAAATATATTTACACAATACCAATACAATAAAGTTAACAAAAGAACCTAACAAAAGAATTACTTTTGAACGGTTACAACCACTTTTATGGTTATTTAGCTTTCTGAAGTTCTTGAATTCAGGTACTCGTTTTACGTTAAGTGCACTAATTCACGGTAAAGTGAACGAAAGTATCTATTATTGAAAGAAGAGTATTATTGCGTGTTGCGTATGAATTCGTGATCAAAAATAGATGCATCGTATTTTATTCTTCAAGAAACCTCCGCAAAGTCCTCAGAAAACTGAAGAAGTGCGATAGAAAATGTGCTGCTAGAGCGACATAGATTTATCATGTTTTCCTGAATGCTTCACAGTTATCCAATACCAGCATAGATGTAGTTCCGCCTTATCTTTAGAAAACTTCTGTACAGTGGTGGATCTAGGGGGGAATAGGGGAATTCCTCACGTAACACGGATCAGAATTAAAGAAAAAAATGTTGAAACAAAAAATATATTACCTAACATGAAACTTAGTAAAAACAGACAAATTCAACCCTATTAACTAGACACTTAGAAATATTAAGGGAGCTTATTGCAAATGTTATTACCTATTTTAGGTATTTTGGGGTTGGTGTTTATTGGAAGCCTGCCCCTGCCACCAAGGCAAATGTTTCGCCACTGCTAATGGAGAGTCTTTAGAAAACTGAGGAACAAACAACCTGAAAATAGCTTAGATGGTTTGCAAATAATAATGTCCCTCATATCAGATTTGAGTAAAGAACATGGACTTTATCTCAATACGAAAAAAAAACAAAGTACATACATGGTAGTAAGCCAACTCGAAATAATAATTACAATCGTCTATGAAAAAATCGGGTTTAAATCATCTTCGACTATCTATACGTTAAGATTTTGCTGATTTCGGTTAGATACATCATATTATGTCGTGTTAACTAACGACTTATCAGGATACTTAACATTGGGTTGATGTCTTGCAAAGCCTAAAAACCATAATACACTGGTTATATGAGCACAAGTACCCATACTTTTTGCACCAGATTGACATTTACAGTAGTACCCGCTAATCGGGCCTTCTGTAGGCTCATCTTCGTCTCTTCATCAACCGTGTAGAAAATCAATATCTGGTGTTTTGTAGCTTGCCGAAACCTATAAAATATGCGAACTCCTATGAGTACCGATTCATCCGTATTCTCATCAATTTAAAAGGCTTCGTCATTGTCTTTAATTATTTTATCTTGTATGTAAGACAGTACCCGTTTAATCTGATGTACCCCAATCGTACGGTCTTTTTCTAAGTCGAAAACAAGAAAGTTGACAAAATCATGATAATGAAGCCTTCTCCATTGACCATTTTTCTTCTAATCAGAATGTCAGTCTTAACTCTAGTTTGTACAACATTGGGAATTATGTAAAATAACCTCTGGAATAATAATTGTTGTGCAGCTTCAGCTGTAGCACCTTCCATGTGGATCGGTCAGAGCCTATTTTACTTCAAATCAGGCCCGAAGCAGTACACAATTTTCGGGCCCCTAAATATAATTTATTAATAATAATAAATAATATTATTAAACTTTTTTAAATGTATTAATTATTTAATAGAAATCAGTATAGTTGCACCAGAAATTTAAATTATTATTAACAATAAATAAAATTTATATTTAAACAAGTAAACATTGTTTAATTGTTTAGATCTAAATTTTTAAACATGAGTAAAAATTAAATAGGTATATTAGATGTATATCATTAATAAATCCCGAATAAAGTACGTGTCTCCTAGTGGCGGGATACGGGCAACAATACATTGGCTTATAGGGCACTCCTTACAGTAGGGATCCTGGCCTATACAGAAAAATGCAGGCGGGTGTGGGGTAATACTGCACTTTGGTTGCATTGGTGGTGTATTGGCTAAACGTGCAGGGCAGGGTATGGTGCTGATAGAAAAGGCATTCAGGCATCAAATATTCAAAAGAAAATCTTTTCAGGCCATAAAAATGAAAAGACCTTCTCCAACGCAATAAAAACTTATACTGAAATGATGGCATCTCCTGAGGTAAAATATTCCGGAAGTAAAATGAGCCTCCGTTCGGATCTCCGGGTGAGGACTATCTCAAGAGGAACACCATTACAGGTTAGACAAATCAGGATAGGGTCTTGGAATCTTGGTAGTCTTACAGGTAAGAATCTGGAGTTAGTGGATGCGCTCAAACGAAGAAGAGTTCAAATTGCTTGTATTCAAGAAACTAGGTGGAAAGGACAAAGGGCGAAAGAACTAGGTGAAGGATACAAATTGTGGTATGTAGGGAGTAGTAACACTAGAAATGGAGTTGGTATAATTACTGATAGTAAAATGAAAGATAACGTAGTAGAAGTTGTAAGAACGATTGATAGAATGATGTCAGTGAAAATTGTAATTGATAAAGAGGAATTGAATGTTGTGTGTGTGTATGCTCCTCAAACAGGTCTGGGTGAAAATGAAGGAAGAGCTTTCTATGACCAAGTAGGAGACGTACTGAGTGATATTCCAGCAGAGGAGAAAGTTATAATAGGAGGTGATTTCAATGCACATGTGGGCCGAGCCAAGACAGGATATGAAACAATACATGGGGGATTAGGCTTTGGAACTAGAAATGAAGCTGGAGATGACATGCTTGAATTAGCAACAGCATTGAATATGGCGATTGTTAACACATTCTTTAAAAAGAGAGAAACTCAACTTATTACCTACAAAAGTGGACAACATCAATCCCAAATAGACTACTTCATGATAAGGAAAGAAGACATACGTGAATGCAAGGAATGCAAGGTAATAGTTAGTGAGACAGTCAGCCAACAACATAAGCTGCTGGTTCTGGACATCGAAGTAAAAAAGCGAAACTAAACAAAAATATCGGAGAGGACCACAAAAAATCAAATGGTGGATGCTAAAAGATGAGAAAGAAGGTCTATTCAGGGAAAGAATAGTAGACAAAATATGTTGGAACATGAAAGGAAGCCCTAACACAATTTGGGGAAAATGGCCAACATTATTAGAGAGACTGCTATTGAAATACTTGGGAAAACGTGAGGAAAAAGTTTGAGAATAAAGAGACTTGGTGGTGGTCAAACGAAGTACAAGGAAAAATAAAAGAGAAGCGAACATTATATAAAAAGTGGCAAGAAGCCAGATCCGACACAGATCTTCAAAACTATATAGTGGCGAAAAAGGAAGCGAAAGTAGCAGTAGCAAAAGCCAAAGCAGAAGCGTATTCAAGCCTATACGATCAACTTGATACCAGGGAAGGCGAAACGAAGATATATAAAATAGCCAAACAGAGAGCAAAGAAAGCAAAAGATTTTAATCAGATTAGATGTATCCGAGATGAAAATAATAAAATACTAGTTCACGAAAAGGATGTCAAAAAGAGATGGAGAAAGTACTTTGACAGCTTATTAAATGAAGAATTTGACAGACAGCCTGTAGAGTCAACGGAGACAGTAGCAGCAATGGTCACCAAAATAACAAACGAGGAAGTGGCTCAAGCGCTTCAAAAAATAAAGAAAGGAAAAGCGGTAGGACCAAATGATATTCCTGGGGAATTATGGAGAGCATTGGGAGAGACAGGAACATGGTGGCTAGCAGGTTTATTTAATAGAATTATGGAAGTTGGACAAATGCCAGACGAATGGAGAAGCAGTATACTAGTACCAGTACCTGTCTACAAAAACAAGGGAGATATACAACAATGTACAAACTACAGGGCTATAAAACTGCTTAGCCACACCATGAGAATATGGGAAAGAGTAATTGATAGACGGATACGTGAAGAGACCGAAATATCCGAGAATCAGTTTGGCTTTATGCAGGGCAGATCAACAACAGATCCAATTTTCATTATAAGGCAGTTGATGGAAAAATACAGGAGTAAAGAAACAAACTCTCAAATATCACGTTGACTCAAATTTTGAGACAATTTTGCTAAACTTCTAGTCATAACTTTTTAACCGAAAATGACATCAAAACCGCAACTAAATATTCGGGCTCGACTTCTCAATACGTGATGATTAATATATCACAATATATACCTACTATTTCTGCGACTATAATGTGGCCCTTCCGATTACACATTTTTAACCGGAAATGATATACCTATGTAAAAACCGAAAGTATAATATTTATTCTCCTCCTGCAAAGGCGCGTCGTTTAATATGTAGCTTGTACTATTTCAGCGACTTCAAAACAGTACCTCCAGTTGCCACTCTGGAAATGAAAGTGAAAGTACTAGATACCTATTTGTTTTCGTCTTGCTAAGATGTGTCGAATAATTGTCGCTTGTAATATTTCGGCAACTTTAACACTTTAGGTGTAGGTACCGACTACCGGAAACGAATACCTTTGCAACTCTAAAACTGGAACTTCGAGGTCAAATTTCTCATATCTAAGGGGACGCCGGCGTTCATACTGGGGCGATATCCGATAAGCGACATTTTATTGCCACGATATATTGCTATTAGGAAGGTTCAAATAGAACGGACGATATCGCTGCGGCCGTGCGATGATGGTGAAAGCACAATACCTAATTCTCTTCAGCTATAATAAAATTATGAGCTCAAGTGAGAATGACGTAGTGGTTTATTGGTTTAGTCGTAGAATGAGAAGAAAAAGAAAATATATGTTGAGTACATCCTTAAAATCTCATCTCAGAGAGCTGCCTTAAAAGGAATTATTAAAGTTCAAAGATCTTTATCTTTTATTTTTGATGTAATTTCCCGTCATATAGCTCATGAAGTATGTCTGTCTTAGTATAAGCAGGACTTAAGGGAATAGTTCCAGATGCACTGACGAGCTTTAAAAAAATTAATGAAAAGAATCACAGAACTGTCTTTTGAAATATCGTGTGAAACAAATGGAGAGGGCGACTGACATGTAGCACTTAGCCAAGCCGCACACCAAAGAAACATGAAACGAAAAACATGAAACATGAAACGAAAAACATGTTTCATGAAACTAAAACACTGCTAAACAAATCTCAAAGTCCGCCTACCAATGAAACGAGTGTGATTCATGCTCAGGACACATTTTTATTTTCGGAGAGTTTCATAAATTGCCGGACGTATATTTGTTAAGCAGTGGTTTATTTTCATGAAACGTAATTACGTTTCATGTTTCTTTGATGTGCGGTCGGGCTTACGATATGTTGTGGAATCGCGCGGAAGTGAACCTTTTTTGTCCGTCTCTATTTAGATTTTTTTAAGTATCTGTTTGTGAGTATCGCGTATCGTACATCGTTTACGATATATCGTCCGATATATCGCTTATCTTTTATGGCCCCAGTATGAACGCCGCCTAATAGGTATAGTAGGTACCTATCTACCTACGTAACAAATAATTTTAGAAAAGCTTAATCTTACGCTTATTACAAAGTCATTTGTATTTGAATGATGTAATTACGTTTTCTCGTAAATTGTAAATTGTAAATTTTAATATTTCTAATAAGTATGGGTGCCGAGACTAATTTTACCGCTCCTACACCCTAACTTTAAAATAAACTTCATTTTCTACAATATTAAAAGGGGCCGTCCATTAATCACGTGATGTTTTTTTGGCAATTTTTAACCCCCCTTCCTCCTTGGTGATACATGGTGAGGTTTAAAACTACCCCCGCCCTACCCCCTATATCACGTGTATTTTTTAGTATCTACAAAAATTCTTCCTTTGTATATTTTTGTTTCCCGTTAACCCACAATTCATTAAATTCTTTTTGAGTGACACAAGGATTTTTTCCTTTCGTGTACTCTGTAAATAGTACTTTATGCAGATCACCTAGCTTAGACATTGTGATGAAAAAAGTACGAAGTTAAAAACAGTTTAAACGCATGTATTCAGTGACAAAACAACGGAATAAAACTGACAGGATTTTGAGAATTTCCAATTCATCAGATACTAGGTAAAACACAAGTAAAGGCTAATGGCTCATAAATAAAAAGTCGGAGACGGCGACAGAGTCCCGGTCAGTACTCCTATTTAGTGGACACATATGCTACATTCACAACAAAACGATTTGAAATGGGTCGCTTCTTATCATAACATTCAACATAATTTGGGTGGAACCAATTTGCTGGGTTGTGTATATTATGAAAGAGAAATGAATTTTTTTTAATATTAGTCACAGCAATGCTGCTTTCGATTTTTGTAGGCATTTGAACGAAAAAATAAATACACGTAACGGTTTAAGTATCGGGCATTTTCCGAAAAAAAAAATACACGTGATATATTACTATATCCCCTACCCCCTTGTGATGTTTCGTGATTTTTTATGGACCCGTCCCCCCCTTTCGAGCATCACGTGATTAATGGACAACCCCAAAAAACGTTAAGGAGCAAAGTGAAAAATTAAAAAAAAAGTTTTTCAATCCTTTGTATCTCTTCTATTATACAATTGTTTTGCCTCATATAATAAGTACTTTAACAATTGTTTTGCCTCATATAATATTTGTGTTTGCTTACAGGTCAGGCTATGATGCTTCTAAGTTCTAAATGTGTGGGCTCCAAAATTATATGGGAGTGCATGCATTTCGTTACATCATGCTATGGTACGCTGGACGAGCCATACAGTCATGAGCGGAAACAAAAGGTGAAAAATACTCATACTCTCATGAGTCGCATCTGGCGAGTCATGAGGGCCTTCACATTTTACTCTCCTTCAACTTGTCTTGAGTAGAAGTTCTTTAATCTTTCCTATCGGCCTCACTTGGCCAATTCTTACTTTTCCGACCCCGAATGGCCATTAGGTTTCCGAGGGCAGACGGGTCACTATTTTCTACTTATATCACTTCTTCTATCAATACTTCTTACCGAATGATTGCCGGTATAAGCAATCCCCCACTTACTGACCAACGGCTTCGGGCGGATGAGTTGGTGAGTGGTAGGGCACTCTGTTGTCCTGAGACCGAGAAATCGGTCTCAAAGGCGGAGGAACCAGGAAATGATCAACGGCATCAGGATGTAGAAGGCCAGGAGAAACCACTACATTAAAGATCCTTGTGGATATCTCTAGTACAGCTTCCCATGACAGATAAGGAAACTATACATACATTTAATGATCATGGACTTCGGAATCCAAGATCCGGCAGGGGAGGAAGATCACAACCAGACCACGGGGCCTCTCAATTCGTCAACACACGAAAACCCCGTGTCGTGGAAATCCACAAGATAGCTACGTGGAACGTAACAACTATGTTTTTGAAGGTGTGAAATTACAAAATATTCAGCTATAAATGGCCAGACTAGTCATTCCTATCCTAGGTATATGCGAGACGAAATGGCTAGGGTCAAACATATTGAGAGTAATGGATACATTGTATACGACTCGGGAAAGGCAGAAGGACCCAGACGTAACGGAGTCGCAATCATTGTCAAAGAAGAAATTCGTAACTTTATCCGAAATTTCGTCCTCTTCAATGATCGTATCATGATGATTCAGCTGCAAAATAAACTACTGAATAATAATACAGTCTGTCAATTTTAAAACTTACAATGGCTATATCTCACGAACAAAAGCTGATATCGAAAAATGCTTGAAACCGTTTCTAGGATAGTAAGGGGGAACTAAAATGACATGAAAGAGAACTCACCCCCATCAACCCCCTAGGCCCCACCCATCACAACCAAAAAAGTTTAAATTGCAAACCCCTACTTGTGATACATCATTGAAAAGGCTATAAAAATGCTATTCAATGGTATAAATAATAATTATACAGGGTGAAGCAATAATTGTGAAACTTTGGCTTAAATGAAAAATTTAATAAGGTTTTGTTGAATTACAAATTTATTAAAAATGTCAATTAAGTAAATATTTATTGTGAATTCCGTTATTTGGTATATTTTCAAATTCTGCACGAAATTTAGCAAATGTTCTAGTAATAGGGCGACATGCTTGAGTAATTCTTTCTCGCAATTCCCCAAGTGAAGCAAGTTGAGTTTTATAAACAACTGATTTAGGGTAACCCCACAGAAAAAAGTAATATACTATCCTAATATAAAAAGTACTATCCAGTGGTATAAATAATAATTATACAGGGTGTTAATATCAGCTGGCTTACTATGACTTTTGTATTTGTAATGCTATGTCCCGGACTATTATTTTAAATGGTAAGTGTCCGCTCGTACTTTTTTTTGTTAATTAAAACATAATTTGCCATTTTTGCCTTAAATCAGTTGTCTATAAAACCTAACTTGCGTCACTTGGGAAATTGCGAGAAATAATTACTCAAGCATGTCGCCCTATTACTAGAAAAACATTTGTCAAATTTCGTGCAGAATTTGAAAATAGACTGTATTATTGTTTACAAAACAACGGAACCCACTTTTGAACATTTACTTAATTGACATTTTTATCAAATTTGTAGTTCAACAAAACCTCAATAAATTTTTTATTTAAGCCAAAGTTTCACAATTATTGCTTCACCCTGTATAATTATTATTTATACCATTGAATAGCATTTTTTATAGCCTTTTCAATGATGTATCACAAGTAGGAGTTTGCAATTTAAACTTTTTTTGTTGTGGTGGGTGGGGTCTAGGGGGTTGATGGGGGTGAGTTCTCTTTCATGTCATTTTAGTTCCCCCTTACTGTCCTAGAAACGGTTTCAAGCATTTTTCGTTTTCAGCTTTTGTTCGTGAGATATAGCCATTGTAAGTTTTAAAATTGACACACTGTATAATACAAGTCTATGCACCAACAGCTGACAAACCAGATGAAGAAATTGAGCAATTCTACAGCCAAATTAAACAAATTCTCCGGAGCACAAAAAAACATGAAACTACAATTATTATGGGAGACTTCAACTCAAGTTGGTGCCGAAATCACACAAGATATAACCGGAAAATATGGACTTGGAGAAAGGAACGAAAGAGGGCAAAGACTAATACAGTTCTGCCAAGAAGAGAAATGCATTATAGCAAATACTTTGTTTCAGCAACCTAAAAGACGACTATATACCTGGAAATCTCCAGCTGATCAAGAACAAAAGATAGTCAAAAATCAAATTGACTACAATATCATTAATAGATGGTTTAGAAACATTATTACATTTGCAAAAACATACCCAAGTGCAGACGCAGCAACTAACCATAATCTGCTCTGTGTTGGATTCAAACTAAAACTAAAAAGAATAAAAGCCCCCACAACGCAGAAGAAACCTAATACTCGACTCCTAAGAAATGCTGTAATAGCAGGTGAGTTCGGAAATAAGATAAATCGTGAGATTAAAAAACAGTTAGAAAGATCTGAACAAGAAAATATCGGTCAAAATATAGATATCATGAATTCCGCAATTACATGGTCACCATAGCAAACGAAGTTTTGAAACCAGAAAAAGACCCAATAAAGAAAAAGGATTGGATGACCGATAAAATACTAGACCTTATACAACAAAGAAGAAATTGGAAAAACAAAGACGAGATTCGATATAGAGAGATATATCGACAAATAAGATACGAGGTTAAGCGAGAAAAAGAGGACTGGATGGAACAAAGATGTCGTGAAATGGAAGAACTGCAAAGAAAACATGACGAATTTGATAAAGCTTAAAGAGCTTAAAGAAATGACCTACACTCAGAGAAAAAGAACTCCTCAGTTTATGAGAAACTCCAAAGGTAAAATAATTCTCGACTTACATGAAAAAAAGGAAGAATGGACTAACTATATAAAAGAGCTCTTACTTGATACGAGGTTACCACTTAACACCACAAAGTATACGAATACTGGTAGTATTTTAAAAGCGGAAGTAGAGAAAGCCATCAAACAGAGCAAAAATGGGAAATCTCCAGACCCTGACCAAATACAATCAGACTGGCTCAAACTTCTGGATGACGACAATGTCTCACAACTAACAAACATTTATAACCATATATACGAGACTGGAATGATGCCACAGATATGGTTAGAGTCTACATTTATTCCACTCCCAAAAAAACCTAATACATCATCATGTAAAGACTTAAGACTAATTAGTCTCATGAGCCACTCTCTCAAGCTACTTCTTAAGATAATTCTTAATAGAATCAAGCAGAAATGTGAAGAGACCATGGGAAACAAACAATGCGGTTTCAGAGAAGGATTGGGAACAAGGGAAGCTTTGTTCCCAATGTTAACATTACTTCAACGATCATGGGAAGTACAGAAACCAATTTACGTCTGCTTTATAGATTTTGAGAAGGCGTTTGATAGAGTTCAACATGATAGGTCAAGGATTGAACCAAGATGATAAAAAAAAACAAAACTTGAATATCTGGGGCATATAATGAGAGGTAGCAGATACAGGATGCTGCAGTTAATACTCAATGGAAAGATCGACGGAAAAAGTGGAATTGGTCGGAAGAAATATTCATGGCTCCGAAACCTTCGTCAATGGACTGGCTTATCAGCAGATCAATTCTTACATGCCGCACAAAATCGAGAACGATATCGGCAAATTGTTATGGAAGCTACCCACGCCTAAAAAGTTGGGCACCGGTACGTAAAGAAGAAGAAGAATATTTGTGTTTACAAAATCTCTATAGGACAGACGGACCCTGGAAAACAGAGCCGGCGATAACGGGCCTGCAAGGGATGCACTGCAGGCGGGCGCCCCTGTTTGAGGGGCGCCAGCATGAGCTTTTTTCTGCTGGTGTTATGCAAAATACTAAAATAGAAAAATTAATTTTTTAAATGTGGCTTAAATTCGCCATAATATCCTAATCTGTGTTTGTTAGTTTTGCATATAACAGGCACAGGACATGTAAAATATACAAAAATATAAAATATGCCACGACCATTTAGTAATATAATTTGGTCAAAGGTGTCATATTTCAACCAAACAACTTTGCTCTTAATGAGAAATTTCTTGAAGTTTTTGTATCAGCAGTTATGAGAGGAAATGAATGAGGTCTAGTAAAATAAACAAGATTGTGATACTGTTTTCTTGCCGCCTGTCTAATAATATCAAATTAATTATTAGTCCCATAAAAACATAATATTTAAAATAAACATTTTAATAAAGTTTAGTTTAGAGTTTAGAGCTCTTTTAGTAGTATGTAGTAGATTTAGTATTATTTCATGTGATTATAATGCAGAATAGTTTGTCAGTTGTACTCTGCAGTTAAATAATCTAGTGTTGCATTCAATTAATATAAAATTATATTTGTTAAGTACTCAGCACTATTAGGCCAATCAAGTTAGGTTTTTACTAGACATAACGGAAAAGACGAGGTTTGACAGTTGAAATGTGTAGTATGAGATATTACAAAAAGACTACCATCTTTGGATTCATCAATTTTTTAGTGGAACATTTTTTAAATAAACAATCAAAACGTCAAAATTAGTTTTTTACTCATAACTTAAAAACTTGTTTATTTAGAAATTTCACGTCCACAGGTAGCTTTTTCAGAAAAAAAAGATACATCGAATGAGATACACCAAATTAAAATCGGTTAATAAACAAAAAAGTTATTGCAAAACGGACGACAAAATCACTGTTTTTGAATATTGTTAATAACAATTTTATTATTTATTACAATATGTTTAAATATACCTAAACTTAAGGGCATTATGGTGTTTGAATGGTGTGCAAAAAATGTTCCAGATCTGTTGAGCAGTTTTTGCAAAATTTAATTTGTTTATAAAATTTTTTGAAAAACGAGCTAAGTTCTGAGGCTGGTTCAGTTAATATGGCTGAATGTATCTCAATAATCAGGGACTCATTTCCTTCGTTAAGATGTATACTAATACCCCATGAAAAAAAAAAGTAAAAAAAATTACAAATACGTACACAAAATTATTTGTTAATAAATAGCAGTTTTTAAGCTTATAAACAATTACAATAATTTCGTAGAAATTAGATCAAATTAAATGGCAATAAAAAATACGGAAAACTAATTAAAATACACAACTTTCAAAAACAATTTTTAGGTCCTACGACCCTTGGGGTCTGAGATAGCCCCTTTTTTTGAAAAAATCACTGTTACGTTAATTAACAACACTAAGAGCTGAAATTAACCAATCTTTTAAAAGAAAAGTCAAAGTTTTGAACAAAGTTTTTAGTAAGAAAAAATGTTAAAAATTGTTTAAATAGGAGTGTTATAAACACAGAGTATTTTACGTTCCGACTAAAGTAAAAAATAGCGGGCGTAGTCGACTGACTGAATAGTGGGCGCGGTTGGTGACCGGCATGCGGCAGCAACTATTAAAATTACGTTATCCCGACCACAAAAATCCACTTTAAGGTGAATGACAAATTTTCGTCATTCCTTATGTTTTCGAGGTCTCTGAATCCGAATATGGAGTTAATTTTTTTCTAGAATTAATGGAACATGTTCAAAAATCAAAATTTATGCAAAAATGCGAAAAATAAATTTTGATGATTTTTCAATTTTAACGCACTGTATTTTTGGTCGCTGTAAATATTTCCTTTTGAAAATTTTACTGTGTTATCTTTGAAGCATTTAAATAACAATGATATTTGTCCAAAATGACTCAACACGTTAAAAGAGAAGTTGTTAATTTTTAAACATTTTGTCGTCAGATTTCGTTAGTTTCATGTTTACTTAAAAAAGTTGAGTGACAAACTTTTTAGTTTATAATTTTAATTAACACAGAAATAAAATATAATTCATGAAGAAGTTTTCCAAAAAAATTTAATTTAAAATATGCAATAGGAAAAATGTTATGTGACTTTATAAACGAGCGGCACACCCCAAAAAAAGCTTATTTCTCGAGATACTGATACTAATTTTGGTCATACTTTATATTTTTTATGGTGCTGAAAACTAAAATTAGGGTTGTTTTGAATTTTACGTGGGGAAACATTATCAAAATCGCAACTTTACCCTAAAAATAAAAAAAAATCACGTTTTTTTGAGTTTAATTTGCTACAACTCTGTTCCATTGTAATATTTTTTTCTGATATTTTTATAGTATATATTTCTCACCTTTCTGAAGACAATGGGACCTGCTTCAATATTTCTGTCTTGCCATAAAGAAAGTTATAAATTGTTTGAAGTAAAAGGTGCAGATTCTTGAATTGCAAAGTTTAATCGCAAAAGTTCAGTAACAAAATTTGAAATTTAGCTGTTTAATTAATTTTAAGTTAAAATCTAGAGTACAGAGAACAAAATGTTTTATAGAAAAAAGTGGTGTAACTTTTAATTTTAAGAAAAACGTGATTTTTTTTTATTAAAAAACATTTTTTTTTATTTTTATGGTAAAATTGCGATTTTGACCATGTTTCCCCTTCTAAAATTCAAAATAAAACTCATTTTCGTTTTCAGCACCATCAAAAGTATAAAGTAAGACCAAAATTAGCCTTTCACCACACCGTGGTTGATATCTCGAGAAATGAGCGTTTTTTTGGGGGGAGTACCACTGGTCTATAAGGTCGCGTAACTTTTTTTCTGTTGCATATTTTGACTTTGTGACCTTTTTTTGTTATTTTTTAAATTTATTTATTTAAAATATAATTTTACTAAATAAATGTGCAACATAATAATATTCATAAAATTCAAGTTTCTACTAAAATATATAAATATATGTAATATTAAGCTTCAAGTCCGGTATACTGTCAATGTTAAAAAAAATGGGCTGCAACGGTCTAGCGCTAGCGAATGCTAGTCCGCGAATTTATTCTCATTCGGCTGCGCCCATCATTTTTTTTTACTTTAATCGGAACGCAAAATACTCTTTCTTTATAACAATACTGTTTAAACAATTTTTAACATTTTTTCTTGCAAAAAACTTTGTTAAAAACTTTGACTTTTCTTATAAAAGATTGGTTAATTTCAGATCTTAGTGTTGTTAATTAACGTAACAGTGATTTTTTCAAAAAAAGGGGCTGTCTCAGACCCCAAGGGTCGTAGGACCTAAAAATTTTTTTTATAAGTTGTGTATTTTAATCAGCTTTCAGTATTTTTTATTGCCATTTAATTTGATCTAATTTCTACGAAATTATTGTAATTGTTTATAAGCTTAAAAACTGCTATTTATTAACAAATAATTTTGTGTACGTACATGTAATTTTTTTTACTTTTTTTTTCATGGGGTATTAGTATACATCTTAACGAAGAAAATGAGTCCCTGATTATTGAGATACATTCAGCCATATTAACTGGACCAGCCTCAGAACTTAGCTCGTTTTTCAAAAAATTTTATAAACAAATTAAATTTTGCAAAAACTGCCCAACAGATCTGGAACATTTTTTGCACACCATTCAAACACCATAATGCCCTTAAGTTTTATATTTAAACATATTTTAATAAATAATAAAATTGTTATTAACAATATTCAAAAACAGTGATTTTGTCGTCCGTTTTGCAATAACTTTTTTGTTTATTAACCGATTTTAATTTGGTGTATCTCATTCGATGTATGTTTTTTTTTCTGAAAAAGTTACCTGTGGACGTGAAATTTCTAAATAAACAAGTTTTTAAGTTATGAGCAAAAAACTAAGTTTGACGTTTTGATTGTTTATTTAAAAAATGTTCCACTAAAAAATTGATGAATCCCAAGATGGTAGCCTTTTTGTAATATCTCATACTACACATTTCAACTGTCAAACCTCGTCTTTTCAATTATGTCGAAAAACGGCTTATTTTTTACTAACTTGATTGGTCTATATTATTAAATTACGATTTCACATTACTGCAGAAGCATAATCTTGAGGTTTTAAAGTTATTATTTTTGCTTAGTTGAATTTAAATAAAAATGGATTCAAAAAAATTATCTGGGGCACAAATCGAAAAAGAAGAAATTCCAAAATCTACAATCTTGATTCTCTTAGCCAATTTTTTAAAAAAGTTAAAGTGAAGTTGTTTTGTCAGGTGATGGGTCCAATAAAACTGTAACCGAAATTTATTTATCGGGGGCATTTGCGGATAACGGGACACTGACTTAAGTCGGTGCCTCGCTGCCCGAAACACACATTGTAGGACACAAGTCCAAAATCAAGTCATTAATAGGGAGATAAGCTCTTCTAGCTACCCCTAAAATCAGGTGGTTTAACCACATAAAGTAATACAGAAGATGTCCCATTACCCAGAGCATCCAAGGTAGCGTTCAGTATAAAGCGTCCTCATTCGTTATGTACTGCGATGTATATTATAACGTGATGGTATAGCTTGAGGGTCAGATAGATACACACTCCAGGTTATGGGCGGTCAGAGAGGCACTCCAGGTTACGCAGTGTGACCGGTTTGATCTTTGGAGATGTGGATCTCACTACTCCATTAGAGCACACATAATGTCCCCGAGGTTGGGGTTGTACGAGTATCTGTGTGTGTGGGGACGGAGGGGGGCGCCAGTGCTAGTTTTGCAGGCAGGCACCTCATACCCTAGCGCCGGCACTGCTGGAAAATTCAAGTTTTTCGCATTTTTTCAAAATGGGTGAAGACAATAGCAAAATAAAGAGTTAAAAACGTTTCTTACAAACACAATCTTTCCATGAAGATACTTAGGTAACTTTTCTGTTAGAAAAAACTCGAAAAGAAAATAAAAGACATAGGTAGGTACTTAGCTACATACCTAAAGATTAAAAATAAAAGAGTTTAAAATATTTTCAAATCAAATATCTTTTTAGTTATGCATTTTTAATCTTCTCTTTATAAACTGTTTTCCTATTAAACGTATTTGAAAAAAATATTTTTAAAGCAGCACTCGCAAGTTAGAAAAAATATGTCAGCATCAACCTATTTAGAATAAAAGTCTTGCTGAACGCAAAATTAAAAAACAAATTTTTATAAATAATCTTTCTGTAATCATTCTACTTTTGGTACATTAGAGGATTTAACTTCTTAAATAAATTTTAAATTTTTTAAATTTAATTGTGGATAAAATATGGTGGTCATAATCTCATTTTAATAAAATACCTCTGTTTGTATAGGATATCCATCCACTGTGAATCATATGTTTTTAAATTCACGCTCTGTCTACTCTGTCAAATTCAAACTTATCTATCTTGTCAGTCAGTATTTTTGATCAAAATATGGGGACTAATTTATTAACTTTGGAACAAATCCATATTTATTTACTTGAAAATGGTGGCAAAGTTAAAAATCGTGATATTGTTCGTTATTTTAAAAGTTATTTAACAGATCCTGTAACTAAAGGTTAGTCAGTTTTTGCTCAACATAAAAAAATCAGCTTTGTTTACGATGTCACAACAACCTGTAGATTCAATGTTTCATTTCTGGATTAAATTCTGTTTGTTTACCAATCTAAAGAGTTAACAATGTATTTATAGTGAGTGCAAAATATATGTGTATACACATAACACCAAAAATAATCTATCGCAGTTAATATATTATTCATTCAATGAACTTTAATTGAGAATTCAAATTCTTTATGTATTTAAAGTGTTAATAGTTACACTCACAGATTCTTTCTAATTTGTTTATCAAATATAAATATCCAACTGTTGGATATAATGTAAATTGTGTGGATTAGAACAGTTTTGATAGTGTTTTACATATATTAATAGCAGGTAAGAAACATAACCTCAATTTCCTTTATTTCATTACAGTGTACAAGTGAAATAATGTAACAATATTTGTAGGTAATATGTAAATATAACTAATGAACACAAACTACCTCATATCTATTCCATACAATGACAATATACTATTTTTTTTCATGGATCATGATTATCGGATTATGTTCTTTCTCACTAATTATAATCTGCTTTGTGAACCTAATAGTTTATTATTTACACATAAAACTGTAACACAAACTGTGACAGTTTGTTATAAGAAATATTTAGTGGTTGTGACATCTCAATTTTGTGGGATGATATTTTATTACCAAATGTTATAAAACGTCATTTTTATCATGCTTCTTTATTATATCGATGAGAGGTTTGTAATTACGATTGATTTTCATTAACTAAAGATCCTTTTATTCTCCCAAATATTACCAGTGGCTTTAGTATGTAACGTTGACTTGTAAATATAGTTATTTAGGATTGGTACAGCCCTAACCTCATTTAAAATACTGAAGCGCACTATTAGCAAATCTAGTATGGAATAAAAGAGAGGAGATTCCGTGTAGTACATAAGTATTCGATGCCTCGGACAAAAAGCTGTCGGTGTAAGTCAATAAATGTTTAAGATGAGATAATAACATGTAAGTGAAAGTATTCATTAAAAATAATTAAATCGTTTTTAATTATCACAATAAAGTATTCTCTCTCCTATGCCGCTACAGCCCAAGTTGGGCCGTGGCCTCCCCCAGCATCCGCTTCCAAGTATCTCTGTCTCTGGCTGCTCTCCTCCAGTTGTCAACCCTCAATATCTCATTAGCATCGGTTCTCACTTCGTCTATCCACCTCTTCCTTTGTCTTCCTACTGGCCTACGTCCTACCATAGTTCCGCTAAGCATTCTACTAGGTGTTCTGTTGTTATCCATTCTTATAAGGTGACCTGCCCAGTGCAATCTTTTTATTTTTGCATAATTTGCTATAGAGGGTTTTATTATACTTGTGGTTAAACCTTATTCTCCATATAAGTACCATTGTCACAAATGGGTCCCAGTATCCTCCTTAAGCATCTTTGACTTCTGAAGCATCCATATATGTCTCATTACAGACTTATTTAATGTATACATTTATGTCACAAACAGATAAAATTTAGACATTTGTACCATAATATAACTGCTTTATGTGGTGTCATATACGATTTGAGTGTAATTTGTGCATATGTATATATCTATAATGCATATCATAATTATACGTAAAGATGTAAGCCCTACAGTTTAATGTAGGTTCAAGGAAAATTAAATCTACAAGATTTACACTCTACAAATTATGACTTGGTGGTTTATCGTTACCTTTGGGATATTTTGTTGTTAAATATAACAACCACATAAGGCAAGAATATTTCTATTCTAGAATATAACAGTAATGTTTATTATTTTAAAGCAAAATCAAATATTATTACTTCTTATGTTTACTCTCTGTTGAACTGTTGTTCAAATTTAAATAGAATTAAGCTAAATACAAAAGGTCATATTAAATTTTTCGACGATCTTATTAAGAATATGATAATATCTGAAAGTTGACAGAAACACATTTTAATTTTAAACATCTTTATAAATATTATCAAATAATGTTTCTCTTTACCAAGAAATCTCTAATATTATGACTTTAAAAAACAAACAAGAAAGACCATTCAATATTATTGTAAAGAGTAATAATAGCTAACTAATAGCTAATAGCTAACAACAATTAACTAATAGTCCTAATAACTAATAATAATCTTAACTAATAGTTAACTAATAACAATTTTTACTGTTGCTTTTTGAAAACAGAACATTATAAGTTGTATATATTTTTTTCCAAAGATTTCGTGCAATCTTCAGATGGCTTACGTTATAGCTCAATCGAATTTGGATCTAACATTGTGCTAAGTTGTTTTTATTAATTATTATTATTATCCGGATTTAAGATATACAGCTCCCATTCCTTCTTAATTGAAACTTCTTTCTTCCCAAATATCTACGGTATCAAAACGATTACACTTTGGTGGATTCTTTTCGTGTTATCAAGCCCTAGGTTATCTGATACACTAGAGCATTTTTTACGCATGTTATGAGCAGTATTTCTTTCTACATGGCCTTATAAAGATGTTTACTAAGACCAAGTTGTTTTATGTTCTCCAGGAGGTTCTTCTGAATGATAAGTTGTAGAGATATTAAAGAGTATAATAGTTATTATTGGTACATTGCATTCTCTATTGTTTCCTCATTTATATTCACCAATCACTTCTTTACAATGATGAATCTGTTGTTCATGTGCTTTGCATACACAGCGTGTAGGTAGGTACCTACTACAAAGGTAGGTCATAAATTAAATCACATACTCTGGGATTAAAAATAGTTCAATTAAGCCTAACTTACCTTAGTACAAATTTGCACAAAAATTACAGCCATTTGAATTTACAAAATGAAAATCAATTTTTTCCAATATATCGAAAGCTATTGGAGATCTTTTATTGAAAATGGACATGTGACATTCTTATGCCAAGAACATCTTAAAAAAAATAACAGTGAAATTTGTGCACCCCATAAAAATTGTGTTCGGGTTTTGTTCTCTTAACCCCCCCCCCCCAAACGTACCATTAGTTAAACACAATGTTTATTAAACTTTTTCGATAAGGCAGTTTTTATTGAGATATTTTGAAGATTTGTAAAATCCACCACATATTTGGAAACGGTTATGCAAAATAATATGTAAAACGGTTATGTAAATAGAATATTATAATTTTCATAATACGGATTATATTACCAGGTCTCTATAATCTACCTTAACCACATTTAAAAATATGTGGTGGGTTTTACAAATGTTTCAAATATCTTGATAAATACTATCTTATTGAAAAAGTACTAAGAGGCAAAAAAGTTTTAAGAACATTGTGTTTAACTAATGGTACCACAATAATACGCACACAAATATTCGGGAGGGGCGGGGGTTTTAGGGGAACAAAACCCTCATAAAATTTGTATAGGGTGCACAAATTTCACTGTTATTTTTTTTAAAGACGTTCCTGCCATAACAACTCCACATGTCCATTTTCAATAAAAGATCTCCAATAGTTTTCGAAATCTTGGAAAAAATCAATTTTCATTTTGTTACTTCAAAGGCTGTAACTTTTTTTATATGCATGTAGATACGGTCGGAAAAATGAAAGAATACCCATGATCGAACATATAAAACACGCTGTATTTTCCTGTCACCGTGTCACAAAGAAAATTGGCCAGCGCAAGTACATGTAATAATAATAATTACATGTACTTGCGCTGGCCAATTTTTTATGTGACACGGTGACAGGAAAATACAGCGTGTTTTATATGTTCGTTCATGGGTATTCTTTCATTTTTCCTACTGTATGTTTCGAAAGAGGACTTGCGCAACGGAGTTCGCCAAGCTTTTATGTCAGTAACTCCGGACATGCTGAGACGGATGAGTTAGAGTCCGGATTTCTAAGCATAACTTAGGAAAGCTTATGCATTTAATATGTTATAAAAAAATAAAAGAATTCAGTACAAATAAAATCGTGGATAGTGATGGCAAACTAACTATCACTGATTTGGATAAAATAAAGAGTCTATTGAGAAACTGTTGAATGATGAAAGGACCGATCTTGAAATTAAAAGAATAGTGACAGAACCTGCCATAACGGTCATAACTATGGACGAAATTGAAGGCTTGAAGGAGCAATAAGATTTTCTTTTGCACAGATAAAATACTTTCTATGTTTCCGTTTGAAGTGTTAGTAGTTATTTACAGACTTTTTAACAGCACTAACTATCCCTAATTTAGGAAGATATGGGCAGTTTAGAGCAAAATTTAGACCCTTTGATAATACACTGGGGTGCAAAATTAACCGGACACCTTAAAAATGGGCCATTTTTGATGTCTCGAATTTCCCAAACCTGTTGTCAGATTTAAGTGGTTTTTTAATATGTTATAGCCTTATTCTTTAACAATATCGCTGTAATAATATTGCTCCTAAACAGGTAAATTTTCATTGTATACCGGGTGTACCAATGAAACTGTGTTTTTTCTCAAACTTCGCATCACCCTGTGGAATATTCTAGCATTTCTAAATTACTCGAATTAAAACCCAACTATAGCCTCATGTTTTCTCAACATTCTGTTTTTTGCTTCATTCGCTTATGTTTGACCATAAAAAGATAGGTACTTTAACAATCAGCCATGTTTCTCATCAATACAGGGTGTTTTTAAATAAGTATGGCAAACTTCAAGGGGTATTTCTACATGAAAAAATAATGAGAGTTTGCTTTATAAACCTATGTCCGCAAATGCTTCGTTTCTGAGATAGAGGGTGTTGAAGTTTTTCTTACAAACTCAAAATTTATTTATTGCTTTAAAACCAGGTTGAGATATGCAAATTAAATTTGGTGAGTTTTAAGACGTAGTTATTATACATTTTTTGACATACAAGTAAGAATTTAATATTCACCATTGGCGCGCATACGGGTAATATGAGCCGTCATATTACCCGTAAGCGCGCCAATGGTGAATATTAAATTCTTAGTTGTATGTCAAAAAATGTGCAATAACTACTTCTTAAAACCCACCAAATTTCATTTGCATATCTCAACCGGTTTTAAAGCAATAAATAAATCGCCAGTTTGTAAGAAAAATTTCCTCACCCCCTATCTCGGAAACGAAGCATTTGCGGACATACCGTCTATAAAGCAAACTGTCATTATTTTTCATGCAGAATTACCCCTTAAAGTTTGTCATACTTATTTAAAAACACCCTGTGTTGATGAAAAACGTGGCTAGTTGTTAACGAGGAAACAGTAGCGATCAACAGGTAGCGAAAACGCGTTCCAAGATTGCGGCTGTAATTTTGAATATTTTTTCGAGATATTTGGCACACGTATTCGTAATATAATAAAGAATTGCGGTACAGAGCCCAATTTTAAAAATATATTAATATGTGGAAATTACTCTGTAATTAAATACAATATTAAAAAAACGAGCCTGTACCGCCATTAAGAAGAACAAAAAAATACACTTTCTTCAAATAAACTTTTTTATACGATGTCTAGATTTTGTGTCATTTTGTAACTACTAAAATTTTTTATTTCATTAGTAGTTCCAAAATGACACAAAATCTAGGCATCGGATAAAAAAGTTTATTTGAAGAAAGTGTATTTTTTTGTTCTTCTTAATGGCGGTACAGGCTCGTTTTTTTAATATTATAATTAATTACAGAGTAATTTCCACATATTAATATATTTTTCAAATTGGGCTCTGTACCGCCATTCTTTATTATATTACGAATACGTGTGCCAAATATCTCAAAAAAATATTCAAAATTACAGCCGCAATCTTGGAACGCGTTTTGGCTACCTGTTGATCGCTACTGTATCACCTTAAAGTACTTAACTTTTTTATGGTCTAACGTAAGCGAATGAATCAAAAAACAAAATGTTGAGAAAACGTGAGGCTATAGTTGGATTTTAATTGCAGTATTTTATAACTGCTACAATATTCCACAGGGTGATGCGAACTTTGAGAAAAAAACATATTTTGATTGGTACACCCAGTATACAATGAAAATTTATCTGTTTAGCAACAATACTATTACAGCAATATTGCTACAGAATAAGGCTATAATATATTAAAAAATCGCTTAAATCGGACAACGGGTTTAGGAAATTCGAGACATCAAAAAAGACTCATTTTTAAGGTGTCCGGTTAATTTTGCACCCCAGTGTAATTTGATTAATCAAACTCTAACATTGAAGTAAAACAACTTCTATGTAATAGGTATAATTTACTAAAATCCTAAATAAATCCCAATGGATTGAATAACATATGTTCAGAACGAACGTTTTCGGACCTATCAGTCCATCATCAGTGAACTCATATATTTGCTAACTAGCCCCAGAACCAAACAATGGTTGTAATTATAATTCAGTCTACATTCTAATGTTGTAAAATTGAAAAGGCTTAACGTCGATGTTAGTAGACCTCTGGGAACATGGTGAAACCCTAGTCGAGAACTTTAACCAACCATATTGACCAACATAATGTTGTAAAATTGATGGCCCAAGATGGTTGGTTAATGGTTAAAGTTCTCGATTATGATTTCACCATGTTTCCAGAGGTTATCTACTAACATCGGCGTTAAGCCTTTTCAATTTTACAACATCAGAATGTAGATTTAATTATAATTACAACCATTGTTTGGTTCTGGAGCTAGTTAGCAAGTATATGAGTTCATTGATGATGGACTGATAGGTCCGAAAACGTTCGTTCTGAACATATTTTATTCAATCCATTGGGCTTTTTTAGGATTTTAGTAAATTATACCTATTACATAGAAGTTGTTTTACTTCAATGTTAGAGTTTGTTTAACTACAACTACTAACTGGGGTGCAAAATTAACCGGACACCTTAAAAATGGGTCATTTTTGATGTCTCAAATCTTCTAAACCTGTTGTCCGATTTAAGTGATTTTTTTAATATGTTATAGCCTTGTTCTTTAGCAATATTGCTGTAATAGCATTATTGCTAAACAGTTAAATTTTCATTGTATACCGCGTGTATCAATTAAACTGTGTCTTTTTCTCAAAGATTACATCACCCTGTAGAAAATTATAGCAGTGATAAAATACTGAAATTAAAATCTAACCATAGCCTCATGTTTTCTCAACATTTTGTTTTTTGATTCATTCGCATATGTTGGGTAATAAAAAAGTTAGGCATTTTAACAACTAGCCATGTTTTTCATCAATACAGCGAGTTTTTAAATAATAATTGGCCAACTTTAAGGGTTTTTTTTTTTTTTTTTTAGCGTATGGCTTAAGTATATCACAGAATATATTTAGATTTATGCATTATACAATGCATCACAAACAGATGTCCAATTTTTTTATATATTCGATTGACCCTTCGGTTGCCATTACAAAGTCTATAGGGTCGCCTGTGTATGCTCTGCGTGGGCAGTCCTGAACAATGTGACTGATCGTCTGTCTTGCAGCGCCGCAGTCACAAGAAGGCGAGGGGAGTTTACCCCATCTATGGAGGGAGTCGGCGCATCTTCCACAGTTTGTTCGAATTCGATTAAGGGCTGCCCAAATCTTACGGGGACGTTCAAATTCGCCAGGTTTCCCTATGATGTCCGGTAGACTATGGTAATACGGATCTGTCCTACTTTCCCAATCTTCTCTCCATCGGGTATTTAAGTCAAAGTTGGATTGCTGCAGCGCTTGAGCAGATTGTAGAGGGGGTAACCTGGATCGGAGACGGTTTCCAAGAATATCGGGTATGTCGTTGTGGACTAGAAGCTGGCGACTGTCCATTATTTTGTTATATTCTTTAACCAATGCATGTTCGCGGCGTAGGTTGGGTGGTGCTATATTACTAAGGGTAGGTAGCCACATTGTAGGGGTGGGCTTAATTGTGCCTGTTATCATACGCATAGTACGGTTTAGTTGGGTGTCGACCAGGTGGGTATGCCTGCTATTTAGCCACACTGGAGCACAGTATTCTGCCACCGGATATATCAGGCCAAGAGCAGAGGATCTTAATGTTGATGCTGTGGACCCCCATGTAGTGCCGCAGAGTTTCTGTATTATATTGTTGCGTGTTTTCAATTTTGCTGCTGTTTTCGTCAGGTGTTCTCTGAATGTGAGCGTTCTGTCTAGAGTAACGCCAAGGTATTTCGGGTATTTATTGTGTTTTAACAGCTTGTTATTAAAATACACTCGTAATTCTCTGTTTGCCAACTTGTTGTTTAGATGAAAAGCTGATACTTCAGTTTTTGTAGTACTTGGCTGTAGTCTCCATTTCTTAAGGTATTCGCTGTGGATGGATAAGTCATTCGTGAGAGTGATTTCTGTAGTTTCTAAAGATTGGTGGCTTGTTGCAAGGGTCCAGTCGTCAGCATATCCAAACTTCCGAGATTCGGTTTCAGGCATGTCAGCAATATAGAGGCTGAAAAGTAAAGGGGCAAGGACAGAACCCTGTGGAAGACCATTGTTAAGTTTCATCTGTCTACTCGTCTCCTTTCCCATTATAACCTGGAAGGCTCTGTTGGTCAGCATGTTGTCAATGAGGTTAATTATCTTTCTGCAGGGGATAATGCGGGCCAGTTTATATATTAATCCCTGTCTCCAAACAGTATCATATGCTGCTGTTAGATCTATAAATACTGTTGCTGTCTTTTGTTTCTTTTGAAAACTAGCTTCTATAAAAGTTGTTAATGACAGCACTTGGTCCGTACAGCTTCGATGAGGGCGGAAGCCAGCTTGTTCAATGGGGACAGTTTCTAGTATCCTGTGACTAATTCTGTTGAGGAGAAGCTTTTCTAATAGTTTATATACCATGCTGAGTAGAGCTATGGGGCGGTAGTTTTCTGGCTTATCGTTTGATTTGCCCGGTTTCGGAATTGCAATTATCTTTGTTCGCTTAAGTGAGAAAGGAATGTTACCTGACTGAAGTATATCATTAAAGAACATTGCAAGCCACTGTTTCGTGTATGCACCACTGTGTATCAAGAACTCTGGATGGATACCATCAAAGCCAGGTGCTTTACCTGATTTCATTTCTTTCAGCGCATGTGTGATTTCAGAAATAAGTATTCTTGCTGAATATTCGGAGTTCGTTCTGTTCATTTGTTTTAATGCCCTTAAGTCTCTTTTCACGTTGGTAGTATGTGTTCGATCTCGTGGAGCTCTGGATAGAGATACTATATGGGAGGCAACCTTATTAGGAGACATTTTAGACTCTCTGGATTCCAGCTGGTTAGCTCCTCCAATTTTCCGCAACAAGGACCATGCCTGCCGGCTTGATTTTTTGAAGTCAAGGTTTTCGACAGTCTTTATCCATTTTTGGCGTCTAGCTGTATCGATGTTGTGTAAAAGCTCATCGGCTATTTCTCGGTCACCACTTTCGAGAAACTTCGTGTATAAGTCTTCACATGTTTCAGTCCATCCAGGCACATATTCTTTGCGATACCCCCTAGGGATGGTTTTCTTGGCAGTGCTTATTACTACGCCCACAAACCTCTCATAATGTTTGCTGGTTGGAGGGACCCAGCTCAAGGTCCGGTCTAGTTGTTCAGAGAACTTCTTCCAGTTTGCTTTTCTAAGATTCCACCTGGGTCGAGGATATGATCTAATTATTGGAATTGATATTCCGATGGTGATAAGCACCGGACGATGTTGAGTATGTGGGAAGTCTGCAAGGACACTTCTCGCAGTTGTTAGTGGTCTGTCATTGGTATCTTTTGAGACAAAACATAGGTCTGGGTTATATTCTTTTCTCCATGCAGCTGATTTAAATGTTCCTCTGTCTTTAGCATCAAAAACTAGATATGTGTTTTGCTCTTCGGACCATTCTACTAGTGCCTCCCCATTTTCATCATTCGTGGTGTACTTCCACATTTCGTGGTGGCTGTTGAAGTCGCCGATGTATATAGTAGGATGTGGATGAGTCTTTAGCACTTCTGGGTTCCATGTAGTGGCTGGAGGTTTGTATATGTTAACTACGGTAATATCTCCAATCTTGGTGACTACTTCATGTATATTATTTTCATTGGAAGCAGAAAGTAGGAAACCATTTTCTATATTGCAGCGAATGTAGGTTGCGACGCCGTAATGTTTATCATAGGTGGCTCCCAGTAAATCGTAGCCAGGTATCTTTCCCCTTAAATCAAGCTGGACTTTGTCTTCAGTATGGGTCTCTTGTATGGCAACCAGGTCAATGTCGTTATCGTGTAGGATTTTTTGCAACACTTGGCATTTTGCCTGGCTTATGCCCTCGATGTTAAGGTGACAGACTCGGATACACGGTCCGAGATCTCTAGTCAGTTGGTTCTGAGAAGAACCTTTATTTGTTCCCATCGTATGTTTACGTATAGATAAGATTTCTGTTTGTGATCTGTGATGTTGGCAGGATATTGTTTTTGTTTTTCGTTCGTTTGCCGCCAAATTTTTGCTAGTTCATTTAGCGTTACCCAGGGTGCACCACATGGAGGCGAACTAGCATTACACCCCACTTTAAGGGGTAATTCTGCATGAAAAAATAATGACGGTTTGCTTTATAAACGGTATGTCCGCAAATGCTTCGTTTCCGAGATAAGGGGTGTTGAAAGTTTTCTTACAAACTGACGTTTTACTTATTGCTTTAACCCATTAGCGCCGTGCGTTGCTTTAAAGCAACGGCAGACATGCCTGTATTTGGGAGGAGCTTGAAGTCATAAGACAGTCATAAAAGAGGTGTGACCTTGCAAATTCCATCAACCACAATCGCTCACACTCGGTTATGCCTATCTATTTGCGGTGTTAAGAACTGTTTGTAAGTTTGGTGCATTTGAAGTTGAGCATAATATTAGAACGTGAAAATAATGGACTTTCGAGTTGAGTAAGTACCATAATTTCGATATAAATGAAACTTATTATTTATATATGTTAAATTTGTGTTGATTATACTTCTAACAAAACATATTTTAAATAATTTATATGAATTGATCAATAACTACTTGTCAGTGCCTGTTGTAACCCAGCCGTTGCCTTAAAACAACGCTAGGCGCTTGTACTACCTATATTTTAAATTTTATCATTTTTGTTCTAGACGAGGATTTTCGCTTGCTCAAGCCCTTGATATAATTTATAATGATGAACTAGGTGGCGATATTTTTGTAGAACCTCCAGATACAAATAATGTAGACACTGATGAGAATTAATATGAACCATTCGCGAAAACCGAGTTCCCAGAGGATGTCCGTTAACTCCTAAAAATGAGTTTCTGAAAAAAGATCGAGGTTATTTTGAAACAGCTATTGAACAAAATGATGGACAATTATATGTCCGGTGGATGGATCATCCTGCGGCACTCAAAAAGTAGGTCAAGTAAGAAGATTTTCTCAGAAACTCAAACGAAACGTACTTGTTTCTAGACCCAAATTGATCGCCAAGTAAAATACATTTATGGGAGGAACTGACCAAATGGATCAGAATATAAGTTGCTACCGGATCAGTATTCGTGGCAAAAAATGGTAATGGCCAATTTTTACGTGGATGCTCGATGTTGCATTACAAAATAGTTGGATATTGTATAATAAAACGGACAGAGAAAAGGTATCGCAATTAGATTATATAAGAGAGATTGTAAGCACATATTTAGCGAAGTATAGTGTACTTAGTAAAGGAAGTGGAAGACCGCCGGCTTCCTTGACAGCACCTGTCGACAGCCGAATATCGGATGACATTCTTTTGGACACCATACCATCAATCATTTGATACAGTACATTCCAGGTGGGAAAAAGAGAAGATGTGCGTCTAAAACATGTAAATCTATCGTTAGAACAATGTGTTTAAAATGTGATATTGGACTATGTACTTCTTGTTTTATACCGTTTCACTCTCGATAGTGTAAATTTTTATAATTAATCACATCGAATTACATTTTTTTATGAATAAATATCTATTTTTCTTTTATTGCCTACTTTATTGTATCCCAAATACTTTAATTTTTTGGTTTATTACTTTCAACAAAAACTAGGTAGTGTAAGCGCCTAGCGTTGCTTTAAGGCAACACTTAATATCTCAGAAATGGAACATCTCAGAAAAAATATTTTATGAAGTTTTTTATTATTTAAACACAGTTCATTATTAATATTGCAAAAAATAATACAAAATCAATAATTTATTAATCTCGGCGCTAATGGGTTAAAACCGCTTGAGGTATGCAAATGGAATTTGGTGGGTTTTAAGACGTAGTTATTGCACATTTTTGGCATACAATTAAGAATTTAATATTTACCATTGGCGCGCATACGGGTAATATGAGGGCTTATATTACCCGTATGCGCGCCAATGGTAAATATTAGATTCTTACTTGTATGTTAAAAAATGTACAATAACTAAGTCTTAAAACCCACCAAATTTCATTTGCATATCTGAACTGGTTTTTAAGCAATAAATAAATCATCAGTTTGTAAGAAAAATGTCAACACCCTCTATCTCAGAAACGAAGCATTTGCGGACATAGGTTTATAAAGCAAACTGTCATTATTTTTTCATGTAGTATTACCCCTTGAAATTTTCCAGACTTATTTAAAAACACCCTGTATTGATGAAAAACATGGCTAATTGGTAAAGTACCTAACTTTTTTATGGTTCAACTTAAGCGAATGAATCAAAAAACAGAATGTTGAGAAAACACAAGGCTATAGTTGGGTTTTAATTTGAGTACTTTATAAGTGCTAGAATATTTCACAGGGTGATGCGAAGTTTGAGAAAAAAAAAACACAGTTTCATTGGTACACCCGGTATAAAATGAAAATTTGCCTGTTGAGTCACAATATTACTGCAGCCATATTGATAAAGAATAAGGCTATAACATATTAAAAAATCACTTAAATCGGACAACAGATTTAGGAAATTAGAGACATCAAAAATGACCCATTTTTAGGTGTCCGGTTAATTTTGCACCCCAGTGTATATGGTATACAGCCAACTCATAGTCGAAGCAATAAAGCACTGAACCTCCGAAAAAAAAAAAACGACAAGACGGATCTTAATAATTCTTTTTGCACTCGATTCGTGAATGCGCCAGGACACTTTGTGAACCGCAGCCATGATATAATATTGAAAAACTGCATACAAAATATGCACTCTTAAAGTGCATCTCAAACAGACAATAAAAAAATTCAGAACTCGTTAATTATCGGCGGAAATGAGTTCAATTTTGTTACTCGGGGGTTTTTGGGGTCGCTGAAAACGAATATGACGTCAAAAGTGATCTCCGGAGTACCTGGTGCACGGGGTACCTACTGTGTACCTCGCCTTGTGGAGTTTTCGGCAAATTCATTAAAAATTAGTCAAAAATCATTACTTGGGGGGGTTTTTGGGGCCGCTAACGACGAATATGACATCGGAAGTAATTTCCGGAGTACCTGGTGCACAGGGTACCTACTACTGTTTACCTCGTCTTGTGGAGTTTTCGGCAAAAATTTATTAAAAAATTAGTCAAAAATAATTACTCGGGTGTTTTTGGGGTAACCCATCTCCGGAATACCTGGTGCCCAGGGTACCTACTTCTTATGGAGTTTTCGGCAAATTCATTAAAAATTAGCCAAAAATCATTACTTGGGGTTTTTTGGGTCGCTGACGACGAATATGACATCGGAAGTGCTCTACGGAGTACTTGGTACCCAGGGTAAAAATCATTACTTGGGGTTTTTTGGGTCGCTGACGACGAATATGACATCGGAAGTGCTCTACGGAGTACTTGGTACCCAGGGTACCTACTGTTTACCTCGTTTTCTGTAGTTTTTGGCAAATTCATTAAAAAATTAGTTAAAATTCATTATTTAGGGGTTTTTGGGGTCTCTGACGACGTCAGTGATCTCCGGGAAGTGATCTCCGGTGTACCTGGTGCCCAGTGTACCTACTGTTTATCTCGTAACTAATTATGTTTGACTAATTTTTTAATGAATTTGCCGAAAACTTCTGAAAACGAGGTAAACAGCACGTACCCTGGGTACCAGGTACTCCGTAGATCACTTCCGATGTCATATTCGTCGTCAGCGACCCAAAACCCCCGAGTAATGATTTTTGGCTAATTTTTTAATGAATTTGCCGAAAACTCCATAAGTAGGTACCCTGGGCACCAGGTATTCCTGAGATCGCTTCCGATAACATATTCGTCGTTAGCGACCCCAAAAATCCCCCAGTAATTATTTTTGACTAATTTTTTAATAAATTTTTTGCCAAAATTCCACAAGTGAGCTAAACAGTAGGTACCCTGGGCACCAAGTACTCCGAAAATCACTTCCGATGTCATATTCGTCGTTAGCGGCCCCAAAAACCCTAGTCCTGTCGCCAGGGGGAGTACAACGGCCTCGTTAATTCAGATGAACTTACTCAAGTTTTTTTTATGTATTTTGACCCGTAGAACACGAATTTTTTGGGTAACAGTTGATCCGGATGTCGATAAGATTGTTATAGACCAAGAACTTGAGGAATCAAATAACAGCGATTTTTGGCAAAACAAAACAATATTTTGTATTTTTTGAGCCATTTTAAGTAAAAAATATTTCTACAAGTTTTTTCGCAGGATGCACAGTTTTCGAGATAAACGCGGTTGAACTTTAAAAAAATCGAAAAATTGCAATTTTTGAACCCGAATAACTTTTGATTAAAAAATAAAATAGCAAGTCTGCTTACCGCATTTGAAAGTTTAAGTCAAATTATATCGGTTTTAATTATTTGCATTGGTAAAAATTTATTTTTTTATTGTTTAACAAAGCTATAAACACGTAGGGTTTCCCGTGCTTTTACATGCGTTTTAACGCATGTAACGTAGAAATAGTCTTGATTGCACTAGTACCTATTCTACCTACTCGTTCGATTTTAAATGAGAAATCATAGAAACATCACTCACGCACTAGTTGTTTGTAGCTTTGTTTAACAATAACACAATAAATTTTTAGCAATGCAAATAATCAAAACCGACATAATTTGACTTGAACTTTCAAAGGCGCTAAGCAGAATTGCTATTTTATTTTTTAATCAAAAGTTATTCGGGTTTAAAAATTGCAGTTTTTCGATTTTTTGAAAGTTCAACCGCGTTTATCTCGAAAACTGTGCATCCTACTAAAAAACTTGTAGAAATATTTTTTGCTTAAAATGACCCAAAAAATACAAAATATTGTTTTGTTTTGCCAAAAATCGCTGTTATTTGATTCCTCAAGTTCTTGGTCTATAACAATCTTATCGACATCCGGATCAACTGTTACCCAAAAAATTCGTGTTCTACGGGTCAAAATACATAAAAAAAACTTGGGTAAGTCCATCTGAATTAACGAGGCCGTTGTACCCCCCCTGGCGACAGGACTACCCCCCCAAGTAATGATTTTTGACTAATTTTTAATGAATTTTAATGACGAGGTAAACAGTAGGTACCTTTGGCAACAGCTCTGGAGATCACTTTTGACGTTATATTCGTTTTCAGCGACCCCAAAACTCCCGCGTAACAAAATTGAACTCATCTCCGCCGATCATTGACGAGTTCTGAATTTTTTTTTATTGTCTGTTTGAGATGCACTTTAAGAGTGCATTTTTTGTATGCAGTTTTTCAATATTATATCATGGCTCTGGGTCACAAAGTTTCCTGGCGCATTCACGAATCGAATGCAAAAAGAATTATTAAGATCCGTCTTGTCCCTTTCTTTCGGAGGTAAGGCCGATTTTAGTGCTTTATTGTTTCGTCTACCAGGAAACTATCCCTTTTTAATTTGATTAATAATTCTAATACTTTTTCAAAAGCACTATTATATTTTTTATATTCCATTAATTAGGCACCAATTTCTTCTCCCATATCACTTCTAGTTTTACATGGATATTTTTATCCTAAACTTATTTACCTCTTTAGCTATTTACGATACATTTTAAAGATACGATACATTTTAAAGATTTTTATAAAATTTCTAATACATATTTGGTGATACTAAAAATTAATATGTTAAGTACATAACAACCCATTATATAAAATAGACTAAGAGCCGGTATAGGTGAAATTTGCTAATCGTTTTAGGCACGATAAGACTTAAATAGTAGAACCTAAAAGAAAACGTATGAACACTGTGCCGTCACTTTTAGTGGCACATGCGTCGATAGTGGCGCATTAACTTTCTACTTATGGACGGGATAAATAAATTAAAAGGTACCCTCCCTCACTACCAGAATTAATTTTTTTTTATTTTTTTAAATTCTACGTGAATAAAAAATAAGACTTAGCGTAATTTTAACCCACCACCCCTTCCCCCGCCATCAAAAACTTCATTTTTTGTTTTTATTTTTTTTTAGTTGGGATGTAATCAATTTTAAAGTTTCAAAAAATTCACACGCATAGCTGAGGCTTTTACAAAGCATGCCTATTTTTTATAGACCCATAGGTTGATACCTAACCATAAAAAATTATTTATTAATATAATTATTTATAAAATATTTTTTTTGGAAAAAAGCAACTTTTTTAGGGGACGGCTGCAGGTCTAATTTTTTTTAATCTTATGTATTTTATCAAACACTATAATTCTAATTTTTTTCAGATTTTTCCTTAAGGTTCGTCACTTTCAAAAATTCAAACAATTGTTTTTAGGGGTTTGAACGTGTTTCTCCAATTTTTAAATGTACTAAAGGACCCAGTTATTTCAATTTACATATAACATAAAAAACATTGATTTGATCTATTTTGAAGTCTATAAAATAGAGAAAATCCCCAAAACCCCCTAAATAAACAGTTTTTCGGATTTTTGAAGGTGGCGCAACTTACGGAAAAATCTTTAAAAAATTAGAAACATAGTGTTTCGTAAAACACACGAAATTAAAAAAAATACGCTTTTTTTGATCAAAACAAATTTTTTAAGGTTATGTACACTCAACCTACGGGTCTATAAAAAATGAAATGTTTTGTAAAAGCCTCAACTATGCCTGTGAATTTTTGGAAATTATAAAATTGATTGCATCCCACCTAAAAAAAAGTAAAAACGAAAATAGAAGTTTTTGATGGTGATGGAAGGGGGTGGTGGGTTAAAATTAGGCTTCATATTTTTTAATCACATAGAACTTAAAAAAAATGAAAACAATTGAATCCTGATAGTGAGGAAGGGTACCTTTTAATTTATTTATCCCGTCCATAAGGGGAAAGTTTGATGCGCCACTGTCGACGCATGTGCCACTAAAAAGTGACGGCACAGTGTTCATATTATGTTTTCTTTTAGGTTCTACTATTTAAGTTATAGGCACTTATCGTGCCTAAAATGATTAGTAAATTTCACCTATACTTACTAGACCAGGGCGCATCTGTAAAAATATTAGTACATTTGGACGTTGAGAGGTGACTCATTTTTTTTTTGCAGAAATTGCTTGAAAATAGCTCATATAATAATATTTGAGTTATCCTCCCACTCAAAAAGGTCCGGAACATTTTTTAAATAATCAAAGTGTCAAAAAATGAAGGAGAAATTCGATTTTTTTCTTCGTTTTTTGATTATAACTTTAAAAAGTATTCATTTCCGAGAAAAGTTGTACTGACAAAAAAGTTGCATAATTAAATTTTCTACAATACTCGTCACAAATTTTAAAAATTGTCACCCTTGTTGCAAAATAGCAATTATTGCGAAAAAACGATAAAAAACAAGTATTCGCATTTTACGTTTTTCAACCATTTATGCTACACTTAGGACCTTCATATTTTACCAAGAAAAACTTTATAACATAAGAAAACAATACTGTGAATTTCATTAAGATCAGTTTAATAGATTTTGCAAAATAAATTTTGCAATGCAGCATTCGCAAAAAAAATTCATTTTTTTCAAAATGTCGCAGGACTGAAAATAAAGGAGATAGCAAGTTGAATTTTTTTTCACATTTAGAAGAATACCGTACCTTTCATTTGCCATTTGCGGAATTAAAATCGGTTAACCACTACGGCGTCAGGAATTTTTTTTAAATAAACAATATTTTTGGGTGCTACGCGCAGGACAGCGGATAGTTTGCTCTGATTGGGCATTCCAATGACATTGATAATAATTGATAAATTTTAATTTTTAGTTCATTTCGATATAAATATATAAATCTGTTTATTGCAAAATAAAAACACATACTCTGTCCTTTGAAATAACACTTTTTTTAGCAAAAACTTTCTTTGTTCATATATTTTAACTTAGAGAATAAAAGTTTATTATTTTTAAACATATGCAATTGTTTAAACAATATTTCACAAATAATAATCAAATTAGTTTGATTTTTGTGGAATTAAAATATTCAAATACAACAAAATATAGAGTAAGAAAATAATATATTAGATAAAGATTGGAAGAAATTTTGGTGGAAATCAACTTGTTTGACTCGAACACCGCTGCTGTCCTGCGCGTAGCACCAAAAATTAATGTTTATTTAAAAAAATTCCTGACGCCCTGGTAGTTAATGGATTTTAATTTTAAAAATTGCAAATAAAAGGAACAGTATTCTTCTATACGTAAAAAAAATTCAACTTGCTATCTGCTTTATTTTCAGTCCTGCAACATTTTGAAAAAATGAATTTTTTTTGCGAAAGCTGGATTGCAAAATTTATTTTGCAAAATCTATTGAACCGATCTTAATGAAATTTACAGTATTATTTTATTATGTCATATAGTTTTTGTGGCTAAAATACGAAGATCCTAAGTGTAGCATAAATGGTTGAAAAACGTAAAATGCAAATATGTACTTGTTTTTTATGGTTTTTTCGCAATTATTGGTATGTGGCAACAAGGGTGACAATTTTTAAAATTTGTGACCAATCCTATATTGTAGGAAATTTAATTACGCAACTTTTATATCAGTACAACTTTTCTCGGAAGTGAATACTTTGAAAGTTATAATCAAAAAACGAAGAAAATAATCGAATTTTTCCTTCATTTTTTGACATTTTGATTATTTAAACAATGTTCCTGACCTGTTTGAGTGGGAGGATAACTGAATTATTATTATAGGAGTTAATTTCAAGAAAGGACATCGCACACATCTTATGGAAAATATAATGTCACTCAAATTCAATAAAATTTATACGATTAGATTCGTTTTAATATAACGATCAATTCTTATCATTGCGCCAACTCTTAATTATTATTAATTACGGCGCAAATTGCAATTAAAGTTTATCGAAATCACATTTTTGGAGTCCATAAAATGTTAGTTTACAATCATTATTGCTCTGAGTGCTATTCATAACAGCTTAAATCCCGCTGGGCCTAAGCGGATTAGTGAAACTAATCCGCTGATTTATGGAGCACCGAAAATCTGGGTATTTTAAAATATTTTTTCTCTCTATAACTTATGTACCTACCCATTTGATTTCAGATTTATTTATATCAATTTCTGCTCTTATTTTTGAAAATAGAGAGTTGGCGCAATGATAAGATTTGATCGTTAATTTAAAACGAATCTATTGGTATAAATTTTATTGAATTTGAGTGACATTATATTTTCCATAAGATGTGTGTGATGTCCTTTCTGCAAAAAAATTTCACCTCTCAACGTCCATCTCAAAACAGATGCGCCCTGGACTATACCGGCTCTTAGTCTAAAATATTTTTTAAAGTTTTTCTGGTGGCTTCTGTTTGCTCAAATCAATTCCTACATACATTTTGATTGTTCGACTATTAGTTATTATTATTATTTTAAACTTATCTTTTAATTAACTTTATCAATACCTGTCTGGTGTCTGCTAAAGATATTTCTAAGAATTAGTCACCCATTTTGTATTATTAGAACTGAGTACGTGCAAGAATGTATCGGTAATCTGTTATTTAAAAATTTAATAACACAATTACATCGCTTTTCTTATAGTCACTTCTATTATAGATGAATCACAATTAAATCTATTTTCAGTATCAGAGCTGGTCAATTTAGTTTTTTCATTTAGTAGACGATTGTGCGTTGTTGAAAATGAAAAAGAACAGAAGTTTTGAATTTTGAACGTTTGTTATTTTCTGTTTTTCTCCGAATTAAACTGGTATCGAGGTATCGATTTTTGTCCATTAATCTGACTTTGCATATCTGCCTGGTTTATGGGGTACCTATATTCGGAAAATAATGAAATATGAACATAATAGACCAAGAGGCAGCGCTGAAAAATCTCTTTGAATTTTCTAAAGCTAGATTTTTCACAGTTGATTACTGTGAGTGTGTAGAGAAACATACTGCGGTCGGTCAAGCGAAACGTAGAACAGGGGTTACTGAGAGGGTGTAGATATATTATACAAGATAACTCTCGACCGCACGCTTACAAAATATCGCGTCAAGTGCTTTCATGTTTTTGGCATTCGGATACTGGAGTGGCCAACTAGCAGTCCGAATCTAAACCTTATAGATTACAGATCATTATGGAACACACTGAACTGAAGAATTCGAACTACGGCGTATTTTACGCTGCGGTATAGTTAGAGAAGGCGTTATGAAATGAATGGACGCAGATGAGATTGTTACTGTGATACAAACTATACCTCAAAGTGTTAGCTATCTTAGAGACAGGCAGGTGCCTGTCTCTAAATAGCAATAATAATATTTCTTCCATTAATAACAAAAAATTCAAATAAAAAGATTAATAATTTAAAGATTCTTTTCTATTGAGTTGAAGTAAAATTTTTAATAATCTTATAAATAAAAATCAATTGCTGTGCGTTAGTCTCGCTAAAACTCAGGAATGGCTAGACCGATTTTTCTAATTTTGATGTTAAAGTATTGTGAAAGTTCAGGGAAGGTTTATACGGTTTTATATAGTCATTTTAGTAGCCGTCAAAATATTTACAGCCATATGTATAAAATGCTCTGGTCACAGTGTTAATTGCCGTATTCCTCCGAAACGGTTTTGACCGATTTTTATGAAATTTTACAAGTGTGTTCGACAGTCCTAAGAATAGGATGTTATCTATTTTTCATACCCGTAGATCATAAGGAGGTTTGCCCATGACACCGTAACTCTTACAATAATGACGTGAAAAATACGAAATTAAGCAGGTATACTTCCAGCTAAATTTCATAGAAGATAAGTTTAACTTTGGGACTCAAATTGGGCAAAATATGAATTTTATAATTTTGCGAAATTTTCAAAAAATATCTCTAAACAGAACTTTTCTGACGAACCTCAAGCAGGAAAAAATACTGAGCGCAATAAAGAACAAGGAGCCAATTATAAAATTTTATTTAATTTTTATTAATATTTTTTAATTTTATTTAATTAAACTAAAAAATTTAACAATTTCAGATATAATAAACAAAGGACCCCGCAGAAACCTTATGGGAAATGTTCTCTGTCAAATGCTCTGAAATTTTGGATTCTGGTAGTCCTTGATGTGCAGAACAAAAGACTCCATAGTTCCAAAAAATCATAGTTCTAAGATATAAGACTCTGAAGTTATAGGTACAGTGAGGACGTTTGAGTTGGAATAAATTCATTTTCTCGAGAATGGGAGACTTTGGAGATAAACTACGAATCAGCTCGATTTTTATTTTTAAATTATAATTTGTTGGCATATATAGCACACTAGTGACGTCATCCATCTGGGCGTGATGACGCAATCGATGATTTTTTTAAATATTAATAGGGGTCGTGTGATAGCTCATTTGAAAAGTAATTCAATTCTCTATTCACTAATATAAACATTAATACAGTGCGTCCATAAAGTAACGCATAAATTCGTTATTTCGTAAACCGGTTACTTTAAGGAAAATTCCCGAAACAGGTCGATTTTTATTTTTAAATTACGTTTTTTTGGCATATATATCATACTAGTGACGTCATCCATCTGGGCGTGATGACGTAATCGATGATTTTTTAAATGAGAATAGGGGTCATATGATAGCTCATTTGAAAGGGTATTAATTCTTTATCCAATAATATAAACATTAACATAATGATTTATACAGTGTGTTCAAAAAACCGTTTTTTAATTAAAATAAGTGAGACAAAAAGAAGAATATAATGTAATTATTTAATTCAAAATACATTTTACTACTGTCAGTAAACAGAAAAAAAAATTTATTTGACAAATAAACATTGATTTTCGCTTAAACGAAATGTTCAAACTGCCAAGCGACAGGTGGGTGGCAGCTTTAACATTGAATTTAAGCAAAAAACAATATTTATTTCTTAAATAAACATTTTTTCCTGTTTTCTGACAACAGTGAAACGTATTTTGAATTAAATAAATTACGTACATTCTTCTTTTTGTCTCAATTATTTTAATTAAAAAATGTTTTTTGAACACCTTGTATAAATAATTAGGTTAATGTTTATATTAGTGAATAGAGAATTGAATACCCTTTCAAATGAGCTATCACATGACCCCTATTCTCATTTAAAAAAATCATCGATTACGTCATCGCGCCCAGATGGATGACGTGACTAGTATGATATATATGCCAAAAAATCTGAATCTAAAAATAAAAATCGACTGGTTTCAGGATTTTTCATTAATGTCGCTGGTTTACGAAATAATGAATTTATGCGTTACTTTATGGACGCACTGTATAATTATTTATAAAGGGTGGCCAAAATTTTTTTTAATTAAATTAATTGAGACAAGAAGAAGAATGTATATAATTTTATTAATTCAAAATACATTTGACTGTTGTCAGAAAACAGAAAAAAATGTTAATTTGTCAACCCCCTCCCTTCCACTTCCCCCTCCCCTTATTTTTAAATAAGGAATAGGGGTCGTGTGATAGCTCATTTGAAAGGTAATTCAATTCTCTATTCACTAATATATACATTAACATAATTATTTATACAGGGTTGCCAAAAATTCTTTTTAATTAAATTAATTGAGACAAAAAGAAGAATGTATATAATTTATTTAATTCGAAATACATTTTACTGCTGTCAAAAAACAGAAAAAAATGTTAATTTGAAAAATAAACATTGCTTTTCGCTTAAAATAAATGATCAAACTGCTAAGAGGCAGGTGGGTGGCAGCATTAATAATGAATTTAAGCGAAAAACAATATTTATTTATCAAATAAACATTTTTTTCTGTTTTATGACAGCAGTAAAATGTATTTCGAATTAAATAAATTATATACATTCTTCTTTTTGTCTCAATTAATTTAATTAAAAAAATTTTGGGCACCCTGTATAAATGATTATGTTAATGTTTATATTAGTGAATAGAGAATTAAATAACCTTTCAAATGAGCTATCACACGACCTCTATTCCTATTTAAAAAAATCATTGATGGCGTCATCACGCCCAGATGGATGACGTCACTAGTATGATATATATGCCAAAAAATTATAATTTAAAAATAAAAATTGACCTGACTCGTAATTTATCTCCAGAGTCGCCCATTCTCGAGAAAATGAATTTATTCCAACTCAAACGTCCTCACTATACCTATACCTTCAGAGGCTTATGATTTTTTGGAGCTACGCGCCCATGGAGTCTTTTGTTCTACACATCAAGGACTACCAGAATCCAAAATTTCAGAGCATTTGACAGAGGGCCATTTCCCATAAGGTTTCTGCGGGGTCCTTTAAGATAGTAACTGTTGCACTACAAACTTTATTTTGTTACTTCTAACTAAACTTTATTACTTCAAACATCATGTGTAATTAATTGAAAATTAGTATATTATTCAACGAGCATGTAATGATGGCTATTACTCACGATGATGAAGTTTGCGACACAAGCCGTAGGCGAGTGTCGTAATTCATCAGAGTGAGTAATAGCCATTACATGCGAGTAGAATACTATACTTTTTCTACGACCTTTTTTTTAATTTTAATTATTAAAAAATTTAATTATCAACTACTCGAGATTTATATTATAATAATTTACAAACATACCTAAATGCTATTTACCTATAGTACGTGGCTGAATAATTGGTTGCCTACTATTACCAAATTCTTATTTATTGTAAAAATACAACTAGAAATAGTCAATATAAGTTCTATTCGTTTCCGAAAAATTATAAGCTTAAATTTGTACCTACGGTCAGTGAATCTTATAAATAGGAAATGGCTGTTGTCGGTGGACGTATTTCAATATACAGGGTGTCCCGGAAAATAGTGCGTTCCTTAAAGGTATAGGTAGAAGGCACCATGTAGAACAAAAAACTCTTATAACATTTTTTTCTAAATGCAACCGTTTGACCAAAAAATTAAAATGTATTTTGGTCTCCAAATTTAAATATGACAACTATGTGCGGTACGCAAATTTAAGCATAGACAGTCCCATGTAAATAAATAGAAGATGATAGTAAACAGATAGTTTTAAAGAATCCTGTTTAGTGTCAATGCCGAAAATGTTTTCGAATAGTGAGTGTATTACCTATTATGTTATTACCTATGAATGGTGTTTGTGAAAGGTTACTTGAAACATCTATTCGGTATATTAATTATTTTCAAGTAAGTACAACTTAGTTATTTCAGTTCACAAGTAAACAAATTACTGAGACATTATCTGGTGTATTTAAATTCTACTGTAAACTATTAAAACTATGTAATTCAGTTAAAGCCCTCAGCAATACTCAGCATTCAACCCATTTAAACCTTACTAAATACATAATACTAGTTTAGTTAAAAGATGTGTTTTTATGTTTAAAGATGTGTAATTCGTTTAAAATTATGCAATAGGTATTTCAATACATTTCAAAAGAAAATAATTTTAGTAAACAAATAGTAAATACATAAGTATTACCTACTATTAGGTTGGATTATTTTAAATACTGTTCATCACAATCACAAACGAGTTCTTATTATGTTATTATGCCGTAGTGCGTACGATGTTGCTAGTTTATTAAAATTTCCAAACATTAAAATACAGGTATATGGAAAACAATGTTAACTTTTTTTTGGAAACGGTTAACTTTAGAAAAAAATGGTATAGGACTTTTTTGTTCCAAATTGTGTATTCTCTCCATACCTTAAAGGAACGCACTATTTTCCGGGACACCCTGTATAGTTATAATGTATATTTACATTTAACTATATATAATATAATAATATAACTATACATAATATGTTATAACATATTTAACACAATATATCTTGAAAAACAAACACAATATTAGTTATAAACTCCAATTAACATAAACAAAATGCGCTAATGTCACTGTCACTAAATTAAATGATAAACGTCAAAATTTTTAGTAAACAAGATATAAACGTACAAAATATACTGACATTGTTACAGTTAAAATTCCTTTAAAAATTTTTCGAAGTTAATTATTGGTATAGATTACAATAATTATTGTATTAAATAAACAAGTTTAGGTAATTTTATTTGCAGTTTATATACGATTAATATTAAAAGTGGCATGCGCCACTTGAATCTAACTTCAGCCCGTGAGTAATGACCCGTGAGTAACTTCAGCCCGTGAGTAATGAATTATTACTCACGGGTACAGTAATGGGTGCTATTATCTATGAAAAAATAGCGAATAATGAGCATGTTATTAAACGGTCGTAGAAAAAGTAATTAAACCTCATTCATGTCGAGCATTTCTTTATTAATTACGAATTCTTTTTATTTATTTTAAGTGTATTGTATACAAAAGTTTAGCTTTTTTCTCTATTGAGGCAGTACGAAGTCTGCCGGTTCAGCTAGTACATACTATAAGTATATCAAAGTATATAAATTAAAAAATTCGTAAGAATTGTCAGTGAGTTAAATATTTGTTGTGAATTTTTTTAAAAGAAATATCCTGCTAATTTTGAGATTTAGTGTGCAGAGTAGTACCTACTCTCACATTTTAGCCTCAAAAGAAAAACTCCTTTAGATTGAACACCTGTAACAATGGATTTAAAAAATCTCAGCAACAATTTTGGGCGACAATAGTATTCTTTTTCTCATGATCATCTTTCAGTGCGTCACAGTTTTTCGATTTCTTTCTAACGTATTCAATTGTATATGACAGAAAAAAAGGCACGTCGGTGATTACTTCTAGTTCTGTGATTATTCTAGTTGTCGATAGATGGCGCCATAATAAAAAAAAATAATTTTTTTTAATTAGATAATAATATTACAAATATAATCTGTATAATTTATAAGACTATACAAATCAAAGAAAATACCATTTTATAAATGCAAGAAACACATTTGATTTGTTTTTATTCTAAATTGAAAATAAAATGTGACAACTGTCAGATTTAACTAAAATGTCGTGTTAGAATAAATGTCATAAATGTGTATTATCACGGACTTACCCTTTTTCCTATCATTTGTGACGCCCTGAAAAATGATCATGAAAAGGACAATAAATAAAGGTGATTCACATTATTTACAGGGTGATTGATTAGTGGGGTAAAGCTCAATAGATCCGCTATGGTAATAGATAGCAATAAAAGTTATTAACAAAAATTGTAGACAACTTTGTGATTCATATTACAAAATTAGTTAGAATGTTACAGGGTGTTCGATAACCTAGTGGCAGACCAAACTTTTTTTTTTTAAATCGAACATCCTGTATTTTATTTTATATTCGAAATATCCTTAACTGTCTCATCACAAAAATAAATATAAAGGTTTGTTATAGGTATGTACAAAGGTTATGTTATACAGGGTATATACAAAGTTATAACCAATTTTCTATGAAAATCGTAACAAGTTCAACGCCCTGTATAAATAAAAATAAGCACAACGGCAATGGTTTATTGATGCCAATTTTTTTTATTTATTGTCAAAATTTTAAAAAATGATTGATATTGCTAATTTTCTTTATATCGAACACAGGGTGAGTCAAAACGCAAGTACATTATTTTCTCAGTAATTTTAAATGGAACACCGTGTATTTTATATCACTATTGAAAAGTACCATTAACGTACTTTAATTTGTGTACAACATTCCCTATGTCTAAATTTATTAGTTTTCGAGATATTTTCATTTTTCAATGGGCTAGTAGAGCGGCCACACCCATATCACCAGAATTTAATAAACTGGACTGATTTTTTTTGGGTTAATTTAAGAATGAAGTTTATAAAATGCCTCCAACAACAAGGGATGAGATGAAACATAGGATACAAAGTGTATTTCGAAGTATTAATTTACAAATGCTTCGTAGTGTAAGTAACTCTTTCATTGACCGTTTTTAGGCATGCATAATGTGTTAGGAGGTCATTTTGAACAGCTTATGTAATTAAATCTTTAAAATATTTTATTAAAAGTAGCTTTTAATGTTTTCAAAAATGTATTCTGTGTTTGTGATTTTTTTTTGTAAAATTTATAACTAATAAATTATTTTTCTTTCTTTATTTGCTACATTGTTACATTGATTACCGGATTGATAATAAGTAATCGTAAATTGTCAGTTATAGACAATTCAGTCATAGCTTACTCAAAATTTGGAAAGATTTAGACCCCTAATTAATAATTTCCTCTGAAAAATGAAAATATCTCGAAAACTAGACACAGGGAATGTTATATAAAAATTAAAGTACGGTAATGGCACTTTTCTATAGTGATATAAAATACAGGGTGTTCCATTTAAAATTATTGAGAAAATAATGTACTTGCTTTTTGACCCACCCTGTATCCAATATAAAAAAAATTAGTAATAACAATCATTTTTGGAAATTTGGACAATAGATAAAAAAATATGGCATCAATAATCCACTGATGTTGTGTTTATTTTTATTTATACAAGGAGTTGAACTTTTTATTTATACAGGGAGTTGATTTGCATATAAAATTGGATATAACTTTGTAAATACCATGTATAACATAACAAACCTTTATATTTTTGTAATGGAAACGTTAAGAATATTTCGAATTTAAAATAAAATACATGGTGTTCCATTAAAAAAAAACTGGTTCAAACAAAAGTTTGGTTTGCGACCATGTTATCGAACACCCTGTAACATTCTAAGTAATTTTAAAATGTGAAGCTCAAAGCTGGCTACAATTTTTGTTATTAACTTTTATTGCTATCTATTACTATAGCGGATCTATCGAGCTGTACCCCACTAATTAATAACCCTGTATACAACGTAAGGGTCAGTGATTAAGACGGTGATAAGGTTTTTTAAGGTTACTTAAGTAAACTGTTTCTTAAAAGAATTCAACTGCAAATGGTAATAATACTTTTTTTGTTTCAGATGAGAATAGATCACGGTTTAAGTCCTACATTAACAAATTAGCCGTTACAAAAGCAGAAGGCGATGAAAAAGTTATTCTTCTTAATCTAAAATACAGCAGTTACGATACATTACCATCTCCGGCATCACACAACTCCGTCTTCTATTCACCACAACATGATCCTCGCAATTCTGTTGGACTTCCGTTATCTCCAGCAGGATTAGGAGTGGTAGATTCATCGGTTTCATCGCCTTCGACACCGTCGCGACAGCCTCCTCCATATCGAGCACCACCGCCACCTCCCAGTTCAGCATCAATGAATTCGTTGGATACAATGTCTTTGGGATCAACAACGTCCTTAAACGATCTTCAAAAAACTCCCCAGGTATAATATTCTTTGGAAACAAAATTATAAACTTGTTCAGAAATCAAAACATTTTTAACACTCAAACTATCACAGAAAGTTGGGAGGTTAATGTATAACAATGAAAGCCGATTGTTAAGGGTTCGTCTAGCTCAGTCATTCTAGTGTAAGTTCGTCTTATCCTAATTGAAAAAGTGAACAATGCGTTTTTGAGGAGACAAGTAAAATATAAAATTAACTAATATCTATGCTGAAATACGGTGCCAGTGGAAACACATTAACTGAACAACCAGTGGCGGCTGGTCAGAGTAGGCAAGGGAGGCTTAGCCTGCCCATACATTTTTTACACATGCTACACTGTTTTGTTTACTTTGCTATTTTGCTTCGCGTTAGAGATATCGGAAAAACTTATTTGAACAAGTTGTTCCAAATAATGTTCTAACCCCACATACCAAATTTCATCACAAAATTCGCAGTTTTAGTTTTTTCATTATTTGTAGTCAGGATCCTAAAACTGGACGGAAAATCTCACTTGCTAATGCTCCACGCAGCCCAGCAGCGTTTACGGAGACCCGGTTTCCTTAGAGCTGCATTATAGGTAAACGCACAGGCTGCCCGGAGATTGGGCAAGGGCGGCTGATCGGCCAGCAGCCTCCTCTGCAATTTTAGGATCCCGACTACAAATAATGAAAAAACTAAAAGTGCGAATTTTGTGATGAAATTTGGTATGTGTGGTTAGAATAATATTTGGAACAACTTGTTCAAATAACTTTTTCCGATATCTGTAATGCAAAGCAAAATATCGGTAATTTACCGTGTTTTTGGATTCGCAGTAGGCCGCTTTTAGAATTAAAAAAATTCAGTTCAGTATATTAAAAAATGTGAACCTTCAACCTGTATGGCCTGCAAAAGTTCAAATCTGTATTTATTTTGATATGCATATCTACGTACAGAGATAGAATTGTTAACAAATAAACAACACAAACTTTGGTAATACACTTTTACAATTTGACTATCTATTTTTAAAATGATATGATATTATGAAATTATGAATTATGATGAGATTATAAAATGTAAATAAAAAATGTTCAAAAAAATGGGGTCTTAAATTAGATTTTTTTGGCGAATTTTTTTTGCTAGTGCAAATTTGTCTAGATATTTTACAGTTAGGTATAACCTCCTCTATTGTAAAAATCACGATCCGCCACTGTGAACAACTAAGGATACTTGTACAAAAAATTCTTTCGGGACAGACAATACCTAACAGCTGGCGCATTAGCACAACCATCTTAATGTTTAAAAAGGGTGATAAAACGGTAACCGAAAACTACACAGAAATAAACTTCTCAGTACCGCTCTGAAATTGACCACAAAAGTCATAACCACCAAAATCACCAACGAAATAGATCTAACAGATGAACAAGGCTTTAGATCCGGACGATCCTGTAACGATGCAGTTTTTGTTGTCAGGCAAGTCATGGAACAATACTAGCATACAACGTCCCGGCTTACTGTTGCTTCATACCAACAGTAAATCTATAAAATGGATCTGTGACTTAAAGTAGAATAAGCTGGCGTATCACATCGACCTATGGATGAGCAGTACCGAAGTGATGGAATGTTGCGTCTCGGTGTTAATTATTCCCTTGATCCCTACTGGAAAAGTGTATTCGTTTAAAACTCTCTATTCGAAAATGTTAATTGAAGCGCAAAAGTCAGCGGAATTTGAAAGAATTATCTTGTCTTATCTACTGCATTATGCACTACAGCCTGTTGCTCATTGCACGTACTTAAAAACGCAGACGAAAAAATTTGTGATCACGAACGACAATTCAAAGAATGGGAGAGATACATCAGTGGCCTTTTTGACGATGCTTCTCGAGAAAATGCTACACGTACTACCTGTGAGGTCCGGTTAGACAGAGGTCCCAGTATACGTACTGAAATAGGACGTCAGAAAAGCAATGCAGCAAGCCACAAATAATAAAGCACGTGGACCAGATCAAATCACTGCTGAGCTACTTAAACTTTTGGACGAGGGAAATATTACCTACTTAACCACGTTCTTTAACAAAATTTACAACGAAGGAAAAGGACCAGATGACTGGTTGGAGTCACTGTTTATAACAGGGATGGCCAACCCGCGGCACGCGTGCCACTCTGTGGCACGATTGAGTCCTATCAGTGGCACGCGTAGCGTTTTGGATTAAAAAACTTTCAAAAAAATTAAAACTTGAAAAACAAAAAATAATAAGAAGAAACTTGGTAGGTTTACGGAAGTTACGATAGATGCGGCATTATTGCATCCTCTGGCGAGCGATATTGCTGCGATTGGTGCACGTGATCCTAGCTGTCGTAATGTGCAATAGGACTGCGTTACCCTTGCTTAGTTTATTTTAAACTGCCCCGTTGTATGTGCACATTTTGTCATCGCGCATTGTTTCTTTAAAATTTTAAAAGTATTTGTTCGATATGTCCACGAGTAAGCCTTCGACTTCAAAACGAAAATACGAAGATGATATTGCAATTCGCGATTTTCAACCTGCTTGGGAAGAACAATTTTTATTTACTAATCGTAATACTTCAAAGCCTGTTTGTTTGATATGTGGATTGTCTGTAGCAGTTCCGAAAAAATTTAACCTGGAACGACATTATAAACAACTGCATAAGGACTTCAGCAACAAATATCCTATTGGTTCACATTTGCGAGCCGACTTTATTGAAAAAAAAAAAGAAAACCCTAGCCAGCCAACAGTCACTGTTTCAGAAGAGAAGTGATGAAATGGAAACTATGGTTAAAACATCATATGAACTTTCTCTGCTGTTAGCCCGGAAGAAAAAAGCCTACTCTGATGGAGAGGAGATAATTAAAAATAGTCTGGCAATATTTGCTAAAAATGTGGGAGATGTAAAGATCAAAAATATGGTCGATAATATTGCATTATCCCGAAATACAGTCATGCGCCGTATAGATGATATGGGCCAGGATGTTGTTTCCCAAATTATAAGTGGATTACAATCCTGCAAATTCTTTTCTTTAGCGTTGGATGAAAGTTGTGACAACACAGAAAATGCGCAGTTAAGCATTTTTGTCCGTTATACCAATGATAATTTTGAAAATGCCGAAGAGCTTCTGGATTTGCGCCAACTAGTCACAACAACAGGAGAGGACATTTTTCAACAGCTTAAAAACGTAATCGAAGTCAACAAAGTTGAATGGTCAAAATTAGATAGTGTTTGTACAGATGGAGCTCCTTGCATGGTTGGTAGACTAAAGGGGTTTGTTACATTACTGGAAAACTATTTGGGAAGAAAAGTTTTTAAGTACCATTGTATTATTCACCAGGAAGCTCTTTGTGCCAAGGACCTAAACATGTCATCTGTTGTTGACCCTGTAACACGCTGCATTAACAAAATACGAGCTCGGGCATTGAATCGACGACAATTTCGAGAACTGTTCGCGGAAGAAACGGAGCAAGATGGAGAGTTACTTCTCCATTGCAGTGTGCGCTGGCTCTCCAAAGGAAATGCACTCGAAAGGTTTTGGAACTTGAAGGAGTGCGTCTTAAAATATTTGCAAGAAAACAATGAACTACCCAGTGAGTGCTCGTTACTTAATGATAAAGATTGGCTTTGGGATTTAGCCTTTCTCACTGATATTATGAGACATTTAAATCAATTAAATTTAAGATTACAGGGAAAAAATTGTATTTTTCCTACTCTAGTTGGTCATATATCTTCTTTTGTGAATAAACTTATGCTTTTTTGTAACGATTTTGGAGAACAGAGATTGACACATTTCACATTAATGCAGGAATTAGCCAACAAGGTCAGTAGAACTCCAAATTATGACAGATTTAAAAACCTTATATCTATTTTGCTAGGTTCATTCAATACCCGGTTTGAAGATTTTCAAAAAGACAAAATGAATGTTGACCTTTTCATAAATCCTTTTTCTATTTCTCTGCAAGATATCAATTGTTACTCAGCTGAAATACAGATCGAAATTATTGATTTACAGAACCACACTATACTAAAAACCAAATATAGGGAAATTATTTCAACTGTTACTGATCCCAATTATATTGAATTTTGGAAATTTGTACCAGCAAACAATTTTCCTAATTTACACGAGTTAGCTCTGAGATATTGTTGTAGATTTGGTTCAACGTACGTTTGTGAGCAAATGTTCTCTATTATGAACATAATAAAATCAAAATATCGGTCACGATTAACTGACATGCATTTAAAAAATCTAATTCTGTTGGCTAGTTCCGAAATTAATCCCAATATAGATGAATTAATTAAAAAAATACAAGTTCAAATACCACATTAAATAAGTAACTGTTTAATAATTTGAATTTTAGATAATAAGAAAATATTTAAGTTTTTTTGTTTAACGTTTTTATTTTATTTTTATTAACAATAAAGTAAGTTTGTTGTTATGTTTTACTTATTACGTTATTTTTTAAACCTCCACTATCTTGACTAAACGGAAAAATGTGGAATTTACATAAGAAATACATATTGTACCGTATATTATTAATATATAGTATTCATATTAGTATGTCGAAAAATTTTAGTGGCACGCCAAATTTTTGTTGTTCTCATATTGGCACTCGACTTAAAAAGGTTGGCCACCCCTGGTTTATAACATTACCAAAGAGGAGCATTGTAGACTAATCAGTTTAATGAGTCACACACTTAAGATACTTTTATGAATTATACAAAACCGAGTATTCCTTCTGTGCGAAAGTAGAATAGATTATCAGCAATTTGGATTTAGAAATGGACTAGGAACTATAGAGGCACTATTTTGTATGCGTCTTCTCTTATAAAAAAGTCGTCAGTTCCGAAAGAAAGTTTATGTTTATTTCATCGAATTCAAAAAGGCATTCGACCGAGTACAACACTAGACACACTTCGATTGCCTGCGGTCAGTATGACTTGACAACTACGATATAAGACTGCTAAAAACTTTACAATCAAGTAGCCTCTACTAAAAAACTACCAATCAAACGTGGAGTACGATAGGGTTGTCTTTTGGCACCCAGTCTTTTTAACCTGTACTTTGAAGAAATCGTTATGGAGGCTTTGGATGACAAACAATAGAGAGTAAGACTACGCGGAGAAATAAGCAACAATATTAGATACGCTGACGATACACCCATTCTTTACAAGATCTCCAGACATTAGTAAATCTAATCATTGAAGCCAAATATCGGAAAGTCCTTTCAAAGTGGATAGCAGTTGGAAAGATTAATATAGATCAAGGGCTGCTTTTTCTTAATGGAGAGGAGATAGAACGTGTAAACCACTTTAAATACCTTGGCAGCTGGTTAAATGTAAATTGCGATTCTGATAAAGAGATAACCAGGATCGAAATATCACGTAAGGCTCGTATGGCCTCGAAGCCAGTTTATGTAACAGAAACCTGTCGATGCATATTCGCAAGAAGGTCCTGAAATGTTATACATATGTGATGTATCCTATTGTATGGTTGTGAGAGATGGACGTTAAAAACCACAATGCTAAAAAAATTGTGGAGCATTCGAATTGTGGTGCTATCGACGGATCATAAATATATAGTGGGTTTCGCACACTTCGAATGAATATGTTCTTCTTCTTCTTCTTCTTTTTGTATAGACATGACTGTCTGTTTTTTCAATGTGCCTCTAATAAGTTGTCGTTCCATCGTTTTCGTGGTCTTCCCACTGATCGTCTTCCTATTGGGGAACCGTCTCTCGCTGTCCTGACTACCCTATTTGTTGTCATTCGGCTTATGTGGTCATTCCATCCTATTCTTCTGTTTCTTACTCAGTTGTTAATGTTATCCACCTTGCATCTCCGTCGTATATCTGTACTTCTAGCTCTGTCCCATAGAATCTTACCATCGATTTTTCGAAGGGTTTTCATCTCCGCTGTTTCGAGCAATCTTTTTGTGCTCTCTGTGTCGGGTCGTGTTTCTGCTGCGTATGTCATTATTGGTCTAATGACTGTTTTGTAAATTCTGCCTTTCATTTCTTTTACGATATTTTTATTTCTCCATATTGTGTCATTCAGACAACCTGCGGCTCTGTTTGCTCTATTCACTTGATCTTCCACTTCTGTTTCGAGTCTTCCGTAGCTAGATAGTGTGATGCGTAGGTATTTAAACTCCATCACTTGTTCTATTATCTGACCTTCCAGCTCCAATTTACATCTTATTGGATCTGCTGTTATAACCATGCATTTTGTCTTTTTTGAGGAAATTAACATGTTAAATTTTCTGGCGATTATGTTGAATTGGTGCAGCATACGTTGTAAATCATCTTCACTTTGAGAGATTAGTATTGCATCGTCCACATAGCAGATTATTTGAAGTTGTTTTTCTCCCATTTGGTATCCTTTTTTAGTTCTTACTTTTTTTATTATTTCGTCCATGATCAGGTTGAATAATAAAGGACTCAAGGAATCCCCCTGTCTTGTCCCATTGTCAGCTTCAATTGGGTCAGTTAGTTCATCTTCCGTTTTACTTTTATTGTGTTGTTCTGGTAGATGTTTTCTATCGTTTTAATTATTAAATTAAATTAAATTATAAAACCAGCTCTGAAATGAACCTAAAACAGCTAAACTTATGGCTAAAATTTAACAAACTGACATTAAATATTAATAAAACAAAATATATCGCCTTTAGCCCAACAATTGTTGACCAACCTACAAATTTTCATATAAAATTGCATAACGCAAAATGTCAAGGACAAAATTGTGACTGCTGTTCTTCAATAGAAAAAGTTTTCTCTATAAAGTATTTAGGTGTCTTCATAGATCAACATTTACGTTGGTCAGATCATATCACTCATGTCAGTAAACGAATAAGGGCTCTAATGCATAAATTTTATATCTTGAGAGATATTCTACCCAGGAAAAAATTATTCATGGTTAACTCGCTTGCAGAATCAGTCTTAAGATATTGTATTGTAGCATGGGGTGGCGCGTTTAACAAAACTCTTAACATTTTAGAAACAGTTCAAAATACTCTATTAAAAATAATTTTTAAAAAAAGAAAACTGTATCCAACAAAAAAATTATATGATGAATCCGAGATATTTAGTGTTAAATCCCTCTACATCTACAACTGTGTTTTAAATGTTTATATAAACTCAAACAAATTTAAATTTCAAGACAACCGATTAACTCGATCAGTAACAAATATGGATATTAGTATTCAGCAGTTCAAAAAATCAGTAACACAAAGATCCCTAATGTTCTTTGGACCTAAATTTTATAACATAATTCCTATACATATCAAACAAGAACCTAAATTATTTAAATTTAAAAAATACATAAAAACCTATCTAAAAACCCACTTACAATTATTTTTGGACGCTTGGTCTTAATGTATGAACGACAGCATAATCAGAGTAAAATTTGGGTGTATATTGGTATTATAATTAACAAAGTATTCAGCAGCTGGAGAGGTTTACCGTCCGTCTTGTTCTGTTGCATTATCTCTTCGATAGTTGGGTATGTTACTTCTTAGTTCCAACCTTAATACTACTTTTATGTACAATTGATACAGTTTCGATTGACATAGTACAGTGCAAAACAGGCAACTCTTGCCTAGGCATGGTGCTGAGTCAGTCGACACTAATAATATAGGATCTAAATGTAAAACACATGTACACACATATTTTTGAATAAAATTTGAATTCCCAGAGGTACCTCTCTCGAGTATAACAAGTGGATAACGTCCTTTAATGTGACCCTGTCAAATACTTTCTTAAGGTCCACGAAACATAAATATGCAGGTTTGTTGTATTCCAACGATTTCTCTTGAACTTGCCTCATTATAAATATAGCGTCAGTGCATGACCTTCCCGACCTAAAACCTTGTTGTTCTTCTGCTAATGTTATAATTTCATTCAATTTGTTTGTTATCACTTTTGTTGTTAATTTTAATGTTGTGTTTAATAAGTTAATCCCTCTGTAATTCTCCGGGTCTGATTTGTCTCCTTTTTTTGAAGAGAGGTATTAGGATGCTTGATCTCCATTCTTGTGGTATTCTGTTTTGTTCTATTATTTTTTGTATTAGTTTTAATAGTTGTTTAGTTAGATCTTGTCCTCCGTACTGTAGGAGTTCGTTCGATATTCCGTCCTCCTATTTTTTAATTTTCTTAATGCTTCCTTTACCTCTCCCTCCTCGATGTTTATTTCTTCGTTTGTCGTAACTTCAGGTGTTGTTGGTTCATTATCGTCGCCTTTAGCAAATAGAGATCGGAAGTAGTCTGCCCATGTTTCCTTCTGAATGTGTTTCGCTTTTATTAATTCGTTCATCTCCTTTCTTTGCCCTCTGATCATTCTCCATACTTCTTTTTGTGTCCCGTAGAAGTCGTGTTCCATCTGTTTTGAGAAACTCTGCCAGTGCTCCCTTTTTATTTGCCTCACTAAAGTATTCGTTTCGTTTCTTGTTTGTTTGTAGTGGTTGTATGCCTGTTGTGTTTGTTTTGTTCTGTATTGTAAAAACGCTTTCTTCTTTTCTTCACATTTTATCTTAACTTCCTCTCTAAACCACGGGGTTTTCTTCTTTAATATGTGAGTGTTCGTTACTTTTCTCTCTCTAAGCCAAGCCGCACACCAAAGAAACATGAAACGAAAAACATGAAACATGAACCGAAAAACATGTTTCATGAAACTAAAACACTGCTAAACAAATCTCAAAGTCCGCCTACCAATGAAACGAGTGTGATTCATGCTCATGACACATTTTTATTTTCGGAGAGTTTCACAAATGGCCGGACGTATATTTGTTTAGCAGTGGTTTATTTCCATGAAACGTAATTTACGTTTCATGTTTCTTTGATGTGCGGTCGGGCTAAGTGATTCTGTTGCAGCGTCGATTATGTTATCTTTCGAGTTTTTGCCGGCTTTCATCGACGTTATCGTTTTCTAATATTCCATTCTCAGCAATCTTCTGTGATATTCTTTTCCTGTATAAATATTTCGTGGATTCCGTATGTAGTCCTTCGACTTTGATTCAAATGATGAATTCAGAACGTCTGCTCATGAACGTCATAAAGAGTAGAAAAACAAAATACTTCGTTCATATAATTAGAGGAAACAAATACCATCTACTTCGCCTAAGGCTTTCGCACATCAAAGAAACATGAAACGTAAATCAAGTTTCATGGAAATAAAACACTGCTAAACAAATAGACGTCCGGCCATTTATGAACCTTTCCGAAAATAAAAATGTGTTATGAGCATGAATCACACTCGTTTCATTGGTAGGCGGACTTGATTTGTTTAGCCGTGTTTAATTTTCATGAAACGTGTTTTACGTTTCATGTTTCATGTTTTTCGTTTCATGTTTCGTTGGTGTGCGGCTTGCCTTATAATACAAGGAAAGTAGAAGGAAAAAGATGGATTGGTCGAAAGAATCTTTCATGGTTGCGTAATATGAGACAATGCTGTGATTCCACAGTAGAATAATTATTTCGCGCAGCAGCCAATAGACAAAGGTTTCAGAAATTGTAAACTTGATGACGGCCCTTTATTTAATATGCCATTAATCCTATATGTTCATCTCTACTTCCGATAATGTATGGATGACATCATTTAATCTATATAATACGCATTGATAATAATTATTCGATTAGTATTTTTTACGTCCTTGTTATATTTGTAGCCTCCTCCTAGAGAAAAACGAAAGGATTCGGAAAATAGAAATTTCCAGGAAGACGGGACGCCACAAAAGACAGATGTAGATGATCCTAATGTTGAGGATAAAACCATTAGCGTAAAAGAACGAACACAGAAATTCAATCGGTTGGCTTCGGTAGATGATGAGCTCAGTCCACGACCGCCAAAATCTGCTGAGAAGAAGAGTAGGGTACGTAGCACAGTTAATATCGTTCACATTCGTTAAGTGCTTTTATTCGGCTATATATTTATTGCATACTGCAGTTTTTATTATTATTTTACAGTTATTTTTAACACTATTTTAACTTACTTAATTATTTATAATAAAATTAATTTATAAGATACATCTATTTTTTGATAATATAAAGTTATACTTGAGACTAAACTTACGATTTTAATTTACCTATTTATATACATACTCAATCGTTCTGGAACTTCTTTTGAAGTCATTCCTAGATTCCCGTAGAAACTTCTCGAGTTATTCCACACCTGCGACTTGATTGATGATCGCGTATTCTCCTTGGCAATCTTGAACGTTCGATCGTCGATGCTAGACTGTGACGTCATTTAATGCCGGCATAACATTGCCCCTTTCTTAAGAGATGGTTCCTCCTGGAACCTTGTCGAGACTAGATGCTGGTATCGGCAACTGGACCCTCTTTTGCAACTACTCATAGTTGTCTAAAAGTGACAAGAATGCCAGTAACCAGCCTCCAATACAAGTATCGAATAAATTTCATATTCCTCTTTACGTCGATTCGAATTTTCGATGTCGCTGCTCTGAACAGTTTTGTAGAACTACAATTAAACTACAATTTTAGATCCAATCTTTATCCAGGAACCGCGTCTTATGTCTTGGCTTTCTTGTCCTTTTATTTTGCCCTGCATGATCACATACAGCAGCTCGTAGTGCGCACTTCTTGTGACATGGATCAAATATACTACTTTCCAATTTTAATAGCGTACCTATATACAGGGTGATTGATTAGTGGGGTAAATATCAATAGATCCGCCATAGTAAGACATAGATAGCAATAAAAGTTAATAACAAAAATTTTAGCCACCTTTAAGCTTCACATTACAAAATTATTTAGAATGTTACAGGGTGTTCGATAACACAGTGGCACACCAAACTTATGTTTTTTTTTTAATGGAACACCCTATATTTTATTTTAAATTCGAAATCCTCTTAACTTCTCCATCACAAAAATATAAAGGTTTGTTATGTTATACAGGGTATGTATAAGTTATAACCAATTTTATATGAAAAGCGTAACAAGTTCAACTCCCTGTATAAATAAAAATAAGCAAAACAGCAATGGTTTAAATGTCATATTTTTTTACGTATTGTCAAAATTTTCAAGAATAATTGATATTGCTAATTTTCTTTATATCAAATACATGGTGATTCAAAACGCAAGTACATTATTGTCTCAGTAATTTTAAATGGAACACCCTGTATTTTATATCACTATTGAAAAGTACCATTACCGTACTTTAATTTTTATATAACATTCCCTATGTCTAGGGTTACCATACGTCCGGATTTTGTCCGGACAGTCCGGATTTGAAAGACATGTCCGGATTGGCGTGCGGATATGAGAAATGCCCGGATTTTTTTCTTTACTAAAAAAAATGGAAAAGATTTGGCCCAGCGCGCGGTGAGAAATTTCATTCTGCGCAGCACCTAGCCAAGTTGGTCTAGGTAAAATATTATTTTCTAGGTCTAAAATATGTTAAAACATAGGTGTATCTGTATTTTAAACTGGCAGAGATCTCATCTTCCTTAGTCTCAGCATCCGTATGGCTGGCAAATTGTAGAAGCCTCGGAGGTGTAACCAGAGAAGGTTCCCATTGTTTTCATTCTGGTGGGATGTTCTATATTCCATTAGAGTGAAAACTTAGTCTTTTTGCTAGCAGTTGCCGCTAGGGCATCTATGCCATTTCGTTCGTTGCAATTCGGGACTGCACGCTGGGGTTTGTTTTGGTTGGATAAGGGAGATCAGCATATGTGCCTCCTGATGAGAGACTAATAAGTTTCGAAACCGGTAGGGGTGCTTGCAGCACTCTCTGATTAGACTGGAATATGGTTCGGCTGTATTTTCGTTTTGCAACGAAATTGAAAATGGTTATTCATTTTTGATTTACATTTACTCTGTGTTGAGTATGAAGGGAACCATTCTCGTTGGAACTTTACCGCGCTGAGCAGATGGGACGTGAATTGTAAATTGTAGAATTCCCTCATCTTCCTTAGTCTCAGCATCCGTATGGCTGGCAAATTGTAGAAGCCTCGGAGGTGTAACCAGAGAAGGTTCCCATTGTTTTCATTCTGGTGGGATGTTCTATATTCCATTAGAGTGAAAACTTAGTCTTTTTGGCAGAGATTTTCGATGTTAGTTGCTTATTGTAGTGAAACAGCTGTACGTTTAATTGTGCCATATGCATTTCGCCTATATGTACAATGTAGAGGTAGCAACACAGTCAAATTCACATTTTACATTTTCTACAACCCCTTGGACTACCCCTGTCCGGATTTGGCCTTAATAAATTATGGTAACCCTACCTATGTCTATAGTTTTCGAGATATTTTTATTTTTCAATGGACCAGTAGCGTGGCCACCCAAATCACCAGAATTTAATAAACTGGTCTGATTTTTTTGGGGTTACGTTAATAATGAAGTTTATAAAATACCTCCAGCAACAAGGGATGAGATGAAAAATAGAATACAAAGTGTATTTCGATGTGTTAATTTACAAATGCTTCGTAGGGTAAGTAGCTCATTCAATGATCGTTTTTAGGCGTGCATAAATGTGTTAGGAGGTAATTTTGAACATCTTATGTAATTAAATATTAAAAATATTTTATTAAAAGTAGCTTCTAATTTTTTCAAACATGTTTTTTTTGCAAAATGTATTACTGATAAATTATTTTCCGTTCTTTATTTGTTATATTGTTACATTTAGATACAAAAGTAGTGTTTAATTGTCTTCACAAAATGTTGTATTTTGTGTTTGTGTGTTTTTTTTTGTAAAATTTATTACTAATTTTCTTTCTTTATTTGTTACATTTACATAAAAAAAGTAGTTTTTAATTGTTTCAAAAATTTTGCATGTTGTAGTTGTGTTATTTTTGTAAAATGTATTACTAATAATTTATTTTTATTTCTTTATTTGCCACATTGCTATATTGGTTACCGGATTGATCATCAGTAATCGGCAATAATTGTCAATTCAGTCATGGCTTACTTAAAATTTAGATAAATTTAGACACCTAAAATAATTTGCTCTGACAAATGAAAATATCTTGAAAACTAATAAATTTGGACATAGAAAATGTTATATAAAAATTAAAGTACGGTAATGTTACTTTTCAATAATGATATAAAATACAGGGTGTTCTATTTAACATTACTGAGAAAATAATGTACCTACTTGCGTTTTGACTCATCCTGTATTTGATATAAAGAAAATTAGCAATGTTAATATTTCTTGAAAATTTTGACAATAAATAAAAAAATATTGCATTAATAAACCATTGCTGTTGTGCTTATTTTTATTTATACAGGGAGTTGAACTTGTTACGATTTTCATACAAAATTGGTTATAACTCTGTAAATGCCCTATATAACATAACAAACCTTTATATTTTTGTGATGGAGAAGTTAACAGGATGTCGAATATAAAATAAAGTATAGGGTGTTCCGTTTAAAAAAACATAAGTTTGGTCTGCCACCTGTGTTATCGAACAACCTGTAACATTCTAACTAATTTTGTAATGTGAAGCTCAAAGTTGGCTACAATTTTTCTTATTAACTTTTATTGCTATCTATTACTATAGCGGATCTATTGACCTTTACCCTTACCCTGAGATTTACCCTGAACTTATGGCTTCTATCTGAATATATTATATTTGTAAATAGAAAATCTTCTTTCGACATCAACTGATGTAACTGGGGCATTTTTCAAATTTACCAGAATTTTTAGTACTTGAACCACTTCAGAAAGAACCTGGTAACCACTATTTTTTTCCACGGTTACTTTAAATTTTTGAAAAATTTCCTTTCCAATAGAACCTTTAACGTTTTGACACAATGACTCAAATTCTTTTATTAAAACTGTACTCTCTAACAATGATAATTTGGAGGATTCTAATTGAGTGATAGTTTTCTGGACAAAACTATAATTTTATTTTATGAATGACAGTTGCTGTTAGAGGATGTTATTTTGGAAGGCTTGCTTAGCTTCCAATAAATATTGGCAACTATCATCCGTTAAAAGGTTAATTATTTTTTTTAAATCAACAAAATGATCAGCATAGAAATTAGCTGCTTCCAACCATGTTCCCTAACATGTTAAAATGGATTGCGGTGGCAGTGGAACAGCAGGAAGCATATCTCTGTAACATTGTATTCTTACAGGTGATTTCAGGAATACCTTTTTGACGCTCGCTATTAAACTGTTAACTAGTGGAAATTTTATTCTTACTTCCTCCACAACTCTGTTTATTCCATGCGCTAAACAAGTGACATGTATTAAGTTTGGATAAAATATTTTTAAATTTTGTCCTGCTTTCACCATATATGGTGCGGCATCAGATAAAATAAACAATAATTTATCATTAGGCACAGCAGCAGGAAGAAAAAAGTTTGCTAATGCTTCTTGTAGAAACCGTGATATTGTTACGTCCATCAAGTTAGCAGAACAAAGTCAGCAGAACACAGTTATTCTTATACCATAATTAAGTGTAAATTAAATGCAAATTTAGTGTTCAAAGAAAAAATTTATTGGTCTTTTCTTTTAAAAGTTATCGCATGTTCTGCTAACTTGATAATCAAGCTAGCAGAACACTAGTTCAAAAATTTGATAAATCATATATAATTGAATGCCAAAGTATTCTCTGAATTAAATGCTAATTTAATGTTACAAGAAAAAATTTATTGCTCTTCTTCTCTAAAAGTTATCGCATGTTCTGCTAACTTGATAATCAAGCTAGCAGAACACTAGTTCAAAAATTTGATAAATCATTTATAATTGAATGCCAAAGTATTATCTGAATTAAATGCTAATTTAATGTTCCAAGAAAAAATTTATTGCTCTTCTTCTTTAAAAGTTATCGTCCACACATATGTAATAGCTATTTGTATAACAAGGGAGGAAAGTGCTACTTTTCCTCCCGAGAATGAAGTTTACTGCCCGACGCGTAGCGGAGGGCAGTAATCATTCAAGGGAGGAAAAGGCACTTTACTCCCATGTTATACATATGGTTTTTCCACCTTCCTCACATAACAAGTCATTTTTTCATTTTTACTTAATTTATTTATGTAACTAACCAACAAAATTTATTAGAACTAAAACTAACAAGTACGTACAACATAACTGTCAACTGTCAAATATAAGTCAAATTAATAATGTAAACATTGTTAAATCAAAATAACAATTTACTGTTTTTTACCATTCTGCAAAATACAGAGTGTTTTATAAATAAACGTTAAAATGTATAGAAACTTACGTAATAGAAAATAGATATTGTACAGGGCGTCAATAAGTTACATTTCATGAATGAAATACCATGACGTCACTTTTACTTTTCCTCCGTAGGGAGGAAAAATATTTTCCTCCCTAGGGAGGAAAAGTACAACTTTGCTCCCTACAATCAGGTCCGGAAAAGTATACTTTGTAGAGGTAGGTGGAAAAAGTAATTATTAGCTATTTCGGCTTTTATGTTGTGGATAACTGAGGAGTATGACACATTGACATTATTTCTCTTTAGAGCTCGTTCACTGGGAATGTTTTGTTTGCAATATTTTTTTAAAAAAGAACTAAAGTTTTCATTAGATAACTTTGAAAGCGGTATATTAGAAGATACTAATGCACGACACAAGTCTTCGTTAAAAGTTTCTTGTTCGGTTTGTTTTTTGGAACTTGACTGAAAGCACTTGGACACTGAAGGTTGATATTGTTCACCGGATGTGGTTTTTACTTTTTTAGTAGCTAAATGTTTCGCGGTTCTGACATGCTGATCTATTTGAAATTTTTTTTCAGATGAAATCTAAAAAAGGATATAAATATTCTATAGTTGTACCCATTTTTAAAATCCAAGATTGTAGAAATAAACTAAAAATGAACCGTTTTTGCATAACAAATAAAATTTTTAAATTAAATCAAATAAAAATCGGTGTAGAAATCTTGAAAATGTCAAGAAATGACTGTGCAAGAAGGAAGAACCCCCAAATATTTACAAGCGGCTCTTGATCTTTTCTGTTTACATTTAAACAAAAAATACTGTGAGCATAAATTAAAAGCACTTAATTAATTAAGTCCAATATATGATATGTTTTTGTTTTTAGCAAAATTAAAGCAAACTATGCTATTGTTAGAAAAAAAATGTTAGGATCTTTCAGTAGACTATTGAATGATTTGAATTTTAAATAGGTATCCTATTTTTTATCGCAAAGAGTTTAAAAAATGCTTGAAAATAGAAAAAATACATCGATTTATTGCGAACTAGCCTTGTGTCAGTACTTTTCTTAAACATAATCTCCAATTTTAAAATCTTTAAAAATACAAAAATAGACGGTTTAGTTTTGATTTAAATCTGTCTCCTGCCATCCTCCGATAGCGCTATTTCTAGGTCTACCTTTTGTCAAGGAGGCTATGCAAGAAGACAAATTTAAATCAAAACTTTCGTAGTTCTCGGTATACAATAAAACTATTTATACCGGAGTAAGGTTAGAACGCCCTCTAACGGGGAATAAGTGAAATAAATGGCGACTCGATTCTAGTTTTCTGTTGACCTAGATATCAAAATATCAAAAGGCACCGCTGGGAAAATATTCCAAAAATGCGGTTCAGATAAACTATATGAAACGAGTCTTTGTACTCTCATACAGAGTATGGCATTAGTAAAAATACAAAAATAGACGGTTTAGTTTTGATTTAAATCTGTCTCCTGCCATCCCCCGATAGCGCTATTTCTAGGTCTACCTTTTGTCAAGGAGGCTATGCAAGAAGACAAATTTAAATTAAAACTTCCGTAGTTCTCGGTATACAATAAAACTATTTATACCGGATTTAACGGAAAACTATTTATTATTTATTTTCAAAACTCAACCGTCTATTTTTGTATTTTTACTAATGCCATACTCTGTATGAGAGTACAAAGACTCGTTTCATATAGTTTCTCTGAACCGCATTTTTGGAATATTTTCCCAGCGGTGCCTTTTGATATTTTGATATCTAGGTCAACAGAAAACTAGAATCGAGTCGCCATTTATTTCACTTATTCCCCGTTAGAGGGCGTTCTAACCTTACTCCGGTATAAATCGTTTTATTGTATACCGAGAACTACGGAAATTTTGATTTAAATTTGTCTTCTTGCATAGCCTCCTTGACAAAAGGTAGACCTAGAAATAGCGCTATCGGGGGATGGCAGGAGACAGATTTAAATCAAAACTAAACCGTCTATTTTTGTATTTTTACTAATGCCATACTCTGTATGAGAGTACAAAGACTCGTTTCATATAGTTTCTCTGAACCGCATTTTTGGAATATTTTCCCAGCGGTGCCTTTTGATATTTTGATATCTAGGTCAACAGAAAACTAGAATCGAGTCGCCATTTATTTCATTTAAAATCTTTGTTTGTACCACCGTGTAAATTTTTAAAATAAAAAAATAATACGTATGTACTTACGGTTTTGCCACAACATGAGCAATAAACTTTATCCATATCCATAATAGCTCTTTGTAAGGTTTTATCCACGTTGAAACATTGCTTATTTTCGGCATTTTCAAAGCACAATAAAATTATTCACGATTAGAAATACACGATGTTTACGCCTCCAATTTTACAACAAAAGTGAAACCAAGTGAAACTGACCGTCAAAATAAAAATTTTTACCTAGAGACATAAACTGGCAAACACAAACCCTTAATTCCAGGACAAAACGTGACAAAACTATAAGCCGCTGTCTTTTATTAGTTACTATACCAAGAATTTGAATACCAAGTGATTAAGTATGAAACAAAATTAAATATTTTCATTTTCATGCTATCTGTAAGTTTGAATATAAAATATATAGTTAACACCAAATTTTCAAATTATATGCACTTTATGCTCACCTTTATAAAAATACGCAAAACTTGACATTTTTGCATTTTTAGAAAAGACAATAAACCTTATCAATACTTTTGAAAAAAAGATATTGATAAAGATATTGGGACCCATCTGCGACAATAGTGAATGGAGATTAAGGTTCTGCCACGAGTTGTATCAATATTACAAAGAACCCTCTATACTCTAGCAGTGGTTCCCAAACTTTTAATCTCGCGTACCACACACGAAATTATAAATTAGTAGCGTACCACTGAACTGTGGTAATCTTTAAAAAACCTTGAAAATGGTAAAGTAATAAAAACTGCAACAACTGTTATGCACACACGAAATTATAAATTAGTAGCGTACCACTGAACTGTGGTAATCTTTAAAAAACCTTGAAAATGGTAAAGTAATAAAAACTGCAACAACTGTTGTTCGTTATGACAACATTATTATTTATTAATTATAGGAAAAAATACAATATACTCAGTGCGAAAAATGATGCTGCATGTTCGAAACAAGAGAGGAAATATCTGGCTCAGTTGTACTTAATTTCAGGCGCAAATTAGTGTCTATGTTAAGCTTGTTACGATATTTATTTTTATTATCAACATAGCAGAAAATCCGCTTTCACAGAGATACGTGGTTGTAAATGGAATTAGAAACAGTAATGCTTTTCTGGACAGCGATGGATATTCATTTTTTAACTTTTAGCCAAAATTCACACAGCTCTTCTTTGTTGAATTCCACTTGCAAAGCTCCATCGCAAGATAACTCTATCAGACATTCCTTTTCATTTCCACTTAAATTTTCAAGAACACTATCCAGATCCGAAACGAATGGGTTCCTTATCCAATTGAACTCCGAATAATCTTCTTTAAAATATTCTTCAAATATTTCAACGATCATTTGGCTGTGATTTTTGATGTTATTGATCACAATTTCACTCACTGTAAGTTCATTTTCAGTTATAAAATTTTCTAAATTAGGAAAAGATGCTAGGGTCTCATTCGACACGCTCTTTTCAATCATTTGAAATTTCTTGATAAATGCTTTTATTTTGTCATTTACTGAAAATCTATTTGTAGATCTACCTTGCAAACTTAGATTTAAGTCGTTGATGCGATTGAAAATGTCGTCAGTGTTCGTCGGTCAGTCGATTGCGTAATTCAAAATCAGTCCCCATCAGGAACAGCTGCACCTCAGAACGTAACTGGAATAATCTGTTCAGCATTTTGCCTCGCGAAAGCCATCTAACCTCTGTATGTAGCAGCAACTGAATATGGTTACTGCCCATTTCGGAACACAAGTTTGAAAATAAACGAGAGTTAAGTGCCCGAGATTTAATAAAATTTACCACCTTGATTGCATCTTGGAGAACATTTTTAAATTGTTCGAGCATTCGTTTTACTGCTAACGCTTGTCTGTGTATACTGCAATGCATAAAAGTACAATTCTTAGCAACAGATTTTACTTTTGTGGCTACACCTTCGAATCTACCTGTCATAGCTCGAGCGCCATCAGAGCAGAAGCCAACGCAATTCATCCAGTCAAGTCCATTTTCAGCAAAGAATTCATCCAGTTTGTTGAAAATTTCATCCGCGGTAGTTCGTGTTGATAACGGCTCACAGAATAAATAATCTTCCTTAATTGTTGTATTTTCATGTATATACCGCACGTAAACCATAAGTTGAGCATATTTCGTTACATTTGTACTCTCATCAAGTTGTATCGAAAAGAAATCGCTACTTTTTACATGATTGATGACTTTATTTTTAACATTTGATGCCATACTGTCGATCCTACGTTGAACGGTATTATTGGACAGTGATATCAGTTCTAGCTTTTTAGCTGACGCCTCACCCAACATACAGGTAACCATATCTTTTGCTGCAGGTAACAACAACTCTTCGCTAATTGTGTGAGCTTTTCCTGACTTTGCAATTCTTAGGCTAACTAAGAATGATGCCTCTACTGATTTTTCGGTACTACCAGTAAATGAAGACATGACTTTCTTAGTGCTTTTCATTTCTGTTAATTTTCTGGTGAAAAAATCCTTCGGTTTGCTTACTAATGTAGAATGTTTTGTGTTAAAATGACGATTCAGTAATGAGGATTTCATACTTTGATTTGATAAAATTTCAAAGCAGATGACACACTGAGGGCGTGGCTCATTATTTACATCCGTCACCGTAAATCCAATATTTATGTATTCTGGGTCATATTTTCTAGTAATTTTTCGAATTTTAGTAGGTATTTTATCTTCTTGACTTACCGCACAATCTGGCTCCGAAGTGGAACTCGATGGTAAAGAATTTTTAACATCATCTTGAATCACTGCACAATTTAATTCTTGAGATGAACTTGGTGGTACATTATTTTGAGCACAAGGTCTTTTTACGCTACTAAGCCACTTATCCATGTTAATTCAAATATATTAAACTTGACTTAAAACAAATTAGATAGGTAATTTGACGAATGCTAGCTGGTTGGACGTGCGTGCGGACGCTCGATAGCTTTGTCACTGTTTGACTCGCGTCGCCGAAAGATGCGCTGGCCAGCAAAATAGGCGGAGCTTAATGCAAACTAGACGCGACGCCTCCACGCGCCGTGAGGTTATTAAGTCAGTAAATTTTACTGTGTATGTCCTATGACTGCTTGCGTACCACCTTAATAATCGTCGCGTACCACTGGTGGTATGCGTACCACAGTTAGGGAATCGCTGCTCTATAGCAAATGATGCAAAAATACAGCTTGCGCTGGGAAGGTCACCTTATAAGAATGGATAATAAAACATCACCTAGTAGAACGCTTAGGGGAACTATAAATAGTGGGATGTCGCGTCGGCCAGTAGGAAGACCAAAGAAGGAGTGGACCGACGAAATGAGAATCGATACTAAAGATATGTTGAGGGTGGATAACTGGAGGAGAGCAGTCAGGGATAGAGATATTTGGAGGCGGATACTGGGGGAGGCCAGGGTCCGACTTTGGCTGTAGCGCCATACGAGAGAGAGAGGATGGTGAACGATCATGCTATAAAAATAGGCACAATAAACTCGCATTGGTTGGTAACGGATAAAACTGGCGAAACGATGGAGAACGTCGAGGCTCTATTTGCTGTAGCACCAATGATGATGATAATAAATTACTAAACTGTAGAAGAGTATCATAAGACCACACAAAAAGTGAAGTGGAAAGAATTTCTCAAAAAATAAGAAGAAATTTCTAGTTTAAGGTTTTGGTATTAATTAACCTATCAATGCGCACCTGCTGAGAAGCAAGACTCTGAGCAAAAGAACCAAGATGAACCTATATAAGACCTGTTGTTACATATGGGATGGAAACAACAACGACTAACAAGAAAGAAGAAGATAGTCTTCTGAAATTTGAAAGAAAAATAATGAGAACAATACTGAGCCACAATGTAACAAGAGAGGCAGATATACGAATGAAAACAAATGCCGAAATTGAAGAAGAATTAAAGAGAGAAAAGAGTCAGATACATAAAATCGCTTCGCTTAGAATGGATAGGACATATACAGAGACGCCCACAATCAGATACGTTGAGAAGGATAACTAACTGGACACCACTATGGCCCAGGTGTGAAGGAACACCCAGAAGAAGATGGCTGGATGATGTAGAAGAAGACATAAGGGCAATGAATGTGAAAGACTGGAAAGTTCAGTGCAAGGACAGGAAGAAATGGAAAAAAGTCATGAGAACAGCAAAGACACACACCAAGCTATAAAATGACAGAAGACTAATCCACCTCACCCAAGAATAGGATTTTAAACGCCATGGCGTTAGCTATAATCCCTATTGCATCTACACCGATGGCTCCAAAACGGAAGAAGACTCAGGATGCGGAATATACTCCAGATAACTGAACCTTAGTATAAAATGGGGTATGGGCAAAAATGCCAGCGTAGTTCAGACTGAACTGGCTGGTATCTCCATAGCCGCAAAAGAGATAATCCGGAAAGGTATAGCTGGCAAAACTATAAATAATCTGCACAGACAGCAGACAAGCGCTACTAACCCTAAACAGACCACGTGTCATATCAGGGCTAGTAATGGAGTGTCATGAATCACTAGCCCAAGCTTCGGATGGTAACAACATCACCATGACGTGGGTTAAAGGACACAACGAAAATAAAGGCAACCGCATTGCTGACCAGCTAGCTAGGAAGGCGGCAAGCCTAAGTCTCTTAGGACCTGGTCCTAAGGGCTTTTTGGCTGGTCAACTGCAACAATCGCGGAAATTGTCAAATGTCACTCCCACACGCAAACCGTGAAAAGATGGGAAGAAGGGCCAGGATGTAGACTTGCCAAGGTAACACTAAGGAACCTTGGGAAGTCAGTATCAGAAAAGTACTTGAGAATGGCCAGGAAAAACCTACGCTTGACAGTTGGTTTTTTAACTGGCCATTGTCAACTAAGAAAACACCTCCACACACTGGAGCTAGTAGACACAACTCTATGCAGGAGGTGTGAACGAGATGACGAAACTGTCGAGCATGTCCTATGTGAATGTCGGGAGTTATCGTCAATACGAGAGTATGCGTTCGGCGAGCCTTGGCCTACACCTGCCGATATAGGGGAGATGTTACCAGGTGATTTGTCCGCCTTCCTGTAAATGACAACTTGGATAATGAACTAAGGACGACAACTCCCTGGGAGGATGTACACTGGGTCAATTGTGGACTAAGTGCTGTGGGACTTGACTCACACTCCCTACTCTACAGATACAGACAGAATCCCGAGGGATTGTGATGCTTAATGAATGAATGAACCTATCAATACTTTTATTGCATACATATGTTTTCTATTTTCTAATGATCCCACAATTAATAGAACTGTAGCACTAAATTAACCTGTTCTCAAAGATTAGCATCCTATCTTTTCTTCTGTGAGAATCTTCACATAGTACAGATAGAGATAAAATCCTATATGATTAATGACACTAAAACTATTAAACGTTGCTTAAAATCAGCGCAGTCATCCAGCAACGGACAAAATTATTCGAACTGCCTAATTAAATCTGGTACGGTACGATACGCATGGCGAATGTGTTGTTCCGTAGCATGTAATCATCGCTAAGAGTACACCTCTACGTCACGATAATGCATCTTCGAATGACTAATGATCCGGAGTTAAGAATGTGGACTGTCATTCAGTCATTTAGTTTTTTTCTCGTGTTTATTTAACCCCGCTGCGGCCACAAATTAGTTTACGGAAACCCACGTGCCTTATTCGATGCCTCGGCGGCCATATTGTTGTAATGGCGCGTTCGAGGGTGACTTGCGTTTTGATAGAAGAAAGCTTGTGTTTCTATTATTAATATTCATACGAGTTCGTGACAGTGTTCTTGTAAACTGTCACTCAAATTGATGTTCACAACTTGCGATTTTTTCGGTTGCCAGAAAGAAAATTAAAAATTGTGCGTGTACACGTTTTTGTTGATTTTCACTTGCTTCATTGATTTACATACGTTACCTTACGAAATTATAAGTTACACAATTTATACACTAAGCATCAAAATTAACGCACCACCTTAAAAATGGGAGCTTTTTGATGGCTCGTATTTCCTAAACCTGTTGTCCGATTTTAGTGATTTTTTTTAGTATATTATAACTTTATTCTTCAAGAATATCGACGTAATAATATAATTGCTAAACAGGTAAGTGCTATTGTATACCGGATGTAACAATGGTAGTGTGTTTTTTCCTCAAAGTTTGGAACACCCTGTGGAATATTCTAGCGTATATAAAATATTGAAATTAATACTCAACTGTAGCCGCTTTCTTAACATTTTACTTTTTGATTCATTCGCTTATGTGGGATGATAAAATAGTTAGGTACTTTAACAACTAGCCATGTTATTCATCAATACAGGGTGTTTCTTAATAAGTGCAACAAACTTTAAGGGGTAATTCTGCATAAAAAATAATGACCGCTTGCTTTATAAACATACGTCCACAAATGCTTCGTTTCCGAGATACGGTATGTTGAATTTTTTCTTACAAACTGCCGATTTATTTATTGCTCTAAAACCGGTTGAGATATGCAAATGAAATTTAGTAGGTTTTAAGAGGTAGTTATTGTGCATTTTTTGACATACAATCAAGAGTTTTATATTCACCATTGGCTTGCACACGGGATGCATCTAAAATGTTTATACCCTTATGCACGCCAATGGTGAATATAAAATTCTTAATTGCATGTCAAAAAATGCGCCATGACTACCCCTTAAAACCTACCAAATTTCATTTGTATATCTCAACCAGTTTTAGAGCAATAATTAAATCGTCAGTTTGTAAGAAAAAATTCAACAATCCGTACCTCGGAAACAAAGCATTTGCGGACATATATGTTTATAAAAGTTCAGGAGGTTCAACGCATTTCAAACAGAGAAGTCTTAAACAGAGTAGGTCAAGGCGAAGGTGACTTAATGAAGATGATAAAAAAGAGAAAACTTGAATATCTGGGGCATATAATGAGAGGTAGCAGATACAGGATGCTGCAGTTAATACTCAATGGAAAGATCGACGGAAAAAGAGGAATTGGTCGAAAGAAATATTCCTGGCTCCGAAACCTTCGTCAATGGACTGGCTTATCAGCAGATCAATTGTTACATGCCGCACAAGATCGAGAACGATATCGGCAAATTGTTATGGAAGCTACCCACGCCTAAAAATTTGGGCACGGTACTTAAAGAAGAAGATGTTTATAAAGCCAACGGTCATTATTTTTTCATGTAGAATTACCCCTTAAAGTTTGTCGCGCTTATTTAAAAACAACCTGTATTGATGAATAACATTGTTATTCATCATGCTAGTTGTTAAAGTACTGTTACGGTTCACTTTTTATTTTAATTTCCCACTCCCTGTTATAGGACTACTACTATACTTGAATGCTGAAGCATCATTCTTAGATTTTTCTGAAATTCCACCTGTACCATTTACTTTTGGAGGGGTATTAGGTTTAGCCAGATTGGATAGAAAAGAAAAAGCTGTGGATGTTTTTTTTTATGGCATAGACTTGGGTGTCATTTAGCCAGTCACAACTTTTTTTGTTTTCTGTTCATACATAAGGAAGGCAATGAGTGTGGTGGCAAAGCTGTGGATGTTGGCGGTGCTGCTTTTCCAAAACCTGTAAAACTGGTGAAGGCACTTATCTTTTCACCATCACCACCATCCCTAACTGAAGATATAGGATGCCTCCTTCTAGCAGTTTTTATAACTCTACTTTTAAAAGAATCCTCAGAAGCTCTTTGAAATGTACCAGCATCTTCAGGGGGTTCTTCCTTGTCCCAATTTTCGTGATTTAAATCACTTGTGGCGCCACGTTTTCCAGCCATCAGATTAACTAATGGAAGATTTGTATACCTCAAAATATGATTTGCCTAAACATTTAGGTCTAAATAGAATTGTTTTTTAATAAATGTAAAACTAGTTCGAGCGAATACTTGAACAAGTAAACATCTTTTTGTGCTCCGCTGTTATCTTTATATCGTAGTGCTATCGATAAAAATAGTAAACAGTTATTGTTATTTTACACTTGGACAATTTAACGTATGTATTGAAATTTTATTTACATTTTTTTGGTGCAAATATTAATTAGTATATCGAATAGTCACAGAAAGAATCTCCCTGCCCACCAGTGGCGTGGGTGCCTACAATTATAATGATAATCTAAACTTCAGAAAAATAATAGTAAGGGAAAACAAAGTACCTACATATACGAATAATTAATTAAATTAAATAAAAACTATAAATAAATAGCTTTTAGAGGAGAACTGATCTCTGAAGAGTCAATCTGGATTAATTCTCCTATCGTAAAGCAAAAAAGAGCAAAAAAAATAAAATAACTACATAAAAAACTATTATATAGACAAACAAAAATTTGTAAATAAAAATGAAAATTTATCCTAAATTAGTATGGTGGTAGTAGGTGAAATGGAATGGGAAAACCAAAATCCAAAATCTGATAATATACATAGTCACTCTCCCATGTTAGAGAAAGCAGATGTGAATCCAACTGTAAGAAAGTCCGGACTGGCACGAACTCCTCCACCTTTACTCAAAAATAGAACACACAGTATTTCTTCGAATGAAAACAGCATAAACGCCACCAATAGCCCATCTCAATGTGCCTCAACGTCGACATGCTTATCAGGTAACAAACCAGCACAACACACAGAAGCTACCGACCAATCTCTTCAGAATAATGATAATACAGGCTGGACGTTAATTCCAAATAAGAAGCGCCGATCCGAAGATAGTCCTCCGAATAGAAGTAAAAAGCAAACTACTATTGAGGATTATTGGTTACGGAAACCTACGCCAACGACCAATAGATATAGCCCCTTAGCTACTGATGATGATGATGTACAAGAAGAAAATGAAAATGAATCCAAAAAACCTCCACCAATATTTATTCAAAATGTCGAATACATACAACCGTTACGTGAACTGCTTGACGAAAAAATACCAAATCAATATACCCTTAAATGCCTTAGGGATAACCAAATTAAACTTCAAGTTGATTCACCTGACAACTATTCAGATATTGTTAAAAGTTTAACAGAAAAAAAAACACAATTTCACACATATCAGATAAAACAGGACCGTGGATTTCGGGTAGTTATCCGCAATATTCACCCCACAACAAAAGTTAATGATATTAAAACGGCACTCGAAGAACTAGGACATTCAGTGAAAAATATTTCCAATATAAAACGAAAAGAGGATAAAAAGGAACTACCACTTTTTCACGTAGAATTGGTTGCAAATGCAAATAATAAAGACATTTATAAAGTCAATAAACTGCTTAACACAATTATTGAAGTTGAACCACCACATCCCAAAAGAGAAATTCCTCAATGCCACAGGTGTCAACATTTTGGACACACTCATAAATATTGCAACAGAATGCCTCGATGCGTAAAATGTGCAGCCAACCACTTGTCATCCGAATGTCCAAAACAAAAACGAATTACAGATGTCAAGTGCACAAATTGTCAAGAGAATCATCCTGTCAATTATAGAGGCTGTTTAGTTTATAAAGAGCTCCAAAGAAAACAATTTCCAAACCTGAGGGAGAAAACACAACCTAATCATCCAACTTCGTCTAGTTTCTCAAATACTCGTCGCCCATCTGTTACATATGCAAACGCTGTGGAATGACGAAATCAAACCACCACCGCATTTGTCCCAGACACGAGCACTACACAAGAAAAACTGAACACAACAGAAACAAGTAATAGTTTAGAACTAATGGTCCAAAAACTTATGGAGAGAATGGATAAAATGTTCGACCTTCTCATAACTATGCTCTCAAAACTTAATGTATAACACTAAAATTAAAATTGTATACTGGAATGCAAACGGTCTCACAAACCATAGTGAGGAGATTAAGGCATTTATAAAATTAAATAATCTTGATATCATGATGGTCTCTGAAGCTCATATGACAAACAGGAGCTATTTTAGTATGCCAGACTTCTGCACCTATATCACACCACATCCAATGGGAAAAGGTCATGGTGGAACTGCGTTAATCATTAGAAGTAATATAAAACATCACGAAATAAATAAAGTATGTGAAATTAATATTCAAGCAACCTCGATATCCGTAGAACTTAGCAAGGGACATATAACGATGTCAGTTGCGTATTGTCCCCCAGGTAAAATAATTAAAGAGGAACATTTCTCTAGTTATTTCAATGGGCTTGGTCATCATTTCATTGTAGCCGGTGATTTTAATGCAAAACATACAAGTTGGGGTTCAAGATTGATAACAACACGCGGAAGAGAACTTATTAAAAGCTTAAACGACAATAATTTGACTCCAGTTTCTACTGGACAACCAACCTACTGGCCTACGGATAGAAATAAAATTCCTGATCTCATCGACTTTGCTATCGTAAAAGGAATTAGTAGTGACTTTTTAAATATTAAACCATCCTTTGACCTTTCCTCGGACCATTCTCCCATATTTATTGATGTGATGGAACATGTATGCAATACAAATAAACACCCCTCCCTTTCAAATCATAAAACAAATTGGGGTCTATTCAGACTTAACATCCAAAATGCAATTAATTTAAATCTTCCTCTTAAAACAAATGAAAATATTGAGGAAGCAGTCCATCACCTTACAACAATCATACAACAGGCAGCTTGGAGCGCAACTCCAGATCTAAATCAGAGGAATAACTATGCACCATATCCACACCATATAAAAATCCTAATCAACCAAAAGAGAAAACTAAGAAAACAGTGGCAAACTTCCAGATCTCCTGGGGACAAAACTCAACTTAATAGGGCTACTCGCATTCTTAAAAGAGAACTACACAAATACAAAGATCAAGGCATAAATGAATTTCTGGAAGGTCTCACTGCGACGGATGACACAAATTACTCTATTTAAAAACTCTCAAAAAAACTTAAACATCAGATCAAGCATGATGGACCCATTAGAAAGGAAGATGGTGATTGGGCCAAGGCAGATGACGACAAAGCCCAAGCTTTCGCTAATCATCTCAGGCAAGTTTTTCAACCTCATCCCAGAATTGTCCCTACGGAAGAAGAAGAATTCATTCACAAGAGCTTAGAGGTACCCTACCAGATGTCACCTCCGATTGAAAATATCAAAATAAATGAAATTAAAGATTTAGTTAAAAATCTTAATATCAAAAAAGCTCCAGGGTATGATTTAATATCGGGAAAAATCTGCAAAAACTTACCTGAAGAAGGACTTCGGTTGGTTATGTACATATTCAACGCTATAATAAAGTTAGGCTATTTTCCGTTTCAATGGAAAATGGCACAAATTATTCTAATACCGAAACCAAATAAAGATCCGCACGAACTACCATCTTATCGTCCAATCAGTTTGCTTCCCATTATATCTAAGATATTTGAAAGGTTACTCCTTCAAAGAATGAATCCTATAATCGAGAGAAAAAAGTTGATACCGGAGTACCAGTTTGGATTCAGGCAACAACATGGAACAATTGAGCAGGTACATAGGGTTGCCAAGGTAGCAAGAGATGCAATTGAAAAGAAAGAATACTGCACTGCAGCCTTTTTGGATGTCTCACAAGCATTTGATAAGGTATGGCATGATGGGCTGCTATCTAAAATAAAAACTCATTTTCCCCATCCTATCTATACACTTCTGAGATCCTATCTTACCAATCGATACTTCCAGGTTAGACATAATGAAGCAGTATCAAACATAACTCCAATTCTATCAGGAGTACCCCAGGGCAGTATATTGGGACCAACTTTATACTTACTCTACACAGCAGATATTCCCACAACAGCAAACAGCACAATTGCTACATACGCAGATGATACTGTTATAATGGCCTCTAGCTCGGTTCCAGTTACAGCGTGCCAAAATTTACAACATCATTTAAATGGTTTAGAGAAATGGTTACAACTGTGGCGAGTTAAAGTAAATGGCAGCAAATCTGCACATATAACATTCACTTTATGCAAGGAAAGTGTACCATCTGTGCATATAAACAATACCATCATACCCACAAGAAATGATGTTAAATACTTAGGAATACATTTTGACAGCCGACTAAATTGGGGAAAGCACATCTGGAAAAAACGACTACAACTAGGAATAATATACAGGAAAATGTATTGGTTCATGAACAAAAACTCCAAATTAAGTCTATACAATAAATTATTATTGTATAAGTCTATCCTAAAGCCAGTTTGGACTTACGGTATTCAGATATGGGGTACAGCATCTAATTCCCATTTACTGAAACTTCAGCGTTTTCAATCAAAAGTCTTGAGACATATTACCAACGCTCCGTGGTATGTGCCTAATTATGTTATACATCGAGACCTTCAGATCCAAAACATTAAAGACACCGTTGTCTCACTCAGTGGAACTTACAAAAATAGACTACTGAAGCATCCAAATACGCTTGCGCAAGACCTACTTAAGCGACCCAGGAGAGGAAGACTAAAACGCCGTGACCCATTAGACCTTTCTGTACCTGTAATTACTGAAACGTAGACTATATAATTTAATGTGTGTGTATTTTTTAACTATTGATGTTTTTTTTATATGTTCGTAAAATATGTTTTTGTAAATTGTTATTTAGATCTCAGATATTTTTATCAGAAATGTATCGCAAAGGATTTTCATCACTGGATGGATTTCCACTATGTTAATGTGATAAACCTATTGCTTATTGTTTTTTTAATTGTAAAAACAGATTGCAGTAAATAAAGGATGTTTAAAAAAAAATAAATGTAAAACTAATAAAATCCGCCAAAAACGTTACTCGTTGTCAAACAGTAAACGCTTTCTTTTTACCGTCGGAAAAACTACCTAGGCAAAATGGGTAGCAAGAAGGATGCAAAATATTCAAAAATAAAATTGTTGATTCTGATCAGTTTTATGCTACCGGCTAGGCTAGACTGTATTATTGAATTTATTTATTTGCGGAGAGTGGGTGGGTAAAATACTGTAGTTCAGTTGAAGGTATGATCTATATTATTTATTGTTTACATATTATGTACTTACAAAAATGATGATAATAAGTGATACCTGATAGTGTTGTTACATATGAAAGAGGTTATATGATTATGGACAGTTCCTCAAAAGTACTTTTGGGATTACACTGGTCTATTGTAAATTATTTGATATTATAACTAAATGATTTTGAAATACAAATATATAACTATGATATTTAATAAATAAAGAATAATATCCCAGGTAAACCAAAGGCTTCTCACTAATTTTCACTATGTAAGTTGTAAGCGAACAACACCCTTTATATCTCGTGATAAATAAACAAACAGGGAAGATCTTACTTGAGTTTCGGTAGGTCCTATCCCAAGGGCGGATCCAGGAGCAATTTTCGGGAGGGGCCATGAACTTTTTTTGGGGAGGGGGTACCGTTTTAAGTTTTAAGTACCTAGGATCGGTATTACAGAGTAATGGAGAAATAGATGGAGATGCATGCAGTAGAATTAGGGCTGGATGGATGAAGTGGAAAGAAGCGAGTGGTGTGTTGTGTGACAGAAAAATTCCAATGAAGCTGAAGGGAAAATTCTATAAAACAGCCATAAGACCGCCTATGATGCACGGAACTGAATGTTGGGCAGTGACAAAGAAAGAGGCACAACGAATGCATGTGGCGGAAATGAGAATGCTTAGATGGATGAGTGGAGTGACAAAGAAGGATAAAATTAGAAATGAGTATATTAGAGGAAGTCTAGGTGTGGCACCAATTGATGCCAAAATGAGAGAGCATAGGTTAAGATGGTTTGGTCATGTTCAACGTCGAGACGTTAATCACCCAATACGAAGAATAGCTGAAGTGCACATTCCTGGAAGGAGTAGGAGAGGAAGACCAAAGAAGACGATAAGGCAGGACATGTTGGTAAAGAGGATTAACATTGCTATGACCCAAGATAGAGTTGTGTGGAGAAATGCAATTAGGGAAGCCGACCTCGCATAAGGATAAGGCAAAGATAATGATGATGGGTACCGTGGGGTCTGGGGGTAATTTAAAAAAATATATAGTTACAATGGTGAGTTTTAAGGTACTTTTCACACACTTTTGAGTGCCATAAAGTCATTGAAAACTTATCGTTATTAAAGTATCTAATATTAAAGTCAGTACCGATTCCTATACATTTCTTCGGATTCAAGTGCAGTTATTTTAACAAGTCTGATACTATTTTTCCCAATTCTTCTCTTATCAGGCCTTGTTCTCCCCTCTTTCTTGATTTTATCTAATTATTTCTATGTTCTCTTAAGCGTTAATGAACTTGACAAATCTTCACGAATGCTGTTATTGTGTATGTATCTCAAAAGAGAAACCTGTTTCACATGAGATACGTCGGTCTTTTCGTCAGATATGACAGAGTAATAATTTGTACTTTAAACCTGATTCATTATTTGTTCAGTTATTTCTTTACCACAACATCTTACCAATTGATTTTGACTGGTGCTACTAATGTATGTTGCTCGGGAAGATGCTGTTAATCGGTGTTGTTTAAGATTTTTATCTTCTGATGCGATTTTAAACCTTAACAATTCCCCTAGTTTCTAGATCTAGCATCTTTGTCCAGAAGCAAAGGGCCATCATCACCATGGCCTCTTAGAGGAATATTATGTTGACCTAAGAACACTATAGACTTTACGATTGGTCGTAGTCTTTCTCTATTTTCTTGTATCTGTTTAGACCTCTGAGAGTATATCTGGTTAATGACTGACTTTTGCGGGTTGCGATAACTTTGTAGAAAATCCAGCACAACCTAAACGCACTCCTTGCGGTATGATGTTTTTTCATGGGATTGTATGCCTCCGTCTTTGCCCATTACTTTGGCGAAGGATGTTAAAGATTTCTTGACAAGGCTTTAAGCTGTTATCCGTTTATTATGACTATATTTTTCATTAGAAAAATAAAACACAATACTTGCAAAATAATTCTTTTTGAACTTTCGAAAGTACCAACCAACTCCTTTGTTGTAAGTGCTCATGACCCAAGTAACGCTTCATTTCTTTTTTATTCTTTGTGTGTACAGAATAAAGAAATTGATACGATTTTGATGGCTGCCAATGTCGTGCTTGCAATTGGCACTTCGGCACAATTTGAAACTAAAAACATTTGAACTGCAAATATTTAAATTTTTATTTATTTTTATAACTCTCGGAGGGGGCCATGGCCCCCATGGCCCCCTCCCTGGATCCGCCCTTGTCCTATCCTTTGCTCATTTGCTCAGTCTTCTGCTTGAACGGCTGTCATCCCTTGTGGCCATATACGGGATTGTACAGTCTTATGTATTGTACTATGGGAGATGGTGACGGAAAACAATAGTAGAGGCTGTTAGACCATGTGTCTTGTTCTTGTAGAAATGGTATGGTAGTGAAGTTGGTATCGGAACCAAAAGAAGAATGCGAAGAAAGAAAAAGAAAAAGGTCTAAAAAGAAACAATATTTTTATATAATCTTTCGTTACAACCGGGGCTTTACAGTTTTAGGAGTAGATTAAATCGGAAAGACTTACCGTAGATGGAGTAGGTTTTAAGTCAAATCAGGAACGTGTATCCATGAATGTCATGAGTCCCTTAATTTCCGGGAAATCCCTGAGTAGTTTTTATGCTAAAGTATCACAAATCCATGAAATATGAAAGTAAAAATCTAAATTTTACATGCGACCTTAAGTCTCAAAACGTGACAAACAAAAACCAATATGGATCCACCTAGTCTAAGAGCTGGGAGCGGATTTTGTGCGTGATAAGTAATATGGAAAAACTATACGGGGATATGTTGAATTAATTGTGTACATGACTTTCACCAACGGCCGGAAACCAGAGTTGGGGCCGAGGGTAGTTATAAGGGGTCAAAGTCGCGGTTTTTATTATTTTTTTTATGACGCTCATGATCGAGATAGTTCACCAAAATTTGGAAATAAGTAGGTCATGACGTACCTAAGTAAAATCTCTAGGGGCTCAACGCTGCGTGGCCGACAAAGGGGTGGGGGTAGGGGTGAATATAAAAAATATAAGGGGTTTTTTGCGACGTTCGTGATTGAGATAGTGCACCAAAATTTGGGTATAAGTAGACCATGACATAAAGAATTAAAATCCCCAGAGCCGGAAACCAGAGTGGGGAAGGAAGTTAGTTATAAGGGGTCAAAGTTCCGTTTCTTATTATTTTTTTTTGTGACGCTCATGATCGAGATAAAGCGCCAAAATTTGGGAATAAGTAGGTCATGACGTAACTAAGAAAAATCTCCAGGAGTGGAACGCTGCGTGGCAGACAAAGGGGTGGGGCAGGGGTGAATATAAAAAAATATAAGGGGTTTTTTGCGACGTTTGTGACTGAGATAGTGCACCAAAATTTGGGAATAAGTAGACCATGACATAACTAAGTATTATCGCCAGAGGCGGAAACCACAGTGGCGGACAAGGGTAGTTATAAGGGGTAAAATCGCGGTTTTTATTTTTTTTTGTGGCGCTCATGATGGAGACAGTGCACCAAAATTTGGGAGTATGTAGGTTATGATATAACTAAGTAAAATCTTCAGGGGCGGAACGCTGCTTGGGGTACAAAGGGGTGGTAGGCAGGGGTGAGTATCAAAATATATGGGTTTTTTTTTGCCGTCCGTGATCGAGATAGTGCACCAAAATTTGGGAATAAGTAGATCATGACATTACTAAGTAAGATCTCCAGGGGCGGAATGCTGCGTGGGGGACAAATGTTGTGCCGGGTCACAAAAAAAAAATAATACACACTGCGACTTTGACCCCTTAAAACTACCCTCATCCCCAACTCTGGTTTCCGGCTCTGGGGATTTTACTGAGCTAAGTCATGGTCTACTTATTCCCAAATTTTGGTGCACTATCTCAGTCTAGCACGTCGCAGAAAACCCCTTATATTTTTTATATTCACACCTACCCCCAACCCTTTATCGGCCACGCAGCGTTCCACCCCTGGAGATTCTACTTAGTTACCTCATGACCTACTTATTCCCAAATTTTGGTGCACTATCTCGATCATGAGCGTCACAAAAAAAATAATAAAAACGGCGAATTTGACCCCTTATAACTACCCTCATGTCCAACTCTGGTTTCCGGCTCTGAGGATTTTACTTAGCTATGTCATGGTCTACTTATTCCCAAATTTTGGTGCACTCCCTCAATCACGAACGTCGCAAAAAAACCCCTTATATTTTTTGTATTCATCCCTGCCCCACCCCTTTGTCGGCCACGCAGCGTGCCACCCCTGGAGATTTTAGTTAGTTACGTCATGACCTACTTATTCCCAAATTTTGGTGCACTCTCTCGATCATGAGCGCCACAAAAAAAAATAATAAAAACGTCGAATTTGACCCCTTATAACTACCCTCATCCCCAACTCTGGTTTCCGGCTCTGGGGATTTTACTTAGTAATATCATGATCTACTTATTCCCAAATTTTGGTCCACTATCTCAATCACGAACGTCGCAAAAAACCCTTTATATTTTTTATATTCACCCCTACCCCCACCCCTTTGTCGGCCACGCAGCGTTCCGCCCCTAGAGATTTTACTTAGTTACGTCATGACCTACTTATTCCCAAATTTTGGTGCACTATCTCGATCATGAGCGTCATAAAAAAAATAATAAAATCCGCGACTTTGACGCCTTATAACTACCCTCGGCCCCAACTCTGGTTTCCGGTCGTTGGTGAAAGTCATGTACACAACTAATTCAACATATCCCCGTATAGTTTTTCCATATTACTTATCACGCACAAAATCCGCTTCTATCTCTCCGACTAACCTGCCGGAAGTCACCTCTGTTGTAACGGTCTTGAAAGGCCAAGTAATGGATGTTTGGCATTTAACTTGATGGGTCATGGTCAGAGTGGTGACTGAATGTTCAAACAGAAAAGACCTTTTTGCCACGATCAAAAGATTGAACGTTTTAAATTATTACTACGGTATTAAATGAAATTTATTTATTATTTTAAATTATTATTATTATTTTCTGTTGGTTATTTTATTTATTTATTTAATATTTGAAAAATAAAAAGTGAACCGTAACAGTACCTAAATTTTTTATTATCCAACATAAGCGAATGAATCAAAAAGCAAAATGTTAAGAAAACCTAAGACTGCAGTTGAGTTTTAATTTTAATATTTTATATACGCTAGAATATTCCACAGGGTGTTCCAAACTTTGAGGAAAAAACGCACTATCATTGTTACACCCGGTATACAATGACACTTATCTCTTTAGCAATAATATTATTACGTCAATATTCTTGAAGAACAAAGCTATAACATACTAAAACAAGAATGTGTGTGTACTTTGTACGCACGTAAGAAGTTATACTTCTACTACATATTATGTGATTTTTAAGACAATACCAAAAATTTAAAAAAATAAAAGAATAAAACGCACACAAACGCATTGAAAAATGCCACAAAGAAAAAATGATTTCTGAACGATAATAATTGTTGGCAAAAATTTTAAATACGCATTTTCTGAAAAAAAAATTATATAACAAATATACTTACAATCATAACATCCATAAAAAATAAAAAAATAAAACTTGCATCGGGAATTGAACCCGTGAACTTCGTGCCGCTTTGATTCGTAATCGAAGCGTAGACTCACTCGTCCAATACTACATTATTTATCATGTGGAATAATACGATAACTGTACGTTTTACTGTTTGACAGTTGTTTTGAAAATTAAATTAAGTAGTTTAAATTTTGTGGAAGAAAATATAAAAATATAACAAAACAGTAAGAAAACAATATATTAGATGAAGATTGGTAGAACTTTTGTTGGTAATCAAATTAAGTATGTAAATCAAAGCATTACATACCTACTAGATAAATAAATCTACGCCAAAAAATCATAATTTAAAAATAAAAATCGAACTTAATTTGGGATTTCTCTCTAAAATCCGCATTCTTGAGAAAATAAATGTATGTATTTCAACCTAATCCAAATGTATAATTACAATATGATTATAATTAAAATACTTACCAAATTAGAATGAGTTTTCCTAGTCCAAAATAGTCCAAAAATATAGGTAGGTATATGAAAACTATTTAAAAAGGCAGTATAACTATTAACTAACTTTTTTTTGTTGTTTCTTTTCACACAAATTTTAAAACGCAACAACCATAAATAATCTAACCTACAGCTGTGCCACAGCCGCCATATTGAATAATTTTTGACATGTCATTTGAACTTTGAACATCCAATCAGAACAAAGTTATAATGCGCATGCGCCCGGTCGCTAGGTTTTACCATATAAAAATTCACCCTCTATCGCCGGTAAAGAAGTATAACTTCAAAAAGCACTCAAATCGGACAACAGGTTTAGGAAATACGAGACATCAAAAGTGTCCCATTTTTTAAGTGGTGCGTTAATTTTTTAATGCTTAGTGTACTTAGTTCACTTTTTTTAAGTGACAGACAGAAACATTAATTTTCCATTAATCACTCTTTAGTAGATATATTATGATGATATAGAAAACCCTACATTTGATTTTTATTCTATTTCATAATATGCATTTGGAGGGTTCCAAAATATCTAATTCTAGTACCCAAAAACATAAAATATATGAAGACAGTTTCGGAAACGTAAAGATCAACATCAACAACGTTTTTCCCAAACGATTTAGACCAAAATCTGGTGTAAGAAAACACTGTTCTTTGAAAAATACTATTTAACATATTTATGAATAGTATGAGCAAACTTTTGCAAGGATGGAGAGGTGAAATAACGATAGATGTCGAAAGAAACACGAACTTTTCATATGTGGTCTATACCCTAATGTTAACCTGTTAGCAAGAGGAACTAATCCAAATAATGAGTAAGTTGGACACGGCGAGTAAAGCTGTCCTGTGCAGAACAGAAAACGACCTAAATCATGATAATGGATCGCAATATGTCCAGCATCAGAAAAATTGCTGATTTAGAAGTCATCAATAGGTTTTAAACTATTCGGATTCCTAATTGTGAAAAGGAGGTTATGACAAAGATATCAAACACAGATTTCAGTATTCCGACCAAATAAAGGAAAACTATTAAACTCACTAATCTTTCTTATTTCCACATATGTATCTGAGATATGAACGGTAACGGTTCCCAACCGAAGAAGAATAGACGTATCGAAATGTAGGCTTACAAAAAACTCTTGAATATCATACAAAGACCATCGCCTCAACATTTGAATTATAATAAAGCAAATAGCGGACATACTGAGATAGAGGTGGTTCTTGTGGTTAGGTAGATAGAGGTAGAGGTGGTTCATAATTATTATAAGTCAAGAAATATCTAATATATTATAAGAACCACCTCTATCTCAGTATGTCCGCTTACAGCGTCTTCGGGCCATGTATTTAGGATGGAAGAAAACATCCGTCCAAACAAACTGATTAATGCAAGAATTACGCAGAATATACCTATTGAAAGACCGAGGAAGCGATGGAAGGATGATGATAATAAGGACGCAAGAGATCTCCTTGGCACTCGATCGTGGTTGAGAATGGCTACAGATCTTAACGAAGGAAGAGATTTGCCGAGGGAGGCCAGGACTCGAATTGGGCTGTAAAGTCATAAGATGGATGGAAAGGTCAAGATATGACTGTCAGCAAAAATAAATCAGGCCTACGTTAGGTACCTTGGACACATAGTCCGAATAACAGAAGGACTAAAAAACTGATCATCTAGGGCAGTGGTTCTCAATCTTTTTGAGTCATGTACCATAAAATACTTTTTATTATTTTTGGTAAATACCACCTAACTGAAATAATACTAGATGTTTTTGCGTTTTGTGTACCACCGCAAATAATGATATGTAGCGCCAGTGGTACATATACCACAGATTGAAAACCGCTGATCTAGGGCAAAATTATGAATACCTTCTACAAAAAAAAAAAACTAACAGAAAGTGGACATGGGTTGCACCTAACGGAACCACCAAAAATGAAATAGACTATTTTCTCTCAAACAACAAAAGAATATTCGAAGACGTAACAACAATAAACAACGTAACAACGGGTAGTGACCATCGTATAGTTAGAGCAAAAATAAATATTAACATGAAAGAAGAGAGGAAAAGATTATTTAAAAAAACAACGCGAATAGATGCCTTTAAAGTAAAAACAAATGAAGAGCAATTCCGAGAGGTCTTAGCGGATAAGTTCAAATATGATCCTTCACATAATCAAGATGAAATTGACGAAATTAACAAAAACATCAATAAGAACCTTCTCGAAGCCGGACTACAGGTCGCAAAGAAAACAAGTACTAAAGAAGACAAAATAAGCAACGAAACTAAACAACTAATGACGGAAAGACGACAACTACTAACGCAAAACAAACGCCATACTCAAGAATACATAGAACTTAATAAAACAATTAGAAAAGAACTAAAACGCGACTTACAAAAATGAAACGAGAACATTTTTTTGATTTTTTTTTTTTTTTTTTTTTTGATTTATTGTTTATACATATGACCTGGCCTCTAGTGACTAATCCAGGTCGTTTTTTCCTGATGGGATTACAGATATTTTTTTTTATATTTTTACATTTTTTACTCAACTATTAAATCTATTTTTACAATTAACAATTTGCCATAATCTATTAATTACGTTTAACAAAAAAATTTAAATAAACAATTTAAAATATTTTTGGTACTATCAACTCCCTTCTAAGTTATAAAGACAGTCCCTCTATTTTCAGAAGAGAGTTGGTAGTTTTTTTTTTAATTTCATGAATTATGTATTGAATTATTATTTTTATTTATTTATTTTATATTGAATTATTATTATTATTATAATTGTAAATATCTATTTTTGAATTTATATTTTATTTTATTTATTTTAACTTTATCTTACTCAACTTCATCAGGGTTGGATTATTGGTTGTCTTCTTCTATTATTATAGATTTCTTGTTGTTTTTTAGATATTATTTGTGTGAGATTGTTTAATATTTCAAAATATTCTTCATTTTGTACTATATCTCTTATTTCAATTCTTTCTAATCTTCTTCTCATTTCTCTATGTTCTTCATTTTCTATAGTATTTTCACAATGTAACACTATATGTTCTGGTGTACCTAGTTCTCCACATTCACAATATGCATCATCTTTTAAGTTAAATCTTTCCAAATATGTTGGGTACGGTCCATGTCCTGTTAAAAAGTGTATTAAACCTTGTTTTGGATTAAAATAATTTGGAATGTTTTCCAATATTGGTATAAAATTGTATAAACGTCTAGATTTTGTTGAATTTTCCCATTCATTTTGTCTTTTTCTATTTATTATTTCTTTTCATTCTCTTTTATTTCTTATATCTAATCCTATTATTTGTATTATTTTTTCATATTTTTCTTTTTTTAGCCAATAATTACATGCTCTTTTTTGTGTTTCTAAATGCATTGGCATTACTCCAGTTAAAACTGTGAGTGCCTGTGTTGCAGTTGTTCCAAATGCTCCCGTCATTCTTACAAGAAATCCTCTCTGAGCTCTATTTAATTTTTCTGCATTTTTTTTATTTATTAATCTATGTGCCCATACACTTGAACCGTACCCTACAATTGATGCAAGTATTGTACTTAGGTATATTCTCATCTGTCGGAACGAAATTCTATATTCCTTCTGTGCTAGACTAGCAATGCTATGCATGATCTTTGTTGCCTTTTCACAGACACAATTCATGTGTTTTGTAAATAATTTTTGTTCGTCTATTATAATACCTGAATATCTTGTTTCCATTTTTCTTTTTATTGTTTTCCTTTTATGAGAACATAATAGAGCGAGTCATTGAAAACAACAGAGGCTTAAAATGTCTAAGACCCGCACTGGGTGTTCAAAAAATCATTAAAATTAAAGACGCCAATAGTAAGAAAGAGAAGGACAAATATAAAATAACAAAAATAGTCGAAGACTTCTACAAAAGCTTGTACAGCGCAAAGCCAGCCTAATGAATCAACAAAGGAGAACGTCAAAAGAAAAATAAAAAACGTGGGATCAGAAGTACTACCAAATATAAAAGGATTCGAAATAGAAAGAGCTTTAAAAGAACTAAAAAATAATAAAGCTCCAGGACAGGACGGTATAATTGCCGAGCTCTTGAAAACAAGCAAGACAGTAACAATCCCTATACTAACAGAGCTATTTAATAAATGTCTCCATAATAGCAAGATCCCTAAAGACTGGAACGAAAGTCTAGTAATACTTTTACACAAAAAAGGGGACAAATGTGACCTACAGAATTATAGACCGATATCGTTGTTCAGTCAAGTATACAAACTATTCATGAGAATTATTAACAACCGGTTGACCTACAGAATGGACAATTACCAACCAGTGGAACAGGCTGGCTTCCGCAAAGGATATAGTACATCAGACCATCTGCTGACAATGAGAACATTGATAGAGAAGGCAAATGAATACCAACTACCCGTATTTCTTGCCTTCGTAGACTATGAAAAGGCGTTTGATAGTATCGAGATGTGGGCCATAGAACAAGCTATTAATAATTGTAGAATAGATTCGAGATATAGACAACTAATACATAATATATATGAAAATGCAACTATGATAGTACAACTAGACGAAAATACAAATCCCATCCCTATTAAGAGAGGCGTGAGACAAGGAGACGTAATATCGCCGAAGCTTTTCAACCTAGCACTAGAAGACGTCTTCAAAACGACAAATAGGTCAACCTATGGCATTAACGTTAATGGCAAGAAGCTAAATCACCTCAGATTCGCTGACGACATTGTGATTATAGCGAGCTCATTCGAGGAACTGCAAATTATGATAGAGGAACTCGCAGGCAGCTCCCAATACGTCTGTCTAAAAATGAACATGAAGAAAACAAAAATAATGACAAACACAGATGACCCCAGACGCATAACTATAAATGGCAGTGAGATAGAAAAAGTCCAGGAATATATCTACCTAGGCCAAATCCTGAACCTCGACAAAGAAAACCAAAGTGCGGAAATTAATAGGAGAGCAAGACTAGCATGGGCAGGATTTGGAAAACTTGGTTGGATACTTAAGAACCGCAAAATACCTCAATATTTGAGGACCAAAGTGTTCAACCAGTGCATCCTTCCTATCATGACATATGGGTGTCAAACCTGGACCCTAACCAACGCAAATATGAATAAACTAGCTACAACAGAAAGAGCTATGGAAAGAGCAATGTTAGGTATACGACTGTCAGATAAAAAGAGGAGCGACTGGGTAAGATCAAAAACAAAAGTCGAGGACATAACAACAAAAGTTGCCAAACTTAAATGGAGCTTTGCAGGCCACACTGTTAGACAAAAAGACCAACGTTGGAATGCCACGATACAACATTGGAGACCTTACCAAAGTAAACGACCGAGAGGAAGACCACAGATGAGATGGGTTGATGATATTAAAAGAGTAGCCGGAACGAATTGGAAATATGTTGCTCAGGATAGAGACCGATGGAAGGAGTTGGGAGAGGCCTATGTCCAAACGTGGACGATAGAAGGCTAAGAAGAAGAAGAAGAAGAAGGGCAAAATTAATGGGAAATGACTGCGAGGAAGTTCTCTCACACGCTGGGTGGATCAAACTAGATGAATTATTGTTTATTGTCTATACGAGGCCCAAGACAGGGAAGAATGGAGAACCAAAATTCGGTCGATTGAGAAATAACGCCATTATAGCCTTATGCTGGGGCAACAGTAACGTTAACGTCTAACGTCCATTATCGCATTAATTATCACACCAAAAATGATGGAATAAACTGCGCATTAAAGTGACTGGCCACACTTATTTTAGCGCGTAGTCAGCAGAAAACGCGTTTTTTTAATCCAATAATTTCACGATGGAAGTCGAAGATGCTACGCTGTTATATTTTATGAGTGCTAATTATTATTTTATGAATTTATTATTTTATAAACGGATCAAGCATAAAAAAAAGACTTAAAAACAGATGGTGGATGATAAAAATGCAGAATCACCATGAACACCACGATTTTTATGTGATTTTTAAGCAAGGGATTCCATAAGCAAGTTTCTGTTTCGAACACTGTTAAAAATTCAAGTATTTTCTCGTTACTCCACTCGATTTTCGTAGAATAGTATCTAAGTAACCTATTTCACAAAACAAATTACTATGCTGCGCTGCAATCTAGAACTTGTTGAAACAGTGCAAGTGTAGCCACAACAACGCGATAAGTAACGGAGTAACTCCTTTGTAGTGTCGAAAGAAACAGACACCCTATCTATGGCCTAACGTTTAACGGCATTAATATGACATTAACAAATTAGCGTGCTAAGTCATGGCTACACCTAACGCGCTAGTCAAATAACGCGTTAATTAACGGCATTAGACGTTACTGTGACCCCAGCATTAGAGAGTGACCACTGAATTCCGCGGCCGCGTTAGCCCAGTTTCTGCTCAATATCTCAGCCATTTTCAACTTTAGACAAAATGGTAAGGACTTACACAGGCCCGGCCCTAGGGAATTTGCCGCCCTGGGCAAGATCGGCGACTGCCGCCGCCCCCCGTCCCCCCTTGGTAGACGCAAAAACTCAAAAATTTCACCATGGCTCTTAATTTGCTGAAATCTATCACTTAATGCATTAACGGTTGTGCCTATAATTTTTAAAGAGAAGTCAACTTAATATCATTTTTCACTTTTCTCTTATTACTGTGCCTCCGATTTTCGGATTCTCTATTTCTAACTTTGACGCGTCTGTCAAATAGCCCTGGAATTTTAAATCACTTCTGAGAGATCTAAAATGGATTTCTCTGCAGTGATTTGCTGACTACGTTGATGTGAAGTAATGTCATGCCATATTACCACAGAGCAAAGAAAACTAAAATCACGAATTTAATTTGCCAAATAGCTTGGCCTCATGAGCAACCATTTTATCGTTATTTTTATTGATAGTCGTTTCAACCAAAGCATTGTATAATTTTTCAATTTGGTATCTGATGGGAGTAATGGCATCAATTCTACTTTCCCATCTAGTTTCGGAGAAAGGTTTCAATTTTAGGCTAGAAATATGATTTTTCAGTACAGCCCAACGATAAATAGATGCTGAGAAAAAGTTGTAAATTTTTGTCACTAAGGCTACAGCTCCACGGGCTGGAAATTGACGCTAGCAGTAGCCGCAAAACGAACTTAAGGTTCCACGGAACGGAATAGGAATAGCCGAACTGAACCGACTACGCACAAGTCCTGTAGTCGGTACAGTTCGGCTATTCCTATTCCGTTCTGCGGAACTTTAAGTTCGTTTTGCGGCTACTGCTAGCGTCAATTTCCAGCCCGTGGAGCCGTAGCCTAAGGAAAAGAAAGAAACTGCAAAGTGTGAGGCTTTAGCAGCGTCGTTCACGACTAAATTGAGTGAATGGCTAGGCTAGAAAGAACATGTGACAAAAAATGCTCTAGGATTAATTTTCGAACTTTTGTTTTGAACTCCTTTTCTCCCGTTCTTCCCTTTCATGTTTGCCCCATTATCATACCCTTGTCCACTCATATCTTCCAAAGGTATTCCCAGTTCATTCAGTTTTCGCAAAATAACTTCTGTAAGTCCCAAACCAGTGGTTGCCAGTACAGGCACAAATCTAAGAAAATGTTCTGCAATTTTTACACTTTGTGAAGAACAGGAACCTAAATCTACAAAACGTACAACAATAGTCATCTGTTTCACTCCAGAAATATCAGGATGTACAATCTAAAATTATGGTATAATACTTTGCTAATTTCAAAAAGTTTAAAATTTTATTGTTGATTTGGTCATAGAGGAGCTGAATAATTTCGTTTTGAATACGTTTTCACAAGTAGTGATGCTGATTGTTACTACCATTCGTTGTTCTCCTAAGGTGTTCTTCTAAAACAGAATCAAATTTTCCAAAGAGCTCAACAAGCTTTAAAAAATTACCATTGTTGTGATGAAAAAGTTTATCAGAATCGCTTCTCAATGGAAGACAATGTTGTGCTAGGAACTGTATATTATTGATATAAGTAGTTCTACATAACTTTTTGTGTTTCTTCGTCTATGGTTTTGTCCGATTCTTGTCTAATTGCTAGTTCTACCCGCTGTCGCTGTGACTGTCAATGAGCTGGAGACTTAGCGTGGCTGGGAAAAGTCAGCCATATGTTTCCGATTATTATACCCGTATTCAGTAAATTTAATTTTGACATTGGAAAATATTTTACAGAAAAACCAATACACAGAATTATTATTTGTCTTAGAATAAATTAACCACTTTCTCTCAAGAGTTTCACCATTGCACATTTTGCAACTGTAGTAGTTAGCTATAAATCTACGGGCATCTATGTATCTAGAAGTCTGAATTATCTTTCAGGTACAACTGAGCATCTGCAACGGATAATTTTGGCGGGGGCCTCTTGTTACCACAGTTGTTCTAACAAAATCATTAATTTTATTGGGCCACTTTGCTGGATCATCATTAATAATAACATTGTTACCTGTGACAGTAGTAGTGTCATTAGCAGCTGACGTAGATGCTGATGACTGTCCTAGATGACTGTCGTTGGACTAAGAGGGGGCGGCAGCAGATGTGGATGCTGATGATAGTCCTAAGTGACTGTCGTTGGTTTTGCCACTCTTTTTCATAATATTGATTTTTTATAATATTAAAAACATAATTTATTATTTCTGCAATTTCAAAAATGGGCTGTCCTCTAAAATTTGCCGCCCCTAAATTAGCCGCCCTGGGCAGCCGCCTAGTTCGCCATCCCCTGGGGCCGGGCCTGGACTTACATGTTTGCAAGAACGATTTCCTACAATTACTTTTATGTGTATTTTTTCGTATGGTTGATATTTTCCGATTTAAGGGGGAAAATAGTGACTAAATATAATTATGAATGTTAGAGGATGAGGATGTTCTTAGACTGCTGAACGAAACAACACAACTGGTCAATATAGTAAAGATACGCAAGCTGGAATGGTTCGGTTACATTATGATACACCCTTCAAAATATGAACTTTTGCGTCTGATCATTCAGAGAAAGATCCTCGGTAACCGTGGTCCTTGAAGAAGAAGAAAGTAGAACTAGAAGAAAAAGTATAATTATTGGAATATCTCGTTTATTATTAATTTTACGAGATAAATATACATAAATTTTGATCTCTTTGAGACTGTCACACTACTATTGACTCCCTAAAGGTTAGAATAATAAAATTTTGGGTAGCTCGCCATATACCTACGGTTAGCTTTTTTTGTCTAACCCTACTGGACTATTAATATTTTTAGATTCATGTGGTTATAAACTTTTGCATGTGAAAGATACATTTTGGTCTTTCTGATGTTGATAACACTATCTGTTATATTGCGAATGAGCGAATGCCTTATATTTAGCAAACATGACTATACTAGATGACTTATTGCGATTAGAAGAATGTTATCCATTCTTGCAATCGTGCGATTGCAAAAGAATGAGCAAAAAGTTATTTAGTGTCCAGCTTTTTATAGTAAAAATATAAATACTTCCATGACGTGTTACCAGTTAAGATTTTAGCGTGCAAATTTATATGCCATATATAGCCACCGATAAATACTACCCACAGACCCTCACCCTTATCTTCCCACCTCTCACCCCAGCGAAAATTAATTTCCCAAATGTAAACGACAAAAACAATAAACGCCTCAGCTAGGAAACTGACACGCTTTTGAATAACTGCTGTAAAATTTTAATTCATTTCGTGTATGCGCTTGAAAACTTTATGATTTACTATTGTTTAATTCAAGTGGGCGAATATTAGCGGCATATAACAAGCGTGTTGAATATGTGGCGAATTTTTCTCCGAAGCGCCACATTACCGCACGCTTAGTCGTCGAGGGTTGCCTGTAATGCAGCTAGATATCATCATGGAGAAGCAACGTACTGAGTGTTAGAAATAACACTATAAATACACATAACCTACCATTATAAATATGTACATAAATACACATTATATTCACAGGGAATGACTTTATATGCTTCTACTGACTGCCAGAAAAAAACATTATGTATTATTACAACGGGAGCTCTAAAGAACAGGAGAACTAAAGATTTTTACGGTGGAAAGCAAAATTCTGGTACCACCTGAATCCGATTCTTCTACAATCTACAAGTTACAAGTCATGCGGAACGATAAATGAAGAGACATGACTACAATACGTAGTCCACAATATGTCAATTTATCTACAGTCGAAAAAATGAAAGAATACCCATGAACGAACATATAAAACACGCTGTATTTTCCTGTCACCGTGTCACAAAGAAAATTGTCCAGTGGAAATACATGTAACAATAATTGTTACATGTACTTGCGCTGGCCAATTTCTTGTGTGACACTGTGACAGGAAAATACAGCGTATTTTATATGTTCGTTCATGGGTATTCTTTCATTTTTCCTACTGTACGTAAAAATCCAACGAATTCTGATTCCTAATATGTACTTAAGGCCATCGGTACATAATTCGCAAATATTTTACGGCTATCCCTACTTTTTCTGTCTTTACACGGCAAATTACGTGTAGTAAAATTCTCACTGGTATGGATATGTAAACTTTATTTGACAATGTAATCATTAACTTTAAAGATGGCTTTTAAATGTTCTTGGATAACTGTTATTTGTATAATTAATTGCCTTAATTATTAATTCAGTTAATTAATATGATAATTTTTTCACTAACTATGTATTCAGTGATTGTAATAATTTATCTACTGTACAACAAAAACTAATAATCAATCGGGAAAAGAGGAAAAGTGATAAAGTGATTTTTTAATAATATATTGTTACTATGAAACGCTTACAATTTTGAACATCTTTAACAGCAAAATACTTGGATCACTGAATATATCCTGGTGTATTCTCAGCGTGGATCTTCCATAAATAATAAACAATAAATAACTTTTTATTAAGTTCACGTCTTAAATCAATTATTTATCAAATACACTATCAATAATATTATTTAATCAACAACTCAAAATATTCCTGATGCCATGTCAAATATTTAAAATTGTCACTGACTGACAATATTCTATTCGACTGAGTGCTCATTCTTTTCAAATCCTGAAAAAACCAATAAATATTTTTGAAAAACTTAAACGCAGAATGAAAGACTAAATTATTACCGAGGGCCGAAAGTCCCTTAGAATAAATAAAAAGTTTATTTTGAATGAGATATTTGAAATTAAAAATCACACTAAATTTTCTCTTAGTTTTTCACCCCTGTAACTTATTAAAATAAACATTATAGAAGTTCTCAGGGACTTTCGGCCCTCGCTAATAACGTAATCTTTCATTCTGCGTTTAAATTTTTCAAAATAACTTATTACTTTTCTCAAAATTCGAAAAAAAAAAAAATGAATCCCATTTGAATAGCATTGGAGCAGAAACTACGTACGTACCTATCCCCTTAATTTGTGAGTAGAACTTAGGTAATGTAAGACAGATTGAAATTGAAACAGAAACTTCTGAAGAAATGGAAATAAAGGGAGGAGTCAGCCAAGGCTGCATACTATCACCTCTATTATTTAACACTTATTCTGAAGAAGTAATGGGAGAAACTGTGGAAGATGAAACAGTCGGCATAAGAGTAAATGGAGTCTTAGTTAACAACATCAGTTATGCAGATGATACAATAATAATAACCGATAGTTTCCAAGACCTGAAAGGACTCATGAGTAAAATAGTAAGCTGTAGTAGGAAGTACGGACTCTCTCAATATCAAGAAGACGAAGTTTATGAAAATTAGTAAAAACAACCACAATACTATCGAAATCTTGATAGTAGCGGGCCAGCAAATCGAAAGAGTAAAAAGTACACTTACCTAGGAACACTTATAACAGAAAATAATGACTACACTGCAGAAATCAAAGTCAGAATCGAAAAAGCACGTGCTCATTTTATGAAAATGAAAAAGGTCCTATGTAGCAAAAATATAACATTAGCTCTTAAAGTACGCGTAACAAAATGTTACGTATACATTGTACTATACTATGGAGTGGAATCATGTAAGTTAAATGTAGAGACAATGAGACGACTTAACGCATTTGAAATGTGGACCTATAGAAGAAATATGAGAGTTTCCTGGGTAGATAGAGTTACAAACAATAAAGTACTGAGAAGAATAGGTAAAGAGAAGGAAGTTGAACTTATAATTAAAGAAAGCAAGCTACAATATCTCGGACATATGATGCGGGGCGGGAAGTATGGCATCCTGCGACTCATAATGCAGGGAAAGATAGATGGCAGAAGAAGCATCGGAAGAAGACGAATTTCATGGCTGAAGAACCTGAAAGAATGGCGTGGATGCAGCTCAAAACAACTATTTAAAGCTACTGCCTCAAAAATTAAAATAGATATGATGATTGCCAACCTTCGTAGAGGAGATGGCATCTGAAGAAGAAGGAGAATGTAAAACAGTTTAAGATTTAATTTCGTTTCAAGGGCCACCACCCTCTGTTTACGTACGTGTCACCCCTTTGGCTTCCTCAGAACAGCTCGTGGTGTTTTCTGAATCGAAACCAAATCTAACTGTCATCATCATTCTCTTTGCCTTATTCCTATGCGGGGTCGGCTTCCCTAATTGCATTTCTCCACACACAATTCTATCTTGGGTCATATCAATGTTAATCCCCTTTATCAACATGTCCTGCCTTATCGTCTCCCCCCAGGTCTTCTTTGGTCTTCCTCTCCTACTGAATCTGCACTTCAGCTATTATTCGTATTGGGTGATTAACGTCTCGACGTTGAACGTGACCAAACCATCTTAACCTATGCTCTCTCATTTTGGCATCAATTGGTAGACATCGTTTGCCACACGTAGACTTCCCCTAATATACTCATTTCTAATTTTATCCTTCTTTGTCACTCCACTCATCCATCTAAGCATTCTCATTTCCGCCACATGCATTCGTTGTTCCTCTTTCTTTTTCACTGCCCAACATTCAGTTCCGTACATCATAGCCGGTCTTATGGCTGTTTTATAGAATTTTCGCTTCAGCTGCATTGGAATTTTTCTGTCACACAACACACCACTCGCTTCTTTTCACTTCATCCATCCAGCCCTAGTTCTACTGCATGCATCTCCATCTATTTCTCCATTACTCTGTAATACCGATCCTAGGTACTTAAAACTATTGCTTTTCACAATCATTTCACCACCCAAAGATACCATTTTATTTGTAGTAACTCCATCTTTAAATGAACGTTCCAAATACTCTGCTTTGTCCTACTAAGTTTTAAACCTTTTTCCTCCAGAACTTGTCTCCACTGTTCCAGTTTTTGTTCTGTCGCTTTCACTATTTCCTATTAACACTACATCATCAGCATACATTAGGCACCATGGAGTGCTACCCTGTAGTTTCGCTGTTATCTGGTCCAAAACTAATGAGAATAAATAAGGCCTAAGCACCGAGCCTTGGTGCAATCCTACTTTCACCTGAAATTTATCATAGTACATTCTTTCACGGATTTTGCTGTAAATTTTAAAGAACCGCTTGGATTGACATGAAATTTGGCATACGCATAGCTAACATGTTAAAGAAAAAAGTGATATTGTGCCGATGTGTGCTTTTGCCCTGGGAGTGACTTTCACCCTCTCTTGGGGGTGAATAAATATATGTCCAAAATAAGACCGGAAATGGATAAACTGACTAATTTTAAGTAACTTTTGTTCTACAGAGCTTTTTCGCCACGTCAACACTTTTCGAGTTATTTGCGAGTGAATATGTTCATTTTTCAACAAAATAACCACGTTTTTAGACGGTTTTTCGCAAATAACTCAAAAAGTAAGTATTATGCCGAAAAAAATATTCTTAGCAAAAATATATCCTGTAAAAAAAATTTAAAAAAATGGTGTACGCTTGAGGTCTCTGGACCTCGCAGAACCAGAGTTATAGCCAATGAAAAATAGGTTCATATTCGCCAAACTTCAAATGGAATACTTCAACGTGAAATATCCAAAAAATAAAGCACTTTTTGGGGAAATCCCATTATAACTTTTTTAAGTTTTTAAAAAAGGCTTTATTTCTGTTTTTATAACAAGTTTCTAGCATCAAATGTAAGCAAGTTACGCTCAAAATAAAGTTGGTCCCTTTTATTTTGGCAAAAAAAAATCAGGAAGATCACCCCCTAATTATTAGCAACTTAAATGAAATTAATCGTTACCGCTTCACAAATTATTTTACTTATGATTTGTTTATGATCTGTAAGTTTCATCGATTCAAAGTGATTATTTTTGAAAAAATTTGGTTTTAAAGTAAAATTTTTAATTTGGAAAAAAATTTTTTTTTTTTAAAATAACTTAAAAATTGTTAGAGATACCAAAAATCTCAAAAAACAAAAAGTCAGCATTGCTTTTCTGAATACCTTGTATTTTTTTGTTTTTCTAGAAGACAAAAATTGATTAAGATTTGGTGTTTCAAAATTTGCATACACTCGTGATCAGTGACTCGGTCAAGCTCTTTTAACTACAGCCCTTTTAAAAATAAGGACTTTGAACCGATGAAACTTACAGATCATATAAACAATACATACACAAGTGAAGAAACTTGTGAAGTGGTAACGATTAAGTTTATTTGAGATACTAATTAGGAGGTGATTTTCCCGATTTTTTTATAAAAAAAAAGGGATCAACTTTATTTTGAGCGTAACTTGTTTACTTTTGATTCTAAAAAATTGTTTTAAAAAACAAAAATAGGCATTTTTTAAACATTTTAATAGTTGTTTATGATATAAGTGTTAAAAGTACACGTTTAAGGCACGCATGTGAAAGTTGAGCGAAAGAATGAGCGATAGCGAGTTCTGCAATTCACATGAGTGCCTTAAAAATGTACTTTTTAACACGCATATCATACAATATTTTTTCTACAAACGTAATTGCAGGACAATATCTACAAAAACTTTTACTTGAACTTGACTGACATTCCAATTTTATATTTTTTTGACATTACATCAAAATTGCATATACGGTCAATACGAACTGCAGTGCCTTAAACATTTTTTAAAGCACTAGTGCCTTAAAGTAGCATTTTTAACGCTCGTATGGAGTGCTAAAAATTGCATTTTTAACACGGTTGTAGAAAAAGATGTTAAAATCAGTTTTGAGCATAACTTTTTTGCTTATGATGCTAGATTTTTTTTATAAAACAAAAATGAAGCTTTTTTAAACAGTTTAAATAAGTTATAATACGTTTTCCCAAAAAAGTGCTTTATATTTTGGTTATTTCACGTTAAAGTATTCCATTTGGAATTTGACGAATATAAACCTATTTTTCATTAGCTGTAACTCTGCTTCTCCTAGGTATAGAGACCTAATATATACACCGTTTTTTTTTCAATTTTTTACACTCCATATTTTTGCTAAGAATGTTTTCTTCGACAAAATACTTACTTTTTGAGTTATTTACGAAAAACCGTCTAAAAGCGTGGTTATTTTGTTGAAAAATGAACATATTCATTCGCAAATAACTCAAAAAGTATTGACTTAATGAAAAAAACTCTGTAGAACAAAAGTTACTTAAAATTAGGTAATTTATCCATTTCCGGACTTACTTTGTACGTATATTTTTTCACCCCCGAGAAGGATTGAAACCCACCCCCAGGGCAAAAGCACACATCGGCACAATATCACTTTTTTTCATTGACTTGTTAGCTATGTGTATGCCAAATTTCATGTAAATCCAAGCGGTTCTTTAAAATTTAGAGGTTTTGCAATATTTTACCGTTAAAGAACGTACTATCAGTCTCTCAATCTGCAATTGCAACTGCAATCTGCAATTGAAAACTGCAATCTAAGCAAAAATCAAATCTAACTGCAAAAGCTAAGTCAAATCTAGCAAAAGCTAAGTCAAATCTAGCAAACACCAAATCTAACTGCCATGTAAGCAAATTAATAATTTGCTAAATTCACTGCTTTTTCGATATGTCAGCGTATTTACTGTAATTCTTCTTAGTACTCTCAATCTCTTCCGTCTAATTTCTGATGCATATGTAATTATCTTACTCTGTCAAATGCTTCAAATAGCGTCAGCACGCGGTTTGTGATTTTCCAAAACGTTCCATGATCTAATATATCTCATGATCAAATATATCTACCAAAAGGCAACGGCTAGCGCAAGACTATCTGAACAACAAACAAATAAATTCTAAATACAGCGAGGAGTACGGCAAGGAGATATCATCTCACCAAAGCTATTCACAACCCTTTTAGAAGACACTTTTAAGAACGCAGATCTAAACGAATATGGTATCAACATAAATGGAGAGAAGCTCAGTCATTTGAGATTCGGAGGTCGGACAAAAGATTAACATCAACAAGACGCAAATAATGACGAATCTGGTGTTAAATCGTAATATTGTTGATGGAATGGATATTGAGCACACCGCATCCTATAAGTACTTGAGACATGACATTCGGTTGGGAAGAGATAACCATACGTGCGAGCTCCCACGTCGCATAGGATTAGCCTGGGCAGCGTTTGGTAAACTGAACTATGTATTTACATCGGACTTACCCATATGCCTCAAAAGGAAAATCTCGCTGACCAGTGTGTGTTGCCTGTACTCACTTATGGAGTCACAACATTAGCACTCACAAAAAAGGTAGTGAACAAGATTCGCATAACTCAGAGGGCTATAGAGCGCCAGATGTTTTATGTCTCCCTGAGAGACTGAATCCCAAACGAAGAAATACGTCGTAGAACAAAAGCAACAGATGCTGTCCAAAGAATCGCGTCGCTAAAGCAGAATTGGGCAGACAACCGATGGACAAAACGTATTGTCGAGTGGAGGCCACGAGAAGAAGCGCTACGGAGCAGAGGACGCCCACCAACCACATGGGCCGATAATCTGAAGCATGTTATCGGTAACTGGATGCAAGCCTCAAAAAAAAAAGAAAGATGGAAAGAGCTGAGGGAGGCCTATGTCCAGCAGTGGACGCGTACGGGTTAATGATAAAAACCTTTCCAAACTGTGCCTCAAAGCCGAATTTAATTGTCATGATTTCTGTTTGTTATTTCAAGCTTTCAATGGAACTTTCATCAGAATCTATTAGAGTTGGTAAACACGCACTAAATATTCTCTTGAATCGATAAATTGATAGTATGCATAAAGTTCTCTGTGATAGGCAAAATGTCCTCGACTCCCAGAATTCAGTTTTTATTTTTGTTTTCGTTCTATGTGATTTAAACATAAGACAGCTCAATTTTAACCCCCAACCCCGTCCTTTCCCCTCCCCCATCACCAAAAACGTAATTTTTTCGTTATTATTTTTTTTGGATGGTGTCACGCATTGTTGAGGTTTTTACAAAACATGTCTATTTTTTATAGACCCATAGGGGCAATAAGTTGAGTGTATTTAACCTCAAAATGCATTTTTATTATTTATTTTTTTTTTTTGAAAACAGCATATAACTTTTTTTGGAGATGGCTGCAGGTGTATTTTTTTTATTTTGTGCATTTTATCAAAAACTATATTTCTGTTTTTCAGATTTTTCCGTAATATTAAGGATCCGAATATAGGTCGAACTGTACCCATCTGCTTGCCGGATGAAACATTGTTTTTATTAAATTTCATACATAGACAAATATTTCTAGCATGGGCTGCCTATCAAAATCGTGTCATAGCTATCCTTAAGGGGGGGCCGTAGGGGTTGAAATCAATATTTCAAGCATATTTTTTTTTAAAGTATGGTCGAATTATTTTATTTTTAAAATAAATATGCATATTCAGTACAATTCATAGACTATTCAAGAAAAAATTCAAGGAAAATTATTGAAAAATAAGCCAACGGTGGCAAATGTTTAAAGACACCTCAAAAAACAATGAATTTTGCGGTGGACATCAGAACTCATCATTGGATCATGGTAAACAATAACTCAAAAAGATGTTATTAGTTTATGAGATTTTCGAGGTAACGCTGTCGAGTTTTTTAGTTTTATTGAATTTTGACTTTGTGATATCACTCAGAAGTCAACATATTTATGTATTATTGTTAAACAAAAAATAAGCATAAAACAAAAAATTTCTCAACAGCGTTACCTCAAGGAATGTCTAAAGAAAATATATACAAAATTCCAGGTGGGTTGGTCAAGTAGATTTGAGTTGCAGTATTTACAGCCTTTGAAAAAAGCAGTTTTGAGAAAAACACGTTTAAAGTATTGTCAACTTTGATTTTCAATATTTTTTTGTCTGTCAAATCGTAAAGTGATGCACACCGGAATATGTTCTTGAATCGCGGAGTAATTTATAAACGAAAATGAGAACAGCTATTGACCGTTTCTCACTACGCTCAAGCGCGCAGGCGCGAACTTGCTGCAAAGCAAGTCGAAGGTAGGGAGGCAGGGAGATAGAGTTGAATGTCCCTACCTTCGACTCGCTTTGCCGCAGATTCGCGCCAGCACGCTTGAACGTAGTGAACAACGGTCAAAAGCTGTTCTAATTTTCTTTTGTAAATTACTCCGCGATTTAAAAAAATATGCCGGTGTGCATCATTTTACAATTTGACAGACAAAAATGATATTGAAAATCAAAGTTAACAATACTTTAAACGCTTTTTCCTCAAAACTGGTTTTTTCAAAAGCTGACATTGTAACTCTAAAACTACTTGACCGGCCCACCTGGAATTTTGTAATATTTTCTTTAGACATTCCTTGAGGTAACGCTGTCGAGATATGTTTTGTTTTATGCTTATTTTTTGTTTAACAATAATAAATATGTTGATTTTCACCCTTTTTGCAAAAAAAATTCGTTGTTTTGACGTCTGAGTGATATCAAAAAGTCAAAAGTCGATAAAACTAAAAAAATCGACAGCGTTACCTTGAAAAACTCATAAGCAATATTTTTGAATTTTTTGTTTACCATGACCTAATGATGACTTCTGATGTCCACCGCAAAATTCATTATATTTTGAGGTGTCTTCAAAAATTTGCCACCGTTGGCTTATGTTTCAATATTTTTGTTTGATTTTATTCTTGAATAATCTATGAATTGTACTGAATATGCCTATTTAATTTAAAAATAAAACAATTCTACCATACAATTAAAAAAAAATGTGCTTGAAATATTGATTTCAACCCCTACGGCCCCCCCTTAAGGATAGCTATGACACGATTTTGATAGGCAAATCATGCTAGAAACTTTTGTCTATGTATCAAATTTAATAAAAACAATGTTTTATTCGGCAAGCAGATGGGTACAGATCAACCTATATTCGGATCTTAGACTATAAGGTGCCACCTTTAACAATCCGAAAAACTGCTTTTGTAGTGAGTTTTCCCATTTTATATACATCAAAATAGATCAAATCAAGATTTGTTTTATCGATTATATATAATTTGAAGTAACTGAGTCCTTTACGACATGAAAAAATGGGAGAAACACGTTCCAAAAAAAGACCCCCAAAAACGTGTTTTTTTGGCGGGGTTTTAACGTGTTTCTCTCATTTTTGAATGTCCTAAAGGAGTTAGTTACTTCAGATTATAACCAATAAAAAAGACCTTGATTTGATTTATTTTGAACTACATATATAAAATGAGGGAAGTTCCCAAACATCCTCTATAACAGTTTTTCTGATTTTTGAGGATGGCTCACCTGATAATAATCTGAAAAAAAAAAGAAATATGCCTAGTTTTAGATAAAATACACAAAATAAAAAAAATAGACCTGCAGCTATCTCCAAAAAAGTTACACGCTTTTTTCCAAAACAAAAAAAATAAAAATGCATTTTGAGGTTATGTGAAGAGTATAGGAGAAAAACAAGGAATGTCACATTTTATAGATATTGAGATAAACACCAATAAAGGTTTAATTCTTATGTTATCTAAAAACTACTTAGGAGATTCTTAGCAGAATTCTAGCAATTATTGGTCTTCTTCTTCTTCTTCCTTCTTGTATGTAGGCTTTAAAGCCTGTTTCTTCTTCAATATTATCCTCCTAAATTGTTTAGGTTATCGCACCACCTTTTTCTTGGTCTGCCAATACTTCTTCGTCCATTTGGTGACTTATCTCGTGCTATTCGTACTATCCTATCCTCTGCCATTCTACTAATGTGTTCGTTCCACTCCTGTTTCCGTTTTGTCACCCATCCATTTATGTCTTCTATATTGCATGATCTTCTTATGTTTTCGCTCCTCTCCCTATCCAACAGACTTTTCCCTGATATTCGTCGGAGTATTTTCATCTCTGTTGTTTCTAGTAGTCGTCTCGTTTTAGATGTGTCAGGCCTTGTCTCCGCCGTGTATGTTAATATAGGTCTAATTGCTGCTTTATAGATTCTTGCTTTTGTGTCTTGTCTTAAGTGTTTGTTCTTCCAGATTGTGTCATTAAGAGATCCCGCCGCTTTACTTGCTTTTAAGCTTTGTTGTCGTACTTCCTCTTCAACATCTCCGTAACTGGTTATATCAATTCCCAGATATCTAAACCTTGCTTCCTGCTTTATTACTTTCCCATCAATTTCGATTTTACATCGTAGTGGGTATTTAGATGTTGTCTAAATTATTGGTCTATAATCTTAATTGGTCTATAATCTTAATTAAGTTATTACATTAATAATGCACCAAAAAACATTCCTTATTTTTGTCCAGTACCGTGCGGACAATCCTGGTCCTTCGCCTGAATACAAATTCTTAAAAAATTTATATACATAGTTCTTAAGTCTTAGTTTATTATACTGATCTTTCTGGTTATTGTTCTGAATCGATAGTCTAGTCCTAGTCGATAGTACTCAGTTTTTGCTACCACATGGCGAGAAATGCCAGAATTCTTGAAAAAGTGACATTCCTTGTTTTTCCTCTGTACTCTTCATGTACACTCAACCTACCGGTCTATATGTAAAAACTTAACAAGTTTTGTGAAAGTGTCAACTATGCTTGTGAATTTTTTGAAATTTTAAACTGATTGCATCCCACCTAAAAAAATAAAAATTAAAAAAATCACGTTTTGGAGAGGGGGAAAGGGATGGCTTGTCAAAATTGCGTCTTATTTTTTAATCAGATGGAACGTAAAAGGTGAGGGCATTTTGCCTATCTTAACGGGGTACCTTTTATAATTGAAAATAAAGATATTCTTTTTCTCATAGGCATCTTTCAGTGCATCACAGTTGCTCGATTTCTTTCTAACGCATTAAATTGTATGTGACAGAAAAAAAGGCACGTCCGTGATTTCAGACATTTATAACATTTATTCTAGTTGTCGATATATGGCGCTATAATCGAAAAAGAAAATTATTTACGAATTATATAATATATCTACGAATATAATCTGTACAATTTATAGTATGATAGAGTTGATTCAAAAAATGACATAACCCAGACATCCAAAGTGAAAGTTATACTCCAACACCAAATTGTTCTATATGGTCCATATAATGTTCAGAAAAAAGTCACACCTTTTTGTGCGTCGGGTTTGGGGGGGGGGGAGAGGGGGGAGAAGTCGGTAAATTCGTAGTTTTTTACGTTTTTCGTCAATATTTCTAAAACTATGAGGTTTAGCATGACCCTCTATACAAAAATGTTCTACATTAAATTTGAAATAAAAAGACCCTATACATAATCCTTCTCAAATGAACGGTTCTAAAGTTACGGAGGTAGTATAGTATAATTGGTCCAAAAAAAGGCCTAACCCAGACATTCAAAGTAAAAGTTTTCCTCCAACACTAAATTGTTCTATATGGTCCACATATTGTTCAGTAAAAAGTTACACCATTTTGAGCGTCCGGTTTGGGGGGGGGGGGAGATGGGGGAGAAATCGGTAAATTAGTAGTTTCTTTATGTTTTTCGTCAATATTTCTAAAACTATGTTTAAGCGTAAACAATGTTCTATACAAAAACGTTCTACATAAAATTTAAAACAAAAATGGTCATATCCATAATTGTTATAAAATCAACGGTTCCAGAGTTAAGGAGGCTGAAATGTGGAGGTTTTCGATACTTTTTATATTTTTTGGGCAATTGATGATGATTTTGGGTGGTGAGGTTGACGTTTATTCAAGGGCTTATCAATAACATACCATTGGTCACTGAAATAGCAAATCCTGTGAAAGAAAATTTCTTTCAATCAGTAAAAATATTATAAATTGCCCAAAAAATATAAAAAATATCGAAAACCTCCACTTTTCACCCTCCGTAACTCTGGAATCGTTGATTTTATAACAATTATGTATAGAACCTTTTTTGTTTTAAATTTGATGTAGAACATTTTTGTATATAACATTGTTTACGCTAAAGCATATTTTTAGAAATATTGACGAAACACAAAAAAACTACTAATTTACCGATTTCTACCCCATCTCCCCCCCCCCCAAACCGGACGCTCAAAACGGTGTAACTTTTTACTGAACAATATCTGGATCATATAGAACAATTTGGTGTTGGAGGAAAACTTTTACTTTTAATGTCTGGGTTAGGCCTTTTTTGGACCAATTATTATACTATACTACCTCCGTAACTTTGGAACCGTTCATTTTAGAAGGATTATGCATAGGGCCTTTTTTGTTTCAAATTTAATGTGGAACATGTTTGTGTAGAAGGTTGTTCATGCTAAACCGCATAGTTTTAGAAATATTGACGAAAACTTAAAAAACTACGAATTTAACGATTTCTCCCCCCTCTCCCCCCCCCCCCAAACCCGACGCTCAAAATAGTGTGACTTTTTTCTGAACTTTATGTGGACCATATAGAACAATTTGGTGTTGGAGGATAACTTTCACTTTGGATGTCTGGGTTTGGATCTAGTTATACCATACTATTATAAGACTATACAAATCAAAGAAAATACCATTTTATAAATGCAATAAACACAATTGATTTGTTTTTATGCCAAATTGAAAATAAAATGTGACAACTGTCAGAGATAACTAAAATGTCATGTTAGAATAAAAGTTATAAATGTGTATTATCACGGACTTACCTTTTTTTCTATCATTTGTGACGCACTGAAAAATGTCCATGAAAAGGACCATAGTCTAAAAATCGGAATGTGACAAATGTATCTAAGTACATATTTAAACCGAGTAATAAAAAAAATTGAAAGATTTACAACGAATCAGGTTAACTAGCTTTATTGGAAGGTTGTGCATTTACTATATTCGTAGAAGTAAACACGTTCTGTTAATGTAGCTTTTTTAAATTTATTTTTATTGGATTTTCATGTCCGCGCTTTGCTCTTCAGTTTTTTATGTGATTCCGTAATATAACTCTAAATTCCTATTCATCCTAATAATAAAACTACAATATGCTTGCATTTTGTGTGTGGGTGGTTGATGGTAATGTCAGAATCGCCAACACGAGATACGAATCGAATCGATTTGAATATTTGGGAAATACGAAAAATATCCGTCGACTAGAAACAAGATGAATTAGGTCAGCAAATGTAGATTTGAATTGATTACGGTCCATTAGTACTAAACTCGGCTTTTCAATAAAAAAAACTCTGTGGTGGTGAGAATCAGATATTTAGCCATTGATAGATTGAAATCAAGCCATAACTAAATGTTGTTGTAATGGAACCGCAAAATGTTTCGGAAAAATAAAATTACTTAAATTAACACCAAAAAGTAATTGCTTGTATATGGTGATAATTAAACCATTATATTTACTTACCCATAAATTGATTGTTTTAAAAGTTTGGCTACTGTCCCTAATATATATACATTGTAAGGATTTGGTAGACAAAACGCGCCAAAATTTCAAATTCTAGGATTGATTGCTTAAGCACATTTAAATTCAGGATGTTACAAACTACCGTCTGGATATCATAACAATTTAATGAGAACAATATACAATCGATTATACAAAACATCATGATGCTATAGTGTACTTCTTCTTCTTATTCCTCTTTATAAGCAATTCTGCTTGTTCATTGGCGGATTGATACCTCTATGGAAGGTTGTCACTCCATCTTTTGCGCTGTCGGCCGATACTTCTACCGATTGGTGATTTATCTCGTGCTATTTTGACCATACGTGTCTCCCCCATTCTGGTTATGTGGTTGTTCGTTCCTTTTTTTCTATTTAGTGTCCATTCGTTTATACACTGTACGTTACATTGTCTTCTAATATCTTCGCTCCTCTTTCGATCTCTCAGTGTATTTCCTGTAATTCTTCTTAGTACTCTCATCTCTGCCGTTTCCAGTAGTTTTTGTGTTGTGGCTGTATCGGGTCTTGTTTCCGATGCATATGTCATTATTGGTCTTATACTGGCTTTATAAATTCTTGACTTCATCTCAGTGTTAATATGTCGGTTTCGCCATATAGTGTTATTAAGGCATCCTGCCAATCTATTTGCTTTTTGTACTTGATTTCTCACTTCTTTGTCTAGGTCTCCGTAACTTGACAATGTAATTCCAAGGTATTTTACTTCCATTACTTGTTCAATACTGATACCATCAATTTCTATTTTGCATCTGATTGGTTCTTTACTGATTACTATTGTTTTGGTTTTCTGAGATGAAATTGTCATATTGAATTCTTTTGCTCTTATGTTAAATCTGTGGACTAATCTTTGCAGACTATCATCATCTTTGGCTATCAATATTGCGTCGTCTGCGTAGCAGAGTATTTGCACTTCTTTGTTTCCCATTCTATATCCTCTTCCTTTGTTGACGTTTTTGATGATTTCATCCATGATTAAATATAAAAGCATAGGCGTCGATGAGTCTCCCTGTCTTATTCCGCTGCCTATATCTATAGGTTCTAGAAGTTGTCCATCTATTCTGACTTCCAATTTTGTTGTTTTGGTAGAAGTTCTCAATAGTTTTTATGATATCTAGAGGGACTTCTCTATTATACAGAAGATGGATTACATCTTTGTATCTTACTCTGTCAAATGCTTTCTTAAAGTCAATCAGACATAGAAATGCTGGTCTATTAAACTCTATTGATTTCTCAGTAATTTGCTTTATGACGAATATTGCATCTGTACACGATCTTCCAGTACGAAAACCCTGTTGTTCATCTGCTAAACTTATCCTCTGATTCATTACGTCTTGTAAGATTTTAGTTGTAACTTTTCGGGTAGTATTTAACCAGTTGATACCTCTGTAGTTTTCTGGCTGCTTTTATCTCCTTTTTTGAATAGTAGAATTAGTTCGCTCGTTCTCCATTCTTCCGATAGTGTACTTACTAGATATAAAATTTAAAAGTATTGTGAAATCTTGCAGATGTGACAAAAGAAAGAGTGAATCGTTTTAAATATCTTGGAGCAACAATTACCGCAGATAACGGTATAACAGACAAGATAAAAGAGAGAAATCCAAGAGCCTAGATGTTTTGAGAGAAATATTCTCATAGAATCTTCGAACCCTATCACGACCCGAATACTAATCATTATTGAATGAGAACAAATGACATGGTTAAAGAGATATACTTATATATAATGCTATCGATGTCGTCCAAAAATGAAATCCCAACGCCTAATATAAGATGGACTGGTTATGACCACAGGCTCTGCAATAACCGCCTTGCCAAGTTAATCTGGAAGGAGGAGACGACAGGGAGATGAGCCCTTAGGACGCCCATGAATGCGGTGGAGAGATAACCTATTGTCAGATTTAAGAACAATTGGGCTACTCACCCAGTCAACTATCATGGGCGACTACGTGAGGTTAGTGATATTGAGTAAGTAATTATTCGTTACAAAGTACTCGTTACTTACGAATACTCAAAGTAACCATTACTATACAGAGAGGCAAATCATTACTTTGATTACTCTGATTACTTCGTACCAATCGTATCAGAGCTAGTAACGACTATTGTATCTACTTTGATTACTCTGATTACTTCGTTACTTCATACCAATCGTATTAGAGCGAGTAACGACTATTGTATCTACTTTGATTACTTTGATTACTCTGATTACTTCGTACCAATCGTATCAGAGCGAGTAACGATTACTATATCTACTTTGATTACTTTGACTACTCTGATTACTTCGTACCAATCGTAACAGAGCGAGTAACGACTGTTGTATCTACTTTGATTACTCTGATTACTTCGTACTTCGTGAAGGTCGTTATTATATCGGAATGCCTATACAAAATACCTACCTATTGTCCTTTTCATGAGCATTTTTCAGTGCGTAACAAATGATAGGAAAAAGGGTAAGTCCGTGATAATACACATTTATGACATTTATTCTAACATGACATTTTAGTTAAATCTGACAGTTGTCACATTTTATTTTCAATTTGGAATAAAAACAAATCAAATGTGTTTCTTGCATTTATAAAATGGTATTTTCTTTGATTTGTATAGTCTTATAAATTATACAGATTATATTTGTAATATTATTATCTAATTAAAAAAAAATTATTTTTTTTATTATGGCGCCATCTATCGACAACTATAATAACTAGAATAAATGTTGTAAATGTCTGTAATCACGGACGTGCCTTTTTTTCTGTCACATACAATTTAATGCGTTAGAAAGAAATCGAAAAACTGTGACGCACTGAAAGATGATCATGAGAAAAAGAATACTAAGAAATACGATTCTCGATATGATTACCGGTACTCAAATGCAAAAGTAACAAAAGTAATCATAGTAATTAAATCATTTTTATCCCTTAAACAGATTGGTGAAGGTCGTTGTTATATTGGAATACCTATACAAACCTACCTACTGAAACATACGATTCTCGATATGATTACCGGTACTCAAATACAAAAGTAACAAAAGTAATCATCGTAATCAAATCATTTTATCCCTTAAACAGATCGGTGAAGGTCGTTGTTATATCGGAATACCTATACAAAATACCTACCTACTGAGAAATACGATTCTCGATATGATTACCGGTACTCAAATACAAAAGTAACAAAAGTAATCATAGTAATCAAAGTAACGAATACTGTAAATGATTACTTTATAAAAATCCACAAGGAAAAAGTTTTCCTGTAGTTGGCTGTATACCATGTAATACAAAAAACAATAAAATCCTTTATAAAAGGTATATATTTAAAATCCCTAAAAAGGGCTACATCACAGAACTAGTTTTCGATTGGTAGACCACACATCATCAGTGTTTACGTGAAGTTGTATGTAAACTTTATGTTGCATGTAAACTTCACGTTAACACTGATGATTGATGATGATTGGTCAACCAATCGAAAACTAGTTCTGTGATGTAGCTCTTTTTAGGGATTTTAAATATATACCTTTTATAAAGGATATTATTGTTTTTTTTGGATTACTTTATACAAAATACCTACCTACTGAGAAATAAGATTCTCGATATGATTACCGGTACTCAAATACAAAAGTAACAAAAGTAATCATAGTAATCAAAGTAACGAATACTGTAAATGATTACTTTATGGAAAAGTAACGATTTATAACGAATACTCGAAAGTAACTATAATCAACATCACTACGTGAGATGGAAGCAAATTGTGCAGTCAGCCAAGACCCACCCCGAGTTATAAGCCTACGAGAAGAGGAAGACGTAGTTAGTGTTAGTGGTCCAGCATATTCTGATGTTAAATGCGTTTACATGATTATTAAAATAAGTTATCAAAGCACAATTCTTTTCCAATTTACATATTGAGCACGATAATTAATAGTCTTCCACCATTTGAAACCCAAGATAATTACTCATCCGTGGCAGTATCAGTTTTTGGACATTCACTACAGACTTGTTCATAGGCGATTATATCACATTTAAAGTCGGCAACCCAGTTCTGAAGATGAAGAAGCAAATTCCATTTGCCAAGGAAACAAAATACCTAGGGGTATATTTTGATTATAGGCTTACATGGAATTCTCACAGACTGAACACTACTCAGAAAACTACATACATATTCTTAGGGAGATGTAGAAGAATGTGCGGTAAGAATTGGGGACTCAACCCCAAAATGACTCTATGGTTATACACAGAGGATATTGGACCAATGCTAATCTATGGGTCTGTGGCGTGGAGGACAAAGACACAGCAAGTGGGAGCAATAAGGTTGCAAAGTAATATACAAAGGCTAGCATGCCTGTGTATTACAGTGGTTACAAAAACAATTCCTACAGCGACGTTAGTAGTCCTGCTGAATATTCTACCATTTCATATCTTTATACAGAGCGAAGCAAGATCAGTGATGCACAGATTAATACATAGTCAGCAACACATAAGCATGCTCATAGTATGGCATAGTGCTGACAATAATATACTAGGCACGGAAAATTGGAAGGAAGTGGTACCCATACAAGCGGAAGCTACCTGATTCACTGATGGCTCAAAAACATCGGAGGATGTAAGATCCGGTATAATAGGTACCAAGTAAGAGATACATTTTCCGGCAAGTCTATATAACGGTATCACAATTTTCCAGGCGGAAATAACGGCATTCCATCACTGCGTGGAAGAAATAGAAAAGCAGAAAAAAACGTACCGTTCAATTGCCATCTTCACAGATAGCCAGGCCGAGTGTAAAGCACTCAATTCTGGAGAGGTCAATTCTAAACTAGATGTCCTAAATAAACTAGGAGACCGTAGCAAAGTTATGGTAGTCTGGGTACGGGGCCGAGTGGTAATGAAAAAATAGATGAATTGCCCAAACAAGGCTTATCAATGTTATTCATTGGACCGGAACCCCTCTGCGGCATTACAAAAGCAGTTATAAATCTCTGGAATTATGGATGAATTCACCAGGCGAGACAGTTCATTACAGAACACTCGCCAAAATTTACGGCAGACCTAATAGGCAAAGACAGGAAAATAGTCAAAGCCAGAGTAGATCTGCTAAAAGAGCACCGTAAGCTGAATGGGCAGTTGACGTTGATGGGATTGGCATTGAGTTGACCTATTCAGATTCTGTCACCTAGAAGAAGAACATCAGAACACATTTTTTTCTCCGTGCGACAGCCTGGCAAGTGTGCATTAGGCGTGCCGTTTTAGATGTGCTCTGCCATTGAATACTAATATTTATATCAACATAAAAAGGGGAGGGAATCCCTCTAATTTATCTTTAATAGCAAAAATACTGTACAAGTAAAAAAACTTCCTTTTGTAGGTGGTATATATAAATTTTATTAAAAAATTTTCTTGAAGGATCCAAGTTGGACAAATACTTTACATCACAGATAAACTAATGAACGTTTTTAGTCTTGACAGACCATCATCAGGTTAAACCTAGAAATGAGTAAACCACTATAAACTAATGCAAAAGTCTTGAAATTTTAACAAAGGTTAACATTTTTAAGAAAAGTGTGGCTACTTACTCTAGATCAGCGGTTCTTAATCTGTGGTACATGTACCACTGGTGGTACATATCATTAGTTGAGGAGTTGAGGTGGTACACAAAAACAGCCAAAATCAGCACCACTATTATAGTTAATTTGATCACCTAACTAGGTAGGTATTTTAATAAGGTGGTACCAAAAATAATAAAAAGTATTTTGGTGGTACATGATTCAAAAAGATTGAGAATCGCTGCCTAGATCGTTGTAGTTGAAACTAGCCACAGAAATTGGTCACATGACCTTTGGATAACAAATTTTAAGCCATATTTGCTTGATCTGATGCGACAACATACGGCTTAAAATTTGTTATCCAAAGGTCATGTGACCAATTTTTGTGGCTAGTTTCAACTACAACAATCTAGAGTCTAGAGCTATAGTGGAGTCACTGAAGGTGGATATGAGCTATTACCTCCGATTTCGTTGAACCTCCATCGATTTGCATGAAAATTGGTGAGTGGTTAGAGGATATCTCAAGGAACAAAGGTGACATGGTACCAACTTGCGCTTTTACCCTGGGGGTGGATGCCACCCCTTCTCGGGGGTGAAAATTATTTTATTAAAAATAACCCCATAATTCGATAGAGGGACATATTTCAAGCAAAATCTGTTATATAGAGTTATTAAAATAAATCAAAACCTTTTGAGTTATTAAAGATCAAAGATTTTAATTTTTCTTGAGAAAAATGCATGTTTTTAACCAATTTTTCATCAATAACTCAAAAAGTGTAAGTTTTTACAAAAAAGTTATTATTACCAAAATTGAAGCTTATAAAATGCGAAATAAATTTCTTACTAGAAAAACCATTTATTGTTAACTTAAAGTAAGTTATAGGTAATTGAATGTATATTTTTTCGGCGAGTAAAAAACTCTAAGTTTTCAACCTTAAATAACGGGAAATTGATGCATTTTATAACAAACTTATGAAACATTTGTCAAAGTACTTAAAAGTATCTATTAAATGAGCCCCCGAACATGTTGATAGCCTTAAAATTTATGCTCCAAAATTTTTTCAAAATTTATGTTTTAAAAATTTTTGCAAAAAATGTTATTGTTTTTTTCTTCATAACTCCGTTCGTGTTTACGATATCAGGTTCATCTAAAAACTGTTTGAAAGTTAATTCCAAGTGCTATTCAAGCACGTTGAACCTAATCTTTTAAACCTCTTACTTTTTTAAAAATAAAAGGTTAAATGACCCCGGTTGCATGGTTCTCACAGCAAAATTTAAGATTTAAACGTTTCCATCTCGGTTATTTTTTACCCTATAGAAATAGTATAACAGGTAAAATATTTAGCACAGAAAAAACTAAAATTTGGTTGTATATAATTTTTTACGGATATTGAGTATTTTTGGAGTTATTATCAAAAGAATATGAGAATTACAATAATTTTAAAAATTATGATTTTTTTAAATTATATCTTTTTTCAAAAATATGCTTTCTAAACCGGTCAAAATTATCGAAAACATTACTTATGCTAATAAGTCTGGATCCCGCGTATGAAAAAAAATTGATTAATAGCAAGCTGAAAATTTGTTAATAGCTTAAGGGTGTCTAGTCGGATAAACTTTGATATATGGGAACACTGGAACAGGGGTAGTTTTAATTGTGGAACAGGTTAAAAATTTGGAACGGTCAGACCACGAAAACGGCACATTTATTTTGTCCGACAGAACAGACTTAAACTCTCCGAACAGACATTAAACTCTCATGCAAAAATCTGACTGCTATTTATCACCTGTCATAATTCCTGTCATTTGACATATTCTACATGTTCCACTCATTAAAACGCCCATTTGGTGATAAATAGCAGTCTGATTTTTGAATGAGAGTTGTTTAATCTCTGTTCGGAGAGTTTAAGTCTGTTCTGTCGGACAAAATACATGTGCCGTTTTCGTGGTCTGACCGTTCCAAATTTTTAACCTGTTCCCCAATTAAAACTTCCCCTATTCCAGTGTTCCCATATACAAAGTTTGTCCGACTAGACACCCTTAAGCTATTAACAAATTTTCAGCTTGCTATTAATCAACTTTTTTTTCATACGCGGGATCCAGACCTATAATATAAAGAAGTTCTTGTAAGGATTACTATAAATTTTAATTTTTGTGGAAATGGCGTATGTTTAATTTTTCACTTTTTCCTAAAAAATTCGAAACGGTTCTTTTATTTTCATTATAAATTGCTTAATTTTGACTCTATTACCTTGTTAAGAAGCTCATTTGATAGGTATTCTGAAGTGCTTTGGCAAATGTTTAGCAGGAATATTTTATACATTGCATCGTTTTCCCGTTATTTAAGCTTGAATACTTAGATTTGAGTACTCGTCGAAAAAATACACATTAAATTGCCAATAACTCACTTTGAACTAACATTAGTTTAAAAAATGCACAAGGAAATAGTTTTCCTGTAGTTGACTGTATACCATGTGATACAAAAACAGTAAAATCCTGTATAAAAGGTATATTTAAAAACCCTCAAAAGGGCCACATCAAATTCACATAACTAGTTTTCGACTGGTTTACCAGTCATCATCAGTGCATACCTAAAATGAATATAACCTGATAAAAAAGGCAAAGATGTTGAAATTTTGACTAGGGTTAAAAAATATTAGGTTATACTCACGTGCAATGTACATGCTAACCACCAAGATAGTATTATACAAAAATATGTGGGTCAATGCCCAGTAAAAGTAGTCCGTCAAGGAAACATAGGTATAAAATGCTACCTTAAGCCTGGATCTTTAAAATATTATCTAAAATATTATCTAAAGTGAAAATGAAATGGTTGGGAACCTCGGAACGATGACAAGACAAACGACAGTTCCACAGGTAGTTAAAAATAACCTGTCATATTTAAGAGTAAGGTATGCAGATTGTTAAAATTAGAAATGATGTAACAACACACTCCAATATGAAAATTATCATTTAAAATTCATTAAACTAGTTGTTATAGTAAAATGGATTCACGTAAACTGTAAGTGGAACTAGTTAGGCAAACCACATTACACAGAAGTTTAGTGTTCGACAACTAAATACCGTAATAAAATCTTATTATCAAGAGATCTAAGATTTAAAAAAGCAATTTTGTGGTGATTTAAAGTTATCGAATTTATTTAACTTATTAGTAGCTGTTGGAATTTGTGTAAGTGTGTAAGAAATCACAATGGGGGTGTCTGAGGTGTAAAAATGTCTTAAATAATCTAGGGGATGTATCATTAAGAAAGCACAAACTCAGACTGAGGCGACTATTTCTTAAAGGCATCGCAGGCTGCCCGGATCCCTAAGGGTCCAAAAACTAAAACCGTAATATGATGATGACTTGAGGGGGGGGGGGTATGAGATGTCTGTGAGGAAATTAGTGAAAGGAACAAGAACGAGACCCAGAAAGAAAAAATTAACTGTTGATTTGGTTTTGCTAGAGATGAGTATTATATGTTGGTGATGACAGATGCAGTAGATATGGTGATAATAGTCATATGTAGAAATATAGTGGTGGGTTGTATGCAGATGAAAATTAGTTTAAAATCGATGTATGCGGATGATGATATCAGTAATTTATATGTATGTTATGAATAGATAAAATTGGTGAGATGGCTGAAGATGACAAAAGGATTATTGTGACTAGTAACAGATAAAATATTATAAGTGTGAATGAGAATGAAGCAGTTGAAGTGAGGTGAAAAGAAATATTGTAAATGTATTAAGAAAAAAGTTGTCGATGGAGTGGTTTTAAATGATAATTTTCACATTGGAGTGTGTTGTTACATCATTTCTAATTTTAACAATCTGCATACCTTACTCTTAAATATGACAGGTTATTTTTAACTACCTGTGGAACTGTCGTTTGTCTTGTCATCGTTCCGAGGTTCCCAACCATTTCATTTTCACTTGCCGTCTCACTTCTAACATGTGAACAAGTCATATCTAGAACTCAGATGTTACCTAGGGCAAATTAGATAATATTTTATTAACATCCAGGCTTAAGGTATCATTCTATACCTATGTTTCCTTGACGGACTACTTTTACTGGGCTTTGACCCACATATTTTTGTATAATACTATCTTGGTGGTTAGCATGTACATTGCACGTGAGTATAACCTAATATTTTTTAACCCTAGTCAAAATTTCAACATATTTGCCTTTTGTATCAGGTTATATTCATTTTAGGTAAGCACTGATGATGACTGGTAAACCAGTCGAAAACTAGTTATGTGAATTTGATGTGGCCCTTTTGATGGTTTTTAAATATACCTTTTATACAGGATTTCACTGTTTTTTTGAAGTTATACTTCTTTAGGCGCGATTAAAAGTAAAATTTTTCATAAATCTGCGCGCATGCGCACACAGACAGTATGAAGTTTAGTTGCTAATCTTTCAAATTATGTATCAGCGCAAATAAGCCATTAAAATAATTTATTAGTGTTTTTTAGTAAATGTATTATTTATTATAATTTTGTGTCTTTGGATTTGTCTTCCTTGGGCGTAAAATAATAAAACATCTATTTTTATATTTCACTTGTCACCGTGATGTGTAATTATGTATATCTGAAACGTCAGTGACATGCGCCTTGATGGCCTGGTTGGTCGAGCATTGGACCAGAGATCGAGAAATCGCGAGATTGCGGGTTCAAATCCCGGACGATTCACACTTTTTTCTTTTTTTTTTAATATTTGGCATTGTTAAGTTTTGGTTAATTTTTGGTAATTATTGTTAATTTTTTGTATTGTAACTGTTAAGTATATTTATTTTGTTGAAATTATATAATAGAAGTATAACTTCTTACGTGCGTACAAAGTACACACACATTCTTTTTTAACATTAGTTTAGTTCTTTATGTGAGGAATGTATTTTCAATTTTTTATTATCTTCAATTTCAGTAATAATAACTTTTTTGTAAAAGCTTATAGTTTTTGAGTTATACTTGAAAAACCGATTTAAAACATGCATTTTTTTACGAAAAAAATAAAATCTTTGGTCTTTAATAACTCAAAATGTGTTGATTTATTTTAATAACTTTATATAACAAATTTTGCTTATAATTTGTCCCTCTATCGACTTATGGTATTATTTTTAATAAAATAATTTTCACCCCCGATAAGGGGTGGCATGTGGCATCCACTCCCAGGGTAAAAGCGCAAGTTGGCATCATGTCACCTTTGTTCCTTGAGGTATCCTCTAATTACTCACCAATTTTCATAAAAATCGATGGAGGTTCAACGAAATCGGAGGTGAAAACCTTCAGTGACTGCACTACTAGAGTAAGTAACCACACTTTTCTTAAAAATTTTTGACCTTTGTCAAAATTTCAACCCTTTTGTAATAACGTGGCTAAAGGTCCAAACCAAGGCCAAAAAACAAAACAAAATTTTTTTGAAATATTTATATTGTGTTTTTTCAGTCATTTTGATTGATTTGATACTAAGATGGTTTAGCAACAATAGCTTGAACTAATTGTTACAAGAATAATGTAACACTTTAGATATATAATTGCCATAGTTCCAAAAAATTTAATCCAATTAGTTTCACTTCAAATTCGAATTTTTATTAATAAATAGTCCCAAATTACATCATAATAGAAGGGTTAGCAATGCCAAATCCATGTGAAATATGACGACAACACAGGAATTGTCTACCAAAACACCTGTTTTGAGGTTCTATTGTTGAGACCGGAATATTTTGAAATAAAATTTGTTTTAAGCCTCTATAAATCGTAATTTTTCATCGGATAAAAATGGATCGGTCCAGACTAATTGTTTTATTCCCAATTTAATACTTCCCTCGCTCATCGTACGTGTAGTTGTCACGTATACAAACCTTGCTCGAGGTTATTTAGCATGTGAATTTGTTTGTCACAAATTGCCTTCCCTATTGGTCTACATGCATTCCTGTCGTCATTTGTTTTCTACGAAATTTACGGCCTAATTATAAATCGTTGTCTGTATTTGCGATTCGCGTTATTTACGAGCAAGTTTTAGCCGGTTCGCCTCCCGCACCCGCATCCTCTATCTATGCTGTCGCAACGCGGCGTCGTGCCCGTTGCCCGTGCCGAGTGTCGATGATGACGTTCTATCGCTGGATTTTTTGTAGAGAGAAGCGGTGAAATTTTGATATATTAATTAAACACAGATAGTCAATTCGAAAACTAGAAAGTATACGTTTGAATGAGAAATAGAAGAGAAAGATTAATACTCCAGGGAAATAAGGCAAAAATATACCATGTTCGGGACGCGTATTTACGTTTCCGTGTTCATTTCAAGACAGGGTAGTTTTGAAATAGGCACGGGAACGGTGGAGCTTATATGCTTCCAAACACGTGTGCATTTCAAGACGTTTAATTTTGAAATGCGCACTGGTTTGTAAAAAAAACTTCGCGCGTAAAATTATCACCAATACGTGTTAAATTGTAACGTTATTTTATTTTATTTGAACTGTTTATCACAAATGGCTCCTATCTGCAGAATAACAAATATCATTCGTTGGATCTGTCGAAACAAAACAATTTTGTTACCAAAATTTCCTTCTGCCTTCTATTTTTCTTTATAAATTTTCAAAAAACTCAATGTGGTACCAAAATATCCTTAAAGTAAACTATTATGATACGTATACATTTTTTAGTAATGCATAATATAACTTTAGTATTCTATTAATAGTATATTATGCAACGAGCATTTAATGATGGTCATTATGAAGCGAGTATGAGGGTTACGAAACGAGCCATATGCGGCGATTTTCTTATAGAGTACGAGCTTCATAATGATATTTAAATGCAAGTTGTATACACTATTTTTTCTATGATCATTCACAACAAAAAATATATTCAAATTTATTAATTTTGTAACAAATAAATTCAGTAGTTTGTCAGTTTGACGGTTTGTTTACATATTGAGAACTGTCTGTGACTCGCCATTGGTCACTGCGCGTGTACCACCTTTATCGCGAATGCCATATCGCGATTCTGTTGGTTAAAAATCTGTATCTTAATGAAAATCTGTATCATAATCAGGTAGTGACATCATAATGGATCTAAAAAAACATATTTTAGTTTCAGCTTAAAAATTATTGTTCAGCTGTTTGAAAAGCAACAGTATAATTTTATTATGCTGTGATTGATTTGACTTGTATATAAAATTACAGCTATAGGTAATGCACGAATGTTACCTTAATTTGTTTCGCACGTGTTTGAATAGTTTGATCACATTATGATATTTATGATCCACTTGTATCGATTAATACCATTTCATCAGCTAACCCAGCTACTAAGTAAACTCTTTGCATTATTGGAGTAACCAAAACACAAATAATAGGATCTTCCTTAACAAACATTCTAATAGATACTTATATTTGCCTTACAATTGAAGTTTCTAGTAGCTCCTTTTATTCTGTTTTTTGACTTGTTCTTTTCTGTTAGCTGACAAACATATATCTTGCGAAGCGAAACTCAAATCGTATAGGTGTAGGATAGCGCCTCTTCATTATCCAATTTATTTTGGTTTCTGCAGAAAATTTGTTAATGATATAAGCACAAATGTCATCGTAGATACCGGTATAAGATAACGAACACTGAACTTTGCACTTATAGTTACTGTTTTCTTCAAATGAGTTTTGTTCAAACAACAGAATTTCAAAATCTTGCGAGATATTAGTAAAACCACTTTTAAACTGCTCCATCACGTTTAAATTGATAACAACTGATATTGATAAACAACAACTTGCAACGAATAGACCTAGTTCTACACTCTAAACCTCAATCAACGGTTCTACAGTCCTACGCACTTGTTTGTAGCATTCCAACGACAAGTGTTTCGGTACAAAACTGTGCACATGTCGGAGGTTGGCTCTTTCAAATCAACACCTTTTTGGAATTACATAAATATGTATTACCGTTTCGGTGTTTATTTCAAAACCGCACTGTCTTGAAATGAACACGTAAACGGAAATACGCGTTCGGGACACTTGACCAGACTGGTGGCAAATGGGTTTTTTTGGGTACTATATACTTAATACATTATAAACACAAAAATGGCCGTCACAATAGGGAAATTGACAATTTTTTTTATTTATTTATTATATTTGTCTACATATAGAAACAACGCATACCAAATATCAACCCTCAAATCGCAATATTTAATTTACAATGCACATTTAAAGTTATGATCGCCAACTAACCATTTTAAATAACAGGACAAGCTATATGACGTCACGCTGCTCGTTCCAGGACAAGAGAACAACGAACTGGCAACACTGTTGCCACAAACTCTCAACTGTAAGTGTTGAAGGTTAGATTTTGTTTTTGTTGTGGATAATTCCTTTTCGCTTTTTATTATCTGTGCTTTCATAGTATCAATAATAATAATGGAAGCAACACAAAATCAACATTACAAATATTGTATGGTTCACTTGTGTTCCAATACCCCTTATAAAACGCCCGGAAAGCTATTTATTCGTGTGCCTAAAGATCAAAAACGTCGTTTAAAATGGTTAAAGGCATGCAGAAAAAGTGAGAAAGATATTTCACAGAAAACTACAGCCCACGTATGTGAGGATCATTTTAATGTGAGTATAAAAATCAGACTCTATATCTAATCATCTCCAGATCATTATACATACTTAGGTATTTTATGTTTATTTATTTGCTACACAATGCAGTAATATTTACTATTAAGTATAGTATTACCGTTTTATTACAAATAACCTTATGCTTTTAATTGTTACTATAATATTTATTCATAATAACACATATTTTTATATGGCTCATTTAGTTATTTATATATGTATTCTAGCTTGAAGAAGACATGGATAACTATGTTAAATACAAGTTAATGGGTGGTCAGAAAAAAATGAAACCAAACGTAGTGCCTCATATTTATATTTGATTGCCAGCAAAATAGAAAAAGATCTTATGAAAATCATCCCAGGGCAGTAGGTACTAAGAGAACTGCAAGAATTGTTGATAAAGCTATTTCTTTGGTGCCACAAGATCCAGTTTGTATTCAGAAGAATTTGGAGATAGTTGCATGTAGTAGTAAGACCATTCACCCTATGGAAATTCAGCTGGAAACAAATGACATTGAAGTTTCGAAAAGGGATGTCTCTTCACAAACCCGTCCTAGTGTTAGGACTAAAGGTGTTCAATGTAACCTACAGTGTGGAATTACAGTAGGGTTATCACCAATCAAAATTATTCCAGTCAACGTAGAGATGAAGCCATCAACGAGTTATGTGACAAATATTTGTGAAACTACTCGAAGCATACAAAGTAGTGATCATGAAAATTTTAGTGAAAGTGTTAGTGGAAGTAGTGAGTATACTTTAACGCCCGGTGAAGTGAAAAAACTTAATGATGAAAAGAGAACTGAATTTAAAAATCTGACAATGAATTGTACGATTACAAAGTTACAAAACAGACCTAGATTGTATATGGGATTGCCAGAACATGCATACTATACATTTCAATTGCTAGAGAAATATTGCACGGTAAATTCTATGTATATATTTTTAACACTAAAAAAAATCAGGACTGGACTTTCTTTTATAGCTCTAGCAGATGATTTTGGCATAACTGAAAGTTATGCTTCAAAAATATTTTCGAAATCTGTTCCAATTTATAAGTAAATATTTAAGAAAATGTATAATACAACCTCAGGTTTCATTCGTTAAATCAAATTTACCAATAGCTTTTCGAGCTCGATATTGTAATGTTTATTGTATAATTGATTGTTTAGAAATAGAGATAGAGAAACCAACAGATGCAGTGAAACAATCTTTAACATGGTTAGATTATAAAAAATGTAATACACTTAAATATTTAATATGTTGTACTCCTGATGGTATCATAAATTATATATCGACAGCATTTGGGGGTCGTACATCTGATGCTGTCATTGCAGAACATAGTGGTTTTTTAAATATTTTACCTCCAAATGTTGCTGTTATGGCAGATAGGGGATTTAAACATATTGACCATTTACTTAGGTCTAAAGGTTGTGTACTAATTAGGCCACCGAGTGTCTCTGTAGGTACAAAACCTAGTAAAGATGAGGTATTTGAGACCAAACGAATAGCTAGCTTGAGAATTCATGTGGAGAGAGTTATTCGTAGATTGAGAGAATTTTCATTTTTAGCACCACATGCATGTATTGATAATAAATTGTTGTGTTATTCAGATAATATTATCAAAATAGTGTGTGGATTAATCAACTTGCAATCAGGAATAATTTCAGGACGGTAACTTTTTGTAGGTTTTACTTTTATACTTTGTAGGTAGTTATTTAGTTTTAGAAAAAAAATTTAGAATGTTTTTAAGAAAATGGTTGGTAAAACCTGATATTTCATATTATTACTATTTCACTATTTGCAATATATTATTATTATCTAATCTTATACAATCCTAATGCGACAAGCCATGCAGTTTTCCAGGACAGTACCTAACTTTTTATAACGGGATAATTTTATTATATATATTTTAAACAAACTACATAATATATAGGTACGTTATGTAAAATAAATATGCAAAATATGTAAAATAATATATAGGTACGTTATAAAAAAGGTACATATTGCAGAATGAACGAAGCGAATTCTGCAATTCACATGAGTGCCTTAAAAATGTACTTTTTAACACGTAAGTATATCATACAATATTTTTTCTACAAACGTTATAAATTTCTAAAATACAATATTTGTGTTAATTGCTGAAACCATGAAACCTATGACCCGTAAAAGGTAGAACTGGTTGTCTACACTCGAGGGGAATGTCTAAAAATTCTTAGCGAAAATATTATACCCTTACATAAACTTGTTTTTTCTACAAACGTAATGCAATAATACAGTTTACTTTTTCAAATTGTACTATTAATATTAAATGAAATATAAATATTTTGACGTTTCAAAATTTGACATTTCACTTTTAACTGCAGTGCCTTAAAAATTTTAAAGCACCCAGTGCTTTAAAGTAGCATTTTAACGCTCCTATGGAGTGGTAAAAATTTCATTTTTAACATGTTTGTAGAGAAAATAATTTAAAGTTTTTGTAACTTTATATTTACTTGGTTTACATGCAAGACATTTATTATTCAAAAAATTTAATTTTTAATTCTATTGACTGCTTGCTACTCCTAAAATTTTGAAAAAAAAATGAGTGAAGTAACTGTAGATGGCAATTGATTGAATCTCCCATCGTATGGCGATAGGTAAAATGGCTAGTGCTGAATAAAATATAAGCAGTAAATGTAGTAAACGACAGTAACTTTTTGTATTTTTTATTTTTATACTTTGTAGGTAGATAGTTGAATGGGTCCGCCGAATAACGTTGCAAGCACCACATCACCTGTTTTTATTAAATCGAAAAATAAATTTTAAAATTATAACAATGACATTTTAAGAGTTAGTAATAAAGTTTGTAAATACAGATTACAAACTGTATTACTCACCCTTAAAATGTATAAACTCACCATTATCACAAAAACAAGCAATGTGGCACTTACAACGTTATTCGGCAGACTCATTCAGTTGTTTAGTTTTAGAAAAAATATGTTTTTAAGGAAATGGTTGGTAGGAACCTGATATTTCATCTTATTACTATTTCACTATTTGCAATATATATTATTATGTTGAATAAAATATAAGCAATAAATGTATGCAAGTAGCATTTATTTTGTTTTATTTCACAATTACACCAGATTCCCAAATGCATCTATCTAGGGATTGGTCAAGGTCAAACACAGTAAAAGTAATTTAATAAAAACAAATCAAACTAATATCGTAGTGCAAGTGGTTTTATTAATCATAAATTAATTATAGGTACATACCTACATTATACTTTATATATTTATACAGGGTGTCCCGAAAAGATTGGTCATAAATTATACCACAGATTCTGGGGTCAAAAATAGGTTGATTGAACCTCACTTACCTATATACAATAGTGCACACAAAAAAAGTTACAGCCCTTTGAAGTTACAAAATGAAAATCGATTTTTTTTCATATATCGAAAACTTCTAGAGGTTTTTTATTGAAAATGGACATGAGGAATTTTTATCGCAGCAACATCTTAAAAACAAATTATAGTGAAATTTGTGCACCCCATAAAAATTTTATGGGGGTTTTGTTCCCTTAAACCCCCCCAAACTTTTATGTACGTTCCAATTAAATTATTATTGTGGCACCATTAGTTAAACACAATATTTTTAAAACTTTTTTGCCTCTTAGTACTTTTTTGATAAGCCAGTGTTTATCGAGATATTTTGAATATTTGTCGAATCCACCACATATTTGGATATGGTTAAGTATGATTATAGACACCTGTTAATAATCTGAAAGTTTATTTATAACTTAAATTTTTTGGTATATTTTGAAAAAGAAGCCACATCTCGATAAAAGTTGACTTATCAAAAAAAGACTAAGAGGTAAAAAAGTTTTAAAAACACTGTGTTTAACTAATGGTACCACAATAATAGTTTAATTGGAACGTACACAAACATTTGGGGGGTTTAAAAGAACAAAACCCCCATAGATTTTTTATGTAAATATAGTAAAAAAGAAGCCGCATCTCGATAAAAACTGGCTTATCGAAAAAATACTAAGAGGCAAAAAAGTTTTAAAAACATTGTGTTCAACTAATGGTACCACAATAATGAATTAATTGGAATGTACACAAAAATTTGGGGGGGTTTAAGGGAACAAAATCCCCATAAATTTTTTATGGGGTGGACAAATTTCACTATAAATTTGTTTTAAGGTGGCCCTGCCATAAGAATGACACATGCCCGTTTTCAATAAAAAATCTCTGAGAGTTTTCGATATATTGAAAAAAATCGATTTTCATTTTGTAACTTCAAAGGGCTGTAACTTTTTTATGAGCACATTTGTACTAAGGTAAGTTAGGTTCAACCGAAATATTTTTGACCCCAGAATGTGTGGTATAATTTATGACCATTCTTTTCGGGACACCCTGTATATCATATACAGGGTGAGTTTTTAGTGCGGGATCGGTCGATAACTCCATTATGGTATAAAATATCGAGAAAAGTTATTTAAAAAAAATGTAGGCAATGATATTCTCCACGCTTGGAAAGTATGTCCATTTCTACAGGGTGATCAGTAACTGCGTGGTATATCAAACATATAATTTTTTAAATGGGTCACGCTATATATTTTTTCATATTTATATTCCCCTCATAATTCTTGTTCATATAATATATGGTTTTGCATCACTATACAGAGTATTTAACAAGTTATGACCATTTTTATTTCGAAATCACTATGAGATTAACACCGTGTATATAAAGAAGTAATTCGTAGACAATAATTTGTTTTATGTAATAAGATAAACAATATACTGTAGTTTTTAAATTAAGTTCAATTCACATCATTGACGAATATTTGTATACAGGGTGAACTACAAAACCAAGTTACGATTTTCTCTATTTTTTTAAATGGATCACCCTATATTTTATTTTTCAACATTATTGTATTTAATATACTCTTTCATTTTTATATAACATTCCCTATATCTAAACTGATTACTTTCCGAGATATTTTTAGTTTTCTTCCAATTTCGGGAATACATTCAATTTTTCTAGTAGAAATAAGTTAGTATTGAGTGATAATTGAACAAAATTATTTTTATTAGATAAATAACTAACACAAAATATAAACCATAGCAATATGGAGTGATTATACCAATAAATGTGATATTAAGAAATTATCACATTTCCCTAATATACAAGAATCGTAAAATTCCTACAAAAAAAAACTTTGTATTGTATATAATAATATAACAAGATTATTTTTATTCAATAAATAACTTACATGAAACATAAATCAAAACAATATACAACTGATGTAACAGTTTTTAGATTGGTATATCAACAGCAAGATTTTTTTAGTAAAACATTCATTTTTATAAACACTTTTAAACTACAAAACAAAATTACGATTTTCTCATTTTTTTTTAATAGGTCACCCTATATTTTATTTTTTTTTGAAATATTGTATTTATTATACTCTTTCATTTTTATATAGCATCTCCTATACCTAAACTTATTAGTTTCTGAGATATTTTTAGTTTTCTTCATTTGTCGGGAATACATTCAATTCTTATAAATATAAATAACTTAACAAATAAGTATTATGTAATAATATAACAAATATTTTCATTCAATAAATAACTAACAAAAAAATAATAAACCATAACAAGATTTAATGAATGTACCAATTAATGTGATGTTAAGGATATAAGTATAAAGTAAATGTTGAAAATGACCACTTTCAACGTCTATGCAAGAGTTTTTGCGGTTTGTTTATAAACGTTGAGTACTAAAAGTGAAAAGTGTAAATTATCGACAAAAATTACCGATACTTGGACATTTACTGTAAGTTATTTAATTTATTTAATTAAATCGACTTATTACCAATGATTGCGTGTTGGTGTAAGGACCGTACTCAGGTTCCGTAGATCAATATGAACGAAGCTTCATCATCAAATGTTTTTCCTCAACAAGAAATTCCCAAAAATGATAATACTTCACCAAAGTTATATTCAACAGTTTTAAATGAACCTACCAGTATATTATTCCCTTCCAAAAAACAAGCGGTTGTATTAAATTCAGTTCCAAATTCAAAAATCGAGGATTACCTGAATGCTGTAGCCAACTCAGTTGACCCCAAAAATATACTTGCAATATCCCGAATTGTTAATGATCGTATATGCATCTACTTCACTTCAGAAAATATTGTTGAAACATTTTTGAAAACAGACAATGGGATAATAATAGTAAATCAACATCGCATTCAAGCTAGAAAGCTAATTACTCCAAATGAAAAACTAATAATTTCTAATGTACCTCCTTCCATACCACATAACGTCATAGAAAATGAACTCAAGAAGATAGGAATCTATCAAATAACACCAGTAGATTTTCTACGGATCGGAACATCAAATCCTAGTTTTAGGCATATCATTAGTTTTCGACGTTTTACTTATATAGCCCCTAAAAATCTTGAAAATCTTCCCGATTCAATATTAATTAACCACGATCAATCGAACCACCGAATATATTTCTCACTAGAAAAACAAACGTGCTTTATTTGTAAACAAACTAATCATTTAGCATCTCGATGCCCAAATTCTAATAATCAATCCACCGACGACAATACAACAAACATTTCCCAATCACAATGTGATCAATCTATTAGTTCACAACAAAATAAAACTCAACCAACAGCAAATTCTCCCGTACTTACTAAACATATCAGTAATTCACAACCTACTGAAACAACCACTTCAACCGCACAACAAAACTCTACTGAAACAATCACTTCACCCGCACCACAAAACTCTACTGAAACACTCACTGCACTCGCACCACAAACCTCCACTGCAACAATCACCTCACCCGCACCAAAAAACTCTACATCTTTCGATAACTCCCAAACAATGGTGACGGAACCGGTTAAAACAAATGAAACTATAACAGCAACTCAAACAGAAGGGCAAACACCTAAAAGAAATGCTTCTGATCTAACTTCTCCTGAAACAGAGGGTGGAAGTCCTTTTAAAGAACCCATTACAAAACACAAAAGAACAAAAACAGATCTCCAAACCCATCATAACGTAGCTGAAGATCTTACGACCTGTACAGTGAATTTTTTCCAAGATAAGTCGAACAGTAGCTGTTTAAGTCAAGAAGAGCTAATAGATTTATTTGAAAACGCTCACGGATCTCCAGATCCACTTAGTATTGCTAAAATATACACGGAAGATATCGAAGGGTTAATAGATCTCTTAAAAAAGCTTTATCCAGTGCTATCACATAGATACTTGAAATCTCGATGTACAAGACTGAGGAATAAGCTTAGCAAACTACAGGATGACTATTCTTCTACAGATTTTAGCGACACACCCACTAATTAAAAACATTCAACTCCATAATTCAATGGAATCTGAACGGGTTTTACACCCGTCTAGAAGAATTCAAATTACTAATGTCAAAATTCACACCGTCCATCATTTGTCTACAAGAAACACACTTTAAACAGCAGAAATTTTATAAACTAAAAAACTATACACCATATATTAAAAATAGACTTAATGCAAACCAGGCTAGTGGAGGGACAGCTATTTATGTACATAACCAATATAATACTGAAATAATAGATTTAAATACACAATTAGAGGCTATAGCAATATCTCTGAAAGGACCTCAAAAAATAAACATCTGCAATATATACATTCCTCCCGGTACTGATCCTTCAGCTCGCGAATTATCAGACCTTTTTAATCAAATTCCTCAACCACGAATTATTTTAGGCGACTTCAATGCACATCATGTCCTATGGGGCTCAAGTAAATCAGATAGCCTAGGGCGTAAAATTGAACAAATTATAACTAACCTTAATGTCAACTTACTTAATGACGGTAGTATTACAAGATTTAATGTCTCTACAGGTGGCGGTTCAGCGATTGATTTAACTCTATGTGACCCTGTTTTACAACCTGGACTGTCTTGGCAAGTAACACCTTATCTACATGGAAGCGATCACTTCCCAATATTAATAACAAATAATAATGTAACTCCCTCTTCTATCCCGTCTAATAAATGGAATCTAAAGCATGCCGACTGGTCTTTATATTCTTCTTTAATATCTCGATCCGTATCTGAGCTAACTCCTCCCAGCGATGACCATGCAAGTATTAATCATATAGTTTCCAGTTTTATTCAGCTTATAACAACAGCTGCAGAATTATCCGTAGGTTTTATAAAATTTCCAAAAAAACACCCTCCAGTCCCTTGGTGGAATCAAGAATGTAAAGTAGCAATCAGAGAGTCAAAAAGTTCTTTTTACAAATTTAAAAAATTTCCTACACTTCAAAACCAACTCGAATATAAGCAAAAGAGAGCCTACTGTAGATATATATTGAAGAAAAGTAGGCGAGAAGCGTGGAAAACATATGTCTCGTCCTTAAATTCATCTACTCCTATTTCCGAAGTTTGGAAAATGATTAATAAAATGAATGGTAAAAAATCCTTCAATACAATCCATTATTTAGAATATAACAATCTTACTTGCTCGACGAAAGAACAAATAACCGCTCTACTAGCTGATACATATCTAAGACACTCCAGTAATGACAGTATCTCTACTAAGTCCATAATACACAAACAAAATTTAGAGAACACTTACATAGATTTAGAGGATCATACAGATTCCCCTCTTAATGCCATACTCTCAATGGATGAGTTACTATATTCATTAAACTGTACAAAAGATACCAGTCCTGGACCTGATAACATTCCAGTTACATTTTTAAAATCATTACCAGAAGAAGGTAAACAATACTTACTAAAAATTTACAATTTTATCTGGACAAAAAATGTATTTCCAGATAGTTGGTACCAGTCAATTATTATTCCAGTCATTAAGCATGGGAAAAGTAAATCAGACCCTGAGTCCTATCGACCGATCTCGCTGACATGTTCTATATGTAAAATTCTGGAGAAAATGGTAAGCAACAGACTACTGTGGTATCTAGAAGATAAACAACTTCTTACCCCTATTCAAAGTGGTTTTAGGAAATCAAGGTCTACTTTAGATAATCTAGTTGATATAGAATCCGAGATTCATGAAGCATTTGGATGCAATCAAGAGTGTTTAGCAGTTTTCTTTGACATAACTCATGCGTATGATACAATTTGGAGATCTGACATATTAAAAAACTTATCCAGATGGTCAATCAAAGGTAACATCCTCAAATTTATAAAAAATTTTCTAAAATTTCGTCAGTTTAGAGTTCGTGTAGATAATGTTTTTTCAGAGCCAACAACGCAAACTAACGGTATCCCACAAGGTTCTACACTAAGCGTAATACTGTTCCTTATTGCGATTAATGATATCTCTAAATCCTTTAGTTCATTAGTAAAAGCACGCTTATATGCTGATGATCTTGTCATATTTTCTAGAGGGAAAAATGTTTTAACACTTACCAGATATATACAAGCCTCTATCAATCAACTAGAAAATTGGTCAGAGAGTTGTGGTCTACAGTTTTGTCCAAACAAAACAAAAGCAATTTTCTTTAGCAAGAACCCAAAAAACATCATATTACCACCTAAGCTCACCTTAAACTCGTTACCTATTGCTTATGTTGAATCAACTACCTTTTTAGGAATGAAATTAGATCATAGGTTAACCTGGAAAGATCATATCTTTCATCTTCGACAAACAACTCAAAATGGCCTAAGTTTATTAAAAAGCATATCTCACAAACATTGGGGAGCCGATTTCCAAACACTCATAACTGTCTACAGAACGCTTATTCGTTCTAAACTAGATTATGGCGCAGTTGCTTACAATTCAGCCAAAGCACCAATACTTAAATTACTAGATCCTGTACATAATACAGCGATAAGAATAGCGCTGGGAGCTCATCATACTAGCCCGATTGAAAGTTTATACTGTGAATCAGGTGAACCCTCCCTCCAACTAAGAAGAAACTTCCTCAGCCTTGTATATGCAGCTAAATTGTCGGCTAATCCACATATACCGACATTTAAAAACACGTTTGCCGACAGATTCACATCGACATTTAACACCTCACAAAGATTAAGTCCGCCGTTTTATATCCGGATACAGAGATTACAAAATAGCTTAAACATACATTTTCCTGAGACATACAATGTAACTAACCTTAAACATCAACCTCCTTGGAGAATACAGCTACCTATTTGTGATACAAGTCTTACTATCCACGACAAATATGACACACCACATAGTATAATTAAAAAGAAAGCAGCAGAGAAATTAAACTCTGCTAAGAACTTCCACATTTTTACAGATGCGTCTAAATCTGACAATGGGGTAGGGGCTTCTTTTACAACTTTACACCAAGACTTCTCCTTCTCACTGTCCCTTAGATCAACCGTATTTTCAGCAGAACTTCTTGCTATTTTGCAAGCAATAACATTTGTAAACAATAAAAACATAAAAAATTCTTTGATAATAACCGACTCTTTAAGTGCCCTCAGCTCTATGAAACAGTTATACGCAAAACATCCCATCTTATTGCTTATAAAGTCAGAACTAATGAGGTGTCAAGAAAACGATCGATTTGTTAAATTTCTTTGGGTTCCGTCACACTGTGGTATAACTGGAAATGAAAAAGCTGATCAGTTAGCAAGGGAGGCAACAGAAAATCCACAATCAACATTAGTCACTAAATGCGTTCATAGCGACCTGAAGCAACATTTTAAAAACAAAATAAGTGAGAATTGGCAACTTCACTGGAGCAATTCAGAGACATCTATGAAGAACATTAAAGAAGAGGTAGCTGTATACAATCTCCCACAAAAGCGACGAGACCAAGTATGCATCTCTAGGTTGCGTATAGGCCACACGAAGTTAACACACGACTACCTTTTAAGTGGCGAACAAGTTCCCATTTGCTACAGTTGTGATAGTGTAACTACAGTGAACCATGTGCTAGTGGACTGCCCTTTATACACCCTAGAGCGACATCAAGTTGGATTACCGACTACATCAAAAGAGTGCCTAAACGGGTTAAATAACGACAGAACTATAAACTTTTTAAGAAATGCAAGACTCGTTCACAAAATTTAATGTAACATTTTAGCCATTTATGTAATTATTGTACCATGCTAATGACCCTTAGTGGTTGATGCAATTTTGTAAATAAAAAAAAAAAAAAAAAAACGTCTATGCAAATTTTGTAACCGATATTCAAATGACCGAGCCACATTTCTAACATTTTTGTAAGTCAATATTATTAAAAGCTTCTTTTATTCTATTTTTCATATCATCAAGCGTTGTTGGATGCTTCTGGTATTGGTATACAAGGTTTTTTATATAGCCCCACTTGAAAAAAATCAATTTTGGAAGAACTGGAGCACCGTCGTATAAAAACCTCAACCGTCAAAAAATGTGGACCAATCACATAATCTCTAACAATATCACCTTAAACATTTTTATATATCACCTAGTTTGAGTGTTAACAAAGTAGGGATTTCTTGATGCATATTAATGAAATTTAATATGAAAATTATACGTATTATTAATAACTGCGGGTCACAATCTGCAATTAGGAATGTGTTACTAAAAACTTCTTGGCTTAGAATGCTGTTGATATAATAATCTAAAAACTATCAAATTAGTTGTATATTGTTTTGATTTATGTTTTGTGTGAGTTGTTTATTAAATAAAAATAATCTTGTAATTTTATTTTACACAAGATACCTATATTTTTTTGTAGGAATTGTATGATTCTTGTATATTAGGGAAATATGATAATTCCTTAATATCACATTTATTGATACATTCATTGCATATTGCTATGGTTTATATTTTGTGTTAGTTATTTATTGAATAAAAATAATTTTGTTTAATTATCATTCAACACCAACTTATTTCTACTAGAAAAATTGAATGTATTCCCGAAAGTTGAAGAAAACTAAAAATATCTCCGAAAGTAATAAGTTTAGCTATAGGGAATGCTATATAAAAATAAAAGAGTATAATAAATACAATATTTTTGAAAAATAAAATATAGGGTGATCCATTTAAAAAAATAGAGAAAATCGTAATTTGGTTTTGTAGTTCACCCTGTATACAAACATTCGTCAATGATTTCAATTGGACTTAATTTAAAAACTACAGTATATTGTTTATCTTACTACATAAAACAAATTATTGTCTATGAATTAATTCTTTATATAAAGGGTGTTAATCTCATATGGATTTCGAAATAAAAATGGTCATAACTTGTTAAATACTCTGTATAGTAATGCAGAACCCTATATTATATGAACAAGAATTATGAGGGGAATATAAATATGAAAAAATATATAGGGTGTCCCATTTAAAAAATTATATGTTTGATATACCACGCTGTTATTGATCACCCTGTAGAAATGGACATATTTTCCAAGCGTGGAGAATATCATTGCCTACATTTTTTCTAAATAACTTTTTTCGATATTCTATACCGTAATGGAATTATCGACCGATCCCGCACTAAAAACTCACCCTGTATATACAGCAAAACCAGATTCACTTTGTATTTGAGATTTGGATGTGCACTGTTGTTGATGTTCGGTTTTTCCATATTTTCTGAATTTTATTTTGGTACCGTGCAGGCATTTTATTTGGCGAGACGTTACCAAAATAAAATTTAAAAAATTTGGAAAAACCGAATGTCAACACCAGTTCGCATCCAAATCTTAAATACAAAGTGAAACTGATCGTGCTGTATATAAATATATTATCATTTTTTGAATGAGTTACATAAATGTGTAAATATATTATGTTGCCAGAAGTTTTCTGCAGCATCCATTAACATCTTTATGTATTCTTCATCATATGGTACCCATATATCAAAAAATTTTAAATTTTCCTCAAAATTAGGATCTGCAACACAAAATAATGCTTTTTGTTTCTTACATAGAAACATCTGTAGCTGCACTTGAGCTTTGTATTTTGCTGTAATTTCCATATTTTTTGTTAAATAGTTACAAATAGTTTTCTCAGATTGAGGACATTTTATTTCAACTACAAATTCTTCAGATATAGCATCTGGAGAAGCCCCAAATATTGGATGCCTGTGATTTAATTGTAACCCAATATGACTGAGTTTCATCTTTAATTTTTTTTCTATAGCTTTAATTACAGCATCCTCAAGCCTTTTTCCTCGAGACATGGCTTCTGTAGCAGGAAGTTTGGTTACACCAAGTATTTGGTTAACCAGGGAACCATCTGATTTTTTGCAGTGTGCTGCATCATAAATCTTTGATGCAGTTATTCTTGCATATCGCAGATCAAACCATAAACCGGAATTAGACTGTTCAATCGTTATTGCTGCAGCTTCAGAACATAGTTGGGGATCCATTTCCTGATAACAAAGTTCTAGAAATTCTGAAAAATTCAGTGCCATTTCCGAAAAATCATTTCTGCTAACAAAATTTAACATCAATTGATGTAGTCCAAGATGTTGCAAAATTCTGTTAGGCTTGAAGTGTTTCAATAGCTGACTCTCAACATTATGTTCTAGTCCTTGGTTCACAACTTCCTGTAAAAAGAGTGAGCTTTCTTCATCTGAGCTCAGTTCTTCTTGTGCTCCAAAATCCTTCAAAGTTAGGTATTTAACCGAAGTTCCAACTTTGGAAAGTTTACTCTTTGCCCAGTAACAAGCAACTTCAGTTGGAGAAGGTTCTTCACTCCTTCTGTGAAGCCACATCAAGAGTGCTATGGAATGCTTACACCCACCTAAAACAAAGTAAATGCTATACTTATAAATTATACCCAAAATTAATATCATTTCATAGTATGTACTTGCTATCCTTTACGTTCCATATTACAATTAGATTGGAAGCATTTAAAATGTGGACATATCGAAGAGTTTCCTGGATAGACAGAATAACCAATGAAGAAGTACTAAGAAGAATAGAGATCAGCAGGGAGATACTGGATTCCATCAAAATAAGAAAACTGCAATACTTGGGTCATATAACAGCAGTTGGTGACAGATATGAACTCCTAAAATTAATAATACAGGGATAGATTCAAGGAAGGCGCAGCATAGGTAGAAAAAATTGTCCTGGCTGAGAAATCTCAAAAAATGGATTGGATGTAGCTCAACTGAACTCTTTCGGGCTGTATAGTGCCAAAAGTTAGAATAGGCAATGATGATTGCCAACCTTCGTCGCGGAGATGACACGTAAAGAAGACATTCCATAAACATAAACAGTTTTTAAATAGCATAAAAGACATATAAAATATTTTTTTTTAGTCTTAAAATCGTAGAATGTCAATATACCTATGCACGACTAAAACTAATCTGATATTTACCTAGTATATTTTTTAACATTTTAAAAATATTTACCTGAAGAGGCAGCACAGTCATGGCACTGAATATTTAACACCTTTTCACATTCCTCATCAATATTGCAAGTTACAGCATATTGTGTTTTCCTCACATTGTGTTCAGGTGTCATTTTAGCTTTAACTGTGCACACATTTTTATCCCTTCGAACTTGCACCTATCCAACAGCAGAGTCACCATAAGAAGGCCTAGCGGATCTGTAAATAAGTAGAAATATTTAATAAGTAGGTACCTATGTAGATGTAAGTATTTTTGTGCCTAATATTTTTATTTCAAGTAACTAAAAATATATTGTCCTTTACACTTCATATTATTGCATATTATTCATATTATTATTCACATTATCCATATTATTCACTTAACTTATTATAATAATGTTATACTTTAAGGGCGTAGGCGCAAAATTTCGCGCCAATGTGTTTTACATGCATTCATTTTTTTCTAATCCTGAGAAAACTAATAAGTATTTTTTAAAAATTTAAAAGCAGAATGAATTACCGAGGGCCGAAAGTCCCTTAGAAAAACCAAATATTTAAAATTAAAAATCACACTACATATTTAAATTTTCTCTTTTTTACCCCTGTAACTTATAAAAATAAAAATTATAGAAGTTTTCAGGGACTTTCGGCCTTGGTAATAATGCAATCTTTCATTTTGCCTTTAAATTTTTCAAAAATGCTTATTAGTTTTCTCAGGATTCGAAAAAAATGAATGTATTTCAAACACATATTGGCGCGAAATTTTGCCTTAAGGGATGGATACGAACTTTCGGCTTCAATGCTATTTAAATGGGATTCATTCTTTTCGAATCCTGAGAAAACTAATAAGTATTTTTGAAAAATTTAAACGCAGAATGAAAGATTACGTTATTACCGAGGGCCGAAAGTCCCTGAAAACTTCTATAATGTCTATTTTAATAAGTTACAGGGGTGAAAAACTGAAGAAAAAATTTAGTGTGATTTTTAATTTCAAATATCTCATTCAAAAGAAACTTTTTATTCATTCTAAGGGACTTTCGGTCCTCGGTAATAAAGTAATCTTTCATTCTGCGTTTAAATTTTTCAAAAATACTTATTAGTTTTCTCAGGATTCGAAAAAAATGGTTACATATAAAATACATTGAAAATTTTGACAGGCGCCAAAATTTTGCATTCTGTTCCTTTCCTCTTAACTTAAATAAGTTTTTACTTGTATGAAAAATACTTATATCGATTTATATTATACGTAGAACTATTAACTATGGTTTATATCCTACCTGTTAGTTTTAACACCTCGAACTTCAGCAAGAGAAAAACTTTCGCTGTTTTTGATGTAAGTCGCCACCATAAACATATCCACTAAAGGTAAATTGTCAGACTATCCCTTTAAAAACCCGGCGTCAGTCATTTTAAAAAAATTATTTTACAAAATGTAACACACTTAAAACCTTTAACAGTATTAAAAATTAAAACAGGCTATAATACAAGGGAAACGTTATCAAATCTATTGTCACGTGCATAAAATGCAATCGTTGAAAATGCAATCGTTGAAAATGCAATACCGTTGCAGTTGCAGCGTTGCAATACTTATTGTTTTTACCCGTTTATAGAGATGACCAACGAGCACTTTGACGTAACAACCGATTCCGCCCGTTGAAAGAATAATTTAAATTCTGCAGTTTTTAATTGCTTATATTTATTTCATAATAATAAAATATGAGTTTTTTTGTAAACTGGGGTTCTTTTAACAGTATTAAATAATGTTTATCAGTAATATTTCTGGAATTTAATTTTTATGCAAGTTCCCTATTCGGACGAGAATTTTAGTTACATATCAACAAATAAGGGTCAAAAATGGCAGTTTTTTCGTTTAAATCGCTATAGGTAAAAACAGTGTTATTAAATAATATCTTATTTCGAGTATTTATCCTTTAGTAGATGGGCAAAGGTTTAAAGTGGCAGTTTTTGAATTTTGGTCCGATAATTTGTTACTTCGGAAATTGCAAAATAAAACTAAAATTTCGAAAATAAAAAATTTGCTATAACTTTTGCGAAAATAGGTCATTTTATAGGTCATACGACTTTCATAGTGCATGGAAAGTTGAGTCAATTAGTCCATATTATAATACACAAAAAACTTTAAGACGATTCGTCAATTAGTTTAAATTTTACTCAATTTATTTATCCCAAAGAGCTTTTTTTGCAATATTATTGTTCAGAAAATAATAATAATATAGCAATTCTGTGAAAACCACATATAAGAAGAATACATAGTTATATTTTCAACGTATTTAAAAAAAAATCATTAAAAAGTAATTTTTATCATTCCGAAAACATTTTACTAAAGTAGTCATTTTTGGCTTATAAACAATTTGAATAACTTTACTAATATTGACTGTGGACTAAATCTACTTTGGGATTTGAAGAGCTGGTATAGTACATTCTTTCACGGTTTTTGCTGTAAATTTTAAAGAACCGCTTGGATTCACATGAAATTTGGCGTACGCATAGCTAACATGTCAAAGAAAAAAATAGATATGGTGTCGATGTGTGCTTCTGCCCTGGGGGTGAGTTTCACCCTATCTCGGGGGTGAAAAAATATATGTCCAAAATAAGTCCCGAAATAGATAAACTGACTAATTTTCAGCAACTTTTGTTCAATAGAGTTTTTTCACCAAATGAATACATTTCGAGTTATTTATTTGCAAATCAATATGTTCATTTTTGAACAAAATAACCACGTTTTTAGACGGTTTTTCGCAAATAACTCAAAACGTAAGCATTTTGTCGAAAAAAATATTCTTAGCAAAACTATAGCCTATACAAAAGTGAAAAAACGGTGTATATATTAGGTCTCTGTACCTAGCAAAAGCAGAGTTATAGCTAATGAAAAATAGGTTCATATTCGAAAAATTACAAAAATTCCTAATGAAAAATAGGTTCATATTCGAAAAATTCCAAATAGAATAATTCAATGTGAAATACACAAATAAGCATTCTTGGGGAAAAAACATTTCAACTTTTTAAAAGTGTTTAAAAAAAGCTTTATTTCTGTTTTTATAAAAAAAATTTCAAGCATCAAATGTAAGCAAGTTACGCTCAAAATAAAGATGGTCCCTTTTGTTTTGGCAAAAAAATCAGGAAAATCACCCCCTAATTAGCAACTTAAATGAAATTAAATGTTACCGCTTCACAAGTTACTTTACTTATGTTGTGTTAGTAAGGTATGCTTTATTGTCAAAAAATTTTAGCAATTTGTGGACAAAGCTTATACAAAATAAAAAATACAATAAAAAACAAAAAATAGTAAAAAACTACAAACAAAACAAAAACAGAAACAGACACCAAGTAAATGGCGTGAGTTATACTACTTAATATAATTTTACAGTTATTAAGTACACATTAAAAAATTGAAAATTTTGCAAACAATATGTATACAACGTCAGAGCAAAAAGAAGGCAAACGAGGAAAGGGGAAAGGGAAAGTAAATCAAAAGTTCTATGCCGCTGCAAATATGTACACAACTACTCGAAAGTAATAATCCTACAAGTCAATTTGCTGAATTCAAATCGTTTATAAAAAAAGTCATTCACTGTATAAAAAGCTTTCTCCAGCAAATAAGCTTTCAAGGCCTTGCGAAAAGCGGGAAATGCTGCAATAGATTTGATGTTAGATGGCAGGTGATTGTACATTTTTCTCGAATTGTATAGTATGGAGCACTTAACCAGCTCAGACCGTGGGGTTGGCAGATAAAGATTATGATCCACGTTTCTAAGGGGATAGTTATGAGTGGGTCTCTCTGGACCTTCTGATGCATGTTTGCGGATTAAACAAACGGATTCAAAAACAAACAAAGAAGGAAGAGTTAATATCTTAAATTTTTTAAAGAATTCTTGGCAATGATCTCTGCTATTGAGTCTCAGGGAGTAACGAAGAGCTCTCTTTTGTAGTTTAAAAATACGCTCAAATTGAGTCGCACAACACGTACCCCAGAATGGAAGCGCGTACCGAAGATGAGACTCAAAAAGGGCATAATAAACGGTCCTAGATGTTGACAAATTCATTTCCGTAGCAACTGATCTTAGCGCAAAACAAGCAGAACTTAATTTTTTGTGTAAGGCATCAATGTGCAAGTTCCATTTTAGAGACTTATCCACAATAAGCCCTAAGAACTTCACCGATTCAACTACCTCTAGACTGTTGTTATTAAGTACTAAAGGTTGCATCATACTGTTATATGGTCTGTAAATTTCATCGATTCAAACTGCTTATTTTTGAAAAAATTTGGTTTAAAAGTAAAATTTTTCAAAATTCTAATTTTGAAAAAAATGCTTTCTTCAAAATAACTTAAAAATTGTTAGAGATACCAAAAATCCTAAACAATAAAAAAAGTCGGCTTTACTTTTCTGAATATTTTGTATTCTTTTGTTTTTCTGTAACACAAAAATTGGTTAAGATTCGGTGTTTCTAAATTTGCATACACTCGTGTTAAGTGCCGTTCATGCCCTTTTAACTACATATCTTTCAAAAATAAGCCACTTTGAACCGATGAAACTTACAGATCATATGATCAATACATACGCGAGTAAAAAACTTGTGAAGTGGTAACAATTAAGTTTATTTGAAATGCTAATTAGGGGGTGATTTTCCCGATTTCTTACCAAGAAAAGGGACCAACTTTATTTTGAGCGTAACTTGTTTACTTTTGATGTTAACAATTGTTTTTTCAAAAACAAAAATAAGCATTTTTTAGACACTTTAAAAAAGTTAAAACGAGTTTTCCCCAAATAAGTCTTCGTTTTTTGGTTATGGCATGTTAAAATATTCGATTTTTAAAGCATAATTATTGATTTATTGAATTATCTCGTTTATTATTAGTTTTACAACAAATTTGAACCTATACAAAAATGAAGAGAATTAAATTTTGTACAATTTTGTTCTCTTTATTTTTTTTGATAAAATCAATATTTAATGTAATACGTATGCGGTAAAGGCGCGAGCGTAAGACCTAATTGATTTTATAGCAATTGTTTTTGTTCAATATCTCCGCCCTTTTCAACTTTTCGACAAAAAGTGTAAGGACTGAAATTGTTGCAATTAAGATTTACTACAAATTTTCGAGAGAACCAGTGGCGGGTCTACGAGGGGGGAATGGGAAAATTACCCCCAACAGGGTCCAAAATTTAAAAAAAATGTTGAAATATTAAAATATGTTAGCTGACATGAAACTTAATTATCGACAGACAAATTCAACCAATCAAATCCGCTAGTTAATAAAACTAAGTAAACTTAATCCATATAAGTTATTATTTATGTCTTTTATGTACTTAGTTTGGTTGGTGTTTCATTGGAAGTTTAAAAAATTGTATAAAATATAATTCTCTTTATTTTTGTTTATGTACAATTATGTCGTAAAGTTAATAATAAATGAGACAATTCAGTAATTATGCTTCCGCTATTTTCCCCCTTAACTCGGAGAATATTGATCGCATGAAAAAATTGTGGAAAAGAAATTGTAGGAAATTGCGTCTCCAACAATTTTAGTTCCTATCATTTTTGTCGAAAAGTTGAAAAATGGCGGAGATATTAAGCAACAACGGTTCTCCACTAAAATCAATATGGCGGCTAAAGCAACGGCGGAATTCAGTCGATATTTTAAATTTACACTACTATTGATCTCCCCTAAAGGATAGAATTATAAAATTTGGGGCAGCTCAGAAACAATATTCAATTTAGTAATTATGCTCCCCCTACCACTTTTGACTATTTTCCCACTTAACTCGGAAAATATCAACCGCATGAAAAGAATTGTTAAAAAGAAATTGTACGAAATCATATTTGGAACAATTTTAGTTGAAAATGGCGTAGATATTGAACAAAAACAATTGCTACAAAATCAATCGGGTCTTACGCTCGCGCCATTATCGCATACGTACTACCTTAAATATTAACTTTAGCAAAAAAATGGAAGATATTAAAATTGTGTAGAATTTAGTTTTCTCTATTTTTGTGTAGGGACATTTTTGTCGTAAACTAATAATAAACGAGATAATTCAATGATTATGCTCTAACTGTCACTATTTTCCGCCATAACTCGGAAAATATCGACAGCACGAAAAAATTCTAAGAATAAAAATGATATAAAATCACATTTTCAACAATTTTGGTGGTTATACTTTTTGTCGAAAAGTTGAAAATGGCGGAGATATTGAGCAAAAACGTTTCTCGTTTAAAATCAAGATGGCGGCTAACGCAACAGCGCAATTCAGACAAGATTTTAAATTTACACTACTATTGACCACCCCCTAAAGATTAGAAAAGTAAAATTTGGGGCAGCTTCTAATGCAAGGTTAGGCCTGTTATTCGTCTAACCCGACTGGACTAATAAAATACTGAAACACTATATCCCGATTTCTGCGGTGTTACTTCTACACTTTTTTGAAGTTATACTTCTTTAGGCGCGATTGAGAGTAAAATTTTTCATAAATCTGCGCGCATGCGCACACAGACAGTATGACGTTTAATTGTTAATCTTTCAAATTATGTATCAGCGCAAATAAGCCATTAAAATAATATATTAGTGTTTTTTAGTAAATGTATTATTTATTATAATTTTGTGTCTTTGGATTTGTCTTCCTTGGGCGTAAAATAATAAAACATCTATTTTTATATTTCACTTGTCACCGTGATGTTCAATTATGTATATCTGAAACGTCAGTAACATGCGCCTTGATGGCCTGGTTGGTAGAGCATTGGACCAGAGATCGAGAAATCGCGAGATTGCGGGTTCAAATCCCGGACGACTCATACTTTTTCTTTTTTTTTATATTTGGCATTTTTAAATTTTGGTTAATTTTTGGTAATTATTGTTAATTTTTTGTATTTGTTAAGTATATTTATTTCGTTGAAATTATATAATAGAAGTATAACTTCTTACGTGCGTACAAAGTACACACACATTCTTTTTTATTATTTAGAGACAGTATTTTTTTCATATTTTTAAAATTTTCGAAGGATTTTTCTAATCCGATTATAATATTCTGTGTATAATAGATATATCTATATTTATTATACACTGCATAGCACGTATATCTTCATTAAATATTATTTTAACCTGTCATTTATGTGGTAAATAACGGAGCTTGAAATTAACTAATTCTATAAACTACATTAATTTATCTATTCTACCAGTTTTTGACGTATGAAATGGAATGAAACTTGCATCACAATTATCCACAATAGAAGAGAATTAAAAATACAATTTACTCTTGTAAATGGATTAATTCATTTAATTTATTTTCCCATCCAATTTTACAACACTTCAAGCTCCGACGTCGCGTTCGAAAAGTTTATATACAAAGTATCAACAGTTCATGTTTAAAATACAAAGTATCAAAAGGTATCCTTTCAACGAGGCAATACAAGAAAAGAGTCCTTTACATACAATCAACGCGTGCCTTGTGTAAGTACGGTCGAACCCGCTTATTGGAATAGCCTTCGTGCCAAGCAAAAGTATTCTTATAACCGGGATATTCTAATAACCGATCATTGGTGGCTAATAGAAACGTTTCGGGACCTCAAATTTCTATTCCTTAAAGCGGGATATTCCTATTCTTCTTCTTTGAGTGCCTCTCCTATCGGAGATTGGATATCATTAGGGCGATTCTAATTTTATTTACTGATGTTTTGAACAATTCGTTAGTGGTACAGCCAAACCACTCTCTCAAATTTCTCATCCAGGACATTCTTCTACGGCCTGGATTTCTTCGTCCTTGGATTTTTCCTTGCATTATATTTTGTAGGAATGTGTACTTTTGTCCTCTCATCAGGTGGCCTAAGTATTCAAGTTTTCTCTTTTTTATACTCCGTAGAACTTCTGGCTCGTTATTTATTCTTCCTATAACAGGTATTCTATTCTATGTTCTACAGGAAGAACTTAAAGCAGACTGCCACAAATAAGAACAAAAGTGACACTTGGATGTTGATCTTTCAAACTTTTCCACCGTCCGAATGTCAAAACCATAAGTTTGAGTTTGGTTTTTGAACCTTAATATATTCTTTTACCAGAGCTTCTTGGGCAAACAATTTATCAAAAAATATAATAGGTACCTACATATAATAACTTTAACTTAGCAAGTATGCAAAAGTTGGTTGCGAACAAATGCATAAATACTAATAAAATCATTTATAAAATGCATATTTGTTAAAATCTCTAAAAAGGGCTACATCACAGAACTAGTTTTCGCTCGGATGACCGATCATCATCAGTGCTTACGTGATTCTAACATGCTAACCACCAAAATAAAAAATATGTGGGTAAAAACCCTTTACAATTGATCCGTCATGGAATCACCTTTTTTAGGCTCAGGAATCTAAGGTTAAGCTATGGCCCATTCTCTAACAAACACCCTGTATATACGACGGTGGTTTCAAATAATGAAATTCTCAGTACACCAATAATTGTGGCTAAATCCCATATAAACATAATACTTAAATTAAACATGCCACAAGAAAACAGTCTCAGAAACTTACTAAAAAATACCTTGTAAACGGATTAATTCATTTAATTTATTTTCCCATCCAATTTTACAACACTTCAAGCTCCGACGTCGCGTTCGAAAAGTTTATATACAAAGTATCAACAGTTCATGTTTAAAATACAAAGTACATTATTATCAAGAGGTATCCTTTCAATGAGTCAACACAAGAAGAGTCCTTGACATACAGTTGAACCAAAATAGCAATAGACGTTACGCGCTAACAAATTTCAAATTATGACAGGGAGCGTTCAATTAATGGACAACTGCTTAGCTGTAGATGTGGATAGTTTTACTAGATGGATGTTTCTCCACGTTGACAAGTTTTGTGTAAAATCTCAATTTTTAATAACAGTGATTTTGAACTTTATAATTGGTTTAATTTTTGTTTTAATATCTACAACAGCTTTGAAAAATTGGAAACAAAAATTAACGAATTCGAATCGTGAGTTTTAGTAAATAATATAGCCTATTACAAAATTATTACCTATCGTATTAATTAGCAAATAGTAAAGACGAGTCGAGACAGCGTAACATACTATATTGTAATAAGATTTATATTAATTATCATATTGTTTAGATTATCTCTATAGTATAATATATATTTATTATTTAAGGTGCAAAAATAGCAGATCTTAGCGGAATACATAAAAAGTAGGCGCTAAATCATGAGAGCACTAAAATCTGCAGTTTGCACCATGTATATTTTTTTATTACTCGCCAGAAACACCATACTTGTCAACAATTTTGCCGTAAAAATAAAAAAATTAATAGGCTATCAAGAAATAATTACGAAAGTAGGGGACGTTCCCTAGGTAACTACTAAAATAAAAAAATATAAAATCCACTAGGAAATTGAATTCTTGTAGTTCACCATGAATCACAAAAAAAAATTTAAAATTTGTTTGTATAAGGTATATGTATTTAAAAATATCTCCTAAAAAGGGCTACATCAAGACAAGGGCATGTAGCCTTTTTTAGGGATATTTTTAAATATATCTTTTACAAACAAATGTTACATTTTTTTATAAAAAAAATATGTCAAATAGTGTGGTCAAAGTTTAACAAAATCTAAGCTAAATGCACAGTGTTGATGGAAAGCACGAAACAAACTGATTGTTATAAATGTCGTAACTGTCCATTCAGTAGTTGTAATTTTCCTACAAATAATAAAAAATTGGAGTGACCAACTATGATAATAATTTATTAATTTTTGACGTCCGCGATCAGAACAGACATTTTAGTCCATGGGATACACTGTGACGTTTCAGCAACTGACAAGAGGTAACAAAATATGACATTTCATGTCAGTTATAGAAAAAATAATTATATTGAACATTTGGAACACATTTATATACTTCTATTATTATGATTTCAACGAAATAAATATATTTTAAACAGGTTAATTGTATTTTTATTTAAATATTAAACTAATTTTAATACTTAAAATTATACCAAAAAACAATAAGAACAATGCAAAATTCAACATATTGTGGGGAAGGCAGCGCAAGAGGATGTGGTACGTACAACCATGTAAGACGAATGTATGAGAATAAGCTCCCAAAAATTGCCCTAGAAATTAGTCAGAGGCAGCTTCAGAATTAAACAGATCGAAAGATCTCCAAGAAGTAAAAGAAAAAGAATAAAACAATAGCAAAAATTAAAAATAACCTTAATACGCCATTTTTTATTTACTGCAACCCCCACACAATTACTTTCCCCTTGACGAATCATAGAAAATCTAAAAAAAACGTCAGATTTTAATACTAATTATCCTATTCCCGATGAAGACAAATTCAAAGACACAAAAATTATAATAAATATATTTACTAAAAACACCAATATATTTTTCACACTTTATTTGCATTGATACACACATAACTCGAAAGATTTAGCAACTAACTTTATACTGTCGGAATGCACGTACTTCATACTGTCGCTTTTATAAAAAATCAATCTCAACATTTTTCAGAATCGCGTCTAAAGAAGTATAACTTCATTAGTTTATATATTGTACCCGTGTTTGACATATAATGGTTTAAACTTTATCACGATAATCATCCGCAATAAAAGAGAATTAAAAAAGTACAATTTACTCTTGTAAACGGATTAATTCATTTAATTTATTTTCCCATCCAATTTTACAACACTTCAAGCTCCGACGTCGCGTTCGAAAAGTTTATATACAAAGTATCAACAGTTCATGTTTAAAATACAAAGTATCAAGAGGTATCCTTTCAACGAGGCAACACAAGAAAAGAGTCCTTTACAATTTTACATACAATATCAGCGCGTGCCTGGTGTAAGTATCATAGTGGGCGCTGCGGAGGCTCATTGTGTAGTCACTTCTTGAAAATTTAATGGCCACTTTAGGCTTTTCAATTAGGACGTATTAGTGGTTATTGTTAGTCACTGAATAGACACACGCTCTTCTGTCATTGAACAATAAACGGCCTTAAGGTGGGGCTTGTGTTCCCACAAGAAGGGCGTTTTAATTGAATTACCAGGATCGCGTAAAACTTTGTAACATTGTGATAATTTAAAAAATGAAGTTATATTAAAAATTTGTATGCATATAAACCGCGCAGCTAAGTTAGGAATATTGTTTATAAAACTACACTCACCGGCACAAAATTCCGCCACCCAAAATGTTTGATTAAGTTTGACAAAAGACAAAAGTTTGGCAAAATTTCGGTGAGATTCTTTTTAAATGCATTAATTTTTTTCGAATCCTGAGAAAACTAATGAGTATTTTTGAAAAATTTATACGCAGAATGAAAGATTACATTATTACCGAGGACCGAAAGTCCCTTAGATTAAACAAAAAGTTTAATTTGAATGATATATTTGAAATTAAAAATAATACTATATTTTCTCTTCGTTTTCACCCCTGTAACTTATGAAAATAAACATTATAGAAGTTTTTATGGACTTTTGGCCCTCGATAATAACTCATTCTTTCATTCTGCGTTTAAATTTTTTAAAAATTCTTATCAGTTTTCTCAGGATTAAAAAAAATGAATGCATTTAAAAAGAATTGGACCAAAATTTTGCGCAAGTATTATACATGTTTGTAATCAGTATTTCAAAAGCTTTTAAATGAGGTATCACATTATGTACTTTACCATTTAATAAAATCAAAGTTATGACTGTCACCTGAAGAGGGACCGCGTGAAGTTCGAAACATTGATGCTATAATATATTGCGATTATTTTAAAAATCGACCTGTCCGAGCGTTTTGCTTATGTGCTAAGAATAAATAAGTTAATATATATCACTTCGCGAAATATTAAAAATGTTGGCAACTTTGATTGATAGAGCATCATTTTGAAGCATCCACACAGCTCTGTTGGTTTAATTATTTATGACGAGGCATATTATTACTATTACTAACTAAAGGAGCTTCGTTTATTGCATAAAAATTATTATTGTCCATTAAAATATGGACTAAACAATTCGTTGATATTTTATTTTAATTAGATAGGTATTTCTTTGAATAAAAAAATTTGAAACAAAAAACTAGTGTTAATTGTTGACGTACATAAGTGACATGGTTTATAACAGTGGGGCACAATTTTATTGTATTATTATTTAATTAATTTTCAGCTATATCCTTAACTGTCTCACAGTACATTTATATACGCAAGAAAACACGTTTTATGCTTCATATCTTTTATTTATTATCTTTAATGGAAATTAACCATATAGCCGTTCTTTAACGGTAAAATATTGCAAAACCTCTAAATTTTAAAGAACCGCTTGGATTGATATGAAATTTAGCATACACATAGCTAACAAGTCAAAGAAAAAAAGTGATATTGTGCCGGTAAGTGATATTGTGCCGATATGTGTTTTTGCCCTGGGGGTGGTTTTCACCCCCTCTTGGGGGTGAAAAAATATTCGTCCAAAGAATGCCAGGAAATGGATAAACTGGCTAATTTTAAGTAACTTTTGTTCTATAGAGTTTTTTCACTAAGTCAATTCTTTTCGAGTTATTTGGCAGTGAATATGTTCATTTTATTCCCATGGAAGATAGTGAATTTTATTAACATGCCACAAGATAATAGCTTCAAAACTTCATCTGTCTGTTTATTTAAATAATAAAAATGCTTATATCTCATGTTTTGACCTATTCGTTGATGTCAATATTATAAAGTAACTCTAATCTATAACAGAGGAAATGACAGTGGTAAACAGTTCCTTCAGTTCGCCTTCGATATGGAACTTAGTATCTTAAACAAAGTGTTTAAATATCATCCGCGAAGATTATTAACATGGATATGGATAGCCTGGAGGGCGATATAAAAACCAAATAGATTATATTCTTGTCACTAAACGATGGAAGAGCTCAGTAATCAATGTGAAGACAAAACCAACTGCAGACTGTGGTTCCGACGACAAAATGTTAAAAGCAGAATTTTGCATTAAGCTGTACAGTACGGCAATTACAAGACAATTTCATAAGTTCGGAGGTGCTGAAGTTTTGGAAGTTTGAATTGGTATTCAAATTTTTCCATGCTTTTTCTAGCCCCAACATTCAGGATCACACCCATATTAAGCTGCACCCCCCACCATCGCGAATAAAGTTCGGACTAGGCAAAAAATTTAGTGCTATTTATGTGCTAATTAGTTGCTCTATTCCGAATTTTGTTGCTCAAACCGTTTACCAGGAAATCGCGTTGAAAGTGGGGGGGTGCAGGTTAATGTAAAGCTGCACCCACCCACACCGAAAAAAGCTCAAACTTCTTGATTTTTTTGGTGATAAATTTAGTGCTATTTATGTGCTAATTAGTTGCTCTATTCCGAATTTTGTTGCTCAAACGGTTTACCAGGAAATCGCGTTGAAAGTGGGGGGGTGCAGGTTAATGTAAAGCTGCACCCACCCACACCGAAAAAAGCTCAAACTTCTTGATTTTTTTGGTGATAAATTTAGTGCTATTTATGTGCTAATTAGTTGCTCTATTCCGAATTTTGTTGCTCAAACGGTTTACCAGGAAATCGCGTTGAAAGTGGGGGGGTGCAGGTTAATGTAAAGCTGCACCCACCCACACCGAAAAAAGCTCAAACTTCTTGATTTTTTTGGTGATAAATTTAGTGCTATTTATGTGCTAATTAGTTGCTCTATTCTGAAATTTGTTGCTCAAACCGTTTACCAGGAAATCGCGTTGAAAGTGGGGGGGTGCAGGTTAATGGAAAGCTGCACCCACCCACACGGAAAAAAGCTCAAACTTCTTGATTTTTTTTGGTGATAAATTTAGTGCTATTTATGTGCTAATTAGTTGCTCTATTCCGAATTTTGTTGCTCAAACGGTTTACCAGGAAATCGCGTTGAAAGTGGGGGGGTGCAGGTTAATGTAAAGCTGCACCCACCCACACCGAAAAAAGCTCAAACTTCTTGATTTTTTTGGTGATAAATTTAGTGCTATTTATGTGCTAATTAGTTGCTCTATTCTGAAATTTGTTGCTCAAACCGTTTACCAGGAAATCGCGTTGAAAGTGGGGGGGTGCAGGTTAATGGAAAGCTGCACCCACCCACACGGAAAAAAGCTCAAACTTCTTGATTTTTTTTGGTGATAAATTTAGTGCTATTTATGTGCTAATTAGTTGCTCTATTCCGAATTTTGTTGCTCCGCGTTGAAAGTGGGGGGTGCAGGTTAATGGCAAGCTGCACCCACCCACAACGAAAAAAGCTCAAACTTCTTGATTTTTTTTGGTGATAAATTTAGTGCTATTTATGTGCTAATTAGTTGCTCTATTCCGAATTTTGTTGCTCAAACCTTTTACCAGGAAATCGCGTTGAAAGTGGGGGGGGGTGCAGGTTAATGGCAAGCTGCACCCACCCACACCGAAAAAAGCTCAAACGTCTTGATTTTTTTTGGTGATAAATTTAGTGCTATTTATGTGCTCATTAGTTGCTCTATTCCTAATTTTGTTGCTCAAACCGTTTACCAGGAAATCGCGTTCAAATTGGGGGGGTCAAGCTTAATGGCAAACTGCACCCACCCACACCGAAAAAACTTCAAACTTATTGATTTTTTTGGTGATAGATTTAGTGCTATTTATGTGCTAATTATTTGCTCTAATCCGAATTTTGTTGCTCAAACCGTTGACCAAGAAATCGCGTTGAAAGTGGGGGGTTCAAGTTAATGGCAAGTTGCACCCACCCACACCGAAAAAAGCTCAAACTTCTTGATTTTTTTGGTGAAAAATTTAGTGCTATTTATGTGCTAATTAGTTGCTCTATTCCGAATTTTGTTGCTTAAACAGTTGACCAGGAAATCGCGTTCAAAATGGGGAGGTCCAGCTTAATAGCAAGCTGCACCCGCTCACACCGAAAAATGTTCAAACTTATTGATTTTTTTTTGTGATAAATTTAGTGCTATTTATGTGCTAATTAGTTGCTACAATCCTAATTTGGTTGCTCAAACCGTTGACCAAGAAATCGCGTTGAAATTGGGGCGGTGCAAGTTAATGGCAAGTTGCACCCACCCACACCGAAAAAAGCTCAAACTTCTTGATTTTTTTGGTGTAAAATTTAGTGCTATTTATGTGCTAATTAATTGCTCTATTCCGAATTTTGTTGCTCAAACCGTTGACTAGGAAATCGCGTCGAAAATGGGGGGGGGTGCAAGTTAATGGCAAGCCTGCATCCACCCACACCGAAACAAGCTCAAACTTCTTGATTTTTTTGGTGAAAAATTTAGTGCTATTTATGTGCTAATTAGTTGCTCTAATCTAAATTTTGTTGCTCAAACCGTTGACCAGGAAATCGCGTTCAAAGTGGGGCGGTGCCAGCTTCTCATTAGACGCACAACGAAACACTTGTATGTTCACTAAAACAATGAGAAATAAAATCAGATAGAAGTATAATTTGATGGTACGTGTTCCCTAAATTATTTTAGTACCAAATAATATGTACGAGTAACTTATTTATTTAACATAGAACAGAGACACATATGTATTCGCGGTGTGCAAGTACTTGGAAGGGAAACGAGAAACGACCGTGCGCGAGTCGCGGAGAAATATTGCAACTATCTTAAATAATTCATATTGTCAATTGAAATTGTCAAATTGACGTATATTTCATACCTTCTGTCATTGAAGCAGAAAAATTATATATTGCTCCACAATACTGATATGATATGCAATTATTATATAAAGGTAAATTTAATTAATTGTATTTTGAGTGCAGTACTGCATTTTAATAACTGATTTTATTTACTACATACAATTGTTCACGTTTTCATAACATAACCTGAATCTTATTTTTTCTTCTTACTATTTTTTTGGACTATGGCCTTGACAATTATCCAGTAACCAGGACTAATATAATTGGCCAATATAATTAAAAGTGCGAATAAAAGTACAGAGCGTAGAAATAGGGGTCGCTTTGCCGAACTTGCACGGTTCCAATAGCGCGGAGCCAGGTCGGGTGGGATTAACTAATGCACTTGAAAGTTCTACGGTTAGCAACAAAATCGGATACCGATATATTTCGATAGTACGTATCATTATCATCATCATACAGCCCTTTTCGTTCACCGCTGAACATAGGCCTCCCTCATTTTTGTCCATTGTGCTCTATTTTGAGCACTTTGCATCCAATTTCTTGACATTTTCTTGAGTTCATCAGTCCAACGAGTAGATGGTCTTCCTCTACTTCTTTTGTCTAATCTCGGCCTGCACTCTTCGTCCACTCCCCATCACTGATTCGGGCGACGTGTCCGGCCAAGTTCCATTTCAGGGTGGCAATTAGGGAAATTACATCGGTAACTCTTGTTCTTCGCCTTAAGTCTTCATTTCTAACTCGGCCACGAAGCGACATACTCAGCATTGACCTTTCCATTTTCCTCTGGGCTATTTGCAGCATTTTAGAAGCTGTGGCTGTCAATGTCAAAGTTTCGGCACCATAAGTCATCATAGGCAACACAAATTGGTCAAAATGTTTTACGTTTTAGAGAAATTGGTATGTCGCTTTTAAATAGGTCTTTGAGTTTTCCATAGGCTACCTATGGTAGGTTTATTCTTCTTCGTAGTTTGCATATTTGTTTGTCTCTTGTGATCTTTATTTCGTGTCCAAGGTATATGTATTTTTCCACTAGCTCTACTTCGTTTTCTCCAATATTGATATTTTCGCTAGGTACTAGGTTTGTCATGAATTTTGTTTTGGAGATGTTTATTTTGAGACACCTACACTGGCGTACACTAACTAAAGTTCATGTAGCATGGTACATATCTTCTTGAGGTTGTCAGAGAACAAAACTATGTCGTCTGCGAATTTCAAATTTGTTAATCTTCTACCGTCAATATTCAGGCCTCGCTCTTCCCAGTTAAGTTATTTACAAGCATATTCTAGTACTGCGGTAAAGAGTTTAGGCGATAAGTTTTCGTCCTGTCGGACTCCTCTGCCGATTGGGATATGGTCCGTGTTTTTATGTAGTTTCACCGACATAGTTGCGTTCTTTTATGTATTGTAAATTAACCTTGTGTATCGGTAGTCAATGCGGCATGCTTGTAGTACTTCCAGAATTTTGTCACATTCTACCGTGTCAAAGGCTTTATGGAAATCTACAAAAGCCAAAACGAGTGGTCGATTGTATTCGATAGTCTTTTCTATTACCGTTTTAAAGCTCTGTGGGTGATCATTTGTTCCAAATTGGCTGGTAGAAATCAAGTTTTTTCTCAAGACAATTCGTTACTGTTCTTGTAAGGAGTTTGTATAAGTGACTAAGAAGACTTATAGGTCTGTAATTTTCTAATTAATGGGGATCTCCTTTTTTGTACAATAGAATTACTTGAGCATTGTGCCATTTGTCGGGTATATTGCTATCTAAAAGGCACATATTAAAAAGGTCTTTTATTTTCTTAAGAAGACAAGTGCCTCCGATGTTTATTGCATCAGTAATTACACAATCTTCGCCTGGAGATTTTTTATTCTTATCTTTTCTTAGGGCTAGTTTACAATCTAGAAATATATGTTCCAGGGCAAAAAAGGTGGTCTTTTGTATTTGTTTAAAAAAATTGTTTAAACAATTTCTGCCCAAAAATTCCGCCATATATCCTTCTTCTTCTTCTTAAAGTGCCTATCCGTTTCGGATGTTGGCGATCATCATGGCTATCTTGACTTTGTTTACCGGAACGCGGAACAGTTCAGTGGTAGTGGTGTTATACCACTTTCGTAAATTTTGAAGCCAGGAAATGCGTCTTCTTCCTGGCCCTCTTTTACCATTTACCTTCCCTTGGAGAATCAGTTGGAGAAGGCCGTAACGTTCTTGATTTCTCATTACATGTCCTAGATATTCTAATTTTTTTGTTTTGATGGTTATGAGAATTTCACAGTCTTTCCCCATTCTACGCAGCACTTTTACATTATTAATTCGTTCAACCCAGGATATACGTAAGATGCGCCTATAACACCACATTTCGAAAGCTTCGATCCGATTCATAGATGCAACAGTTAGTGTCCACCTTCCATTCCGTAGAGCAGAACTGTGAATATGTAGCTTTTCAACAGACGGTATTTTGTTTTTAATGATATGTCTCGACTGTTGAAAATTGGTCTCATTCTAACGTATGCTGCTTTCGCTTTTATTATTCGCTGTTTAATTTCTGTCGAGTGGTCCCATTGGCTATTTAAATTCGTACCCAGATATGTATATTGCTCAACTCTTTCGATATTCTGTTGGTTGACTGTAAGTTGAGCGTTTAATATTGGTTTTTTACTAATTGTCATAAATTTGGTCTTCTTCTGTTGCTTACTTCTGTTATACGATTTGTTAATATCTGTAAATCATTCAGATTATCGTCGAAAACTATGGTGTCATCTGCATATCTAATGTTATTCAACCATTCACCATTTATTAATACTCCCTTCGCACAACCGTCTAAAGCTTCTTTAAATATCCATTCAGAGTAAATATTGAATAGTAGTGGAGATAAAATACAGCCCTGTCGTACTCCTCGTTATATTGCAATTTTATCAGTTAACTGGTCTTCTATTTTGATTTCTGCCGTTTGATTGTAATATTTGTTTCTGATAATCGGTACCCCTCAGATTTGTTTAAAGGGGACATTTTTTAATAGGAATCCACAAAGAAACCGAATCAGAAATGTTTTCAGACTCACCATATGGACTATATGGAGCGGTCTCACCATATGGACTATATACATACTTCCACATTTTGTAATAAACATACAAACTTTCACCAAGTAACCATCATGTTGATGTAAGATACGAATACGAGTGTGAATTATAAATTTCTAAAAAAAATACAAAATCTTTGTGGCTTGTGAATGTTTTAAAAATAAAACAATTGAATATTAGTCTTAAAGGTGGTGTTGAAGCGGCTGAAGTTTCATTCTTCGGTGAGGTATCTTACAGTCCGACCAGATTCACTTTGTATTTGAGATTTGGATGCGCATTGTTGTTGACTTTCGGATTTTCCAAATTTTGTAATTTTTATTTTGATAACATCTCGTCAAGTAAAATACCTGCACGATACCAAAATAAAATTCAGAAAATGTGGAAAACCCGAACGCCAAACATTAGTGCAGATTCAAAATCTCAAATACACACTGAATCTGGCCCGACTGTACACTGGTGAGTGTTTTATAGAAATCACTAATATAGTTTTAAAATTTTTTATTACAAAATCTAATACAATATCTTACATTTATTAATTATTATATTAACAGAAATAAAATACATTTTGATATAGCACAAATTATTTGCGGTAAAACTCAAGCAAATCTATTAAATTTTTTCTACAATCACTTGATAAAGAAGACTTTTTCGCTTGTCAATGGCAACGAAAAGTTAACGTTTACTGAGTACCGTCACTTTATAGCGCTAGCGCGTTAAAGTTTGATTACCGCGCGTCGTCCGTAGCAACCGTACAACCATACAATACTCGTACAATTTGAAAATTCAAATTGAATAGTTAGTTATGTATTAAGAACGAAAAGTGATACATTAATCCTTGAGAGTAAGAGTTACCACTCGACCGTAGCGGAGAGCGGTAATTACTCGAAAGAAATAATGTCACTTTGCGCTTGTAATACATACAACATTTTTTCTACAATCACTTAATAAAATGAAACTATTTTTAAATCACTAACTTTATTGTAACTATTTTATATCTGTCGTTATAATGTCATAACATTAACTTTTATATCTTTCAGTTTGAATGTTCAATGTGATTGTATTGTATGGTTGTACGGTTGCTACGGACGACAAGCGTAAAATCAAACTACGCGCTAAAGCAGCATTTCCCAAATGGTGGGTCGCGACCCGGTACCGGGCCACGAAAGCAAAATGCCGGGTCGCCTCGCCTCGCCGTTTCACATTAACATCTTCTTTTAGACTGCGAAGTGCGTTGACTATCAAAAGGGAATGTTTAAAGAAAACTTTTTTTGAATTAATTGAATAATTCAAGGAAGAAATTTCAATATTCTTAGAACAACATCCACCAACGGCTAGGGATGCAATATTTCAATTTAAAGACAGTTTTCATGATGCCAATCGGTTAATCAAGGTAGCGTATATTTGTTATATTTTTGACTTCTTCAAGAATTTAAATATGACATTACAAGGTAGCAATGTAGTACAAGAGAAGCTGGAAGCTGCAATAAAATTTGCAAGTTTGCCATACTTATTTAAAAACACCCTGTATCGATGAAAAATAAGGCGAGTTGTTAAATTATTACCTAACTTTTTTACTATCCAACATAAGCGAATGAATCGAAAAACAGAATGTTAAGAACACATGAGGCTATAGTTGGGTTTTAATTTCAGTATTTTATAAATTCAAGAATATTCCACAGGGTGTGGTGACTTTGAGAAAAAATTACTTTTTGATTGGTACACCCGGTATACAATAACAATGGACAGCCGGAGTGATGACGTAGAAGTGTCAATTTTTATTGACATATGTCATGTCAGAGTTTTCCAAACAAACGTTGTTTAGTGTGGCAAATTTGTATTTTTTATTGTTTTTTTTTTCAGTTTTTACAGAGAATATTTCCGTTTTTTGCAATATTTAAGTATTATTATAGTTACTGCAACAATTTTAGAAGGTTGTGTAAATAATAAAGCATGACGTTTTATATAAATAACAATAAAATGTATGTCTCGGTGAAGTAAGGTTACAATTTATTTGTTTTTTATAAATTTTAGATATAATATTTTATTTTATTTTTTAGATTGAATACTAATAAAAAAGTCTTGAGATTCGGTAAAACCTTACTTTTCAACGTGTTTACAATCTTTGTTTGCAAGTGATCATCATAACACTGAATATAGCCGCAGTTGGCTGTGACGTCACACTCCGGTCGTCTATTTACCTGTCTAGCAACAATATTATTAAACGAAAATGTTCAAAAATATATCGAAAACAGGTTTAGGAAATATGAGACATAAAAAATGACCAATTTTTAAGGTGATACGTTAATTTCTTGGAGAAATGTAGATATACATAAATACAATAAAGATAAAGAACAGATTATACGAACATACATAATATACCCGAACAATACATACTGTTTCAAATATTCAAAGATAAAGCGATTACAAAAATTGAAATTCGGCATTCTTCAATATACATTATACAATAACTCACACACAGCCAACGGAATTGACAATGAGAGATACCTTGAAAACAATAAAGCTCTGTTGTTATGGGGCAGAGAATAGATAATAGGTAAATATGATTTATATAGGTATATATAAAGAATCCACTACACCAAAATGTTGATATCCAAACAACATACACTGTTTCAAAGCGTTTTAATAGTGAAATACCTGTAGAATATTTAGTTCAATCTTTGCAAATGGAATTTTGTTTCGAAATGCCGCGATGGGGCCCTTGAATGTCGGGGGCCCCTTGAATGTCGGGGGCCCCTTGAATGTCGGGGGCCCCGTATAATTGATACGGCTGATACGACGGTAGCTACGCCCCTGGCGTTAAGTAACAATGTATTTTAAATGGGATTTACTTTTTCGCACTGTTTGTAACTTTCGAGTTGTCATGGTGACAATCCTTAATTTTCGCGTTGTCATGGTGATGACAATATGAGCAATGAATTATAACAAGAGTTTTGACAGTTTTGTGGTTTGAAAGTAGTTGTAATTTTTAAATTTCAAAGTTCTAAAAATTGTAGAATAGAAGAGTTACAGCTTTTTTTATTTGTTTATCGTAGATAAAATATTGTATGAAACTGTGCGTGAAGTACTTTTTGCGAACTCGCTCCGTTGTCGCTCGTGCTCTAAAAATCGCGTGCGATCGCAAAAAGCATACTTCACGAACTGTTTCATTAATAACTATTTTAGCACTCCATTGGAGCGTTAAAAATGCTACTTTATAGCACTAGTGCTTTAAAATTTTAAGGCACTGCAGTTAAAAGTGAATAGTAAAACTTGCACAATTTGAAAACGGTGGTTTAAAAGGTTTTTTAAAATTTAATTTAAACTCTATTATTGCATTTTTAACACGTTTGTAGAAAAAACAAGTTTATATAACGGTATAATATTTTCGCTAAGAATTTTTAGATATTACCCTCGAGTGTAGACAACCAGTTCTAGCTTTTACGGGTGATAGGTTTCATGGTTTCAGCAATTAACAAAAATATTGTATTTTATATATTTATAACGTTTGTAGAAAAAATATTGTATGATATACGTGTTAAAAAGTACATTTTTAAGGCACTCATGTGAATTTCAGAATTCGCTTCGCTCATTCCGACTAAATATATTCTTTATATGCAAAAAATTTGAATGAATTTTGAATTAATTCGTTTTCAAGTAAGTACATTTATCAGCAATAGTCGTAACGTAATTGTTGTAAACCATAGTTTTATTACTAATTAGCTAATTAGCACATAAATGACACTAAATTCTTCACCAAAAAAATCAAGCAGTTTGAGCTTTTTTCGGTTTGGGTGGGTGCAGCTTGCCATTAACCTGCACCCCCCCACTTTCAACGCGATTTCTTAGTCAATGGTTTGAGCAACAAAATTCGGATTAGAGCAACTAATTAGCACATAAATAGCACTAAATTTATCACCACAAAAAAATCAATAAGATTGACCTTTTTTCGGTGTGGGTGGGTGCAGCTTGCATTAAGCTGGACGCCCCCATTTTGACCGAGATTTCCTGGTCAACGGTTTGAGCAACAAAATTCGGAATAGAGCAACTAATTAGCACATAAACAGCACTAAATTTTTCATAAAAAAAATCAAGAAATTTGAGCTTTTTTCGGTGTGAGTGGGTGCAGCTTGCCATTAAGCTGGACCCCCCACTTTGAACGATTTCCTGGTCAACGGTTTGAGCAACAAAATTCGGAATAGAGCAACTAATTAGCACATTAATATCACTAAATTTATCATAAAAAAAATCAAGAAATTTGAGCTTTTTTCGGTGTGGGTGGGTGCAGCTTTCCATTAACCTGCACCCCCCCACTTTCAACGCGATTTCCTGGTAAATGGTTTGAGCAACAAATTTCGGAATAGAGCAACTAATTAGCACATAAATAGCACTAAATTTATCACCAAAAAAATCAAGAAGTTTGAGCTTTCTTCGGTGTGAGTGAGTGCAGCTTGCCATTAACTTGCACCCCCCCACTTTCAACGCGATTTCTTGGTCAACGGTTTGAGCAACAAAATTCGAATTAGAGCAACTAATTAGCACATAAATAGCACTAAATCACTAAATATTTCACCAAAAAAATCAAGAAGTTTGAGCTTTTTTCGGTGTGAGTGGGTGCAGCTTGCCATTAAGCTGGACCCCCCACTTTGAACGCGATATCCTGGTAAACGGTTTGAGCAACAAAATTCGAAATAGAGCAAGTAATTAGCACATAAATAGCACTAATTTTTTCACCAAAAAAGTCAAGAAGTTTGAGCTTTTTTCGGTGTGGGTGGGTGCAACTTGCCATTAACTTGCACCGCCCCAATTTCAACGCGATTTCTTGGTCAACGGTTTGAGCGACAAAATTCGGATTGTAGCAACTAATTAGCACATAAATAGCACTAAATTGATCACCAAAAAAATCAATAAGTTTGAACTTTTTTCGGTGTGAGCGGGTGCAGCTTTCCATTAAGCTGGACCCCCCCACTTTGAACGCGATTTCCTGGTCAACTGTTTGAGCAACAAAATTCGGAATAGAGCAACTAATTAGCACATAAATAGCACTAAATTTTCACCAAAGAAATCAAGAAGTTTGAGCTTTTTTCGGTGTGGGTGGGTGCAACTTGCCATTAACTTGCACCCTCCACTTTCAACGCGATTTCTTGGTCAACGGTTTGAGCAACAAAATTCGGATTGGAGCAACTAATTAGGATATAAATAGCACTAAATTTATCACCAAAAAAATTAATAAGTTTGAAGTTTTTTCGGTGTGGGTGGGTGCAGTTTGCCATTAAGGTTGACCCCCCCAATTTGAACGCGATTTCCTGGTAAACGGTTTGAGCAACAAAATTCGGAATAGAGCAACTAATTAGCACATAAACAGCACTAAATTTTTCATAAAAAAAATCAAGAAATTTGAGCTTTTTTCGGTGTGGGTGGGTGCAGCTTTCCATTAACCTGCACCCCCCCATTTTCAACGCGATTTCCTGGTCAACGGTTTGAGCAACAACATTCGGAATAGAGCAACTAATTAGCACATAAACAGCACTAAATTTATCACCAAAAAAAATCAAGAAGTTTGAGCTTTTTTAGTTGTGGGTGGGTGCAGCTTGCCATTAACCTGCACCCCCCCACTTTCAACGCGATTTCCTGGTAAACGGTTTGAGCAACAAAATTCGGAATAGAGCAACTAATTAGCACATAAATAGCACTAAATTTATCACCAAAAAAATCAAGAAGTTTGAGCTTTTTTCGGTGTGGGTGGGTGCAGCTTTCCATTAACCTGCACCCCCCCACTTTCAACGCGATTTCCTGGTAAACGGTTTGAGCAACAAATTTCGGAATAGAGCAACTAATTAGCACATAAATAGCACTAAATTTTTTGCCTAGTCCGAACTTTATTCGCCATGGTGGGGGGTGCAGCTTAATATGGGTCAGGATCACCGAGTTTGCAGAGCTACGACTGAACCTGGTAATAACTCGGAGACTGCGGAAACGGGCTGCATCTTGTGTCGGAAGAAGCGATGATAAGTAAAATCTATTTTTGGTCACTGTCTTGGCGAATCGTTTGTATCTTATAATCATCTTTATTTCCATCATATAAAAGAGACGAAAAAAAAAATGCAATAACAGTGAACAAAGATGGCTCGAGTTTCTCACTGAGAAATAATGCAGTTTCGCTAGCTAATTCAGAAGGTTTCAAGTTATTGATGTTGTCTCGCTTCCTAAAAAAGCATAGAGAGCAAATTCTCTGCAATGACGTCACCCTGTATGAAACAATGTCTTCTGCTACGATATTCATAAAATCATAGAATTGGGATGCAGCCAGTGCAGCATGTATGAAGGCTATATCTGCATCTGATTCATCCTGGATACTAAAACTTTTTTGTTCTACATTTTACGATAAAAAATAATAGGAATAAAGTTATAGATTATTTAATTTCCTACAAATAATTGTGGGAGAACCCACCTCCTGTTCCAAAAAGAACGGCCGGGGTGCAAGTGTGGCGACCCCACACACTTAAACTTAAGGGGGAAGTCTACTGTGACAAGGGAAAAAACAGGCCGATTTTCCGGATTTTTTTTCTAACAAAATATGACTCGTATATACATTAAACTAAATTAAACCGTCATCTATTATATATTCAAGTATTTGTAAAAAAATTTTTAAGTCGAAATATTCAAAATGGCCGTCGTGGCACTCCTTCAAGCGCAGGTCCTTTTTTTTAGGTGCCCAAACGGTGTACATGAAATCTCACGTCTGGGTGATCTGAAACAAAAAACAAAATATGGTTATCATCTACATAGTATTGACTGAATATCGTCTGACGGAGGATTTTGTCGACAAAAAATTTTTTTGCCCAAATTTGATGTTATTATTGTTTATAACAATTAAACAAAAAACGATATCAAAAAAATCCTCCGTCAGACGAGAGTCAATACTATGTAGATGATAACCATATTTTGATTTTTGTTTCAGATCACCCAGACGTGAGATTTCATGTACACCGTTTGGGCACCTAAAAAAACGGACCTGCTCTTGAAGGAGTGCCACGACGGCCATTTTGAATATTTCGACTTGAAAAATGTTTTACAAATACTTGAATATATAATAAAGATGACAATTTAATTTAATTTAATGTACGAGTCACATTTTGTTAGAAAAAAAAATCCGGAAAATCGGCCTGTTTATTCCCTTGTCACAGTAGACTTCCCCCTTAAGCTTATACTACCCCCTCCTCTACATCAAAATAATTAAATTGTGCCCATTGAAAAATACAACCCTCAATGTAACTTTTCAATGGGCTAGCACATTGGAGTTTATTTTAATTGGCGATCATTTTTTAAAAGTATTAGCTGGTGTGTTAATTTCTTTTGTTAGACGGTGGCCTCAACCTTTCCATCATACCCAAGACAGTATTTATTATGATATTAATATTGAATTTAATTCTTGTCATAATTAAATCAATTTTTAGGCGGTTGTACAAACAGAATTTCATTTTTAAATCACACATATTCTGGATGCAAGTGCCAGGATTCTAAATCCTGTGAGAAATTGTCGTCGTAGCTGTTTACGTATTCTCCCCTTGGATTGCAGTGAATGCAAATGATTGCCTTGGGCCTCTAAATCTTCCAAACGTTATCTAGTTTTACACCCTTGGGTAAATTCGACACAACTACATTTGGCTGGGCTCGATTTATTTGTGTTTTTAATTTCGCGTAGATATTTATTTGTTTTGGATTGACACCGTTCATATTTCGGATACGATATATGAGTACTCCGAGTATATTTTGTTAAGAAAACAAATTAATTGCTGGCACATGTATCTTAAATCGCACTTATGCTCGGTACACACGACAACGATTTATCGTAGCGATGTTACTGTGCAGTTCGTTGGTGCAGTTTATCGAACATCCATTGAGTGTCCACACGTCTCCAAAATATAGGCTGTAGCGGGGTAAGATGGTCAAGACTGCCCCAGCAACGATAACCCCGCGACTTGTGAGTTTGATAAAGCATATAAAAACATGCCTTCATATAACTTTTTAGCTTCACAGAGGCCGTAGAACCTCTTGAATCGAAAAAAGTAGCTTTTTTGAACTTTATTTTTTCTGAGCGCAATTTTGCTTTAAAAAATCTGAAAAAATTCAAAAAGATGTATCGTTTGAATCCAAAAGAGCCTGATTTTTTCAGATTTTTAAATTGAAAATCGGGCATAGGAAAAATCATTGAAACTTTCAATATTTTTTAGGTTACCTACTTTAAGAGTTTTTGGCTAACTTTTAAATAGCAATTTTTTGTGTATGTTTTTTCTTTTGTTCTTTTGAATGGCAGAGACAGAATTTTTAATTTCTTAGCGGACAGGAAGAAAAAATTGAAAAAAAAAGCCGTCTTTTAGCAAACTAGACATATTTTACCAAAAAATATTAAACAGCTAATAATAGGGCAGTCAATGAGGGTATGTGGCTACGAATTCCATTCTACTATATCGATTTACGTGATATTTTCACAGTAAGTAGGGAATAGCCCAAGAAACAAAGTCTACCCTATGCCGATGTGTGCTTTTGTCTTGGGGGCGGTTCCCACCTCTTCTCGGGGGTGGAAAATTTTTTGCTTAAATAACTACGGAAGTTGCTAGAAAACCTAATACTAAGCAAAAACTGTTCTATAATTTTTTTTTTTCGAAAACTCAATACTTTTTGAGTTATTCCTGGTTGAAAATTGGCCATTTTCATTGAAACATAACACCTTTTCAAACGGTTTTTTGCGAATACCTTAAAAACTATGCAGCCAACTAAAAAAACTATATAAAACATTTTTGTAGCTTATAAAATAACAAAGAGATTCTTTCCTTTATGAATCTTCTAGTTATAATACAAAAGAGATATGGTAAGTGAAAAAACTTGTTTTCTTGGTGCATGCTCAAATCAGTGTATTTAACTTGAAATAACAGAGAAACGGTCAATTTTAGGTGTATAATGCTACCAATAACTTTTGTTGTGTTGAAAAGACCTATAAATTAAGCAATATTAAATGTTGATTACATTCAAACTATGCGAGATAAACTGTAAAACATTTGATGACTAACGTATTTTAAGAAAAAAATGATAAGTATATTTAACCCCTCATCCACAAGAATTTAAATGCATCGTTTTCCTTCTACAATACATTTTACTATAGTGTTCTTTTTATGTTCAAAAAGTTGGGCGGCTTTAAAATGAATGGTTCTTGAAAAATATAAGATAAAATTATTAAGCGCGTTTTTAAATATTCTTAAAAATCTTCCTATTTCTCCATGTAACTCGAAAATGATAAGAGATGCCAAAAAAAAGATGCCATACAAAAATGTAGGTTTCTTCTAAACATTTTGATTTTATTTTTTATAACAGTATCTCTTATCATTTTCAAGTTACATGGAGAAAAAGGAAGATTTTAAAGAAAATTTAAATATGCGCTCTACAAGTTGATCTTATTTTTTTCAAAAACCATTCATTTTAAACCCGCTCAACTTTTTGAACATAAAAATAACACTGTAGTAAAATGTATTGTAGACGGAAAACGATGTATTTAAATTCTTGTAGATGAGGGGTTAAATATACTTCTCAATTTTTTCTTAAAATTCGTTAGTCATCAATTTTTTGCAGCATATCTCGCTTAGGTTAAATGTTATCGACATTTAATATTGCATATTTGAAAGGACTTTTCAAGCACAATAAAAGGTATCGGTTGACACCTAAAATTGACAGTTTCTCTGTTATTTCAAGTTGAATACGCTGATTTGAGCATGCACCAAAAAAACAAACTCTTTTTACCTTCCATATCTCTTTTTATGTTATAACTAGAAGATTGAAGAAGAAACAAATCTCTTTGATTTTTTATGAGCTACAAAAATGTTTTATATAATTTTTTCAGTTAGATGCATTGTTTTTAAGGTATTCGCAAAAAACCGTTTGAAAAGGTGTTATTTCAATGAAAATGGCCAATTTTCAACCACGAATAACTCAAAAAGTATTGAGTTTTCGAAAGAGAATTATAGAACAGTTTTTGCTTAGAATTAGGTTTTCTAGCAACTTCCGTAGTTGTTTAACCAAAAAATTTTCCACCCCCGAGAAGGGGTGGGAACCGCCCCCACGACAAAAGCACACATAGGCATAGGGTAGACTTTGAATAAGCAGATATTTTCAGGCCATTCCTAAATTTTCATTAAAATCCATGCAGTAGGATAGGATTCGGAGGTAATAACCTGTTCTTGCTCTCATTGACTGCCCTATAATAGTTTGAACAAATTATAAATAAATATCTGCTGAAACATTGTTTTTACTGCTCATAAGCATAAATCATTTTTTGTTAATCTGTGCTCTTGTTTTTGATGTTTTTGAAGTTCCTTTTATATTCCGTTTTTATATAGGTACTATGTATTTTTGACTTGCTTAAAACAATATTTGTATTTGTAAAGTAATTAAATCAGTCAATCAATCAAAATCAAAAGGCTGGAGAAGGAACAGAATGATTGCCCCAACTTCCGTCTACACACTACGATAAAACTGTGCAGCCGCGATCGACAACGATTTATCGAATAAATTTTGTTCCTGCCTACCGATCGTTACTACGAACCAAAAATCTGTGTCGATTTGTGTCCACACGTACAATAAACTGCACCAACGAACTGCACAGTCACATCGCTACGATAAATCGTTGTCGTGTATATCGGCCATTATACTCCTAATTATTAGAAGTGAGATATCCATATTGATGAAATATGTATATTAGTCCTGTCGCCAGTGGGGGTACAATGGCCTCCTTAATTCAGATGGACTTAACTAAGTTTTTTTTATGTATTTTGACCCGTAGAACACGAATTTTTTGGGTAACCGTCGATACGGATGTTAATAACATTGTTATAAACAACTTCGTCATTCTAAACAAAAAATGTTTTTACAAGTTTTTTCGTTGGATGCATAGTTTTCTTCATAAACGCGGTTGAACTTTCAAAAAATCAAAAAATTGCAATTCTTGCACCCGAATAACTTTTGATTGAAAAATAAAATAGCAATTCTGCTTACCGCATTTGAAAGTTCAAGTCAAATTCTATCGGTTTTGATTACTTGCATTGCTAAAAATTAATTTTTTTATTGTTAAACAAAGCTATCAACACATAGTGATTGAATGATGTTTTCAATGCATTTCTAATTTGAAATCCAACGAGTAGGCTAGTGATGTTAATTACAGTTACTTTCGAGTAATCGTTACAAATCGTTACTTTTGTATAAAGTAATCATTTACAGTATTCGTTACTTTGATTACTGTGATTACTTTTGTTACTTTTGTATTTGAGTACCGGTAATCATATCGAAAATCGTATTTCTCAGTAGGTTGGTATTTTGTATAGGTATTCCCATATTCCGATATAACAAGTAATCATGTACAGTATTCGTTACTTTAATAACTATGATTTACTTTGTTACTTTTGTATTTGAGTACCGGTAATCATATCGAGTATCGTATTTCTCAGTAGGTAGATATTTTGTAGAGGTATTCCGTCACACTCATAAAATACCGGTGCCGTCCGTTACTCGCTGGGATACGATTGGTTAGATAGAAAGTAATCAAGTGTACTGGTTGTAGATACAATAGTCGTTACTCGCTCTGATACGATTGGTACGAAGTAACGAAGTAATCCAAGTAATCCAAGTAATCAAAGTAACGATTTGCTTCTGTGTATAGTAATCGTTACTTTCGGTATTCGTAAGTAACGAGTACTTTGTTACGAATAGTTACTTTTTCAACATCGCTAGAGTAGGCGCGCATAAAGACAATTTTTACGTACTAGATTACGTACATTAAAACGCATGCATTGGGCACGGGAAACAGTATGTGTTTATGGCTTTGTTTAACAAATAAAACTTAATTTTTAGCAATGCAAATAATCAAACTTGACTTGAACTTTCAAATGCAGTAAGCAGAATTGCCATTTTATTTTTCATTCAAAAGTTTTTCGAGTTGAAAAATTGCACTTTTTCGATTTTTTGAAAGTTCAACCGCATTTATCTCGAAAACTAGGCATCCTACGAAAAAACTTGTAAGAATATTTTTTGCCGAGAATCGGCCAAAAAATACAAAAAAATGTTTTGTTTTGCGAAAAATATTGTTATGTAATTCCTTAAGTTCTTTGTTTATAAAAATTTTATCGACATCCGGATCAACTGTTACCCAAAAAATTCGTGTTCTACGGATCAAAATATATAAAAAAAACTTGGGTATGTCCATCTGAATTAAGGAGGCCGTTGTACCCCCCTGGCGACAGGACTATATCTGGAATATCTGGATACGGGTAGGTATTCAAAATTATCTTAAAGAAAGTATTCAATAGAAGTTATGCCTTAAAGATTGTGTTACATATTTTGAAATATCTAAAGTTAAGACGTGTAGAAAATATTATTTTTTCAACCTTAAACTTCGTCAACCTCACATTAATTAAATACAGGCACAGGCCAAATGTGTATCATTAGAACATACTGAATATTTTATGTCTTTGGTAAAATCACACTGTGGTTATTGTACCGGGTGTCCCAATAAGAATGGCTCTCGCCCATATCTCAGGAACCTTTATAGTACAGCTTTTTTTTGTGCATATTTTTTATTACTATTGTCAAGGTCAAGACTGACCAATAGATCAGATTTTACTCTTTAAAGAACTTAAAGTATATCTACAGTTAAATCTAAATAATCATTGCTTTATATAAAGAGAATAACTAGCATTGCACACAATATTTTTTTCTTTACTCCTATAATCGCATCGAAAACGATGGGCAACAATTTGAACATTTAGGTCATCACTGAGTAGTTGTTTTTATATATTTTATAGTGTTCTTTGTTTTATTGTGGTTTTAATTAATTATATATGTTGACATCTGGAAAACGTTTCTTTGTTTTTTCCATAGCACACTACTTTTCCTTACCGTCTTTTACCGGTGATAGTAACAGTTATGTTTAAAATTTACACGTTTCTTAAGATATCTCGAGATACAAAAAAGGTATCGACATGCGGTTTTCGCTAATTTGTTGCTAATTCGGTCTAATATTGTAATACAGGATTAAAAATGCATACTTGATGATGGAGGGAAGTTGCCAGGAATCGACAGGAGTGGCGACTTTTTTGCGAGCAGGCCAAGATCCACAACGGATTGTCGAGCCACTTAGAATGATGACTTTTCCAAAATTTTCTTTTTTTTTGTAGGCCAAGTACTTATCGGACCGCCCTAATACATATATGGTCTCTTGTAGTTGTTTCATTAATTTTGTATGTATGTTAAATTAAATAATTATTATAAGTGAACGTTTAGTCATATAAATTTAAAATTTTCTAGATACCTAATTAACGATTTCCTTATTTTAGTTAGTGCCGCTTTAATTAGTTTAAAAAATATTGCATTTAAAAAAGACATTTATAAATAGAACGAAAACTATATATGTATCTATTTTAATAATGCTGCAACTTTATCTATCATTCATGGCGCCAGTTTTTTCATTCAGAATCACGGAGCACAAAAAATGTCGCAATACGCTCCACCCGACCTCCCACGGCTATCTTTCCATCACGTTGCACCACAAATTAATCTCATCATCCTTCACATAAAGTCTGCGGTGAGCCTCGCATCACTCACACTGTCACCTAATTGTGGTACGGACAAAGAGCCAATTGATTTTATAATCTTTTCAATTTACTACATGTTATTGGTAAGACACAATAGAGATGGACAAGGTAGATAACTGAAAATATCGACAGCACGCTGAGTAAAGTTACTACGTGGCAGTATCGATAAAAAAATATAAAGAGAATACAAAAGGTTTGATGAATAACGGCGCCTAGTTGTCAATTCATTGAGCGAATGTTATTAGAGGCTCACGGTTGGGCCTTTTTTCGGTTCTTTTTACAAATTTGGCTAACAATGAATACGGTTTAGCAAAAATCTCTAAAGATAATTTTTAATGAGAAATGTTTTTTTAATTGAAATTGTTAGAAAATCTCAACAATATTGAAATTATCATCTTACACTTACGTCAGTGTTATAAAAACATTTACAAAATTTCTGTTTATTGGTATCAAAAAAGTGTTATTATTGTCGTGCTTGTAGTGATTCTTGATTATTATTATTAAATATATTATATCCTACAGAACTGCTCAACTATAACCATCTCCCTGTACAACTTAAATCTGCAACATATTTCTCCAAGTTCCGTAAAATGACAAAAGCCTATCTGTCTGAAAGACCGTATTATTCAGTACTATTACAGAATAGTTTCTTAGTGAATAACTATGAAATTACAGTACCTTTACGTAAAAGTAGTATTTTTTCTATATTTGGGTATCATTATGTAGCAGCTTAACTTATTAGACTTATTAGTTCAAGGTTGATCATTTGCAATTTATTTAAATTTTGCAATATATTGTTTTTGTTTTACTTCATTATTTTTTAAGTATATTGATGATTTACGTAATTTTAGTAAATTTATTTGTTATTGTTTCTTTTCTTGCTCTTTGTAAGCTTTGTCTATAAAATTGTACGATTTTTAATGACAATAAAGCATATTTCTATTCTATTCTAATACAAGATCACGACAACATTCAAAAGAATTAATACATTGAGAATATGCACCACAATACATATGCACCGACAGAAAATGCGAAAGAGGAGGAAAAATATCATTTCTACTACACTATGGAAGAAGAACTAGAAAAAATACCAAAAGAAGATGTGATATTAATATTGGGCGATTTTAATGCATAAATAGGAAAGGAGGATTATATACAGCAAATAGCAGGCAAACATACAATACATGAGAAAACGAATGACAACTAGCACAGAATATGCAACATGGCGACAGGAAATAATATGTCTATCAGCAGTACAATGTTGAAGCATCCAAAAAAAAACCAAAGTCACATGGGTTTCTCCAGACCAAAAAACAGAGTCACAAATAGACCACATATTAATATCGAAAAGAAGACAATCAAGGATAAGAAGAAATATGGGGTGACATTAAAAAAGCAATTAACCACACGGCCGGCAAATACCACATTAGGGACGAAACAAATTACAAGAAAGAAGGACTGGTTCAATACAGAATGTAAAGAAGCAGTTGAAGAAAAAGTAAAAGCACGAAATCAGTGGATACGGACTCATAAAATTGAACATAGAGACATATAAGAACAAAAAAGAAAGGAAAGCAACAAAATAATATGAAAATATAAGAGAAAATTCGTGGAAAGTCAGTTGGAGGAAATTGAGGCGGAAAGTAAGACTCAGAACACCAAGAAATTTTACACAAAAATCATAGAACAGAATAGAGGTTTCAAACCAAAAGTAAGTGGAGTTAAAAATAAACAAGGGCAAATAGTAACACAAGATCAACCATATTATGGAAGTGTTTATGGAACACTTCAAAGAGTTACTGTCAGAAAACCAAACAGAAGAGATTACAGAAATGGAGGAAGAGTGAAAAAATAATGGAACGAATGAGCCAACACTCGAAGAAGTAATCGAAATAATTAAAAATAAGGTGCATTTTTGTTAAGAATATTTTTTTCGATCAAATATTTACTTTTTGAGTTATTTACGAAAAACTGTCTGAAAACTTAGTTTTTATGTCGAACAATGAACATTTTCAATTGCAAATAACTCGAAAAGTATTGGCTTACATAAAAAACTTTATAGAACTAAAGTTACTTATAATCAGTCAATTTATCCATTACCGGGCTTATTTTAAACACGTTTTTTCACCCCCGAGAAGGGGTGACTGTCACCCGCCAAATAAAAGCAACCAACGGCACAAATTCAACTTTGAAGTGGGGGTAAGTAGAACCTAAATCCAAATTTTCATGCAATTCGGAGTTGGCCCTGAAAACTATACTGTCATTTACTGGGCTATATTACTGAGGGCCGAAAGTCCCTGAAAACTTCTATAATGTTTATTTTAATAAGTTACAGGGGTGAAAATAAAAGTGAAAATTTAGTGTGATTTTTAATTGCAAATATTTCATTCAAAAGAAACTTTTTATTTATTCTAAGGGACGTTCTGCCCTCGGTAATACCACAATATTTCATTCTGCGTTTAAATTTTTCAAAAATAATTATTAATTTTCACAGGATTCGAAAAAAATGAACACCTTTTATACCCATTGAAAATTTTGACAGGCGACATTTTGCGCTTTTCTCATTAACTCGAAAAGTATTGAAAAGTTGGTTAGAATTAGTCAGTTTATCAACTTCCGGACTTATTATGAACGTATATTTTTTTCACCCCCTAGAAGGGGTGAAACTCACCCCCAGGACAAAAGCACACATCGGCATAATATCACCTTTTTTTTTTAAATGTTACCTATGTGCATGCCAAATTTCATGTCGATTCAAGCGGTTCTTTAAAATTTGGAGCAAATACCGTGAGTAAATGGACTATTTGGTATTGTTGTCATCTTGGAGTGGAGTAGAAATCGAAATGCCAAACAAAAGTTAATTAAAATTGTAATATTTATTACACCAATAATCTCATACATATAAACAAAATACTTAAGGTAATCAACGTCTTAACTTCAAATAGGTAGGTATATCTGGACAAAGAAATGAACGTTTCGACTTCCACGTCGGACGTCGTTATCAAAATACAAAAATATTAATAAATTAAACAAAACTGTTGTTGCTTAATACAAAAAAATCTTCTAATTATTTAATTTAATCGGCACTCATTCAGACATTATATTATACATTTTAAAGTGATATTAAAGAAGACTTTAAAATGATATTGCCAATAGTTATGAGTTGCGGTCCTGGGACGACTTTATTGAAAGATAGTTCATTCGATTACATCGAATCAACTTTAACTCAAGAATATCCGTCACTTAAAAATCATACCATGTGATCTATTTTTAAAAACAAGCACATGCAATGGTGATAGTAAAATTCTCATGTTAGTGATTCCATAGTAAAACACGAGGATAAACCAGGAAAAAACCTCATGATACTATCCCGACGTTGTAAGTATTTAGTCTTACATTCAGTTTACTCTCAAAACTAGCACCAAATTCTGACTTTATATGTATGTTATTTTAAATTATAAATAATATTAATAATACATAATACTAAAATATAAATTATGTACTATCCTCGATATGTTATTGACATGCTAATCGTGGCATTTTCTTTCTATTGACTTCTTTTTTTAGTACGGGTAATTACGTCCTACTGCATTCTACCGAGGAATTTGCGACACAATTGGTTTCATTTAGCATAATTAGAGCCGCTTCTTTGATTTTTCTCTTTTTACTATCTGTTTCTTTCAGGACTATACTTGAATCTTTCCACTGAACACTATGTTCATTACCCCATGCGTGTTGACATATTTGAGATCTATCAAATTCTCTATTTTTAATATAAAACTGATGTTCACTTATTCTAACGTTTAATGGTCTTGATGTTTCACCTAAATAAAATTGTTCGCATTCACAAGGTATTTTATAAATACAATTATTTGTTCTTTCTTGTTAATTGTTAATTGTTAGGTTTAGTTTTAGATACAATATATCTCGATGTGCTTATTGTTTTGAATGTTGTTGAAATGTTGAATTTATTTCCTATTATTTTAAGTTTCTAGGATAGTCCTTTTATACAGTATGTCCCTGTAAGTTGTATCCATACGGAAAACTTTTTTATTATTAATTTTACGAAAAAAAGTTATTCTTCATAAAAAGCTCTGCATGGTCTAAAACCTAAGATTTAACCATCAAATATCAAATTTTTGAATATTATACGAGGTATGTCAAAAAGTTTGAATATCACTCAAGAATAAAGTAGCTTTATTTTTCACAATATTGAAAATTGCTATTATGAAAAGTTGTTTGGAATTAAAAACTATATTCTAGTATGCAATTACATCCTTCTTATTGAAAATTTTATTTTTGAAAAATTATGGATAACAACATTATTTTCAGTTATTTCAATTCAGATAACTCTTATTATTAATTTTACGAAAAAAAGTGATTCTTAATAACAGGTTCTGCATGGTCTAAAACCTAAAATACAACCATCTTATGTCAAATTTTATCAATTTTATACGAGGTATGTCAAAAAATATGAATTCCGCTCAAGAGTAAAATACGTTTATGTTTCACAATATCGAAAATTGTTATTATGAAAAGTTATTTAGAATTAAAAACTATGTTTCAGTATGTAATTACATCCTTCTAATTGAAATATTCTGAACTATAAAGGTACTTTACTTTTGATATAAATTTATCTTTTTTGACATACCTCTTATAAAATTGATAAAATTTTATGTAAGATGGTTGTATTTTAGGTTTTAGACCATCCAGAACTTTTTATTAAGAATCACTTTTTTCGTAAAATTTATAATAAAAGAGTTACCAGAATTGAAATAACTAAAAATATTGTTAGGTTATCCATAATTTTTTAAAAATTTTATGAACATATTAGAATATAGTTTTTAATTCCAAACAACTTTTCATAATAGCAATTTTCAATATTGTGAAAAATAAAGCTACTTTACTCTTGAGTGAAATTAAAACTTTTTGACATACCTCATACCCATAACATTCATAAAATTTGATATCTGATGGTTGAATCTTGGGTTTTGGACCAAGCAGAACTTTTTATAAGGAATAACTTTTTTTCGTAAAATTAATAATAAAAAAGTGTTCCATATGGATACAACTTACAGGGACATATTGTATGTGGTATTGATGTTTTCCTCGTATTATTTCTTGTAAATGCTATAGGATCCCGTTCTAAGTTGTTCTGTTTCATTCGATCCAATCTTGACAATTCCTTATTTAAAAACGATAAAGGATAATCATTTTTAAATAAAACAGATGTTAACAATGATTGTTTTTATTCCAAAAATGAACTCTCGTTAGAACAAGTAAGTTTGGCTTTATCATAATATTTAAGGATTTAATGATTCCATTTTTACATTGATGTTGTGATTTGCTTTGTAATTTAGATATCTGTTGGTGTGTGTTGGTTTTCTATACAGTTGAGTCTCATATCCAGTATGCTTCTTTGATACTAAAACATCGAGAAATTGCAGCAGTTATTATATTCTTTCTCCATTGTAAATTTTATTGTCTCTTCTTGATCGTTTATAATATTTAGGAACGTGTCTAACAATTCTGATGTATTTTTGTTTGTTATCATCAATTTTTGTTTAATTTATTAATATTTTGTATTTTGATAACTTCCGAGGTGGAAGTCGATACGTCAATAAAATCATTTTTTCAAGTTAAACTGTGGCTTATTTCCCAATTAGAATAGTTAAATAAAAAAATGTATATCATGAGTTTTTTTGATACATTCTAATATTTAACCCAGTACAAAAAATGTAGCATTATGTGGACCACATTAAACTGCACTTTCTACCCACTTTGTATAAATGCGTTTAACCATACAAATTAAAGATTTGTATTTGAGCATTTTACGTTGACTTAATATGCATGCGAGAGCAACAGATTCTATCAGCGACTCTGACTTATGTGTTTTCCAAAAGGAAAAATACCTTGATTTACGTATATCGTATTGCCATTTGTTGTCAAGACAGTCATAATTCGAGTTATCTTCTTATTTATGATACACGCAATCACATGCTAGCCCGTAACGTGTAAAAAATAAAGAAAGTGGTAATTTAATACCGTTTAGCTTCTGTGGATTTTAGAAATGAAACGAAATATTTATAAACAGTTTGTGTCATTCATATAAAAATTAACGGTTGCCACATTAGGCCAGTAAAGGAACATCGGCGATACCGTGTAATTTTCGGTGTCACCACCGAATTGCATGAAACTTTGGATTTAGATTCCTCTTATTAGGCGAGCGGCGGCAAATCCTAAAACGACGTTATACCGACCACGAAAATCAACTTTAAGGTGAATGACCAATTTTGGTCTTGATTTATGTTTTTGAGGTCGCTGAATCAGAATATAAAGTTTAATTTACCTTTATCTAGAATTGGTGGAACATGTTCAAAACTTAAATTTTATGCAAAAATGCGAAAAATCAATTTAGATGATTTTTCAACTTTAACTCGCTGTATCTTTGGTCGCTGTAAATATTTCCTTTTGAACATTTTACTGTATCATATTTGAAGTATTTAAATAGCAATGAGATCTTTCCGCGATCTTCTGTTGGAAGAACTTCTGTTGGAGTGAAAATAAAGAGAAAGATATACTCCAACAGAAGTAAGGAAAAAAGGAATCACTAAAATGTAGCTTAATGTAAGCTAATGAAACAAAAAATGTGTGGCTTCTATGTTGAGAAGCCGAAGTAACCAAAATGCTAAGAAAAAGCTGAAGTAAGAAAATACTACTTGGCAGTAGTATTATGTAGGGGGAAAATGATAAGATGCAGAGATAGATGGACTGATGAATAGACTGAGGCAAACTGAAGGGAGTTAGGCTAGCTAGATATGCAGAGAGCGACAACTTCACACTCAAGAATGGATACGGCCAATTTTGCATGCCTGTCGAAGACGGTAGCTCTCAGTAGATAGGGATGATGACTAAGAAAGGAAAATACTAAGATAAGAATAATGTACTGAAAGGAATAAAGATGAATAATTACTAAAGAAGAACAAATTAAATAAAACTAACAAATCATGGACGCCAAGAAAATGATCTTCGATCACTGTCCCAGGTATCTTACACTGCTGTCAAATATTAAATATATTAAATATATTAAATATATAAGTAAATGTAAATATAAAGGAATAATAAGAAATGATATGCAAAATAAATAAACATTTATTAAAGATAACTACTAGATTTTTGACAATCTCTGAGTTAAGCAATGCATATAATGTGACTCTAACATGACAAAAGTTATCGTTAAACATGATATACAATATAACAACAGTCCTGTTATATGTATGTACAAAATTATATACCTCTTACTTATACATAGGGTACAACTCACATGAGACTACCAAATGGTTATATAGTCTAAGAGCTAGTGAACCCTCCGACTAACGGTCGTCCCGTAAGGCTAGAAATTTTTCTAGTGATAATTCATAGCACACCAAGGCTAAAAAGTATGACCTGGCAGGCCTCAGCGGTGCACGTGTATCTACCAGGTGAATCGAAAAGTGCAAATTTTGTTGGGTAAAATAAACTTTCTCCTGTAAGGTTTAAATTTAAGTATGTGTTTAAGTAAGTCATTTAGAAGAAATGTGTACAATGACAGGCGATTCTGAAGAGCATAAGACCTTGCCAGGCGAGGGGAAAGATTAGGGGTGTTTCCTAAAATTATTCTTATTGCATCGAACAAATTTTTTTTAGGTTTTTTGAATCATTCCAAATACAAAAGGTCTTTAGTGATTTTTCTCTTAAGTTAATAGTTTTTGTTATACAGTGCTAGTAAAAAGTCCGTACCCCCCCTCTTATCTTTTGAACGGTTATACGTACAAAAGTGAAATTTGGAGGGAGGAAATAAACGGACATAAGCTCCTTAACTAGTCATGACAAGTGACGTAATAGTGACAGATGACGTTACAGAGCCACTGTGACCGATAATTTTAAATGGGACCTTATGGCAAGTGATACCTCGTTTGAAAGGTATTTAAAATACCTATTCAGCCATACTAATTTTTTTGGGTGTAGGTGGATTTTTATTTTGGTGAATAAATTAAATAAATATAATATTGTAGTTTCTCATTTAATTAACAAAAATTCAAATGTCCGCCTATGGTTTCTTTGTCAAAAAATTTGACGTTTTTCAATTTTCTAGTAGTTTTTACGTAAACTTCAACCCTTTTGACAAGTAATCATAGGCAGAATTTTGAATTTTTATTAATTAAATGCGAAACTACAATTTTATATTCATTTCATTTTTTCATCAAAATTAGCTTAAACTCAAACAAAATTAGTATAAATGAATAGGTATTTTCAATACCTTTCAAACGAGGTATCACTTGTCATAAGGTCCCATTTAAAATTAGCTGTCACAGTGGCGCTGTAAAGTCATCTGTCACTATTACGTCATCTGTCATGACTAGTTAAGAAGCTTACGTCCGTTTATTTCCTCCCTCCAAATTTCACTATTATAGGTATAACCGTTCAAAAGATACGAGGGGGGGTACGGACTTTTGACTAGCACTGTATAAGCGATTGAAAATTTTGAAAATTGCGAAATCGGCCATTTTTAACCCTAAATCGGACATTTATCTAAAAATTTCAATGTTGCCAAGGTACGTAGATATTCTTTAAACATTGATTGATGAAATCCCGAAGAGTTATTTGCAATAAAATATCGAAAACCCCTTTGGTTTTGTAATTGCTAATCAAGCGTGCGCGTCACTGTAGTATAAGTGAGGACGTTTGAGTTTGCATAAATTCATTATCTCGAGAATGGGCAAATTTCAAGAGAAATCCTCAGACAGGTCGATTTTTATTTTTGAATTAGTACTTTTTGGCATATATATAATACTAGTGACGTCATCCATCTGGGCGTGATGACGTAATCGATGATTTTTTTAAATAAGAGTAGGGGTTGTGTGATAGATCATTTGAAAGGTTATTTAATTCTCTATTCAGTAATATAAACATTAACATAATTTTTTATACAGGGTGTACAAAAAAATTTTTTTTCTATTTGTCAAATTTAATCAAAGTTAATTTAATAAAAAAAAATTTTTTGTACACCCTGTATAAATAATTATGTTGGTGTTTATATTAGTGAATAGAGAATTAAATAACCTTTAAAATGAGCTATCACACAACCCCTACTCTCATTTAAAAAAATCATCGATTACGTCATCACGCTCAGATGGATGACGTCACTAGTATTATATATATATATGCCAAAATGTCCTAATATAAAAATAAAAATCGACCTGTCTGAGGATTTCTCCTGAAATTTGCCCATTCTCGAGATAACGAATTTATGTCAACTCAAACGTCCTCACTTATACCACAGTGTCGCGCCCGCTTGATTAGCAATTAAAAAACAAAGGCGTTTCCGATATTGTATTGCAAAAAACTGTTTGGGATTTCATCAATCAATATTTAAAGAATATCGACTTACCTTGGCAACTTTGAAATTTTTAGTTAAATGTCCGATTTAGGGTTAAAAATGGCCGATTTCGCAATTTTCAAAATTTTCAATCGCTTATATAACAAAAACTATTAACTTAAGAGAAAAATCACTAAAGACCTTTTCTGTTTGGAATAGTTCAAGAAACCTAAAAAAAATTGTTCGATGCAAAAAGAATAATTTTAGGAAAAACCCCTAATCTTTCCCCTCGCCTGGCAAGGTCTTATGCTCTTCAGAATCGCCTGTCATTGTACACATTTCTTCTAAATGGCTTAGTCAAACACATACTTAAATTTAAACCTTACAGGAGAAAGTTTATTTTACCCCCTAAATTTGCACTTTTCGATTCACCTGGTAGATACACGTGCACCGCTGAGGTCTGCCAGGTCATGGTTTTTAGCCTTGGTGTGCTATGAATTATCACTAGAAAAATTTCTAGCCTTACAGGACGACCGTTAGTCGGAGGGTTCACTAGCTCTTAGACTAATACACTCTGGACCAAAATTAACGGGCCACCTTAAAAATGGGTTATTTTTGATATCTTATATCTCCTAAACCTGTTGTCCGATTTAAGTGATTTTTTTAATATGTTATAGCCTTATTCCTTGACAACATCGTTATAATAAAACTGTCGCTAAACACGTAAATTTTCATTGTATACCGGGTGTACGAATCAAACTGTGTTTTTTTCTTAAAGTTTGCATCACCCTGTGGAATATTCTAGCATTTATAGAATACTGAAATTAAAACCTAACTATAGCCTCATGCTTTCTCAACATTTTGTTGTTTAATTGATTCGCTTATGTTGGATAATAAAAAAGTTAGGTGCTTTAACAACTAGACATGTTGTTTATCAATACAGGGTGTTTTTAAAAAATGTTGTCAAAGTTTAAGGGGTAATTCTGCATGAAAAAATAATGACAGTTTGCTTTATAAACTTATGTCCGCAAATGCTTCGTTTCCGAGATAGGGGGTGTTGAAATTTTTCTGACAAACTGATGATTTATTTATTACTTTAAAACCGGTTGAGACATGCACATGAAATTTAGTGAGTTTTAATACGTAGTTATTACACATTTTTTTGGCATACAACTAAGCATTTCATATTCACCATTGGCGCGCATACGGGTAATAAGATGGCTCATATTACCCGTATGCGCGCCAATGGTGAATATTAAATTCTTAATTGTATGTCAAAAATATGCAATAACTACGTCATAAAACCAACCAAATTGCATTTGCATATCTTAACAGGTTTTAAAGCAATAAATAAATCGTCAATTTGTCATAAAAAATTCAACACCCCCTATTTTGGAAACTAAGCATTTGCGGACCTAAGTTTATAAAGCAAACTGTCATTATTTTTCATGCAGAATTACCCCTAAAACTTTGCCAAATTATTTTAAAAACACCCTGTATTAATAAACAACATGTCTAATTGTTAAAGCACCTAACTTTTTTATTATCTAATATAAGCGAATCAGTCAAATAACAAAATGTTGAGAAAGCATGAGGCTATAGTTAGGTTTTAATTTCAGTATTCTATAGATGCTAGAATATTCCACAGGGTGATGCAAACTTTAAGAAAAAAACACACTTTAAATCGTACACCCGGTATACAATGAAAATTTACGTGTTTAGCAACAATTTTATTATAACGATATTGTCAAGGAATAAGGCTATAATATATTAAAAAAATCACTTAAATCGGACAACAGGTTTAGGAGATATAAGACATCAAAAATAACCCATTTGTAAGGTGGCCGGTTAATTTTGGTCCAGAGTGTAGTACGCTTGCTACGTACAACTAAAGTAAAACCCGAAAAATATGACTAATAATATAAATAAATAGGCGCAAGCCTGACTAAGAGAAAATATTTTAATGACTTAAGCAAAATTAATGAATGAAATTGAAGAGAAGAAATATAATATACAACCGACTTGAATCGACCGAATAAATGAAGATAAGCTAATGAACACAAAATATTTGGGAAACAAGCAACTAATACAACCTAAATTTATATAATGACATGAAATCGACATAAATAAACAATGAAATATAAAAAGTAATACCTTTTGGGCAAATGCGCCGAGCTCAACGTACAATACCGCAAAATTATACATGTTTTGGGAACTTACTAAACTTATATGTACCTATATCAAAAACCAAATAAATGCAAGCTAAATCTTAAGAAAAATAATGAATAAACATAATGCATTAACCAATTGTCAGATATAAAACACAGTAGTTACTCAATTTCACAAGACTGATTGTTCCTAAACAAACCGGAACGACTCCTAAAGAGGTTGCGGCTGTATCCCCGGAAATGAGCACCAGGATGGTGCAAAACCATGCCTCCTGTAGACCCAGGTACGAAGACGAAAAGGAGCTGGAATGCCCCCAAAAAGCTTGTTCCCCCAAAGTGACTAATGGTTGGCTCTCGGTGTTGTGAGATGTTTTAAGTTTTCACGTGAGTGGCTACAAAAGCAATTTCCATTTACATACTTCAATTTCTTAAGTGTAATCAAAGGAAAGAAAGAAGAAACACGAGGAAAGTGTTTTTTGGAAATGTAAAAAAAGGCCATTAGTTACACACAAAAAAATTACTGAATACATGAAGTCTTGACAAAATTTGACCTTGGCAGGAATTTATGTGCTAATTTCTAATTACAGACGTGGATTTGGGATTTAAATACAGAATAAATATGATTTCTTTACAATAATAATAGGATACTTCTTAATGATGGAATAATTCAAAGATAAAAGATACAGATAAATAGCTAAAAATTAAGGTTAGGATTTTCTCTGAAGGAATATTACTTAAAGATTTTGAAATAATTAAAAGATATCTACTAAATTCACTGAATAAATTTACACATAAGATTTAATTGGAAAAATTATATATGTCACCATGAAACAAAGTGACAACAGGTTGTTATAAAAAATTAATAAAAAAATTGTAGTTACCATGAGACTCAATTATTTTATGCAGAAAACCCCATTGGATGAATTACTTATTTCTCCCAAATAATCCTCAATAGGTTTGGTGATCCATATTTCGAAATTCACATTTTTAACTGAAACGAGGTATTGTTAACCTCCAAACTGGACTTAAATTTGCCCCATGCCACTCACTCAGAAATTCCAACCAAAAGTGAAAGCTGTGGTTCTTTTCGTCTGTCACAAGGACGATCTCAGAACACGAAGTAATATTCACCGCTACCAACCCACGAAACTAACAAGTAGTTTTTGGTGTGTTGGGTATGGCGTCATAAAATAAATATTTTTAAGATATAAAAGAAAATAATAGTTATAAATTAGAGAGTATAATAAAGCAAATTAGAGAAATTTAATTAAGCGATCAAAAGAAAATAATTATATAAATAATTAAAGAGTTCAAAAATGATTTCGTAACGTATCAGACCGTTACAGTTTACTTTAAAAAAATGAGTGACAAACTTTTTAGTTTATAATTTTAACACAGCATTTATACATAAGTCATGAAGAAGATTTCTGGACAATTTCAAGTCAAAATATGCAGTAGGAAAAAAGATATGTGACTTTATAGACGAGTGGCACTCCTCCAAAAAACGCTTATTTCTCGAGATACTGACCACGGTGTGGTGAATGGCTAATTTTTATCATACTTTATGTTTTCAATGGTACTGAAAACTAAAATGAAGTTTATTTTGAATTTTAAGTTGGGAAACATCAAAATCGTAATTTTACCCCAAAAATAAAAAAAATAACCCACTTTTTTCTTAAAATTAAAAGTTGCACCATTTTTTTTCTATAAAACATTTTGTTCTTTGGACTCTATGTTTTAACATAAATTTGATTAAAAAGCTAAATTTCAAAATTTTTCACTCAACTTTTGTAATTAAACTTTGCAATTCAGGAATCTGCACTTTTACTTTAAAAAATTCATAACTTTTATTATAATAAGACTGAGAGATTGAAACATTGTTTCAGAAAGGTGAGAAATATATACTGTAAAAATTTCAGAAAAGAATATTAAAGTGGAACAGAGTTGTAGCGAGTTAAACGCAAAAAACGTGATTTCATTTTTTCTTTATTTTTAGAGTAAAATTGCGATTTTGACAATTTTCCCCCACATTAAATTCAAAATAAACCTCATTTTCAGCACCATGAAAAACATAAAGTATGACGAAAATTAGACATTCACCACTCTGTGGTCAGTATCTCGAAAAATAAGCGTTTTTTGGGGTGTGTCCCTCGTCTATAAAGTCACATAACTTTTTTCCTACTATATATTTTGACCTGAAATTTTCCAGAAAACTTCTCCAACACTTATGTCTTAATGCTGTATTGGTTAAAATTATAAACTAAAAAGTTTGTCGCTCAACTTGATGTGAACATGAATCTAACGAAATCTGAAGACAAAATGTTTAAAAAGTAACTTATATTTTATTCATTTCTACACTTCAAACAAATCTCATTGTTATCTAAATACTTCAAAGATGATACAATAGGGATTTTCAAGAGGAACTATTTACAGCGACCAAAGATACTGCGAGTTAAAGTTGGAAAATCATCAAAATTGATTTTTTGCATTTTTGCTTAAAATTTGAGTTTTGAACATGTTCCATCAATTCTAGATAAAAATAAACTTCATATTCGGCTTCAACTACTTCTGACAATATAAAGAAGAATCAAAATTTGCCATTCACCTATCATGCTCGCTTTTTTTTTATTTCTGATCCTCCAATTAGGGGTGTGCCGCTGGTCTATATCCTATACTTCATTATGAGACCTGAACCCAGGCTTGCTTTTACTTAAGGGGTGAAAGCCACCCCTTCTCGGAGATGAATAAAATACGTTCAAGATAAGTCAGAAAATGGTTGAATCGACTAATTCTAAGCAACTTTCCTTCTATAGAGTTTTTTCACGAAGTCAATTCTTTTCGAGTTATTTGCGAATTAAAATATTCATTTTTCAACAAAAAAAAAATCACGTTTTCAGACTAGTAAAGCAATATCACTAGATGTGTTGGGATCGGATTTCTCTGGTTTATAGATCACATTGTCTAACCGCGGACACCTTCCCAACATTTAGCAAGTAAATGCAGAGTTTATTCGGCCATATTAGTTGGCAAAAAAAAGAGAAGTCAGCTTCTACAATAGTACAAAGAAGTATATAAGTACAACGTCTACAACAGGGTGATAGACACTTACAAAACAACTTGTAGTTTTTTTAGAGGTTATAAAAACTGTACAGTTACACAACGTATAGAGCAACTATCCTAACGAAAAACAATAAAGCCCAAAAAACACTAAAACTGTCGAAAAGTGGTTTTCTAGGTCGAAAACTCCATTGACCACCTTAGAACATGCTCATGTTGTCTATTATAAACCCCGTGTAGAGTGCCACTCCTGTTACATTGGCCAGACCAGCCGCTCTTTTCAAGGTAGTCTAACCTCTCACAAAAGCGACATTAGGATTTACAAAATCCTCTTGTGGGTGTTCCATCTAAGCCTGCACCAATTTACACCAAAATTTGGCTATGGGTCCTACCCTTAACTTCCAAGTTGACCCTGTCTCGTAGGGTTATATGATCCTGGAAAGTGTTGTTTTTTAAAATTATTAAAATTATTAAATCGTAAATTTTTTTTATTACAAATAACACGGGAAATTAATATACAACCTAACTAATTTAGAGTTTTTGTTCTAAAAATGTTAATTTTCTTACAAACAAAAACACTTTTTGAAACGGTTTTTTGTGAATTACTCAAAAATTGTGTATTTTATCTAAAAAGTGACCCCTAAAAAAATATAGCTGATAAAAAAAACAAAAAGAATGGTGGATCGGTGGTCTGTAGTCCCAATACAAGCGGATAAATAGCTTAGTGAAATTTGGCTCTTATTCGTCAAAAGCCAAAATTGAAAGTTTGAACGTGAAATATGAAGAAACCAACGCATGTTTCGTAGCATACTCATAAAACCTCTTTAGTAGTGCCTGAAAAAATTATCTTTATTTTTTATAGTATTTATAGGTAGTCCCCTAAAATGCTTCAGAATGTTTGTCAAATTTCGAACAACGAATTGTATGCACGTTAGTAGATATCATTTTGAACATTTAAATAAACGAATAAACTATTTTGAATAATTTAGCGGAGTCAATAGAGAACAAAAACATGCATTATTTCGGAAAAATTCAAACAAGCTTATATTTTGCTAAAACTTTTTTTGTTAGTTTATATACATGTTAAGGCAAAAAGTTTTACTCACAGATTTAGCCGCTAATTGTTCATTAATTATTGTTTAAACAATAACAATTGTTTTGTATAAATAATTTTAAAATATCGTTGAATTCATCATTTTACTTTGATAAAATATGTTTCAATTTTGTTGTTGATTATGCTGAATCCGAATATGACATTTAAATTTAAAAATTTAAAAATTTTGAGCTCGTTTACAGTATGTTTGCGTTTGCGTAACTAGGAACCACAAGGGAAACTTTTTTATTATCAATTTTACGAAAAAAAAGTTATTCTTCATAAAATGCTCGGCATAGTCAAAAATCTAAAACTCAAGCATCAGATATCAAATTTTTTCAATTTTATACGAGGTATGTCAAAAATATGAATTTCGTTAAAGAGTAAAGTACCTTTATATTTCAGAATATCAAAAATTGATACATATTATGAAAAGTTGTGAGGAATTAAAAACTATGTTTTAATATGCAATTACATCCTTCTAATTGTAACATAACTTTATCACAATTTATTGTGATAACTATTTTATTATCAATTTTACGAAAAAAAGGTATTCTTCATAAAATGCTTTACCGAGTCTAAAATCTGGAATGCAACCATCAGATATCAAACTTTTTCAATTTTGTACGAGGTATGTAAAAAAATATGAATTTCCTAAGTAAGTACCTTTATAGTTCACAATATTTCAATGAGAAGCATGTAATTGAATATTAAAACATAGTTTTTAATTCCAAACAACTTTTCTTAATAACAATTTTCGATGTTGTGAAATATAAAGGTACTTTACTCTTCAGCGAAATTCATATTTTTTGACATACCTCGTATAAAATAATGAAATTTAATATCTGATGGTTGCATCTTAGATTCTATACGATACAATGCATTTTATAAAGAATAACTTTTTTTTCGTAAAACTGATAATGAAAAAAGTTATCAATAGGTTCCAAGTTACGCAGAGATAGGTACTGTATAAGAGCTCAAAAAAGTATTTTTAATATTTGTTATTTTTTAAGCTTGTTATTAAATGTATTTTAGGTAAGTTGTACAGAAAAAAAGTTGATGACTTTGTACAAAAAATTTTTTTAACTGATATTTTTCGGTTTTTCTATTACATTTTTTTTTCTTTCTTAATTTTCTCAAAAAGAAGTTGTTTATTTTATATCGAATTTAAGCTTCATAAGCATCATAAGCTTTAAAAACACCTATAAAATTGTAATATATATGTTCAAACATGAGTAATACCCTCTTAAAGTGGTAGTAATTCTGTAAAACTAGGAAGTTTTCAAAAATTACATTTTTTGAAACGTCTTATAATTTGAATTAAATTTTGAAGATTTTTTTGAATGAAACATAATTTAGTAAGATGTATTAGTTATGTACACATTTTTAAATCATTTTTAAACAAAGTTCATGCAAGTCTCACGTTCCGCCCACACCGCACTTATGCCCATACATTTTATTTCTTTTTAAACTGTAAGGAAGCTTAAATGTTCTTATTTCATGTCCAATTTGTAAAATTTTATTTGATCCATTAGTTAGATGATCCATTAGTTATTAAAATAACTCAACCGGGCGCTTCGCCGAACGCTAGTATACAGTGCGCCAATGTTTGTGAGAAGGGTGACTTTAGCGTTATACATTAAAAATTATAGATAGGGGCTATAGATTTAATTTTATAAAAATCTTTGTTTTTTTGTGTAAAATTTTCTGAATTTTTCAATGGTCAAGTTAGCTTTTTTCTAAGATTTATATTTTCGTAGTTATTTCAAAAAACAATTAATTTCGCAGTTCATTTGTTTATTAAAAAATGAAGCACCCACTTCTGGAGTAGAACTTTTTGATATGTTGTTTATTAATCATTTCTTAATCAAATTACAAAAAGTTCTATCTTGTTTGATTATTTCCGAAGTCAAAATCTCTATTGACTCCCCTAATTAGGGATTTATGAATTTAAAATTTAGTTCATTTTGTTTACCTTACACTTATACAGTTTCCTATTAATGTTGCAAATTTCCTTTTAATGTATTTTTTGACGTGACGGGAACAAATTTAAATTGACATACATATGCGTTATGTTTGGTTTTTAAGAGGATTAACACTTTGTACAACATGAAAACTCTTCTACAATTTTGGTAAAAAACATTCCAAGCTTGCATAGGAAATTTTAATGAAGTTCTAACAACATGAACAAAACTCACTGTATTGAAACACGTAAAATTAGATTTTTATTACTAGCAAAATAATGTTCAAACCAACACTAATTTAATTCTTTCCTCGGCCATCTACCTTGACATGTCGTGCCACAATTCTTCAATAAAAAATGTGTAAGAGTGACCCGTTTAGGTTGTGTTGATGTTATCGCCAAACCGTGCTAATTTATACACGATGTGCTTTTGTTTATAGCTGTGTTTTGTTCACAGGGGGCAGACGAGGATGATGGCGTATCTCTTACCCCGGTGAGTATATTTTATATTCAGTTTATACTACAGAGTGTCACTGTTAATTATTTGGAATATACTTGTTCCATTTTATCTTTGCCTAACCGTCATGATTCATTTTCAAACAAGTTAAATCAAAACAATAAGTGTAACGTAAGTCGATGTGTAATATCATTGATACGCACTGTCAGTGGTAATAATTAGATAATAACTAACTTAAAAAAAAAACAAGAAGTTAAACAGTAATCTCAAAAATAAACAAATAAGTTTCCATTCGACCTAACTATAACCACACTGATGTAGTATAATGACAATTTGTTGGTTAAAAAATATTACTTATCAAATTTGTGTAAAATAGGTACTTACCGGAAGTAATCAAATTAAGAGAGCAACAGTTACTCGATTTAACAATTACGTTTGAAAATTAAAATCACATACACAAATACTAAAAGTTAAATAATTTGAAAAACCAATTATCCATCCAGAAATGGGCCTAAAAGGTCTGTTAACGCTATACGTACACACATCATGTACTTTGATTTTACCCCAGACTGTGGGTGAAAAAACGTGATATAATTCAGGAATTTTTGAAACCTACCAGGTGTTGTAAAGAACGATGGCAGGAATAACTTCGACTAAAATGTAACCAAAAATTTTGTGCGGTTTTTTATTTACGACGTTTTTCATTTGTTAAAATTGCAATTATTAAAGATTTTTAATTTTGCAGCTTAGGATATTCATTTTAGAGAAAATTTTTTAATAGAAAGTTGTAGTAAATTAAAAAACTTACAATTTGAGCTATGGTAAGTTTAATTTCGTTAATACGTTATTGCAAAATAGCCTGCGAAAGGTCCAAAATGGCCGTTTTTTGCAATTGCATTATTTATTATAAAAATAACTTTTATGTATTTTTTTTAAGAATTTAAAATGAAGATCTTTCAAAACCAAACCTAAAAAAATTGTAGGGCCTGATTGGTGAACTTGTTGCTTAGATATTATAATTTATTTATCCCAAGGGGTCAAATGTCGAAGGCTATAACTTTTTCAAAAAAAATCGTAGAGAGTTAATCCACGATCCAGTCTCCTTCCAAAGACTTATATTTTCATATTGTGATGTAAATAAATGCGTATAAGATTTTTCAACCTCTTATTTCGGGTTTGAAAATAAGGGGGCAAATTTCGTTATAAACATTTAGAACTGAAGCCGCCCCTGTACATCCTATGAGTGTTTAACTTGCAGGTTATTGTTGCTGAAGACAAAGTAACGATTCAAAACAAAATAAAAATTTTCTACGACCAACTGAAGCCCAGATAATTGTTTTTGTTTTCTTAAATCGTAGCGACTTTATTTATAATAATTAAGAAATTATTTCACAGTCATTGACTAAAGAAAAATTTATATTATCTTAAAATAAAAATTATTTTAACCGAAAATTACATTTAATTATTAAAAATGATTTTTAAAATGTAGAGGAGATTTATTTTTCATTACGAATGTGATTTATTGTGTCGGTTGCCCTTAGCAACGGTTAGCAACTCATAATACATTGAATCCCGATTTTTGCTTTAAATTTTAAAGCACCGCTTGGATTGACATGAAATTTGGCAAACACATAGATAACATGTCAAAGAATAAAAATGATTTTGGGCCTTTGTGTGCTTTTGTCCCGGGGGTAAGCTTCACCCCTTATAAGGGGTGAAAAATATATGTTCAAAATAAGTTCGGAAATGGATAAAACGTCTAATTCTAAGCACCTTTTGTTCTACAGCATTTTTTCACCAAGTTAATACTTTTAGAGTTATTTTCGAGTAAATACCTTCATTTTTCTACAAAAAAAACACGTTTTTAGGCGGTTTTTGACAAATAACTCAAAAAGTAAGTATTTTATTGAAAAAACATTTTTATCAAAAATTTAGCAAATTAAAAACTGAAAAAAATGATGTATGCATGAACTCTCTAGACCTCGTAGAAACAAAGTTCTAGCTAATAAAAAATAGGTTCATATCCGTCAAATTTCAAAGTGAATTATTTCAACGTGAAATAACCAAAAAATTATGCACTTTTTGAAGAATAATCATTACAACTATTTTAAAGTGTTTAAAAAATATGTATACCTGTTTTTTAAAAAAGTTTATAACATCAAAAGTAAGCAAGTTACGCTGAAAATAAGGTTAGTCTCTTTTTTTTTGGTCAGAAAAACTCGGTAGTCTCCCCCTAACTAGCATCAAAAATGAAATTAATCCATTTTACTTCAATGTTGTTTTATTCGTGTATGTGTCGTTAATGTCTGTAAGTTTCATCGGTTCAAAGTGCTTATTTTTGAAGGGGCTGTAGTTAAGAGGACTTAACCGTTAACTACACACGCTGGCGTATTTTGTACGCCAGAAATAAGAATTCGATTGCAAATATGTTTAAAAATTTATTTTTTGACCTTGTTTATCTATCTAACCTATCACTGGAATGTTATTTACAATTGGTGTTAGTTTCGTCATAATCGGCGTTCTGAGAAGATTGTAATTACCAGTTTATTATTTGTTGTTTCCGGTGGTGGACAATATCTTCTTCTTATGGTGCCTATGGGGTTGGTTGGTGCCTATGGTTGTCCTGGGGTTGAGAAATCGGCCCCGAAGGCGGATGAATCAACAAATAATGGTCAACGGCATAAGAATGCAGAAGGCAAAGGGGAACCACTGCATTAACGGCTAATAGAGCACCCCCAGGAAAATCACCATAGAATTGACACTTCAATTGCAAACCGTTACTAATCATGGAAAGCGGAGGCCAAGATTCGGCAGGAGAGGAGAAACATGTTTATACCACGAGGCCTCTCCGGTCGTAAACATGCGAAAACCTCGTGAAGAAATCCTAAAAATAAAGAAATCTAATTTTAGAATGTGCACATGGAATGTTATAAGTCTATTTGCGGCTGGGAAACTTGACAACGCAATTCAAGAAATGAAAAAAATGAAAATAGACCTACTGGGAATCAGCGAAATGAGATGGTCAGAGTCAGGAACTTGTAAAAAGGACGGAAGTGTATTATATTATTTCGGTAACAGCACAGAAGATCCACATCACAAAAATGGTGTAGGTATATTAGTAACATCAGAACTGAGTAAATATGTGACCAATTTCGTACCAGTGTCGGATAGAATAATATTACTCCAAATAAATACTCAACCATTTAAAACTAACATACTTCAAATCTACGCCCCGACTGCAGATAGAAAATATGACGATGAAGTCGAGAAGTTGTATGATCAGATCCAAGACATCTTGCAGAAACTTAATAAACACGAAATTTTATATATTATAGGCGACTTCAATGCAAAAATTGGAGAAGGTCGACGAGGTCAGACTGTAGGCCCTTATGGTCTTGGACAACCTAACGATCGAGGACAGAGATTGTATGAATTTTGTAAAGAAAACGATATGATCATTGCAAACACCTGGTATAAACTACCCAAGCGACGACTATACACTTGGAAAGCCCCATTTGATGATGGCAGTAACCCTGAGTCTTCAAGAAATCAAATAGACTATATACTTGTAAATGAGCGTTTCCGAAATGCCGTCAAGAAAGTCACTACATTTCCTGGGGCAGATATTGGATCTGATCATCAACCACTTGTAGCAGATATTAAACTAAGGTTAAAACGAATTCAGCGACAAAAACCAAAAACCAATGTACTTAACTTTGACGATATAAACATAAAACATAACATTAAAAAAGAATTTAACAATAGAATAAAAAACATCGGAGAACAACTAGAAGATCCAGAAGAAATATGGAGTGAATTTAAAAATCAAGTTAACGAAATCTCCACAAACAATGATTATAGAAAAAACTTAATCAAGAAAAATAAATGGATGACAGACGACATCTTGAAATTGATGGAACAACGACGACTGATCAAATCTAATGAAACAGAATATAGACACCTGCAGATAAGAATAAAAAAGGAGATCAAATTAGCCAAAGAAAAATGGATGACAGAAAGGTGCGAAGAAATGGAGGATGTGATATCTAGACACGACTTGTTTAATGTGCACAAAAAACTAAAAGAAGTAAGTAACATATTTAAAAAACGAGTTCCCTCTGTGCTCGTTGACAGTAATAACAAAATTATTGTAAATAGCACGAAATAAGAAAAGAATGGCAACTGTATATATCAGAGTTGTTTGAAGATGATAGGAATAATATTACCGAATTCTACCAAAACTGTACCGACGGCCCAGAAATTATGAAATGCGAAGTAGAACACGCTATAAATAGTGCTAAAATTAGAAAAGCTTGTGGTCCAGATGATACACAAACTGAGTTGCTGAAACTAATAGAGGATGATAACATAAAAGTAGTAGTAAGACTTTTTAATTCAATATATAACACCGGAGTGATTCCCACAGATTGGCTCAAATCCATCTTTGTCGCAATACCTAAAAAACACAATGCGAGAAAATGCTCAGAATATCGATTAATTAGCCTAATGAGCCACACTCTTAAGATTTTCCTAAGAATACTTCACAACAGAATTAGACGCAAATGCGAAGAAGATCTCTAAGATACCCAATTTGGTTTTAGAAATGCTATGGGTACCAGGGAGGCACTTTTTGCGCTTAACATCCTATTACAAAAGTGCCGTGATCAAAGAAAATATGTATTTGCATGTTTCGTGGACTTCGAAAAGGCATTCGATAAAGTACAGCATGTAAAATTAATGCAAATACTTAAAAATATCGGAATAGATGACAAAGATATTCGTGTCATTAAAAATTTGTACTGGAATCAAACTGCTACGGTCAAAATTGGAGATAACTACACCGATGAAATCTCCATACAACGAGGCGTCAGACAAGGTTGCATTTTGTCACCAACATTGTTTAATGTTTACTCGGACCAGTTATTTAAAAAGGCACTTGAGAGACAGCCATATGGAATAAAAATCAACGGAGAACTACTTAATGTGATAAGATATGCAGACGATACAGTAATTCTGTCAGATAATATTGAAGGTCTCCAAATTCTGCTTGATCGTATTCACGAGGTAGGAGAGGAAATGGGCATTAAAATAAACTCAAACAAAACCAAATTTTTAGTGTTTAGTCGTGACTTGACCCACATCCCGATGCAAAGCTTCAATTAAACGGAGTCCAAGTTGAGAAAGTTCACAAAATGACATATCTGGGAACTGTGATAACGGACCAACTAGATCCAGACATAGAAATAAAACGTAGAATAGCAATGACTAAAACTACTTTTACGAAAATGAAGTCATTTCTTTGCAATAATCATCTCAGTTTAGAACTAAGACAAAGAATGGTCAAGTGCTATGTTTGGTCCGTACTTTTGTATAGTGCAGAAGTGTGGACGCTAAAAGTATCGATTATGAACAGAATTGAAGCATTGGAAATGTTGATTCATAGACGGATGCTGAAGATACCCTGGACAGCAATAAAAACTAATGAAGAAGTACTAAGGAAGGTCAACAAAGATAGAGAACTGCTAAAGACTGTTAAACATCGAAAAATGTCTTATCTGGGACATATAGTGAGGGGAAGTCGATATAAAATATTACAACTGATCATTAAAGACAAAATAGAGGGCCGTAGAGGTGTAGGAAGAAAACAAGTTTCTTGATTAAAAAACATTCGTGAGTGGACTCGGATATCAAATGCAGGACAACTATTCCATATTGCAGAAGATCAAGAAGCCTTCGCAATGGTGATCGCCAACGTCGGATAATTCTGATATGGCACGTGAAGAAGAAAATGGTGCCTATCCGTTACGGATGTTGGACACTAACATGGCTATTCTGACTTTGTTGACTGCTGCCCTGAAAAGTCCGGGAGTGGTTAAGTTAAACCATTTTCGCAGGTTATGCAGCCAGGATATTCTCTTCGTCCTGGACCTCTTTTCCCATGCACTTTACCTTGAAATATGGTCCGAAGTAGGTCATATCGTTGTTCATTGCGCATTACATGGCCCAGGTATTCCAGTTTGCGACGTTTTATGGTTACGACTAGTTCGCGCTCTTTACCCATTCTATGTAGAACTTCTTCGTTGGTAACTCTGTCTATCCAGGAAATCCTCAACATGCGTCTATAGCACCACATCTCAAATGCTTCGAGTCTCTTCAGTGATGCTTCAGTTAAGGTCGATGACTCCACGCCATATAAAAGAACGGAGAATACGTAGCACTTTAGTAAACGAATTTTTATTTCCAATTTTATATCGTGGCTGTTAAAGATTTTTTTCATTTTGACGAAGGCTGATCTTGCCTTCTCGATCCTGATCTTAATTTCTGTCGATTGGTGTCACTGTTCATTTAAGTTTGCACCCAAATAACAAAAGTTGGTGATTTGTGTTATAGGTTGTTGGTTAACTAGTAATTGACCAGGTGGTATCCTATTTTTGCTTATAACCATGTATTTGGTTTTTTTGATGTTAAAATCAAGCCCAAACTTGCTAGTTACTTCTGCCACCCTGGAGACAAGTGTCTGCAGACCTTCAAGACTGTCTGCAAAAATGACAGTATCATCAGCGTATCTTATGTGGTTCAATCGTTCTCCGTTTATAAGTATTCCCTCGTCTATGTCCGTTAGCGCTAGGTTCATAATGTGCTCTGAATATGTATTGAACAATAATGGGGACAATATACATCCCTGTCGCACACCTCTTTTTATCTTTATGTCGTCTGTTAACTGATCCCCTACTCTAACAGCTGCAGTTTGTTCGTAATAGATATTGTTTATTATACGGCGATCTCTGCTGTCTAGACCAATTTAATTTAATATTTTCATCAGTTCGTCATGTTGTATTCTATCGAACGCTTTCTGGTAATCAACAAAACACACATATATATATCACAATTCACGTCTCTACATCTTTGAAAGAGAACTTGTATTGCAAAAAGTGCCTCTCGAGTACCCAATGCATCCCTGAAGCCGAATTGTGTGTTTGTCATGTGTTCTTCACACTTTTTATATATTCTTTTATGTATAATTTTTTAAAAAGTTTTCAGGACATGGCTCATAAGGCTTATTATTCGATAATCTTCACATTTTTTGGCATTGGGTTTTTTAGGGATTGGACAATATACGCTACATATATTGAAGGTCAACGGGTCAAGAAAACCTAGACGCATTATCACTATCGTCTTATAAAAAATGAACAAGTGGAGCAACTGAATTTTGATAGTAATAATATGGCAGTTTGCTAATGCCTAGCCAAGAAAAAAAGTGAGCTAATTTTTGTCTTATATATTTTTTAGAATATGTTTTTTTTGTTTGTCATGTGTTGTTCTGTAGAACTTTCTGTCTTTTTATATTTTTAAATGTATTTTTTGGTATTTTTTTTACGTTTGCTATTTTTCTCATATATCTTAAAAATCTTTTTTTAAATTTTTAAAAATGTATGGGTTTTATAATAAACGTTTATAGTTAATGTTTATAATATAATATATAATATATATAATAGTTTATACTTTTTCCAAGATGGCAGCCGGGGGCAAGGGTAGCGATTCTACAAACTTGAACTTAAGCTTCTACTGACCCCCCTACACATTAAAAAAATAAAATCGCGTCCTCTAAAAATGCAACTATAAGAATGTAACATATCAATGGACTATTTGGGTTTCTAATCGATGCAGGCGTTTGAGTGTTCTTGTGAAAGAGCTATACGTCATGTGTGTAACTGTATACTAATATACACCATTAGGTACACTGGATTTGATTTAGATTTCAAAAGAATTTTTAGACATTATCAAATTATTATTATTTAAGGTACCATTTCCCGCTTACCTTACATTGTGGATTGTGGGTGTTTAAAAAACGCTTTCCTACATGACTTTTTATTGGGTTTAATTAACTAGTCACCATTATTTTAACAAGTTGCTTTTTAATATATGGCATTCCGAAGAAAGTGTGTATCTTAATAAACGACACTTAATTGGGGACATATTCTAATATTTTATGAGTCCGAATCGTATCAATCATGTCGCACGAAGGTTGTTACACGACCATTTTAAAAACACTTACGAATTTATCGTAACGTACCATTGTAGTTGCCATTTTCATAAATTAAATTCACCGAAGGAGGTCTTCAGCTCGGACTGTTTTTCTATTAAGAAAAAAATTAAACGATTCGCCTCCGGACATCGAGTTTTTCTCATACCAGCACAACTTTCAAGATATGTATCTCGATTATTAATTGCTGAATTATTATAACTACTATTAATTTAGTTTTTTCTTCTTTACGATTGGTATCTTATGTACTACCACGACGGTACTGTACGTTCTTAATTAAAATATTAAAATGTCTATTGGTAGTGTGTTTATCGTACAGCGTGTCCCTTGTGACAGGTGTACAGCCCTGACTCTTTGAATCACAATGTTATGTCTAAATTTCAACAATAATACATGTAAAGTATGAAAACCGTAATACTTCTATATGATGGTATCAAAACAAAACTACAGAATTGATAAATTATTTTTAATAATTTTAATTGAAGGTCGTCGGCAGGGGTCCGGACAAATAATCCCCGGACAAAAAATCCCCACAAAAAATCCTGGACAAATAATCCCCACAAATTTTTGTGGACAAAATATCCCCACAAAAAATCCCGGACAAAAAATCCCCAAGAAATATTTGCTGCCGAATAGTTATCTAAAAGTTTTCCCGAAATTTTAACAAATTTCGAATTCCAATTCCATGCTGAAAACTTCAAATTTTACATGACAAAGGAGTATGAGTTTTTTCAAAAATCGTGGAACATATGGGGAATGAGCTAAGGCCCCGTTCTCATGACAGGCGCTTAACGCGTTTTGATAACGCGCGATTACAACTACATACATTTTACTGAAGACCGTTCACATGCTAACGCGCGTTTTAGGTCATTAAGACGCGCGTTGGCATGTGAACGTTCTTCAGTAAAATGTATGTAGTTGTAATCGCGCGTTATCAAAATGTGCGTTAAGCCCCTGACATGAAAACGGGGCATTAGCTCATTCCCCATATTTTCCACGATTTAAAAAAAAACTCACACTTTTTTGACATGTATAAACAAATAAGGTTAACAAAAATATATCACAAATAAAGTTTTCAGCATGGAATTGGAATTCGAAATTTGTTAAAATTTCAGGAAAACTTTTAGAGAACTATTCGACAGCAAATTTTTCTTGGGGATTTTTTGTCCGGGATTTTTTGTGGGGATATTTTGTCCAAAAAAACTTGTGGGGATTATTTGTCCGGGATTTTTTGTGGGGATTTTTTGTCCGGGGATTTTTTGTCCCGGGATTTTTTGTCCCGGGATTTTTTGTCCCGGGATTTCTTGTCCAGGGATAATTTGTGGGTATTTTTTGTCCGGGGATTATTTGTCCTAGCTTCCGTCGGCAGCATATGCCCTTGGATTGACTGTACCAACGTCAGTTTCTTTCTTTGCTCGTGTTTCAACATTTATATGTTGTACTCAGATTATTGGTCTGATTGTCAGTTAGACAAGGCGAAAACGACGGGTTCTTTGGAGAAATATTCCCATGAGATTTTTTTGCATAATCACATTCGTGAGACATTCCAGAATAAGATTCCAGAAGTCGCCCACGCGAAAAGTGGTCCAAATTTTTTTTAATCAAATTGCAAAAATCAATATTTTCGGCCGGAACAAATTTTTTTTAGGTTTTTTGGACCATTCTGGATAAAAAAAAGGCCTCATAATTTTTCTCTTAAGTTATTCGTTTTCGAGGTAAAAGCATTTTAAAATTTAAAAAAACTAAAAATGGCGATTTTTAAGGCTTAATAACTCGGTTGAAAGTTATTACTATGAAAGTCAGAAAGTAACTAAATCAAAGTTTAAAGCCCCCCTACAAGATCCTGAAGAAATTTTTTTCATTATTTGATTACTAAGCTGTTATTTTTAAGTAAAAATAATGAGCGCCATGCACGTATTAGGCGGCCGTCCATGATGAATGCGAAAGAGATGCCATTCAGGCAGTCCAATGGCGCATCTCACTCGCACTCACATTTACAGCCGCGTCAATACGATCTTACCACTCATTATTAATAATTAAAAATAACAGCTTAGTAATAAATTAATGACACAAATTTCGTCAGTATCATAAAGGGGGGCTTTAAATTGAATTTGGTCACTTTCTGACTTTCATAATAATCATTTTTAACCGAGTTATTACGTCTTAAAAATGACCATTTTCGCGTTTTTCAAATTTTAAATTCGTTATAACTCAAACACGATCAACTTTAGAGAAAAATTATAAGAGATCTTTTCTGTCCGGAATGGTCCAAAATTGGACCAAATTTCGCGTGGGCGACTTCTTGAACCTTATTCTGGGGTGTCTCACGAATGTGATTATGCAAAAAAAATCTCATGGGAGTATTTTTTCCAACGAACCCGTCGTTTTCGTCTTGTCTAAGTGGTTCTGATACGATCTATGGAGCTATATTGCAGTGTGTTAGCTAGGAGATCTATGGGTGACGGTGGAGCAGTTCTTAGTTGCTGCTCATTTAGCGTTACGAGGTTGCACCACGTGTAGAGGCGAGCTGCTGAAATACATACATAGAATACGTTCACAGTTTCTCCTACTTGTCGTAAAGTTATTAATCTGCCCCTGTGTGATAGTAAATACAGTGGAACCCCGATAAGTCGGCCTCCGATAACCCGAAAGTCCGGCTGACCCGGACCAGTTTTCATCCGACAAAACAAACATGTTTTCACTTTCACTGAGTTTTTTACCAATAAATAAACAATACTGTATACAACTCTACGTAATTTAGATGTACCTACTGTGCATATTTATTTCATGTTTTTGCAATTATATGGAGTTTATCTGCAAGTATTGCGTATTTCATTAATTTTTACCATATTCTCCGGCTAACCTGGATTTTCGATAATCCGGATCGGCCACGGTCCCGATTAATCCGACTTATCGAGGCTCCACTGTACTCCCAACTAGTATGTCATACCTTCCCCTACTCATCATTTGCGTCGGGATACTCAAACCTAAACACCGAGGAGAATACTTCCACTAATACAAAAACCATTGGAGGAAACCTATGAACAAATGGATATGCAAGTGGCAGACGGTGGTGCGTGGCCCAAGAGAAAAAGTGCGTCTCAAGCAACACCCGATGGAGGAGAAAAACCGGAGAGGATTATAGTCTTAACGGAGTATGGGGTTCCTCTGGAGGGAAGAGCTGACCCGTCTCGTTGGTAGAAAAATGGGCAAATACTTCCAAAATGGGCAACCATCTACTATGGGCACCATGGGCACTAATGGGCAACCATCCAAAAAATAAAATAATGATAAACGGTAAAGAAGTAGAAGAGGTAGGCAAGTTCACATATCTGGGATCTGTCATGGAAAGGAGCGGGGGATGTAAAAAGGATATACAGACGAGAATAACAAATGCTCTACACTCTACACGCATTCAACGCTTTAAATAGATTTTGGCAAACAAACGAAATATCGGAAACAACAAAAATTAAAATCAAAAATGAATAACCATTTTCAATGTTGTTTTATATACCATTAGATTGAAAACTTAGTCTTTTTTTTTATTAAAATCTTTAATAGTTGCATTAAAAGTATACTGCTCTATGGAGCAGAAACATGGAAACAGGACGAAAATACAACTAAAAAACTACAAACATTTGTAAACAAATATCTAAGAAAAATGCTGAAAATATACTGGCCAAACAAAATATTTAATACAGAACTATGGGAAAGGACAAAGCAAACTAACGTATCTACTACAATCAAGGAAAAAAATGGAAATGGATCGGTCACACTTTAAAGACCAAAACAGCATAGCAAGACAAGCACTTGAATACCAACCAGCGGGGAAAAGAAAGAGAGGCAGACCAGACAACAGATGGAAAAGAACAACAACGAGAGAACACGAAAAAATTGGACTAGGATGGGGCGAAGTCAAAAAGAGACCAAAAGATAGAAGAGAGTGTAGGGAATTAGTTCACAATTTATTCAGAGAATAAAAACAAAAGAAGATGCGCTGTCCCGGCCAGACAGCAATTTTACACTTTTGGCCAAGAAACGCGTAAGCGCCCAATACTCCACAAGGAGGGATGGAACGAGAGAGAGAGAGAGAGAGAGAGAGATATCTTTATGTAAAGTATGATTTGTTAAGAGTTCAATGACATATATATTCAAAATCTTGCCGAAAGCTAACAATTCTGGATTATACTTATGTATGGCTTGTGGTATTTGACGGTAGATCTTCTTGATGTCGGATGGTACAGCTGTTGACTTGTTGTAGACCTGGTCATATGTTGTGGCCTCAGGTCCCTGCAGCTACAGTTTTGGTGGTGTTGGTCGTTGCAGATGTTGAGGTATCCATCATGGCCTGTCTTGTAGTGGCATTACCGGTGATGAAGGCTTAGGCTCACAAAGAGGGAAATGTTTGATTTATTTCCAAAAACTAGAACACAAGCTGTGTATTAGATTGACATCAAGAAGAAAAAGTACCCTGCCATTTTTCTAAAAGTACACCAACGACTTGATAAATAATTTATTCACCCAACCACTTGCTGAAAGAAGACTAAAGAGAATATGGCCAGACGACCTACCACAATAAAGAATAATACTTAGAGAACCGTCACTGGATGGTACCTAATTCACGTTAATTTACTTTCAGACTATTTACTTATTACTTTGTGTTTAGAGTAGATTGTAAAAATGCAGTATATAAAAAAAAAGTATTTAAAAACTAGCAGATGGCAAGGGGTAAATTAAATGGAATTATTAATTATTATCTCTTACTAAATCAAAAATGAATAACCATTTTCAATTTCGTTGCAACACGAAACTACAGCCGCATCATATTCTAGTTCAATCAGAGAGTGCAGCACACACCTCTACCGGTTTCGAAACTTATTAGTCTCTCATAGGGAGGTACATATGCTGCTCTCTCTGGCCCAACCAGGACAAACCCCGGTGTGCAGCCACGGATTGCAACGAACGAAACGGCAGGTATGCCCTAGCGGCAACTGCTAGCAAAAGACTAAGTTTTCAATATAATAGCACATAGAACAACACCAAAAATATTACTCTACATCCCACCAGATTGAAAACAATGGGAACCTTCTCTGGTTACACCTCCGAGGCTTCTACAATTTGCAAGCCTCGGAGGTGTAACCAGAGAAGGTTCCCATTGTTTTCAATCTGGTGGGATGTAGAATAATATTTTTGGTGCTATCTATGTGCTATTAGATTGAAAACTTAGACTTATTCTTACTAGTTAAATTATCTGATTTCTACGTGCATATTGATAGGTAAAATAAAATATTGAAAATGTGAAATATTGAGAACATGTGCTTTTGTACATGGAGGTTAGATATAGAAAAAATGGTTATAAAAAACTGTGAATGTAAGAATATAATGCATACAATAAAATATGATGAATTTTTTACCCCAAGAGATGATTCTGTTGAAATAAATGAAGGTATTATCGGCTTATCTCTTTAAATAAATTAATTTTAACATTGTGAGGAATATGGAGGTTGTCACTGTCATGTCATCGAAATTTGAAATGACAACGAAGTAACCATGAAATAATGAACATAGAACATAAGATTAGAAGATCAGATGTTAGAATGTAAAGGGAGTTGCCTATAGCAGGAAATATAGAATAACGAAAGAGGGCGCCAAACAAGTTTTTAACGGGAAAACAACTTAAAACAATTACAAGAAGATTATTATTAAGGATTTATTAAGGAAAATAAAATAAAATAATTATTTGAAAATAAAATAATAAAGATGTGACGTTTATAACGTTACAATATGAACTTTTGTATTTGATCATTCAGGGAAAATCCAAGGGAAACGTGGTCCTGGTTGAAGAAGATTATCATGGTTCAAACATCTACGACGGAAAATTGATCATTATTCAGAGTTGCTGTCAATAAAGTCACGATAGTGAATATAGTAGCCAATATGATCAACGGTCGATATCGTTTAGGGAACTAGAAAAAGAAGAAACGGATTGAAATTTTATTATCGTATTATTTCTATCCAAAATATTTGCACACATATTAAAAGCATACGCTAATACCGATTAAGTGTTTTTTTAATTGGACAACCATCCATTATTTCTATTACAATGTTAATAAAATTGTTAAAAACGAAGATATGTTAATTATTCTTGATATCTAAATAAGTAAAACATTGGTAGTTGCTCCTAGATAGTTTAAATGAGTCAAGGTTTATAGGTTTATTATTGCTAGTGGTTTTATTTTTAAATTTATGAATTCTGGGATATCAAGCGGTTTTATCAAATTTTCCAGTGGTCAAGGATTATGTCACCGGTTTTGCAGTTATTAAACAAAGGCGTACTTCACAAAAGCTTCGAATTTATACATAATATAAAACATGACGGAAATTTAGGTTATTTCAAATATATTAGTAACGTATTGAACATATGATATCCGTCCCTTATTCCAAAGAATAGGCAAATAATCTGATTTCTTAACATTAGAAATTAGAAATAACGTATATTTCTATCTATCGAATGATTTGTAATAGTCGAGGAAATGAGGCATTTTGGCTCGCAATTTTTTCGTCCAGCATGGATTTACTTGAAAGTTTCAGAGAAGGTAGGGAATAGTCCAAGGATCATTTTCTATATCATGCCGCTGTACGCTAAATCCTTGGGGGTGGTTGCCACCCCATCTCGGGGGCGGGAATTTTTTATTGTATTTTAACCATGTAAATCGATGTAAAAAGTAATTCGAAGAAAAAAATGTTCTTTACATTTTCTTCGTAAAACTAATATTTTTCGAGTTATTCGCGCTTGAAAGTAACAGTTTTTCGATGAAAAAATCGACTTTTTTAGAGGGTTTTTTGAGAATACCTCGAAAAATATGCATTTAATCAAAAAAACTGTAGATATCAAAATTGTATCTTTTAGTAACACAAACCAAATTCTTTTTCTGTAATATCTTTAAGACCAATACAAACCGAGATACGGCATTTTTCGAGGAAAACTTAAATAATCTTTTTTCAAGTATACAGCTAGCCCTTTCAAAAAATAATAATAAAAAGTTTCTAGCCTGAAAACTAAGCGACTTATGATCAAGAAAAGGTCGGTACCCGCTTTTCTCTATGAAAAAATCAGTGAAAACAACCCCCTAACTACCCTCCTAATTAAAAACTGGTCTTCACCTTTCTGTAATTCCTTTTATATTTGTATTATCAATACATCCAAGAAGTTTAACTTATTTAAAAGGCCTAATTTTAGAAAAATTGGAGTTTAAAGAAAAATTAATTTTTTGGAATTTCCCATTGTTCACTTTTTACTTCAAAATATCTCCGAAAATACTGGAGATACGAAAAAATGATTGATTACTAAATTGTAGCTTTTTTAATAGCTAAAATTACCTTGTGCATAGATTTTCATTACATTGAACAGTTAGCGAGATATAGCTGTTTAAAACCTGTATTTACGAGCAAACACCATCTTATTCGAGCCCTTTAAACCCATCCTAATTAAAAACTAAGGGATCTTACGGAATTTAATTTACACAGTCTTTTAACTCTTCAAAAATTCTACAAAGCCTTTTTTGGAAAAAACTTTTTATCGCCAAAAATGAAGAAGCTATGTTTATAAAACGAATTTTTTTTTTCGAAAAATTCTGATAGTCCGCTTATGGATAATTTTCAATGTATGTATAATACCACAGAACCGGTTCGTATACTGGAAGATGACTAAAAAACTTGTATTTGTAAAACTTTGTATTTGTATTTGTACATATTTGTAAATTCGTATTTTTGTGTAAATAAATGTTTTTGTAATTCTTTATTTCTACTTTTTTTTTCTGTATAGATCTATTAAAATATCTACTTATAAAAACTGTAATGTTATTAAGGGTGGTTTTTAAGGGTTGAAATATTATGATATTATATCCTAAAGTATAAAACAATCATTATTTAACCAATCAAAACCAAATTTTACCCATATTAAAGTTTACAATGTTTTTATATAATTTTTGACAATAAGGGGTAGTTTACACCCCTAAAAATAATCAGCGCCCTTAAGCATGATATAGAATATAAAGTACAGGGTGAGATGATCCTAGTCCCAAATTTTTATGCAAATCGATACAAGCCGAAATTATTCTTTTAGGATAAGTAAATTTTTTATATATAGCTCTAACAAGAGTGGTTTAAGGGTTGAAATATTATGATAGTATATCTTAAAGCATAAAACAATTATTGTGTAACTAATAAGAACCAAATGTTGACAATATTTAAGTTTAAAATGTTATTTTATAAGTTTTTACAATTAGGGGTAGTTTTCACCCTTAAAAAACCAAAAGCGTACAACGGCTCAATATAAAAAATGAACTAGAGGGTGTAATGAGCCTAAACCCAAATTTTTGTACAAATCGATGCTGGACGAAAAAATTGCGAGGTTTTGCCATTTTTTCAGCTTCATTTCCTCGACTAGAATATCGAGTGATCAATCGACAATAGGGATATTCACAAAAAATTAAAAAGTCATTTGAAACATGTAAAACGATTAAGAAACACCCTAGGAATAATTGTCTAAATTTTCAAAAAAATTGAAAAAGCCTTTCTATAAAAAATCTTAATTAGAAATCTAGCATTATTTTAAATTTCAAGAACGCTTCTCTATTGGTTTGACGTCACTAGTTGTATACCCCAAGCGCGCGCCTTCCTCCCAGTGTTATTGTTTACCTGCTTGACGTTTCAGGTCATTTTATTTTGTTCTCTTCTTGTTTTATCAGGGTTAAAGTGGAGTTTTATAGTGAATTTGTTTAGTTTAAAGTGGATAGACTGTTTGTAAGGACATATTTTGGGTGGTACAAAAATAAACAAATAAAATGGAAGGTTTTCAGAAAGCCGATTCGTATAACCTACCGATTGTAGTGTAGATGTAACAATGGTGTATGATTTCTTGGCATCTTGTAAAGACATAAGTCAACCACAACTTTACTGAGTGTATATTCCTTATAATTTTCCATGTCTTCTTTAAGCTAAAAAAATAAATGTTTAATCCTCTACAAAAAAAATTAGAGAAAGTTGTATGCATACATGGCTACATTGACAGGTTATTACTTTATCTTGCTTAGGTGTATTAAAAATATTTTTATTCTTCTTCGTGTGTTTATTGTCCGTTGTGGACGTTGGCTATCATCATGGCAATTTTAATTTCGTTTGAGGCGTTTCTGAATAACTCGATCGATGTTTGTCCAAATTATTGGCGTAAGTTTTGAAGTCATGAGTGTCTTTTTCTTCCTGGTCCGCGTTTGTTCTCTATTTTACCTTGCGTTATCAGTTGGAGTATACGATATTTATTATGTCTCACGATATGACCGAGGTATTTAAGATTTCGTTTCTTAATTGTAAAAGAGATTTCTTTTTGTTTTCCCATTCGACGCAATACCTGTACGTTGATGGTGTGGGTCGCCCAGGATATTTTGAAAATACGTGGATACACCCACATGTTGAATGCCTCTAGCTTTTTCATTAATGTTTCCGTTATTGTCCAGACCTCTGCGCCATATAGCAAGAATGCTGCCAGCCGTATTTTTAGTGGGAGAGATATATCGCAATTGGTGAAAATATTTCTCATGCATGTTGTTAAATGTTGCTCTGTCCTTTTCAACTCTAGTTGACGAGCCATTTCGAGTTGACGACTGTTCCTAGGTAAAAAATATTTTTGAACTTAGGTATTATACATTTTCATTTCAACCAATCTTATTAATGATTTTAAAATAATATAAAGTCATAGCTATATCCACATGTAGTAATTCTGAGAAAACTAAAAAGTATTTTTAAAAAATGTAAATGCAGAAAGAACAATTACATTATTACCAAGGGCCGAAAGTTCTGGAAAACTTCTATAATGTTTATTTTAATAAGTAACAGGGGTGAAAAAAATAGAAAATTTAGTGTTATTTTATATTTCAAATATTTGATTCAAAAGAACCTTTTTGTTTATTCTAAATCTAACGGACTTTCGACCTTCTGTAATAATGTAATCTCATTCTGCGTTTAAATTTTTCAAAAATATTTATTAGTTATCTCAGGATTCGAAAAAAATTTAATTAAATTGCATTTGACCAAGATTTTGCGCCTACCCCCTTAATAAATTTATCCGCTTAGGTATAGGGATAAGTTGTAATAAAATAGTACCGCTTTACAATATTTTTCAGTGAATCCAAAAACTTTTTATGTACAATTCGCTACAAATTTAAATGATGTCTAATTTATAGGGTCTGTCAGGGAATAAAAAATACTTTATGATTATGTTACGTTAAGGGCACCAAGTCTTTTAAGCCTTCCGACAAATACAATGATCGTAAACTAGGTACTTTTTCATTTTGGTAAAAATTTTTATTAGTAACCTATTCCCTTGAAATGATAACAGATAAATGGTAACAGATATTTAGAAGTCCAAAATACGAAGTTTCCGACTGTAGTAGAATTTTTATAATTTAGTTTTTTATAACCAAGCTAATTTAAATCTAAAACGTATCATATAATTGGGTAAAAATGAGTAATTTAAAAACTTATCTATTTAGAAAAAGATCCGTAACTTACAATAAAGTGATCTTTACAACAGAAAAACTTGGTTTTTATTGGCACTTCCTTAATGTCCCTTTTAGCTGCAACAAACCATTTCTTTTTCTGTTTTAAATTGGTTGGAACGGTAATCAAAATCTTGTCAGAATTGTTTTTTGATGTATTTACACACCCAGGAACAAAACACCACTTATTTGGCTTCATTTTTACTAATTAAATACGTAAAAAATTGTGCAAATTTAAATACACTTCGCAAATAAGTACATATACAAAACTAGCCGTCGATCAAAGCCGATACGACTACTGACGTCAGAGGCCGTAGCCTCGCTGCAAGGAGCCGTTTTTCTAACCTCCAAGAAAATCGACATTATAAACTCATTTATTTTAAAAAATATACATTTTTAAACAGTTTTATGATTGCTGCGTTTTTATATACCTTATAATCTATTGAATTTAACTATATTTAAAAATTAGTGAACATCCCTATTATTTGCCTTAGCTCTACAACACTTGCTGGTTTAGTTGTATAAATTCTTCTTTGCAAGTATCCAAATAAAAATAATCTTTAAGATGCAAATGGGGTAAACGAGGAGACCGTTCAATTCTAATCCACCAATCCATCGTGCACAAAATGTCTGATCTAATTACCGCTAAACATTTACACCAAAAAATCGGCTCCAAACTTGTTTTTCAGGACAAAGACATAGGCCAGAAAATGAGTTTTATTAGTTAAATAATGTTGCTAATAATTGTTTTATGCTTTAGGATAAAATATCATAATATTTCAACCACTAAAACCACCCTTGTTGGAGCTATATATAAAACATTTATTTATCCTAAAATAATGATTTCGGCTTGTATCGATTTGCATAAAAATTTGGGACTAGGATCATCTCACCTTCTACTTCATATTCTATGTCATACTCAAGGGCGTTGATTATTATTAAGGGTATAAAGTACCCCTTATTGTCAAAAATTATGTAAAAACATTATAAACCTTAATATGGGTAAAATTTGGTTTTGATTGGTTAAATAATGATTGTTTTATGCTTTAGGATATAATACCGTAATATTTCAACCCTTAAAAACTACCCTTAATAAAATTGCAACTTTTATTAACATTTGCGAGGAATAAACGAAATATACACTCACACACGCAAACACATGAGCAGATCTTTCTTCTTTTCTGTCTTTCGATTTTAATTTGAATGGAAAAAGTGGAACATATATTATAACATATAACATATTATTACAGTTCTGTATTACATACATACATACATTGAAAATGCTGTATTACACTCACAAGCGGGATATTCGAATTTTTCGAAAAAAAAATTCGTTTTATAAACATAGCTCCTACATTTTTGGCGATAAAAAGTTTTTTCACACATGATTTTGTAAGGTTTTTTGAAGAGCTATGAGACTATGTAAATTAAATTTCGTAAGACCCCTTAGTTTTTAAATGGGTTGAATTTAAAGGTCTCCAATAAGAGGGTGTTTGCTCGTAAATAGAGCAAAAATAGAGCATTTTTATTTATTCAATTAATTATTGTCAATGTGCTAATTATATAAGCTAAGAAAAACAACGGTCTAAATTGAAATAAGTCCCGAATACTCATCAGAATCTTAAAATTGAATGTTTAAACTTCAATCTTGCATAAATTTCAATTGCACTTGACAATCGCAAAAATAATAATTTACACATGAGTTTTCAAGCTTCGAAAATGCTTATTTTCGCATTTTTCAGATTTTAAATCATTTAAAACTCGAAATCTATCTAGTTTTGAGAAAAATGACTCTTTTGTTAGGATGACTCGAAAATGCTAAAAACATTTTCGTGAACAAAAAAGGTGATGTTTTGGATATGTTAAAAAAAATTGTTCTGCCAAAAAATTTTGCATGGCACCCTTCCGATTTGTTTATAGGGGATAATTTTTAACAATAATCAGCAAAGAATGTGGCTACCCCTAGTATGTGGCTACCTACTAGTATGTGGCAACCCCCAGAGAAAAAAAACGAGGAAGACCACCACAGAGCTGGAATCTGGGAAAGCGATTAGCGCTCGAAATCTAAATGAAGTCCTAACTCAGGATAGAATACAGCGGCGTTTGGGAGTTGGACAACGTCGTACGACGTTATGAAACCGAATATATAATATATAGTTTTATTCAAAATATATCGCTATCAGTGAACTACGTCACTGATTTTACATGTTCTTTGTCGACCAGAATATCTTCTATTGGTGTCAAAACATTATAATAATTATATGACGGCTGAACTATGGCACCAACTTTTGAGAGTGAAGTGTACGGTAAAGGTAAACAAGTAAATACTGTACCTTGTTGTTTGTAGCGATATTGGGATTTATGGTCTTACTCTGACACACTTACGCATTTACAAAAAAATACATTTCTTTTAATTAATTTTCAATTGTATGTGCATCTGCAATTATTGCTATATATCACATCCTTGACTTTTCTCCCGTTTCTATACTGCGTTTACTCTATTTGCACATTTCAAAAATTAGTTTTTATGATTTGATGGAATATCGTCCTCGATTTTGCGCGGCATGGACAAATTAATCTGTTGATAAGCCAGTCCATTGACGAAGGTTTCGGAGCCATAAATGTTTCTTTCTACCAATTCCACTTTTTCCGTCGATCTTTCCGTTAAGTATTAACTGCAGTATCCATTCTCTGCTGCCTCTCATTATATGCCCCAGATATTCAAGTTTTATCTTTTTTATCGTCTTCCTCAAGTCATCTTCGCCTTGACCTATCCTGTTTAAGACTTCCCATGTTTGAAATGCGCCGAATCCATTATATTTTGAGCATTCTACGATATGACCACATCTCGAAGACTTCTAATTTGTTCATCATATGTCCAGGTTTCACATCCATATAGTAATAAAGGATACACATAGTGCAGTCACTGAAGGTGGATATGAGCTATTACCTCCGATTTCGTTCAACCTCCATTGATTTGTATGAAAATTTGTGAGTGGTTAGAGGATATCTCAGGGAACAAAGGTGACATGGTGCCAACTTGAACTTTTACCCTGGTGGTGGATGCCACCCCTTCTCGGGAGTGAAAATTATTTTATTAAAAATAACCCCATAGTTAGATAGGAGGCCAAACTCTAAGCAAAATTTGTTATATAAAGTTATTAAAATAAATAAAAACTTTGTGAGTTATTAAAGAATGTGAGAATGTGAAAAAAATGCATGTTTTTAACCGATTTTTCATAAATAACTCAAAAACTATAAAGTTATGATTACCAAAATTGCAGCTAATAAAAAATGAAATAAACTTCTTACCAGAAAAACCTTTTAATGTTAACTACAAGTGAGTTATAAACATTTGTGAAAGTACTTAGAAATATCTATCAATTGAGATCCCGAACAAGTTGATAGCATTAAAATTTATGCTCCAAAATTTTTTCAAAAAAAATGTTATCGTTTTTTTTTTAATAACACCGTTAATTTTTACGGTATCAGGTTCACCTAAAAACGATTTGAAAGATAATTCCAAGGGCTATTAAAGCACTTTGAATTTAATCTTTTAAACCCATTACTTTTTAAAAAATCAAATGTTAAATGGCCACGGTTGCATGGTTCCCGCAGTAAAGTTTAAGCTTTAAACGTTTCTATCTAGGTTATTTTTCACCCTACAGATATAGTAAAAACGTTAAAATATTTTATATAGAAAAAACTAAAATTTGGTTATATATCATTTTTTACGTATATTGAGTATTTTTGGAGTTATTAACGACAGAAAATTAAAATGACGATAATTTTAAAAATTCTAATTTTTTAAATTATATTTTTTTTTCAAATATATGCATTCTAAACCGGCGAAAATTGTTAAAATAATTACTTATGCTAATACAAAGAAATTCTTGTAAGGATTACTATAAATTTTAATTTTTATGGAAGTGGCGTATGTTTTATTTTTCACTTTTTCCTAAAAAATTCGAAAGGGTTTTCTCATTGTTATCATAACTTGCTTAATTTTGATGCTATTAACTTCTTCTGGAGCTTATTTGATAGGTATTCCGAAGTACAGTGGAACCTCGATAAGTCGGCCCCCGATAACCCGGACCGATTTTCATCGGACAAACATTTCAACAATAAAAATGTATGTATTATGTTAAAACATTTTATCTGCAGCCGCTTCTGGAATGTCTTAAAAATATCGAATTTCATTGATAAAACTTCCCTTCAATCATAATATAATATTTGAGAGATAATGGGTATCTGTGTAATTTGAACTATATGATAGTAAAAATGACTCATGCACATGGCGGCGGCAGAGCGACATTCATTATCGCAAACTACAGGCACTTGTTATTCCTTTATTTATTTTCAACTGTCTTTTAAAAAATTGTTTTTTAAACAATGGTCTTTTAAACAATGAAAGAGTCACTGTTCTTAAATTACATAAGCAGACCAGGCGAAATTATTGACACAACCAAACTGACTGAGTTTTTTTACCTAGAATTTAATAATACTCTATATCTATATTGTCTATACTAAACTCTATACAACCATAGGTAACTGTGCATATATATTTCATATTATTTTGCTTATAAGGGACTTTATCTATAAGTATACAGTATTTTATTAATTTTTACCATGCTCTCCGGCTAACCCGGATTTTCGATAACCCGGATCGGCCGCGGTCCCGATTAATCCGAGTTATCGAGGTTCCACTGTACTTTGACAAGTGTTTAGCAAGTATATTTTATAAAATGCATCGTTTTCCCGTTATTTAAGCTTGAATACTTAGATTTGAGTACTCGTCGAAAAAAATATACATTCAATTACCCATAACTCACTTTGAATTAACATTTGTTTACTTCTTTAAGTGAAGAATGTATTAAATTTTTTATTATCTTCAATTTTGGTAATAATAATTTTTTTGCAAAAGCTCATATTTTTTAGTTATACGTGAAAAACTGCTTTAAAACATGCATTTTTTTACGAAAAACTAAAATCTTTGATACTAAAACTTTGAACTAAAACTTTATATTATGACAAATTTTGCTTAAAATTTGTCTCTCTATCGATTTGAGGTATTATATTTAATAAAATAATTTTCACCCTCGAAAAGGGGTGGCATCCACCCCCAGGATAAAAGCGCAAGTTAGCATCATGTCACCTTTGTTCCTTGAGGTATCCTCTAACTGCTCACCAATTTTCATGAAAATCGATGGAGGTTCAACGAAATCGGAGGCGAAAACCTGCAGTGCCTGCACTAACATAACATTTTACGAATTTGATCCTTAGTTGTAAATTCAGCTGAGAATTGCTCACTATAGATCTAATTATTTTACTAATGTGATGAATTTAATTTTTGTCGCTCTTATGAAAAATACTTTCCTAATATTATTCTTATGCCTTTATTTCCACCAATTTTACAACATTAAAATGTGAAAACCTTGAATTGTCCATGTCTGTCTGTCCTCCCCTAAACACAACTCCTTCGTGATTAGAACAGCAGATAAAATGACAAATTAGGTGTCGAATGAGAGCTTAGAACCAAAAGATGGCATTAAAGGTTGCAAATTTGACCTCGGACTTCCGGTTCCAGAGTTGCAACCGGAAGTACTGTTTTAAAGTCGCCGAAATACTACAAGCGGTATATCGAGAACACATATACTTCTGGTTTTTATATCTCTTCATGTTAAAAAGTTGTAACCGAAAGTGCCTCATTATAGTCGCAGGATTAGTACATTTGATATACCAATCGAGGTACATTGAAAAGCTGAGCTCGAATATTTAGTTCCGGTTTTGATGTCTCATTTCCGGTTATAAAGTTATGACCGGAAGTTTGTCAAAATGACTCAAAATTAGTGAAATCCTATATAGACAATAATGAGGAAAACTGGACGAGAATTTAAGATAGATTTCCACTTCGGAAATCGTCCTCAAAATACAAATTCAACAAATTGTGTCGTAGATATTAGGTTTTCGCCTTTTTAGAATTTGGGTTCACGCCTTTTTTATGAGCCTGGGCCGTGTTTGCAGCTAAAATAATTGTAGTTAATCCCCATTGAAGATTGTAAATAACAAATGTGTATTTGTAGGGAAGATTGTTTATCGTGATAGATCTTAAGGTAATTGTTAAAGTTAACATTACATGAAATTATAATAACAAATTACGACATGTCGACAGTAATAGGAACTTTATATTTCAGATCGATCCTAAGAAATGTGTAGAATGGTATGTGACAGCGAGCAGAGGTGACTATCAAGAATTACTAAAGCTGGCGAATACAGAACCTCGACTAGTTAATAAAAAGGTAAGATGTATCAATTTATTAAAAATGAATAACAATTTTCAATTTCGTTGCAACACGAAACTACAGCCGCATCATATTCTAGTTCAATCAGAGAGTGCAGCAAGCTCCTCTACAGGTTTCGAAACTTATTACTCTTTTATCAGGAGGCACATATGCTGCTCTCTCTGACATGATCATCGATTTGTCTGAAAATTTGCCCATAGATAGCCAAAAGATAGGAATTTAAGTCGTTAGAACAGCGTTTCCCAACTGGTGGGTCGCGACCCACTAGTGAGTCGCGAGCGGATTTCAGGTGGGTCGCGGCGTGACTCTTACAGTAGCTGAATACCGTACATATATATCATCATGGGTGAGGGATGTGTCGCAAGTATGAAAAAAGATCAGAAGGTGGGTCGTCAGACATAAAAGGTTGGGAACCACTGGGTTAGAAGTATTTGAATTATATTACAAACAATACCAAAAAAGTTACATACAGTAATATCAGACTCAAAAGTATACAGGGTGTCCCGAAAAGATTGGTCATAAATTATACCACATATTTTGGAGTCAAAAAGAGTTCGATTGAACCTAACTTACCTTAGTACAAATGTGCTCGCAAAAAAAGTTACAGCCCTTTGAAGTTAGAAAATGAAAATTGATTTTTTTCAATATATCGAAGACTATTAAAGATTTTTTATTGAAAATGGGCATGTATCATTTTTGTGGCAAAAACATATTAAAACAAAATTATAGTGAGATTTGTCCACACCATAAAAAATTTATGGGGGTTTTGTTCCCTTATACCCCCCTAAACTTTTGTCTACGTTCCAATTAATTCATTGTTGTGGTACCATTAATTAAATACAACATTTTTAAAAAAATTTGGCCTCTTAGTATTTTTTCGATAAGCGAGTTATTATCGAGATGCGGCTTCTTTTTTAATATATTTACATAAAAATTGTATGGGGGTTTTGTTCCTTTAAACCCCGCAAATGTTTGTGTACGTTCCAATTAAACTATTTTTGTGGTACCATTAGTTAAACACAGTGTTTTTAAAACTTCTTTGCCTCTTAGTCTTTTTTTGATAAGTCATCTTTTATCGAGATGTGGCTTCTTTTTCAAAATATACCCAAAAATGTAAATTATAAACAAATATGTGGTGGATTCGACAAATATGCAAAATATCTCGATAAACACTGGCTTATCGAAAAAGGACTGGGAGACAAAAAAGTTTTAAAAATATTGTGTTTAACTAATGGTGCCACAATAATAATTTAATTGGAACGTACACAAAAGTTTTGGGGGGTTTAAAGGAACAAAACCCCCATAAATTTTTTATGGTGTGGACAAATCTCACTATAATTTTGTTTTAAGATGTTTTTGCCATAAGAATGAAACATGCCCATTTTTAATAAAAAATCTCTAATAGTTTTCGATATATTGAAAAAAATCGATTTTCATCTTGTAACTTCAAAGGGCTGTAATTTTTTTTGTGTGCACTATTGTATATAGGTAAGTGCGGTTCAATCAATCTATTTTTGGCCCCAGAATTTGTGGTATAATTTATGACCAATCTTTTCGGGACACCCTGTATATTAGTCCAGTCGGGATAGCATTTGACCTTGAATGCCGAGCTGCCCAAAATTTTATTTTTCTGATCTTTAGGGGAGTCAATAGTAGCCTAAATTTAAAATCACGAATGAATTCCTCCGTTACGTTAGCCGCCATCTTGATTTTAAAGGAGAACCTGTTTTGCTCAATATCTCCGCCATTTTTAACTTTTCGACGAAAATGGTAGGAACTGAAATTGTTCCAAATAAATCGTATTTATAATTATTACAATTTCTTTTTAACAATTTTTGTCGTGAGGTCGATATTTTCGAGTTAATTGTACTTACAGTAGACGCCTATATTTTTGACTATAATATTGCATGTAACTTTTTTGGTATTGTAATATAATTCAAATCCTTCTCACCACTTAAAGTCCTATGTTTTGTCTATCTGTGGGCAAATTTTCATCCAAGTCGATTATGATGTATTTTGGGAATGGAGAAAAATGTAAAAAACGGTATTTTAACGTTTTCTACACTATAAAATTTGATCAAAAGCTTGTTTTGAATCAAAGTAATTTGTTATAATGCCATATAATGACATTTTTGAGTTTCTTCTATTAAAATATTATGTTTTCCATTGATACTTTACGATAGAAAATGCAAATTTGTATAAATAAACACCAAATCACTGTATAAAATAACATTTTGAGAAAAAAAGGAGAAGATTTTTTGACCTTAAATATCTTATTTTTACGTCTCGCAGAAGCTATATACCAATTTTCAGACAAATCGGAGGTCCAAAATTTTTTTTGTTCAAAAATTGAGTGATTTGAAATGGAATGACCCTTATTTATTTTTGATTTACATGTTTACTTATTGGAGTACAAAGGGAACCATTCTCGTTGGAACTTTACCACGCCGAGCAGATGGGACGTGAATTATAAATTGTAAAATTTCCTCATCTTCTTTAGTCTGAGCATCCGTTATGGCTTGCAAATTTTAGAAGCCTTGGAGGTGTAACCAGAGAAGGTTCCCATTGTTTTCAGTCTGGTGGGATGTAGAGTAATATTTTTAATATTATTTTATGTGCTATTAGATTGAAAACTTAGTCTTTTACATTAATTTATTATTTTATTTTGTTAAATGTTGCATCTTTCAGAAAATGGGGTAATAATAGCTATACAGTGATGCAGGACTTTTTAACACCACTGTGTTTTTAACACTTTTCGGTAAGAAGTATCTAAAAGTTGTATAATACACTCATAGGAGATATTAACTAGGAGGATTAACAATACTGCCAATACTGGTCAAAATCAAAGCTAATCAGAGGCGTGCGGTCCATGGAAGCGGGGGAAGCACCGCTTCCCTATTTATACTTCGATATAAGAAAATATATTGTTAATTAATATTTAATAATCAAATTTTTTCCCTAATCCAAGTAATCTACATATTACCTAGGCAATAGGCATTGAAAAATATTAAAAATTAATCGCGTACGAACGAACTCAATATGCACACAATTCAACTATTCGGTCCACTCCTGACAGAAGCACATCTCAAAATCGCCGCTTGTCATGCAGTTGTCCCGTTTAAAAATTGGTCAGGGTTCAATGACGGCACCCACTAGTCGCGCGAATTTTGGTACCCTCTGGAAGCGATCGTCCTATCGCCTTCCAAAAGTGAGATGCTCCGACTGCTAAGGGTGCTTAGGTCAACATACATTCGCTTAAAGAATATTTCGATTTAAATTTTTTGCAGAGATTTTTCCTTTTACTGATCTTTTATTTAACATTTTACAGAAGTCAAATGACATTGCATTTTGTATAAGACACATTGATGACTTTATTAATACGATAATTAAAAAACGCTGGACGGAAGGGCCGCCCGAGAACTTTATCGTGCCGATCTATTATCGTTATGGTACTAGATATTGGCATTCTATAAAAATAACAAAGTTACTCGTTATTTTGATATTTTAGAAACACCTACTGTACTTAAAAGTATTTTATGGTTCTACGCATCATTAATTCCTGCATTTGAGAAAATGTTCGATGCCATATTTCGGGGACACACTATAGATGTGTAGATTATTGCATAAATCAATAGAATATTATAGTCATGCTTTCATTTCAAATTAGTTCATTTTTCTGAGAAATTAATAGTTTACAATATTTGCATTTCATTCTATTTCGATTACGCCAGTCAATGCGCGAGATTAAGAACAAGATATTATCTCCAAATTCTATCCTACTGCATGGATTTTAATGAAATTTTGGGAGTAGCCCAATCTCCTAATTCAAAGTCTATCCTATATACTATGGCGCTTTTATCATGGGGGAAGTTCCCACCACTTCTCAGGGGTGAAATATTTTTATTTTCGAATTACATGGAGAAAAAGGAAGATTTTTAAGAAAATTTAAAAATTCATTCTATAATTTGATCACATTTTTTAAAAAAACCATTCATTTTAAACCTGTTTAACTTTTTGAAAGTAGAAATAACACTATATTAAAAGGTATTGAGAAGAAAAACAATGCATTTAAATTATGGTGGATGGGGAGTTAAATGTATATACTTTTCATTTTTCCTTAAAGTACATTAGTCATTATATTTTTTGCGCCATATCTCGCTTAGTTTGTAAGTAACCGACATTTAACGGTGCTCGTTTTAAAGGCCTTTTCAAACACTTTAAAAGGTGTTGGTAGCATTATACACCTAAAACCTACCGTTCCTCTGTTATTTCAAGTTGAATACACCAATTTGAGCATGCACCAAAAAACAAACTATTTTCACCTACCATATCTCTTTTTGTATTATAAATAGAACATTTACGAAGGAACGAATCTCTTTATTATTTATAATCTAAAAAATGTTTTATATAGAGTTTTTAGTTCGATGCATAGTTTTTAAGGTATTCACAAAAAATCCGTCCGAAAAGGTGTCATTTTTCAATGAAAATGGCCAATTTTCAACTACGCATAACTCAAAAAGTATTGAGTTCTCAAAAAAAAGTATAGACCAGTTTTTGCTTAGAAATAGGTTCTTCAGCCACTTCCGTGCTTATTTTGACCAACAAATTTTCCACCCCCTTGAAGAAGTGGGAACCGCCCCAAGATAAAAGCGCCATAGTATATAGGGTAGATTTTGTTTCTTGAGCTATTCTCTACTTACTGTGAAAATATCAAGTACATCAATGTAGTAGGATGGAATTCGGAGCCAAATACCCTGATTGACTGCTCTACAATAATGCTCTGCTATGAACGCGTGAGAGAGGACACACATAAGATTATAGCAAAATTTCTATTTACCGTAACTTTTCGAGTTTTTGAGCTACAGCAATAAATTTTATGTCATTGGAAAGGTAATTTTGCATTCTTTCAAAATGTGTTAAAATATACAGGGCGTATCAAAAAAATTAAGATTTTTTATTCATTTCCGGTTCAACCGGAAGTCATGTTTTTGGTAAAATTTATTGTGATAATAGATAATAAAATACCATATATGTCTGCAAAATTTCAAATTTTAGTTTCTATTAAGAAGGAAGTTACGGGCACTCGAATATTTTTTTATAAAAAATTCATAACTCCCCTCCTATGGGGAGTTAAGATATATGACTAATGTCATTCAATTTACTGATAGGATATCAAAAATATATCAAAAAATAAAAAAATTCCTTGGAGCCATTTTTGAGAAAATCTAGTTCAAATTTATGTCAAAATTTGACCCCTTAAATATAGGCAACCCGTAACTTTTTCTGAAAAACGATAACATCTTTCTTATAGCCCCATCTTTAGGCTATATAACGACTTTTTCAAATTAAACTTATCTTCAAAAACTTTTTAGATAGATAGGGAAATGTGTCGGGGGGGCGGTCGGCCATGTTGGCCGCCATTTTGAATTTGGAAATGTCAAATTCCGTACTTTTATTTACCTATCGATGAGCTTACTTTGAGTTGAATTTCATTTATTTCTGTCAAAATTTGCAAAAATGGGCCCTAAATAACCCCCCTACTTCGGCCCCCCTTTGAGAGATTTTTTTTAAAAGCTTAGTTTCTCGACAAAATTCTCTTAAACTTACTCATACCGAATTTCATCAAAATCGGTCCAGTAGTTTTTGCTGGGCGGTGGCGACATACGTACGTACATACGTACGTACGTACGTACGTACATACTTCCGACATGTTTTTTTTATTTGCTTTTTAGACTCAGGGGGACTCAAAACGTCGAAAAAAAGTGAAATCTGAAAAAAATTTTTTTGCACGATCCTATAACTTTATCTATTATACTATACTACGTATATAGTACGATAAAGTAAAAACGAGAGCAGTTTAAAAATATTTGGGATAAAACTGAAAATATGGGGTTTGAACAAGAAAGAAAAATAATGAAGGTTGAAAATGTCGGAGACAGAGAGAACAGAGGAAACAGAAAGACCTTTTGATAATATTCTACAACAAATGAATTCTAGCTTTCAAAATTTTAACGATTTAAAATTTGTAGAATTATAATATATAATCTTAAGATTTCTAATTATAATTCATCAAAATTTCCCACAGAGGAATTTATTTCACTATACGATTAAATAATGAATTTTTTTTGATATCCCAGCTTTGCATTCTCAGTTAAGTGTCGTTTATGAAACAACTGACATTAGTGATAATTATAACTACTGATTTAAACAAGTCACTGTGTGAAGTGGTCAAGTTGTGTGAATTAGTACTAACTATCCCAGCCACACGTGCATCAGTTGAACTAAGTCTTTCAGTATTAAGATGCATTAAAAGTTTCAAATTAAGAGTTTAAAAAAAATTCAACAAGCGAAGACAGACTTTGAAAGTTAGCCCTATTTGGACTGCATTCAACAATTATCAGAAGTTGATAGGAGAATAGACCTAAAGTATAAATAAGTGTCATATTATTGAAAGTTGTCTGTTGTGGAAAATGCCTGGGAATATAAATTTTTTTTAAATAGAATTCTTTAGGAAACCAAGCCCGGCGTGAGGACTCAAGGCCCGAGCTAGCAATACAGATCAATAATAGGTCACTAGTCACTAGAAATAGCGGAAATAGAGTGCCTCACGCATTGATCGGTGTAGGATTTAGTGTGTGAGTCCTTGTACCCAGGACGTCTCACATAAGCACTTTGCTGATAGAGAGCCTCTGCGCATCAGAGTGTTATCAGGTGGGAAGTGTCTCGACCCTCGACCCTTAAGAAAATAATTTTATATCCTTATTGAATCGCTTCCCCTTTCGAAAAAGTCACCGCACGCCACTGAAGCTAATCAGTGATATTGGTCTATTAGTATACGACTGATTAATATGGTCAAGTATATTCAAATGGGAAATAAGCCACAATTTTACCTAAAAATGATTTTATTAACGTTTCTATTTTATTCACTATTTTTATTATTAAAAAAATGCCACAAGAAAATAGCTTCAGAACAACATTATGATTAATATGGTATTAGTAAATTAGTATTAAGTATTAGTATAGTAAATTGATTGCTTCTCTAAAACCGATTCAATAAGTCAAATATTTATTAGATGTTCTCGATCTGTATATAACAGTCTCCGATCTAAAATTGACTTCTGCACAAGAAGTATAGTAGGAAGATCGATAACATCAGCATCTAGAAGTATTTACGGGTACAAAATTCGATGGGAAATAACACTTCGTGGAGAAACATGAAGAGCAGAGACAATGTCGAGGAGAAAATTGTAAAGCCAAACCACTAGCACTATTTTCATTTCATACAATTGGGTAAAATGTACAGAAGCATTGTGTAGAGATATGCTACAATATCAATAAAGATGCACTAGAAATAAACAATCCAAGACACTTGAATGTTATGAGGATCACTCCCAAATCATAATTTACAATCTATATACATTGCAAATAATCCCAAATCATGATTTCCAAAGTTTATGCATTGTAAATCATGATTCGGGAGCGATCCTCGTAACATTCAACGTGTCTTGGTTTGTTTATTAATTTAGTATAGTTTTATACAAGATCAGAAAACATAAATCTATTTTTATTAGATGCAAATAGAAGTGTCTATTCCCATAACTATTTTTAACTCATTTAGAGGTAAACATTAAAAAATTAAAAAATATAAAACAATTTCATGAATGTTTCTATATTTAGAACAACATTAATGACAATTATGTATAAGTAAAATTTTGAAATATGAAAAAAATAATAATTTAGGCGTTAATGGGTGTTAAAAAAAAGAATACATAATATAGTCCAGTAAATGAACGGGAAATACGGCGATACCGTGTAATTTTCAGGGGCAACTCCGAATTGCATGAAAATTTGGATTTAGGTTCTACTTACCCTCCACTTCAAAGTTGAAATTGTGCCGTTGGTTGCTTTTACTTGGGGGTGACAGTCACCCCTTCTCGGGGGTGAAAAAACATACATTCAAGATAAGACCGGAAATGGATAAATTGACTGGTTTTAAGCAACTTTTGTTCTATAGAATTTTTTAAGTAAGTTACCACTTTTCGACTTATTTGCGATTGAAAATGTTTATTTTTCGACAAAAAACTATGTTTTCGGACGGTTTTTCGCAAATAACTCAAAAAGTAAATATTTGATCGAAAAAAATATCCTTGGCAAAAGTGTAGCTTATAAAAACCGAAAAAAAATGTGTATCAGTAAAGTCTATCAATCGAGTAAAAACAAAGTTGTAGCTCATGAAAAATACGTTCTTATGCGTCTAATTCCAAATCGAATATTTCAAGGTGAAATCACCGAAAAATTAGGCACTTCTCGGGAAAAACCCATTAAAACTTTTTTAAAGTGTTTATAAAATGCTTTATTTTAGTTGTTCATAAAAGTTTCTAGCATTAAAAATAAGCGAATTACGCTCAAAATAAAGTTGGCCCTCTTTGTTTTGGTAAAAAAATCATGAAAATCTCCCCGTGTTTAGCTCCCCAAATGAAATTAATCGCTACCGCTATACAAACAGTTTACTTACTTGTCTATTTTTTATATGATCTGTCAGTCTCACCGGTTTAAAGTGCTTATTTTTAAAAGGGTTATAGTTAAAAAAGCTTGAATGGGTCACTAATCACGAGAGTATGCAAATTTTGAACAGCCATATCTTTACCAATTTTTGTCTTGAGGAAGAACAAAATGAAACTAGCATATTTATAATAGCAAAATCTACATTTTCTTACTCCTTAAGATTTTTCTTATCTCTAATGCTTTTTAAGTTATTTTGAAAAAAGGAAATTTTTCAAAAATTTTAAAAATTTTTTTTTTAATATAAAACCAAATTTTTTAAGAAATGAGCACTTTAAACCAATCAAACTTATAGATCATAAATAATATACATACAGTTAAAATAAATGGTAAGGTAACGATTAATTTTATTTATGGTGCTAAATAGAGGGAGATTTTCACAATTTTTTTTACCAAAAAAGGGGCCAACTTTTTTTTTCAGTGTAACTCGTTTATTTTTGGTGCTACAAACTTTTGTAAAAAATAAATATAAATTTTTTTGCTTTTCCCGAAAAGTGCTTAATTTTTCGGTGATTTCGCGTTGACTTATTTGATTTGGAATTAGACGAATAAGAACGTATTTTTCATGAGCTACAACTTTGCTTTTTCTTAATTTATATACTCGACTGATACACCATTTTTTAATTTTTTTATAATCTACACTTTTGCTAAGAACATTTTTTCGATAAAATATTTACTTTTTGAGTTATTTGCAAAAAACGCTCTGAAAACGTAGTTTTTTTGTCGAAAAATCAACATTTTCAATTGCGAATAACTCGAAAAATATTGACTTACGTAAAAAACTTTATAGAACTAAAGTTGCTTATAATCCGTCAATTTATCCATTTCCGAGCTTATTTTAAACACTCGTTTTTCACCCCCCGAGAAGGGGTGACTGTCACCCTCCAACTAAAAGCTACCAACGGGACAAATTCAACTTTGAAGCGGAGGGTAAGTTGAACCTAAATCCCAATTTGCATGTAATTCGGAGTTGCCCCTGAAAATTACACTCCAAAACGGTCATTTATTGGGCTAATATATGCATATGGTATTTTAATTTGTTCACGTCGATAATAATTAATAAACGGGAAAAAGTTTGACAAAGTTAAATGAATTGTGGAGATAGGCCAAAATCGGATATAGCTTATACATACTTATCAATCTATCTTCGATACTGAAGCAAGTTTTTTCTTAGTTTTAACTTTCTTTTTCGACCAGTCTATGTATTACTTTCTAGATAGATAAACACAGATAAAATTGAGAACCGTATCAGATGACAAACCCGACCCTCTTCTATTTGTAGGATAATGTTTTTAAGTGTAACATTCGGTTTGAGACAATAACAAATTTTTACCTAGTCTAGTCTACATCCAGTGATACCATAAATAACACCACGCAGGGGATAAGCAGTGGTCTCCTTTTAAGAGCATGTCAATCTGAGTATTCTTTATTTATTTGACAGTTTGCTGTTAGCGTAAGTCCTGAAAGATTTGGAAACCAAAACATTATTACCTATTTATTTTTATAGACTACTTTAAATTGGAAAGTCGAAGTTCCTTTTTCAGTAAACGAAGTTTTCTAGGCTTAAAAGTGCTCTAAGCCTTTCACTTACAAATTTGAAAATAGTTATTTTTTTATTTATTTTTTATACGGCTATACCCAATGCATACTTTTATCACTTGTAAAATGTTGTTACTAAACCTTTAGACGAGGTCGGATCTGTGAAAAACGGATACATTTGGATGTTAGAGGTGACATTGTGATTTTTGCAGAAAAAATTGTTATATGTAAATTCACTAATAAGAATTGACTGATCCTTCCTCTCAAATAGGTCGGAAATATTAATAAAAACATTAAAATATTTAAAAACTAGCTGACCCGGCGCATTTCGTACCGCCTTAAGCTCGAATCATATTATCATGCCCGACACGTACCGTTTCGTTTCCGAAAAATATTGATTTTAATGATGTCGGTAAAGTCAGCAGCACCACTTCATAATACCAAATTCAGACTAAGACTATATTTTATTGCTAATTTATTGCTAATTTATTACGCAAAGGAAAAATTTATTGCTGTAGCCGTTTCCGAGAAACAGTGGGTGCTGCTAGCTTTACGGTAAATCTAGCAGCACCCACTCTATATCTCGGCAATGAAAAGGAGTACAGGGATCATTTTAACGGCATATTTTATTGCTATTTAATTGCTCTTGATTGGTATATTAACCAATCCTGAAAAGCTACCCCATCATCCCCTAGCGTAAAACTCACCCCCAAAAAGATGATGAAAATCGAAAATTCAACCCCAAGGAATTAATTGCTAATTGATTGCTAATTTATTACGGAAAGAAAAAATTTATTGCTGTAACCGTTTCCGAGAAACAGTGGGTGCTGCTAGCTTTACGGTAAAGCTAGCAGCACCCACTCTATATCTCGGCCATGAAAAGGAGTACAGGGATCATTTTAACTACATATTTTATTGCTATTTAATTGCTCTTGATTGGTATATTAACCAATCCTGAAAAGCTACCCCATCATCCCCTAGCGTAAAACTCACCCCCAAAAAGATTATGAAAATCGAAAATTCAACCCCAAGGAATTAATTGCTAATTTATTACGGAAATAAAAAATTTATTGCTGTAGCCGTTTCCGAGAAACAGTGGGTGCTGCTAGCTTTACGGTAAAGCTAGCAGCACCCACTCTATATCTCGGCCATGAAAAGGAGTACAGTAAACACAACATAGGAAGAATGACAGAAAATAGAATAGTGCGAATAGCAAGAGACAAATCGCCAAATGGAACAAGATCATTGGGACGATCGAGGAAAAGATGGTCGGACAACGTTAATTGAGGCTAAAAACCGAAGTAAAACAGACATTGAGCCTATTTATAAAGTAAAAAGAAGAAGAAAATTCCGTCTGTTCCTTGCGCTTTATTGTTTTTTAGTTTCTTTACTATTTGAGGTACTTCTTCATAGCCCGGATTTTCAATTTGCTGCTCCGCCGTATTATATTGTCTCGTTTTCATCATTTTCATTGTCTGCATTAGGTTTTCCTCGAAGTATTCTTTCATTATAATTTTTTGGTTCTCTGTTAGTAGTTCTCCGTCGTTGTCTTTGGATATCGCCAATTTTTGGCTAAATGACTGTGTGCTTTCTTTTATTCTTTTGTAGAATTTTCTGCTTTCGTGTCTGTTGTTAAGCTCTAGGATTTCCTGTACTTGTTTTTTCAAAGCCTCTCTTTTTTTCTTCTGTATATTCTAGTCGCTTGTATTCTCGTTTCGTTATAAATTTCTCTGACATTTCTTGTTTTTCTTTGAAGTTGGTTAAGCCTAGCTTGCTTTTTTTCCTCTACTGCAGTTCTGAATTCATCATCATTTCATTCCACGTTTCTTTGCCTTTTGACTTTTACGACAGTTTCTTCTGAAGATTCCATTATTATTATTTTTATTAATTATTGTATATTCCTCCTCTACAGTTACCTTCCTCTCTGATTCCGTTGAGTTTTATTTAGAGAGCATTTTGGTATTCTTGTCTTTATTTTTCTTTCTTTATTCTTGTATTTTTATGAGTCCATTATCAAAACTGAAATAAACGGCTAAGCTTAATAAATCAGTAATAAATCAAACTAAGACATAATATCTCCGTCCGGCGTCCGTGAATCATAAAATTCGATCATTAAAATTTTATTTTTAAAAACGCTGATTTGAAGTTTGTATATATTTTTTGATTAAAAATCGATATTTACTATAAAATAGCACTGGACGAGGTAGACTATACGTATTACCATTTTTTGGACAGTAAAGTTTTTTTTTGAGTTTTTTGTTATAGTTCTATGCCTTTTATCAATTCTCCTCCTTCCGAGAAACAATCGGTAGACGGGTATGTAATACGTTGTAGCAAGTATGCAGCTAAAATATTTTTTGTTTTTTTTTGGAAAAGGGTAGAGCAATAAATTGCATTATTCACCTTTCTACTGACTGCACCAATGATTAATAGAAACCCTGTATCAACTAGTCTTAATTACTAAATACATAATTTTTGCATAATGGAACGTTGTATATGCGGTATCAGTAGCCAGCGAGACCTGAGAATACATACCACATTAATACTACTGAGTTAGTAATCACCAATCATCTATAATAAAAATATTTGTCATTATTTAATAGTTGTCATTATTATTAATTTTATAATATACTATACTATATAATACTATTATGTAAACAGTAAACACTTGCAAGTTGCAACAATAAATTGTTTCTTGGCATAAAACTTCAGAAATAAATTATGGTAGGGGAGCCCAAGCGGGGGTTTTTGCAGTTACTCGAGCGCGTCAGATTATCATATCGGGAGAAACCTTGTACCCTGTAAATGTACCTCTACCATATATTGGCTCTTAATACAGGGTAGCTCGTAAGGGGGGGGGCGGAAAAAAACCTATCCTTAGAAAAACTCCAAATCATCAGATTAAGATAAGGTAAGTTAAGTACATACATGCAAAACGATTGTTGGAAATGGAAAATTAAATAAAAAATGGAAAGTCACCACTAAAATGGAAAACTTTACTTAAATTTTTTTGGTTTTAGGACCTACTCTTCACAACCAAGTAGATCGCCAAAGCGCTCGAGTGACTGCACATTTAGCATACTTTTCTCCCCTACTATTAGTGGGTAATTAATACCTCGCATTTCACTTTTCAGGCTTTGGAGTTTTGACCGATATCTCGACTTTTGGAGTGAGTTTTTTGCTAGGGTGAGGATTAATAGGGTACTTTTAATAATATAATATATGCCGCTAAGATGGGCCCTATAATAGTCCTTATCATTCTTAGAAATGGATACAACAATAAATTTTTTCTTTCCGTAATAACTTAGCAACTAATTCCGTGGGGTTGAATATCCTAGCTTCATCATTTTTTCGGGGGTGAATTTTGCGCTAGGGAATGATAGGGTAGTTTTTCGGGATTGGTTAATGTATAACAAGAGCAATTAATTAGCAATAAAATATGCCGCTAAGATGGGTCTTGTACCCTTTCCCTTGCCGAGATATAGCTTGGGTGCTGCTAGCTTTAGTGCTTCTAGCTTTACCGTAAAGCTAGCAGCACCCACTGTTTCTCGGAAACGGCTACAGTAATATTTTTTTCTTTTCGTAATAACTTAGCAATAAATTAACAATTAATTCCTTGGGGTTGAATTTTCAATTTTAATCATTTTTTCGGGGGTGAGTTTTGCGCTAGGGGATGATGGGGTAGTTTTTCGGGATTGGTTAATTTACCAATCAAGAGCAATTAATTAGCAATAAAATATGCCGTTAAAATGATCCCTGTACTCCTTTTCATGGCCGAGATATAGAGTGGGTGCTGCTAGCTTTACCGTAAAGCTGGCAGCACCCACTGTTTCTCGGAAACGGCTACAGCAATAATTTTTTTCTTTCCGTAATAAATTAGCAATTAATTCCTTGGGGTTGAATTTTCGATTTTCATAATCTTTTTGGAAGTGAGTTTTACGCTAGGGGATGATGGGGTAGCTTTTCAGGATTTGTTAATATACCAATCAAGAGCAATTAAATAGCAATAAAATATGTAGTTAAAATGATCCCTGTACTCCTTTTCATGGCCGAGATATAGAGTGGGTGCTGCTAGCTTTACCGTAAAGCTAGCAGCACCCACTGTTTCTCGGAAACGGTTACAGCAATAAATTTTTTCTTTCCGTAATAAATTAGCAATAAATTAGCAATTAATTCCTTGGGGTTGAATTTTCGATTTTCATGATCTTTTTGGGGGTGAGTTTTACGCTAGGGGATGATGGGGTAGCTTTTCAGGATTGGTTAATATACCAATCAAGAGCAATTAAATAGCAATAAAATATGCCGTTAAAATGATCCCTGTACTAATTTTCATTGCCGAGATATAGAGTGGGTGCTGCTAGCTTTACCGTAAAGCTAGCAGCACCCACTGTTTCTCGGAAACGGCTACAGCAATAAATTTTTTGTTTCTGTAATAAATTAGCAATAAATTAGCAATTAATTCCTTGGGGTTGAATTTTCGATTTTCATCATCTTTTTGGGGGTGAGTTTTACGCTAGGGGATGATGGGGTAGCTTTTCATGATTGGTTAATATACCAATCAAGAGCAATTAAATAGCAATAAAATATGCCGTTAAAATGATCCCTGTACTCCTTTTCATTGCCGAGATATAGAGTGGGTGCTGCTAGCTTTACCGTAAAGCTAGCAGCACCCACTGTTTCTCGGAAACGGCTACAGCAATAAATTTTTCCTTTGCGTAATAAATTAGCAATAAATTAGCAATAAAATATAGTCTTAGTCTGAATTTGGTCTTATGAAGTGGTGCTGCTGACTTTACCGACATATTTTAATGATGGTTTTAAATATGAACAATTCATACTGTCCGGAGCGTATCGTATCATACACTTCTTTGTTAAATCAGGTTTTTCGGAGACTACGCTACGTGCCGGAACGGAGCGGGCATGATAATATGATTCTTGCTTTAGAGACAAATAATGTGTCAAAGTTCAATAAATAAAAATTAACAGAAAACCAAAAAATACTTAAACATATAAAATTCTTATAAAAGAATCAATTTAATTCTTTCTTATAACCAAAATTATTTTGTTTAACGTAAAGAAATGTATTTTTATCGGCTTCCAATAGAACAATTTTCTTCTTTTTTTAATCTGATGTAACTCGAACAGAGAAACCTAAATAACGCATTACCAAATCCCAGGTATGGTTCAATTTTGTTATAAATAAATAAATTTATTTATAAACAAACTAAACCACATATTTTTACTTATGTTGTAGACTTTTTAGAAAAAACTTACCAAACCTGTAGGTACCTTTTAACGCTCTAAATACAAATATTCTCGTTTAAAAGCTGTATATTAATTATTTAAACAATTTTTGTTTAAAGAAATTAATTTTTTTAATATCTATTTTATGAAACCATAAAAATGACGTTCCTCCTCCTCCTAAGTGCCTTCTCTATTGAGGTTGGCGATCAATATGGCAAATTTCTCTCTGTTCTGGGCTTGATGGATTAAGTCATTCCCTGTTGTGTGGGTCCAATCTCTGATGTTTCGGAGCCAGGATTTTGTCTTTCTTGCCTTCTAATATTACCTGGAGCTGCTCAAATTCCCTATGGCGCATTATGTGTCCTAGATATGACGTCTTTCTAATTTTGATTGTGTTGACCAGATGAGGACGTGTGTTCGTTATTTCCAGTACTTCTTCATTTGTAGTTTTGCTAGTCCAGCTTATTCTTAGCAATCGGCGGTACATCCACATTTCGAATGAATTCAGTTTGTTGACGCCATACTGTTTTAATGTCCAGGTCTCACAGCCATGTAGTAATAGAGACCATACATAACACTTTAGTGTTCTCTATCTTATTGTGACGGATAGCTTGGGATTATAGAGCATTTTACGCATGTTCATGAAGCCAGATCTTGCTATTTCAATGCGTCTTCTAATTTCTTTTGAGTGGTCTAGCTGACTGTTTAGCTCTCTGCCCAGGTATATGAAGCTTTGGGAACTCTGAAGGGTGATACCATTGATTTGTATGTTGGGTGTAATTTGTTCATATATTCATGGAATACCATGATTTTGATTTTGGAAAGATTAATATCCAAGCCCAGTCTGTGACTTTATTCTGATAGTATGTTCATCAATATTTTTAGTTGGTCTTCTGTTTCCGCTAAAATACTACGGTGTCATCGGCATATCTTACATTGTTAATGATAATTCCATTGACTCTGGCACCTTCAGGGCGATCTTCAAGAGAAGCTCGGATGATATTTTCGGCATAGACGTTAAATAGTAGAGGGGACAGAATGCACCCTTGACGCACTTCTCGTTCTATGTTGAAAATGACGTTCACAACAATATAATTTTTGCGTTATTACATTTAGTTTACTGAATTGACTAAAAAATTAATATTTCATTATTATTATAACAGCAAAGTTGCAAATAGATGAATGGATTTAAGCAAAAAAACAGTAGATATTATTTTTTCATCTCTCAATTCATGGTAGGACAATGAGAAAAAAAATGTTTTAATTGTAATTAATTTGATGGTAAAACTAGTTGAGTATGATATAAAAATAGTTCTATTTATGTACCGGACAAAAATTCTACGAAAAATTGTATTTCGAATTTAGAATGCTGCATAGTATGTGCATATAGGTACACGAGAAAATTGTAAGAATATTAAAAACGACTGTATTGAAGATAATGAAATCAGGCATTTAGATGGAAATCCTGGTGCTGTGGTGCTGTTAACGAAAATTTTCAAATTATTGACAATTGAAAAATATTACAATTTAATATATTTTTCAACGAACAGTAAATTATATTATTGATTTATACGTTTCCCTGTAATAAAATTCAAGAATAGTCACCTTGTATATTAAAAGAAAATATCCATTATGTAACAAGTTAAATTCCCTTGTTTTAATTATAATACGTCTTTATAAAAATTAAATTTTAAGTCTGTAATGTCTGTATTGAATTAATGCATTAAATTTAAACAAAGATTTCTAAGCCGCGCGTCTGTACACACTTAGCGGTAGACTGCTCGAAAGGCATATTCAAAATATTTGCGTCCATGTTTTCAGCTAGTAGTGTAGGAAACAGAGGTTGAACCTTGCAAAATGGACACAAGTCCGGTTTTATTTTTTTTCTGGCATATCAAGGGTTGCTCATTATAAGACTAACTTTTTCTGAAAAAATTTCGCCCCGGAACCCCCCTTTTCACCCCTTTAAAGGGGGTAATTTATGGTTTTTGCAGAACGTAGCCCTTCCTGTACCTTTTACAAAAAATTTCTTGTATAGAAATATGAAGAGGACTATATTTTCTACGATTTATTTCCGACAGCATCTCTCTATCATCCACCGTTTAGCAAGGGTGGCGCCCCAAAGTTGACAAGTTTTTAAAAAAGATGTTTTTAAAAAATATATATTTTTCCCTAACTGTAACGGAAATTAAAAAGAAATGCTGCGGAGATTATTCACAAATAGATTATTGATTTTTTGGTATAGGTTTCACTTAAGGGTAATTGCCCTTTTTTTAATTACAGGGTGTTACATTTTAAAAAACCCCTTTTTATACCATCTGAACCGTTTATGCTAGAGTAAAAAGACTTTCAGCGATTACCCATGTACTGGTGTTATTTACAAATTTGTATAATGCACCCCCATTTTTTCCCCGGAACCACCCAAAAAAAAAGAAGAATTAATAAATAAAGTGATTTTCTTGGAATCCTTCACACACAATGCCCTTCATTAATATGCTTCATATATCATTTTGTGCAAGTTATTATTACCCATGCATGGACACTAAAAGCGATTTCCTAGTGCAACCCCTGTAGCCAAAAACAATAAATAAAATGGGGGGTTGAAAATTTTTTTTTGTTTTTTGCTTTTTGATCCATATGGGCATATGCTTCATCAATATTGCTTCTCAAAAATATATATGGTTATTGCAACATCCCTGCGCAAACTACCCCTATCCTTGAAAATATACTGCAGAAACTACCCCTATACCTTATCCAGCATGTTTTTACGATTTTCTCATTACCTATTCATTTTTTTAAACACAACTTATACAAGGTTAAAGACCACTATTTACTCTAAAAATTAGGTCCTATTAATTTTTTTCGTTTAAGCAACCGTGACGGCACAGTGGCGCCGTAAACCTCATATATGCTTTGACGGGCTCCAGTTTTTGTTTATTTTTTCGTCATCTGTTTGTTTTATTGATAAAGTACTTATGTAAAATAAAACAACACAGTGTAACCTACAAATCATGACCTATGCACATTTTACATTCTTTGCTCCCCAAAGCTACAGTGGTGGCCCAAAATAAATTTTTTCATATTTTCGCCACCTACACGCATTTTATTGCGTTAATGCTACCTTAATAGCACAATATTCACCCCTAAATGGTCGCTAAGCAGTGGCGGATCCAGGGAGGGGTGATGGAGGCGATCACCCCCACCCCTCTCAAACCAAGTGATATTATATTTGAAGATTATAAAAATATTCATTTATTTTTATAGAAATACTTACATTATATTAATATTATTTTTATAAGAATGACTTTTTATGCTTTAGCGACAGTGGCGGATCCAGCATCGTTAAGAGGGGGGTGCCAATTGGTTAAATTTCTATAAAAATAAATGAATATTTTTATAATCTTTGAATATAATATCACTTGGTTTGAGAGGGGGGGAGGTGATCGCCCCCATCACCCCTCCCTGGATCCGCCACTTCGTAGCGACCACCTAAGGGTAAATATTGTGCTGTTAAGGTAGCATTAATGCAATAAAATGCATGTAGGTGGCGAAAATATGCAAAAATTTATTTTGGGCCACCACTGTGGCTTTGGGGAGCAAAGAATGTAAAATGTGGATAAGTCATAATTTGTAGGTTACATTGTGTTGTTTTATTTTGCATAAGTACTTTATCAATAAAACGAACAGATGACGAAAAAAAAAACAAAAACTGGAGCCCGCCAAAGCATATATGAGGTTTACGGCGCCACTGTGCCGTAACGGTTGCTTATACGAAAAAATGAATAGGACATAATTTTTAGAGTAAATAGTGGTCTTTAACCTTGTATAAGTTTTGTTTAAAAATAATACATAGGTAATGAGAAAATCGTAAAAACATGCTCGCCAAGGGATAGGGGTAGTTTCTGCAGTATATTTTCAAGGATAGGGGTGGTTTTCGCAGAGATGTTGCAATAACCATATATATTTTTGAAAAGCACTATTGATGAAGCATATGCCCATATGGATCAAAAAGCAAAAAACAAAAAAAAAATTCAACCCCCCATTTTATTTATTTTTTTTGCTTCAGGGGTTGCACTAGGAAATTGATTTTGGTGTCCATGCATGGGTAATAATAACGTCCACAAAATGATGTATGAAGCATATTAATAAAGGGCATTGTGTGTGAAAGATTCCAAGAAAATCAATTTATTTATTAATTCTTCTTTTTTTTTGGGGTGGTTCCGGGGAAAAAATGGGGGTGCATTATACAAATTTGTAAATACCACCAGTACATCGGTAATCGCTGAAAGTCTTTTTACTCTAGCATAAACGGTTCGGATTGTATAAAAAGAGGTTTTTTAAAATATAACACTCTGTAATTAAAAAAAGGGCAATTACCCTTAAGTAAAACCTATACCAAAAAATCAGTCAATTATTTGTGAATAATCGCCGCAGGATTTCTTCTTAATTTCCGTTACAGTTAGGGAAAAATATATTTTTTTTAAAAACATCTTTTTTAAAAACTTGTCAACTTTAGGGCGCCACCCCCGCTAAACGGTGGATGATAGTGAGATGGTGTTGGAAATAAATCGTAGAAAATATAGTCCTCTTCATATTTCTATAAAAGAAATTTTTTGTAAAAGTTGCAGGAAGGGCTACGTTCCGCAAAAACCACAAATTACCGCCTTTAAAGGGGTGAAAAGGGAGGTTCCGGGGCGAAATTTTTTCAGAAAAAGTTAGTCTTCTAATAAGCACCCCTTGATATACCAGAAAAAAAAATAAAACCGGACTTGTGTCCATTTTGCAAGGTTCAACCTTTGTTTCCTACACTATAGATAGAATCCATTAAATGATTTTAAATAAATTTTAAGATTTTTACTAAATGTTAACCTTGTCAAAATATTTTTACTTGTAGACACTTACTCAAAAAACGAGGAAGACGAAAAGTTTCAGATACAAATAGTCCAGGAACCGAAGCTTTTCAGCTCGCAGTTTTTACAGAATGGATCGATTTGCTTGAACATTTTGGAATAAGTAGTAGATAGTCCAAGGATCAAAATCTATATGATGCCGAAAGGCGCTTTTACCATGGGGGTGGTTGCCACCCCGCCTTGGGGGGTGGAAATTTTTTATTATATTTTGACCGCAAAAGTTGACAAAAACATTAATTTTAAGCAAAAAATGTTCTATACATTTTTTTGATAAAATTAATATTTTTCGATATATTCGCTATCGAAAGTGTTAGTTTTATATCGAAAAAATCAATGTTTTTCGATATTATACTCATCTACGATTCACTCAATTTTTGCCGTAGAAAATTTTTTTTCAAACCAAGTTCTTGGGATTTATATAACCTACAATTTCATATTTTTTCACATTTTTAACATTGTTTCGTATCTCTGATGCTAATCTTTCTATTCTGAAGAAAATGGCATTTTTTACCAATCTACAAAAATTCGTTATTCGCTTTGAACTCCAGTTTTTTTTTTAACTAATCATTCCAAGCCAGTCAAACTTCTAGAATCTATTACTGATAAAGAAGTATGAATAAGGCCAATGACTAAAAACACCGCTAACTTACATTATTAAGCTTCAAATCTTTTTTTTTTCAAAAGATGTATTGATTTTTTAACCGTAACTTTTTTATTTTTTATCCTAGAAAAGTTTGGTAAAAAAGAATTTTGTAGGTCTCTACAAGATCTATAAGGCTATTAATAATTAATATTAAATCCTTTTAAAATCCTAAGTCGCAAAAAGAGGTGACTTTGAAAGGGTTGATAAAGGTGGTTTCCGCATGTTAGTATAAGTTTTAATTATCAATAGCTCACTCAGTTTTTGCCATAGAAAAATTTTTTGATAACACCGTTCTTGGGAATTAAATAAGCTACAATGTTATAGTTACATATTTTTTCGTATCTCTGATGCTAATCTTTCTATTCTGAAGAAAACCATTTTTTTACCAAACTACAAAAATTTGTTATTCGCTTCTAACTCCATTTTTTAAAAACTAATCATTCTAAGCTGCTCAAACCTCTAGAACCTATTAATAATACATAAATATAGAAGACCAAATAAGGTCAATGACTAATTTTAATTAGGGTGGTAAGTAGGGGGAAGTTTCCGATCACTTTTCGCTGAAAAAAAAATAGGGACTGATATTCTTTTCATAATAAGTCACTTAATTTTTGAGCTAGATACTTTTTTTTATTTCTGTAGATAGATATTTTAAGTTATCCTCGAAAAATGCACAGTATTCCCGTCTTTTAAGTTTGAAACTACAATATTTAGCATTTGACGAAGAAGAGCTAACATAGTGTAGCTTGATTACTATTGGTCTTAAAGAAAATAAAAAAACTGTTTTGTTTATTTTTTCAAAAGGTACATTTTTGTTAAGCAAACTTGTTTTGATAAAACGAAAACTTATTGAGTTATTAGCAGAAAACTGATTAAAAACATTGATTTTTTTTTCGATATAAAGCTAACACTTTCGATAGCGAATAAATCGAAAACTGTTAATTTTATCAAAAGAATGTATAGATCGTTTTTTGCTTAGAATGAATATTTTTACCAACTTTTTTATAATATTGTTACCAACAATAATGCCAAAATAAAATAAAAAATTTCCACCCACGAGATGGGGTGGCAACCAACCCCCATGGTAAAAGCGCCTTTCGGCCTCATATAGATTTTGATCCTTGGATTATCTACTACTTATTCTCAAATTTTCAAGCAAATCGATGTATTCTGTAAAAATTGCGAAGTTTTGTCCTATTTTAAGCTTCATTACTTGGACTAAAAGGTTACTACCATTAAACAATTAAAATAATTGAAATAAAACTAATAAACAATATTTTAAATCTAAGACTTTTCGTTAAAAGTAACTGCTTTCAGGCTGCATCCTGAATCTCCGGCTTTTATAATTTATAAGCACGTAGGCGACGAATATAGAAGAAATCAGAAAGGACAACGGTCACGTATCTACTTTTTTTCGTCTAGAAAAAGGTCCGAAAGACAGTACTCAAAAATCTTAGTAAAGGTGAAAACAAGCCGGAGATTCACGATGCAGTAAGAAAAGCAGTTTCTTTTAACGAAAAGTCTTAGATTTAAAATATTGTTTATTATTTTTATTTCAATCATTTTAATTGTTTAATGGTACTAAATTGTATCTGAGACTTTTCGTCTTCCTCATTTTACGAGAGATGTCGCTGATTTGCGTCTCAAAGGTGGAATTATTGCATTCGCGGTAATTTCCCTTAAATAAGGCAGTCTGTTGGTGTTCGGTTCAGAGTTGTGACTGCATAGCTCCATTAACGCCTGAGAGGCAGAAATAGCTTCTCTGGAGATGGTGGTCCAACTCTGGATCAAATAAAAACAAAAACTGCCTTTCCCCCACTTACTCAAAAGTTTAAAGATTATAAAGCTTTTTATACAATTACTTGTAATTTTACCCGTCGTCATGCGACGGCGATCCATTCATTTGCCATCTACAGTCACTTCACCCAATTTTTTTTTCAAAATTTTAAAATAATAAAAGTCTTGGTTGTAAACCAAGTAACTATAAAGTAACATAATGTTTTAAATTATTTTTCTTAATAAAGTAACTTTATTTTTGCCAATTTTGCGAAAGATTTAATTAAGTACCTACTGAAGAAGTAGTAAATACAAAAGCAATATATTTCTACCAACCTTTTTAACGTTAGTTGTCAATAATTCCTTTCAAACTATACTCAAATTTTATTTTTAAACATCTTATTTATTTTATATATATTGTCATTTACAACTTTCCTAATACTTAAACTTAATTAATATCAAATAATATTTTTTGTTTCATTAATAATTTAAAATGATTCAGAAAACTCCTAACGCCATCTGCTAACGTATGAATAAAGCAGACAGTTGACAGAACCGCCATAAGATAATTTTTGCAAAATCTAAGTGATAAATAAATAATAAAATTCCTTTATTCAATTTTAAAAATATTATTTTAATATAATGTAACCATATAATATAATTTGTTTAAAATATAAATAATAAAATTATTTTCTGGGTTTAAAAAAATAAACTGACGTTTATTAAACGTCATTCAATGTTTACATATCGACAAAAGTACCGGACAGGCTGCCTGACTTGTCGCTATCGGCTGTTATAAGATTAGATAATTCATTTAGGGCCGGTTGTTCGAACGCTAATCAACATTGATCACTATCAAATATTTAATTACTGTCACAACTGTCAATGTCAACTTTGGTTGGGTTGCTGAAAACATAGTTAATTATAATTATGAGATTAGTTAGTCAATTAACATAACAATTATTAACATAATTGATTAACTAATTTCATAATTGTCATCAATAATTATGTTTTCGGCAACCCAACCAAAGTTGACATTGACAGTTGTGACAGTAATTAAGTATTTGATAGTGATCAATGTTGATTAGCGTTCGAACAACCGGCCCTTAGCGGTTTAAAAAAAATCTCTCCTTCTTCATCTTCTTAAGGTGCCTATCCGTTCCGGATGTTGGCGATCAGCATGGCTATCCTAACTTTGCTTGCTGCTATTCTGAATAGTCCGGTTGTCGATGTATTAAACCAGGTATTTCTCAGGCTTTGAAGCCAAGATATTCTTCTTCTCCCTGGTCCTCTCTTTCCAAATACCTTGCCTTGAAAGATGAGTTGTAACAAGCCATATCTCTGTTCATTTCTCATAACATGGCCAACAAATTCTAGTTTGCGCTTTTTGATTGTGTTAATAATCTCGCATTCCTTGCCTATTCTACGTAGAACCTCAACATTAGTCACACGATCCACCCACGAAATTCTCAAAATGCGCCTGTAACACCACATCTCGAATGCTTCGAGTTTTCTCAAAGAAGCCTCGGAAAGTGTCCAGGCCTCTACTTCGTATAATAACGTAAAAAATACATAGCCTCTGATGATAGAGATTTTGGTAGCAAGAGGTAAATCGTGGCTTCTGAAAAGAGACTTCATCATTATGAACGCTGATCTCGCTTTTCCTATGCGTTGTTTTATTTCACTTGAGTGGTCCCACTGGCTGTTTATGTTGGTACCAAGGTATGTGTAGCTGTCGACCCTGTCAATTAGTTGTTGGTTAACCAAAAGCTGTGTATTTAATATTTCGCGCTTACTGACTACCATGTACTTTGTTTTTTTCGTATTGAGATCAAGCCCGTATTCTCTACTTATATCTGATATGCGCGACATTATTCTTTGCAAACCATCTAGACTAGACTGTCTGCAAAATGCAAAAACTACAGCGTCGTCGGCATATCTAATGTTGTTCAGGCGCACTCCATTGACTAATACGCCTTCCTGTAGTTCTCCCAGCGCTTGCTCGTAGATACATTCAGAGTATATATTAAACAGCACCGGGAACAGGATGCATCCTTGCCTCACTCCTCTATCTATGGAGACTGCCTCTGTCAATTGGTCATCCACTTTAATATTGGCAGTTTGGTTGTAATACAAATTATATATGATTCTCAAGTCTCTATCATCTACTCCCGCTTCTTTCAAGATGTTTATGAATCTATCATGTTTTACTCTATCAAACGCCTTTTGTAGTCTATAAAACAAATATACACGTCACAGTCAACATCCCTGCATCTTTGCATAAGCACTTGGACAGCGAATAGAGCCTCTCGGGTGCCTAAGGCATCGCGGAATCCAAACTGCGTCCATGATACCTGTTCTTCGCATTTTTTATATATTCTGCCGTGTATCACTTTCAGAAACGTTTTGAGTAAGTGGCTCATTAGGCTAATTGTTCTGTAGTCTTCACATGTTTTGGCATTTACTTTTTTGGGTAAAGTTACGAAGGTCGACTTTAACCAGCTTTGGGGTATTTTTCCAGTTACGTATATTTTGTTGAATACAGTAGTTGTTATCCATTTTATTCCTTGTTCATCCATAAGTTTTAGGAATTCTACATAAAACTGGTCAGGCCCTACAGCTTTACCATCTTTAGTTGTTTTAATAGCTGACGTGACTTCTTCAATGGTAATCGGGTTCCTGTTTGGCATTCAGTGTCTTTAATGGTATACTGCCTTTCATCTGCAAAAGTTACTTCCACATATTTCTTCCACGTGTCTAGTTTTTCTTCCACACTTAACAGTGGTTTGCCTTTTATCTGCCAAACACCCAACTCCTCTAGGTTTGTATAAGCCTGCAGCTTCTTTAACTTTGTTGTGCATATTGAATGAATCGTGTTTATGTTGCAATTGCTGGATTTCCGCACACTGTTCTCTTAGTCGTGTATTCTCAGCTATTCTAATTGCTTTTTTGGTCTCTTTATCTATTCTTTTGTATAATGACATGTCCTTGGACTTTCGCCTCTCTTCCATCATATCTAAAATCTCGTTTGCTATCCACGATTTCTTCTTTATTTTTTTTGGTTTGAGGAATTTCTCACGTATGTCGTGAAACTGCATGCAACTTTTCTATCTCCTGGTCCATTACATCCGATTGAATAACGGTATTTAAGTTGTTCTGTATATACCGTTTTACACTCTGTTTTTTTACAAAAAAATTTAAAAAATCACTAATTAAGGCATTTTTAAACAAAAATTTACAAACAACTCGAAATAGAGAATCATGTAAAAAATGCCTTAAAAATGCAAAAAAAATAATCAGTATGTTTCGTTTCTAAGCGTCTGTTTAAAGGTAAACCACTCACCTATATAAATCAGAATGACGCATCTCTTTTTGTAGACCTTTTCTAACATGGATTGTATCTACTAGTTCGTTTTGAATTTTGCTCTGTACTTTAGCTGTTTCTTTTCTTGTACTAAAAAAAGTGGAGGAAAGTAGTAAGAAGTTTCAAAGGCATAGGAGCAGGATGCACGCAGTTTATTATATAATATGTACTGAATTTCATTCCATTATAAAGTCACTGTACACTGAGGCGACGTGCAGCGTGACACACAATGGGGTCAACAGTGACGAATTTGACGTACTTACTGGAGTCAGACAGGGATGTGTGCTTTCTCCGTTTCTGTTTAACATAGCTCTGGACTATGTTCTCTCCAAACTAGACTTCGACACAAAAGGGATACAATGGACGTTAACCACACGCCTAAGTGATCTGGAATACGCCGACGATATCTGCCTGTTAGGACAAAGGTTCCAGGATGTGGCCGACCAATTGGAAACACTATCCACTGAGGCCAATAAAATAGGTTTAAAAATCAATATTGGTAAAACCAAGTCGATGAGAATAAATGCAAGGAACAACACGCTATTTAATATCGACAACAAGCAGATTGAAAATGTGGAGAACTTCACGTACCTTGGAAGTGTCATAACAGAAAGCGGAGGTACAGAAGACGATATTCGTATGAGGATACGAAAAGCTCAACAAGTTTTCAGCATGCTTAACCCTGTTTGGAGGTCTGGAGAATATACTACAAGGACAAAGATCCGAATATTCCAGTCAAATGTTATGTCTGTTCTACTCTATGGATGTGAAACCTGGAAAGTGACAAAATACCTTACAGACAAATTGCAGGTCTTTGTTAACAAATGTCTACGAAGAATTGTTCGTATTTTCTGGCCAAACACCATCAGAAACGAAGATCTGCTACACCTGACCCAACAAAAGAGGGTAGAAAATGAAATAAAATACAGAAAGTGGGGGTGGATAGGTCACACACTCCGAAAAGATAGTTCCAGTATTGCAAAAAATGCCCTAGAGTGGAATCCCCAAGGAAAGAGAAAAAGAGGTCGCCCAGCACAAACTTAAAAGAAGATCCATCATGGACGAGATAAGAAGTCAAGGAAAGTCTTGGAATGAGGTGAAGGCCCTAGCGCAAAATAGAACCCGATGGCGCGTTTTCACTGAAGCTCTATGCTCCACTTAGGAGTTCAAGAACATTATATATTGTTGTGAATTTGGTGAATTTCATTCACCAAATTTATAAAAACTTATTTACAGCTAACTATACCAAACACAATCTAAACCTAAAACAAGAAATCACGAGTTAAGTAAAACGTTTGGTACCAGAAGAATATAAAAATCAAAATAATGACTTAGAAAAATGGACAAAACAGAAGAGGAATCGATGAAAACAAAGTTGCATAGCTCGAATGGCTTGTACAATTATATTTAAGCACATGGCTTAATTAGTTTTATAAAACAACTGAAAATTTATTTTTGAACTCTTTTTTTTGCTTATAATATGTATTATAAAATAAAATAGAACGTTATAAAAAAAACCATAAATGTATCCTTATGTTTACGTAAACATATTATCAGTTAAAATAGTGGTTTGTAAACTTGCTTAATATTGTATAAACATCGATGCGTTGTTGATTAATATCCATGTTATTCCCATTTTCTTCGTTAATTCCACCAAGACCATAGCGCATATCCACACACCGACCAAAACACGGTCGGATTGGGTATATCGAAGGCATCCTTCACACAATCAATAATATAATAGAAAGTGCCAACAGTGAGCGACATCATACATCACATGAATAATTGCGGCATGGTTGTCAACGCCGCCCCCGGGGCATTGTACCTGTGTGTGCGTATTTCGTATGCGAAGCCCCCAGGAGAACAGAGCTCACGGCCGTCGTTGATTGCGAGACCTTGTTTCATTAGCGGTCCGTGTATGTACAGGTATCAATAGCCCGGACTCCGGGACCCTAACCATCGCCATCTCAAACGCCCACCCGCCCCCGGATCTAAATCAACCATAGCACCCTTTGCGGTTAATGAATGACCTGCTCCTGTCGTTCGCTTTCAGGTTAGGAAGCGTTCTGTGTGCGGAAACAATAAAGACTTTTATACTACTAATTTGAGCCCATTCGCTTTAACTTTTGTGATCAAACAAAATGTAATATGATTACAATAGTTTAGGTTAAAATCAAAGAGAGAACATTTAACAAAAATTTAAAATCATCGAAAATATGATTCGCTGTAATAAACGCATACTTAGCTATGTTAAAATTATGTTTGTTACATAACTTTTATGTTTTGTCATAGGTGGTAGTGTATTTAATTTTGTTTAACGAATTTCACGAGCTTACATCTCGGGGTGTGAAAATAAGCAAAAATTCTTATATAAAGTTATTAAAATAAATCAATACTTTTTGAATTACTAAAGATCAAAATTTGAGTTGTTGCTTCTCGCTCCATTGAATACACTAAAAGAGAGAACACTTCCACCTTTTCTCAACACCTTAAACCGCTGGTACCTATGATTAATGTGATTCCTAATCCATTTCCAGTGAAAATAATAACTCTTTGATAAGTATTGGCGATACAATTTTTTGAAGTTATACTTCTTTAGGCGCGATTGAGAGTAAAATTTCATAATACTGCGCGCATGCGCACACAGACAGTATGGCGTTTAGTTGCTAAATCTTTCTAGTTATGTATAAATATATCAGTGCAAGAAAAGGTGTGAAAAGAATATATTAGTGTTTTTAGTAAATATATTTATTATAAGACTAAGTTTTCACTCTAATGGCATATAAAACAACATAATGCTATTCTACACTCCACCAGAATGAAAACAATGGGAACCTTCTCTGGTTACACCTCCGAGGCTTCTACAATATGCAAGCCATACGGATGCTGAGACTAAGGAAGATGAGGGAATTCTACAATTTACAATTCACCTCCCATCTGAAAATGGTTATTCATTTTTTATATTTATTATAATTTTTGTGTCTTTGGATTTGTCTTCCTCAGGAGTAAGATGAGTATTATTAAAACATTTTATTGTATATTTATTATACTTGTCTGTTTGTTACCGTGAATTGTCATTACGTACGTCCGAACCGATACAGACACAGTCCTCGTAGCGTTTGGTATAGCATTCGGCCAGAGATCGAGAGGTCTTTAGTTCGAATCCAGTGCAATCCTATACTTTTTTATTTTTTTGAAAGCGGTAAGCACAAAATTAGTTTGATGTTTAAAAAAAATTAAAACAAACTGTTTAAAGTATATTTATTTTTAAGAAATCATATAATAGAAGTATAACTTCTTACGTGCGTACAAAATACACACACACATTCTTTTTTTATATGCGTGTTCGCGAAGATTATAACTCCCAAAATATTTATAACGAAAAGATTTAGTTCATAATAGATGCCGACGAAAACAATTATTTTCATTTCTGTTTCTGTTTCTGCCGATGAAAACAATTATTTCTGAGAACTTTTTAGTAATTTTAATTTTCGTGGACCCACAAACAGAAATGGTGTTTTTTGCTGATATTCCTCAAAAAATAAATTTTTTCACTAACACTTTATTAGTGATTATAATTTTCACAATCATATAATCGAAAATAATATTTTTCGCGGCGTTCATTGAAAGTTCTACTCTTAACGGCATTTTTCGGACTTATGCTTTTCGTAGGCGGCGGCGAAACAACCATACTCTCAATATCCCGGATATCGTATCTCTACTACACAACATCCCACCGAAAAACTTTTTAAGATTGGACCTTTACGAAGCCTTGAAAATAGTCAAAGAAAAGCAAAGAAGTCCTAATTGCGTCAACCGCCATGTGTCTTTCCACCGTGACTTTCAACCCTTACATCGTCAACTTTTTTCATAACCTATATTATACACTCTTAGTCCCCTTACCGTCTTTGCTTGTTTCTAATAATTATAATCTTCGTCTACCGCCTGACTTAACATAAATTCTGGAATAACTACAATATCTTACTTAATCCTTATTCATCTTATTACTTTTATTCAATATTCGATAGGTACTCATCCACACAATTAACACAGTCTCATACAATTATATCTCTCTAATCTCAATTTTGATTTTAACGCATTGCTCCTCATCTTCTGTTAACATTTTTTAAAATTAATTCACATTTTTGTTTACTTTATCCCAACCATTCAATTTGTCACAACCCTAAAGTGGCGTTTAGACGCCGCGATAAATGCGAGCAATTTATTGTGACAAGAAAATTGCTGCAATTTATTGATTTTTTAAAGCTGTTTAGACGCTGCGATATATTGTCGCAATTGATTATAAACTGAAACAGCTCGATCGTTACAATAAATTGATGCAATTCGATACCAACTCCAATCTAATTCCAATTCCGATAAATCGCTGCGATGTACCGTTTACACACAACGATAAATTGACAATTCTCGATCGATATCGATAAATTGCTCGGATTTATCGCGGTGTCTAAACGCTGCCTAACACAATAATAATTATAAACCTCTTTTCAAAAGTTATGCATCACCATGCTCATTTTCATAGTCGATTTTTTCGTGAACGGATTAACGGATTTCGCTAATTGTTTTTATTCTTTTAGATTTTTTTGTACTTACACAGTTGGGCAAGGGTTGCATAAGTAAAGGTTGCATAAAGGTACATAAATGCCACAAAGAAATAGCTTCAGAACAATATTAATACATAAATACAGGGCGTAACAAAAATAGAGCTCATAAATGAAATCACATATTCTGGACCAAAAATAGTTCGATTGAACCTAACTTACCTTAGTACAAGTGTGCACATAAAAAAAGTTACAGCCCTTTGAAGTTACAAAATAAAAATCGATTTTTTCCAATATATCGAAAACTATTTGAGGTTTCTTATTGAAAACGGAGATGTAGCATTCTTTTGACAGGAACATCTTATAAAAAAATTATAGTGAAATTTGTGCCCCCATAAAAATTTTATGGGGGTTTTGTTCCTTTAAACCCCCCAAACTTTTGTGTACGTTCCAAATAAATTATCATTGTGGCACCATTAGTTAAACACAATATTTTAAAAACTTTTTTGCCTCTTAGCACTTTTTCGAAAAGCTAGTTTTTATCGAGATATTTTGAATATTTGTCAAATCCACCACATATTTTTGTATACTATTCAGTACGATTACAGAGACCGGGTAATAATATGAAAATTTATTTATGAGGTATATTTTGAACCATATTAAAAAAGAACCCTCATCTCGATCAAAGGTGCCTTATCGGAAAAATACTAAGAGGCAAAAAAGTTTTTAAAACACTGTGTTTAACTAATGGTACCGCAATAATAGTTTAATTGGAACGTACACAATCATTTGGAGGGTTAAAAGGCACAAAACCCCCATAAATTTTTTATGTAAATATATTAAAAAAAGAAGCCGCATCTCGATTAAAACTGGTTTATCGAAAAAATACTAAAAGGCAAAAATGTTTTAAAAGCATTGTGTTTAACTAAGGGTACTACAATTATAATTTAATTGGAACGTACATAAAAGTTTGGGGGGGTTTAAGGGAACAAAACCCCCATAAAATATTTATGGGGTGCAAAAATGTCACTATAATTCCGTTTTAAGATGATCCTGCCATAAAAATGCCACATGTCCGTTTTCATTAAAAAATCTGTAATAGTTTACGATATATCGGAAAAAATCGATTTTCATTTTGTAACTTCAAAGGGCTGTAACTTTTTTGTGTGCATATTTGTATTAAGGTGAGTTAGGTTCAATCGAACTATTTTTGGTCCCAGAATATGTGATTTAATTTATGACCTGTATTTTTGTTACACCCTGTATAATGGCACAAATACTTATAGTAAAGAAAAAAAAACAAATCTGAAGTGTCAATACCGCAATTGTCAAATAAATGTTACCAATTTATGCTAAAATGTCACTTTTGTTCGATCGCAGTTAGAGTGTAATCCGAACAAGTGTGCTTTATTAAAACGCTTTATATTACACTTATACAAATTAAATGAAACAAGTTAGGGTATGTTTCTTTAAATTTACATTAATAGAAATCTTCCAATTATATTTCTACTCGTATATAATAAAATATGTCTAGTGGCTGTAATGCCAGTGTACTCAGCTAAACGATTCTAAAAAGGAACACACCTACGACTTAAATATTTCGTTTTGGTATCATGTGACGTCACGTGCGATGACGCGGATGACGTGTAACGGTATCTATATTGTACGGACTGTAGTTTAGGTCAAAATCAAAGCGAGCGCATTTGAGCCAAAATTAAAATCATCGAAAATAGTCCATTCACTCACGGTTTTTGCTGTAATTTTTAAAGAACCGCTTGAATTGACATGAAATTTGGCACACACATAGCTAACATGTCACAGAAAAAAACGTGATAGTGTGCCTATGTGTGCTTTCGCTCTGGGGGTGGGTATCACCCCTTCTTGAGGGTGAAAAACACGTTCAGAATAAGCCCGGAAAGGTATAAACTGACTAATTCTTAGCAACTTTCGTTGTATAGAGTTTTTCATTAAGTTTAATACTTTTCGAGTTATTTGCGAGTGAAAATGTTCATTTTTCAACAAAAAAACCACGTTTTCGGACAGTTTTTCGCAAACAACTTAAAAAGTAAGAATTTCATAGAAAAAATATTCATAGCAAAAATATAGTATATCAAAAGGTGAAAAAAATTGGTGTATGTTAGTATGTATGAAGTCTGTAGACACAGTAGATTCAGAGTTGTAGCTAATGAAAACTAGGTTTTATTCGTCAAATTCCAAATCGAATGTTTTTACACGAAATAACCAAAAAATGAAGCACTTTTCGGGGAAAACTCATCTTTTGTGAAGTGATAAAAAGCTTTATTTTTGTTTTTTAAAAAAGTTTCTAGTATCAAAAGTAAGCAAGTCGCGCTCAAAACAAAGTTGGTCACTTTTTCTTTTCAGTAAAAAAAATCGTGAAAATCACCCCTCAATTAGCATCCCAAATCAAATTAATCGTTACAGCTTTACAAGTTACTTTACTTATGTATTGTTTATATGAGCTGTAAGTTTCATCGATTCAAAGTGCCTATTTATTTTTAAATTGGTTTTAAAGTAATTTTTTTTTAATTTTGAAAAAAAATGTTTCAGACACAGACAGTAAAAAAATATAGGTTTTGCTTCTGTAAATATTTTGGATTTTTGTTTTTCTTAAGACAAAAATTGGTTAAGATATGGCTGTTTAAAGTTTTGCATACACTCGTGACTAATGACTCGTTCAAGCGCTTTCAACTACAGACCTTTCAAAAACAAGCAATTTGAACCGATAAAACTTATAGATCATATAAACAATACATATAAGTAAAGTATCTTGTTATAAGCAGTAACGATTAATTTCATTTGGGAAGCCAATTAGGGGGTGATTTTCACGATTTTTTTTACCAACAAAAAGGGCCCTTACTAGAAACTTTTTTAAAAACAAAAATAAAACGACTTTTTAAACACTTTAAAAAAGTTGTGATAAGTTTTCACCGAAAAGTGTTTCATTTTTTGGTTTTCTACAAATCTACCTCTACTGTGTCTACAGACTTCATACATACTAACATACACCAATTTTTTTCAGCTTTTTATATGCTATATTTTTGCTAGGAATATTTTTTTCTAAAAATTTCTTACTTTTTAAGTTATTTGCGAAAAACCGTCCGAAAACGTGGTTTATTATTTGAAAAATTAACATTTTCACTCGCAAATAACTCGGAAAAGTATTACATAACTTATTGAAAACACTCTATAGAACGAAAGGTGCTTAGTGTTAGTCAGTTTATTCATTTCCGGACTTATTTTGAACGTATGTTTTTTCACCATCGAGAAGGGGCGATACCTACCCCCAGGGAAAAGCACACATCGGCACAATATCACTTATTTTCTTTGACATGTTAGCTACAGTTGAGTCCGCGAGTCTTTACCCGTGCGTCATTAATACCTGAAGAGATAAAACACATACTTTTTATCTAGCATCATTCTCTTCCACGCATGAAACTCATGACAAACCAGCTGCCGTTTGTTATTAAGTAACAACACATGTTATTTTTATGAACCATCTAGACTCAGTGCATTGAAAAGAGATAGGTACAAAAAAAGACGATTCGGTAGGTTTTCATATTTTAAGCACAATTTGTTTGACGTTTCTGCTTTGTTTACTTTTGTGGCTGTCAGTCAGTTGAATTTTTTGCGGTTTTTGTCGAATTTTTGCGTTTTGAAGTTTCTTTATATTACACAAACAGTTGTTTTCACAACTAATTTTATATTGGGCTTTGAAATTTTAAGGTAAATAATTATATTTTGGCAATTAATATTTAAAACATACAGTCACACAGTAACTAACGTCAGTTAGTTAAACAGTTTAAAACTAACTTCATTCACACAGTAAAGAAATGATTGTGTTTAGATTTCCGTCAAAGTGAATAAAATAACAAAAATAAAATATGTTATTGAATTTTTTTATAAATTGTCAAGGCATGTCACAAAAATAACAAAAATCATGATTGTCAGTAAGAACAAGATGCAGATGAAGACGAAAGAATCCACGTTAAAGGAAATGCTTTAGAAAAAGTACATGGATACAGGATACAAAGAAAGGAAAAGCGGTAGGACCAGATGATATTCCTGGGGAAGTATGGAAAGCATTGGGAGAGACAGGAACAAGGTGGCTAGCAGGTTTATTTAATAGAATTATGGAAGTTGGACAAATGCCAGACGAATGGAGAAGCAGTATACTAGTACCTGTCTACAAAAACAAGGGAGATATACAGCAGTGTACAAACTACAGCGCTATAAAACTGCTTAGCCACACCATGAAAATATGGGAGAGAGTAATTGATAGACGGATACGTGAAGAGACCGACATATCCGAGAATCAATTTGGCTTTATGCAGGGCAGGTCAACAACAGACGCAATTTTCATTATAAGGCAGTTGATGGAAAAATACAGGAGTAAAGAAACAAACGCTCATATGGTATTCATTGATATTGAGAAAGCATATGATAGAGTTCCTCGAGAGATTCTGTGGTGGACACTCAACAAGAAAGGAGTCTCTGGTGCATATGTAAAGATTGTGAGGGATATGTATGAGGGAGTAACGACTAGTGTTAGGACAGGTGTACTTAATCCGTATTTATTCTCATTAGTTTTGGACCAGATAACAGCGAAACTACAGGGTAACATTCCATGGTGCTTAATGTATGCTGATGATGTCGTGTTAGTAGGAAATAGTGAAAAAGACTTAGAAAGAACAAAAACTGGAACAGTGGACACGAGCTCTGGAGGAAAAAGGTTTAAAACTTAGTAGGACAAAGACAGAGTATTTGGAATGTTCATTTAAAGATGGAGTTACTACAAATAAAATGGTCAAGTATATTCAAATGGGAAATAAGCCACAATTTTACCTAAAAATTATTTTATTAACGTTTCGACGCCCAAGTCGGGTGTCGTTGTCAAAATACAAAATAATACTAAATAAACAAAAATGTTGTTGCTTAGTAAAAAATTCTTCTAATAATTTATTTAATCTGACTCGTTTATATCGGCAATTCAGACACGTATTATACATTTTAAAGTAGACGACTTTAAAATGATATTGCCAATATTGATGAGTTGCGTTCCTGGGACGACTTTACTAAAAGATAGTTCATTCGATTACATGAAATCAATCCCAACTCAAGAATATCCGCCACAAAAAATCATAGCATGTGATCTGTCTTTAAAAAGACAACCTAATGCAACGGTGGCACTGAAATTCTCGCGTTAGAGATTCCATAGTAAATCACGAGGGAAAACCAGGAAAAACCTCGTGATACTATCCCGACATCGTAAGTATTTGGGTTTACATTTAGTTTACTCTCAAAACTAATACCAAATTCTGACTTGATATTTTAAATTTTAAATAATACTAAAATACTAAATGTACTAACTCGATATGTTACTGATTTACTAATTGTGGTATTTTCTTTCTATTGACTTCCTCCTTTAATATGGGTAACCACATCCTACTGCATTCTACCGAGGAATTTGCGACACAATTGGTTTCATTTAGCATAATTAGAGCCGCTTCTTTGATTTTTCTCTTTTTACTATCTGCTTCTTTTAGGACTATACTTGAATCTCTCCACTGAACTCTATGTTCATTATCCCATGCGTGTTGACATATTTGAGATCTATCAAATTCTCTATTTTTTATATAAGACTGATGTTCATTTACTCTAACGTCTAATGGTCTTGACGTTTCACCTGTATAAAATTGTTCGCATTCACAAGGTATTTTATAAATACAATTCTTTGTTCTTTCTTGTACACTGTTAGGTTTAGTTTTAGATAGAATAGATCTCAATGTGTTTGTTGTTTTGAATGTTGTTGATATGTTGAATTTATTTCCTATTGTTTTAAGTTTCTCGGATAGTCCTTTTACATATGGTATTGATATTTTCCTCGTATTATTTCTTGTGAATGTTGTAGGATCCCGTTCTAAGTTGTTCTGTTCCATTCGATCCAATCTTGACAATTCCTTATTTATAAACGATATGGGATAATCATTTTTTAATAAAACAGATGTTAACAATTGTTTTTCTTCTAAAAATGAATTTTCGTTAGAATAAGTAATTTTGGCTCTATCATATAAGGATTTAATGATTCCCTTTTTAACGTTGATGTTATGATTTGATTTGTAATTGAGATGTCTGTTGGTGTGTGTTGGTTTTCTATACACTTGAGTCTCATATCCAGTATCCTTCTTTGAGACCAAAACATCGAGGAAAGGTAGGGTGTTATTGTATTCCTTTTCCATTGTAAACTTTATTGTCTCTTCTTGATCGTTTATAATATTCAGGAACGTATCCAACAATTCCGATCTATGAGGCCATATGGAAAACACATCATCTACATATCTCCACCATACTGTGGGTTTTAAATTTTGTTTAGAAATGATATTAGTTTCGAAATCCTCCATAAATATATTAGCCAATAATGGAGATAAAGAAGAGCCCATTGCGAGACCAAAATTTTGTTTATAGAATTCATTATTTAGTTGAAAATAGGTATTATTAGTACATAATGTCAATAACTCCATTTTTCCTGGTTTTCCCTCGTGATTTACTATGGAATCTCTAACGCGAGAATTTCAGTGCCACCGTTGCATTTGGTTGTCTTTTTAAAGACAGATCACATGCTATGATTTTTTGTGGCGGATATTCTTGAGTTGGGATTGATTTCATGTAATCGAATGAACTATCTTTTAGTAAAGTCGTCCCAGGAACGCAACTCATCAATATTGGCAATATCATTTTAAAGTCGTCTACTTTAAAATGTATAATACGTGTCTGAATTGCCGATATAAATGAGTCAGATTAAATAAATTATTAGAAGAATTTTTTACTAAGCAACAACATTTTTGTTTATTTAGTATTATTTTGTATTTTGACAACGACACCCGACTTGGGCGTCGAAACGTTAACAAAATAATTTTTAGGTAAAATTGTGGCTTATTTCCCATTTGAATATACTTGATTATAAAAATGCCACAAGAAAATAGCTTCAGAACAACAATAAATAAAATGGTATCTTTGGATGGTGAACTGATTGTAAAAAGCAATAGTTTTAAGTACCTGGGATCGGTGTTACAGAGTAATGGAGAAATAGATGGAGCTGCATGCAGTAGAATTAGGGCTGGATGGATGAAGTAGAAGGAAGCGAGTGGTGTGTTGTGTGACAGAAAAGTTCCAATGAAGCTGAAAGGAAAATTCTATAAAACAGCCATAAGACCGGCTATGATGTACGGAACTGAATGTTGGGCAGTGAAAAAGAAAGAGGAACAACGAATGCATGTGGCGGATATGATAATGCTTAGATGGATGAGTGGAGTGACAAGAAAGGATAAATTTTTTTTTGTAATGTTGTAATATTTACAATCTGTCCTCAACTAAGAACAATAGGTAAATTATATGACAAAAATTGAAAATTTGACCAAATTAAAAATAAATTAAAATAAGTTTAGTTATCACAGATTATTCGAATCTTCTTGCTAGGTCCACTACTTTGAATCTCTTCAGGCGTCGTACATCATTGTGGTCGTCAGTGAGGTTGCTGGCTAACTCGTTTGGATGAGATTCTAGTCTCTTGGAATATTTTTTGTAATATTCCGTTATTACAGTTTTTATGGATGGCACATTGAGGTCTTGCTCTATCACATAGTTTGGCACGTACCAAGGGGCGGGCATTCAGCATTGTTCTAAGGACTATGTTCTGGAATCTCTGCAATATTTCTAGGTTAGTTTGACTGGCTGTCCCCCAAAGTTGGATACCATAGGTCCACACTAGTTTTAATATAGTTTTATATATCAGCAGTTTGTTTTCAAGTGATAGTTGAGATTTACGACCGATGATCCAGTACATTTCTCGAAATTTTATTCCTAGTTGTTTTCTTTTTGTAAAAATGTGTTTTTGCCAAGTTAATCTCCTATCAAGATGGATTCCTAGGTACTTGACAGTATCGGTTTGTGGGAGTTGCGTTTCATTTAGTGTTACAGATGGACATGTTTGTCTTCTCATGGTGAAGGTTACATGGATGGATTTACTCTCATTCGCCTTTATCTTCCATTTTTTACGCCATATTTGTATATTATTAAGGTCTTTCTGAAGGGTTCTGGATGCTGTATTTGGATCATGGTGAGAGGCTAGTACAGCAGTGTCATCAGCAAAAGTTGCACACGTTGTTTTGTTACTTGTGGGTAGGTCAGCAGTGTAGAGCAAGTACAATATCGGTCCCAAGACACTTCCTTGTGGTACTCCGGCTTTTATTGGTCTTAGGCTTGTGTATTCATTATCCTGCTTGACTAGGAAATGTCGGTTGGAAATGTAGCTTTTTAGGATTTGATAAAAAGGATGAGGAAGGTTTTTCTTTAGTTTAAAGAGCATACCAGCATGCCATACCTTGTCGAAGGCCTGGCCAATGTCCAGGAATGCAGCAGAACAATACCTTTTATTTTCTAGATCACTTCTGATGTGTTTTACCAGTCTATGTACCTGTTCTATCGTTCCGTGTTGTGTTCTGAACCCAAATTGGTGTTGGGGAATTAGTTTCCTTTCTTCTATAACTGGGGATAATTGTTTAAGGAGAAATTTTTCCAAAATTTTTGATAGAACAGGTAGCAGGCTTATTGGTCTGTATGAAGTCACCTGAGTTTTATTTTTCCCTGGCTTAGGTATGAGAATAATTTGAGCAACTTTCCATTGTTCTGGGTAGTAACCTAGCCTAAATACTTGCGTTATCATTTTCAGACCTTGGCATGTCAATTGCTGCAGTACTTTCCCGTTGATCAGGTCATACCCTGGAGCTTTTTTTGGACTGATTTCATGCTGGATCATATTTCTAACTTCTTTAGTGGTGATTTTTTGTATAGGTAAGTCCATCTGGTAGGGCGATTCCAGGAAGTCATTTATTTCTTCCTCTGTGTCACCATCTTCCATGGGATGTGGCTGGAATACATTAGTGAGGTGATTTGCAAATGCTTCGGCTTTTTCCTTATTATTTCTACACTAGTTTACCTCTTGGTTTCGTATTGGTGGTATTTGTTGTTTCGGGTGTTTGATTTTTCTCGTGGCCTTCCAAAGGGAATATTCACTATCTGCGTTTGCTGATAAACCTGTAAGATATTCTTGTATTTTGTTATTTTTGATATTATGCAATTGTAGTTTAATTTCCTTGGTGATTTTATTTAATTTCGTCTTGTTCTCAGGTGTTCTTTTTCTTCGCCACTCCTCCTTTATTTTTCTCTTTCTAGCAATCATTTCCTTTATTACAGTTGGGCAATTCTCTTTAAATTCTGTTTGGTAGCAGTCAGGGGTAGCATACCAAGCAGCTTCTTGTATAGATTTCTGAAAATTTTCTACTGCTGCGTAGATGTCACTTTCTGTTTTCAATGGGATGTTTATGTCAATTAGTTCATCTAGTTTAGTCTTGAAAATGCTCCAGTCTGTTTTGTTACTGTATAGTGATGGTTGTTTAGTACTGTTTGTTATTTGTGCATACCATGTCGCGATTACGCTAGAGTGGTCAGAGGGTAGATCGTAACAAGATTCTACTTTTGCCAATTTAACATTAATTCCTGTAACAATGTAGAAGTCGAGTAGATCAGGTATTTTTGCATTGTCGGTAGGCCAGTAAGTTGGTTCCCTTGTGGTGAGGTAATTTGCATTGGTCGCATTTATAGCTTTAAGAAGTTCTCTGCCTTTTGTGGTAATAATTCTGGATCCCCAGGTAGTATGCTTAGAATTAAAATCTCCTCCTGCTATAAATCTATTTCCTAATGTTTTAAAGAAATTTTCAAACTGTTCCGTTTTGTTATTGTGCTTTGGTGGACAGTATATAGCTGATACTGTTAGTGGGCCTAGTTGATCTTCCACAACAATGCTGGTGGCCTGTAGATAGTCGCATTCATGTTTTTGTATTTCGTAGTGCTTTAGTTTATTACTAACTATTATTGCAGTGCCTCCATGTGCTTTTTCGTTGGGATGTTGCGTATGATAAGTTGTAAATCGTGGAATATTAATGTGGTTTTTGGATGTAAAATGAGTTTCTGTAATCAGCATTATGTCAATTTTTTGTGTGTTAATAAATAATTTTAATTCTTCTACATGTTGACTTAAGCCATTGGCGTTCCATAATACTAGCTTTAGTAACTGAGTCATTTCTGGTTGAGAATCATGGTCAGGAGGTTGAGCATAGTGCTCATTTGTTCCGTCAGTTTTTTTAACATGTCTTTCAGTTCTGACATGTCTGTGTGGTTATTAGTTTGATTTGGTATATGTTGTGTAGTAGTTTGGTTGGAGTACTTCGAAACTTCGAAAGGCCTTTTGCAGGGATGCTGTCTGTCGCCCACTTTATTTAAAATTTACCTTACACATGTGTTAAAATATTGGACTAGGAAATGCCAAACAATGGGGATACCAGTAGAAGATTCTTATTTGTATACGTTGCTGTTTGCTGACGACCAAGTTGTGATTGCTGCTGATAAAGATGACGCCAGTTACATGATTAGAAAATTGAAAGAGGAGTACCAAAAATGGGGTTTGGAAATGAGCATGGAGAAAACTGAATACCTTGTAGTCGGAGGTGATACTGAAGACTTAGAATTAGAAGGGGAATACATAAAAGGATGTGATGAATTTAAATATCTAGGTTCAATTTTTGACAAAAACTCCACATGCGATCAAGATATAGAATATCGAATAAGCCAAGGAAGAAAAGCTATAAAACAGCTAAATGGCATTTGGTGGAGTACAGGACTGCAGAATCAGACAAAGAAAAAAATCTACCAAACTATCGTGGAAGGAATTGTCCTGTACAACTCGGAAGTGTGGGAAGTAAAAGACCGACAAAATAAAAGACTTCAAGCTTTAGAAATGGACGCGCTTAGAAGAAGCTGCAGAATATCTAAACTGCAGCATATCCCAAACGAAGAAATAAAAGAAAGAATGGAAGTAGAAAAGGATATTATAGACAGAATAGAACAAAAAAGATTAATATGGTACGGGCATGTCCAGAGAATGGGACCAACAAGATGGCCCAAGAAAATGATCCAGTATGTACCACCCGAGAGAAGAAAAAGAGGCAGACCGAAGAGAACATGGATACAAGATGTAGAGAAAGCAATGAACAGTAGACAACTCAACGAGGAAGATATTCGTGACCGAAAAGCATGGCGAATAGGATGCGGGAAACGGCGAATGCTGTAGAACACCCGATATATATATATATATAGTTTGGTTGGAGGCTTGCTGGTTAACTGCTTGCGTTGCTTGTGCGTATGTTATTCCAGGTTGCACGTAGTTGACTGTTGTAGTTCTATCTTGGTTTGTCCTCGCGTTATGTCGTCTCAAGTTAGGGAATTTAAGTTTTTGTAATTGTTTGTGAACTTCACCCTCTATAATTTGCGGGGTGATTTTCACCACAGTTAGCACATTTAACATTACTGTCTCTGGTTTTCCTTGGACATTCTTTAGTGTAATGAGGTTCTGCGCATTTGACACAGCACGGTTGTTTATTGCAGAAGTTTTTTATGTGGTTGTATTTTTGACATCTACTACATTGCGGAATTATTCTCTTGACATGCGGTGCTTCGAATTCGACTATGGAATGCATTACTTGTTTAATGTTATAGATGTCCTTGTTATTATCTTTTGTTTCTAGATCAATGTAGAACATAGGCAGCGATTTTTTTGTTTGGTTATGTAGTATATTCCATATATTTATAACATTATGGTTTTTGGTTTTAAGCTCTTCTTTTATCTCTTCTACATTTGTCGTGGGGTGCATGCCTTTAAGAACCACTCGGTAGTGTCTTTAACTTTTAGGTTTGTAAGTGTGGAAGTCCGTGTTTTTTGTTTTTAGAGCATTTATTATGGCGGTGTATGCTTTGTCTGATTTTTGTTGAATTTTTATTTTTTCGCTGTTAATAGCTTTAGTGATAAAATCATTTTCTGCTACTTGTTGCAATAGATCGATAAGAGGCTTGCAGATCTGCACGCCTGGTACAAATATTGGAGGTGGTTTTGGTTTTGCATCTGTATTTTTAACTGTGTCTTCCAAATTGTCAATTTCATCTATTGAACTTAGTGCTTCAAATTGATTTTGTGTTGTTATAGGTTTACTTAACCAGTACTCACCAAGTTTTGTTTGTCTTTTGTTACTTCTAGGCATTTCTGGACTGCTTCTTAATCTTTTTCCGGTAACCTCATTCCATTGCTGTTCTTCAATACTGGCTGTTTGTTCATTTGTTTGGTTTATTTGTAGTGAATCATTAGGTTGTTGGGAACAAGTGGGAATTTGTATAGGATTTTGGATCATTGGAGCCATGGTTTTTACATTTTGTTCATAATTTGGTTGGGAATAAAAGCCTGTTGAAAAGTTGTTCATGTTACCTGCTCGGTTGATACGCCACTGGAATCTCTAACATCATTGCTGACGATAACTCGCTGCTAACAGCTTTCAATGAGCGAATGTTCTTTTACTTATTAACGTTAAAAATTAAAATGTTATTAATAAAATAAAAACACTGGTAAAATCCGCAATAACTAATTGCTTTGTTTAAAAACTTTAAATACATTCACGAATTTTTAGACACAATAAAATAATTGTTTTGTTTTGTTGTCGTTTCGAATAACTCATTAGCGAAACCGGGTTTGTTTTATCACAGCTTTTTCGTACATAGACAACCGTTCGCTTTGGCTGCTCATTGACCAGGATAAAATTAAACATGAGTATATTAGGGGAAGTCTAGGTGTGGCACCAATTGATGCCAAAATGAGAGAGCATAGGTTAAAATGGTTTGGTCATGTTCAACGTCGAGACGTTAATCATCCAATACGAAGAGTAGCTGAAGTGCAGATTCCTGGAAGGAGTAGGAGAGGAAGACCAAAGAAGACGTGGGGGAGACGACTAGGCAGGACATGTTGGTAAAGGGGATTAATATTGATATGACCCAGGATAGAATTGTGTGGATAAATGCAATTAGGGAAGCCGACCCCGCATAGGGATAAGGCAAAGAGAATGATGATGATGATTAAGATGACTTTTAAATAAGAAAAAACCGGTAAATATTATGCAATGTAAAACTGGATCTGTTTTGAAACTGAAACTAGTTCTGTTATACACAGTTGAAGCCTGGAGAATTACAGATGTAACTGAAACAAAAGACTTGCTAGCTTTGAGATGTGGTGTTATCGAACAATGCAGAAAATATTACGGACACAACATGGAACAAACACAGCTAAGTGAACAATGGGACTGTACCTTTGAAATAAAATGACAATAAGTAATATTATGCAATGTAATGCAAAACATCGAAAGCATTTGAAATGTGACTATATCGGAGAATACTTAAAATTCCGAGTCACAAACGCGGAGGTCCACAAAAGAATGAAGAAGAACCGAGAGGTACTTACCACCATCAAATCACAAAGGTTACAATACTTCGGGCATAATATGCGAAATAAATCTGCAAGAGAAAATATTTGGAAAGCGAAATCCTGGAAGAAGAAGAACGTCCTGGTTAAAGTACCACAGAACCTGGTTCAACACAACATATTATGTGCAGCTTTTCGGTGCCGTTGCAGATAATATAAAGAATGCCATGATGGTCGCCAATCAAGAAGAAGATGCAATGTAAAACTGGGAATAGAAATTGGAACTATAGGGCAGTCAATGAGGTTATTTGGCTCCGAATTCCATCCTACTGCATCGATTTACTTGAAATTTTCACATTAAGTAGAGAATAGCTTAAGAAACAAAGTCTACCCTATGTCGATATGCACTTTTATCTTGGGGGTGGTTCGAACCCCTTCTCGGGGGTGGAAAAATTTTTGGTTAAAATAACCAGGAGCTAGAGAACCTAATTCTAAGCAAAAACTGATCAATAATTTTTTTTTGAAAACTCAATTATTTTTGAGTTATTCGTTTGAACCTGAATACGTTCCTGAACGCCGAAGAACCGTCCATAATAATAGGAGACCTAAACGCCCGATCCCCTAACTGGAACGATAGAGCTACAAACAGAAACGGTAGAATACTGAATAATTATCTAGTGAACAACGAAGACACCATGGTGATTGGGCCCATCGAACCAACATACTTTCCTGGAAATGCTCTACCAACCCATTTAGATATAGTAGTGGCCAAAAGCCTAGGACTACAAACAGACATCCGAACCTTAAACGAAGGATCAGCAGACCACAACCCCATACTCATAGAAATAGGTACATGGGAAGAAGATAACAGAACAACAAAGAAAAGAAAGAAAACCAAGTGGTCTAACTTCAAACGCCTAGTGAGCATAGGAATTGGAAACATTCCTACAATTGACAATCCACAAGAAATAGAGGAAAAAGTCCTAGAGCTCGAAAACATCATAAAAGAAGCACTAAGAAATAGCACTACTGAAGAAGAATATGAAATTCATATGGGAAGATTTAGAGACATAAATCAGGAAATAAAAGAAATGATAAGGGAAAAGAACAGAGCCAAAAAGAGAGCCAGAAGAACAAGAAACCAGGAAGATAAAAATAGGGCAAATCGACTGAATCGACAAGTCAAACAAGCACTAATAGACCATAGAAGCCAAAAGTGGGAAAACTACATAAAAGAAATGGAGGAAAGGAGCCAAAATATGCAAGAAATATGGAGGCTCCAAAGAACTTTAAGAAACGATAGAAAACCCATTCCCCCACTACATGGAGAAAATGGGATCGTCTACACAGAAGAAGATAAAGCCGAGGTGATGAGAAGGACACTTGAAAGAGAGTGTACACTGAATTATCACCAAGACGAAGATATAGACTTTATCGAAGAAGTCGAAGAAACAGAACTAGAAACGCCCGAAGAACAAGAAGAAATAATAAATCCCACATCACCAAGAGAAATAAGTGAACTGATTCGAAAAAGTTCACCAAAGAAAGCACCTGGTCCAGACGAAATCACTAACAGAGCTCTGAAGTATCTTCCCTCGAAAGCAGTTGTGTATTTGACAAATATAACAAACGCAATACTAAGATACAGGCTCTTCCCAAATCGATGGAAGGAAGCCCATGTAATTATGATACCCAAGCCAGGAAAGAACCACATATTTCCTCAAAATTACAGGCCGATTAGCTTACTTCCAGCAGTCAGTAAGATAGTGGAACGGGTCATCCAAACCAGGCTCCAATCAGAGACAGACAGGCTAGGCATAATCCCAGAATCACAGTTTGGATTCAGAGCTCAACATTCCAGCGAACTTCAAATATTAAGACTTACCGAATATATAGTAGCTGGATTCAATGACCAACAATATACGGGAGCAGCCTTTCTGGATGTAAGCAAAGCCTTTGATAGAGTGTGGCATGAAGGACTGACATACAAAATGAGAGATTATGGATACAGCGGGGCCATGACGAAACTCATCTCCTCGTACCTAAGCGACCGGAAGTTCAGGGTCCGGATAGGACCAGTTCTATCAGAACACGGAATGCCGGAAGCTGGAGTACCACAGGGGGCAGTTTTATCACCCCTTCTGTATACCATATATACAGCAGATGTTCCAAGAACACCCGGAACATTGATCAGCCTTTATGCAGATGACACTGCAATTGCTGCAAAACACATGAACCTAGATATAGCTGTAAGAAATCTACAGACGGCATTGGATACAATAGAAGAATGGAGTATCCAATGGAAAATAGCAATAAATCCAGATAAGACCCAAGCGGTTATCTTCAAAAAGAGGAGATAACCCAGAAGAACAGCTAACATTGCAAGACAGACCCATCGAATGGCAAAACGAAGTTAAATATTTAGGAGTCACAATGGACCAAGGTCTTACATTCACATCACATGTCAACGCAACAGTCCAGAAAACAGCAGCGGCCAGATCAGCAATAAGAGGACTCACAGGAAGAAGAAGCAAATTAGCTATGAAAACAAAATTAAGACTGATAAATAGCATTATACTGCCAATAATTACATACGCATCTCTTGCATGGGGTCACATAAGTCAAAGTAACAAAAAGAAGATACAAGCGGCACACAACAACTGCCTCAGAGAAGCTGCAAACGTGCCCAGATACGTCGCCGAACGGTTCTTATTTAGAGACCTAAAACAAATAATAGTACTGGATATTATGGAGGAAAAAGCCAGAACAAAATTTGCTGAGCTAGAAGACCACCCAAACCGGATCTTGCAAGAGATATTAAGGTATGATGTGTACCATAGATGGAAACATAGGAGACCCAAACAACAAATATTAGTAAATATATAATAAAGGCTAGATAATCGTAGCTCTATCAAAAGAAGACAACTTGCTCACCTTTGGCATCTCATTATATTTATTAATGTTGATTTTTATAATTTTCAGACATCCCTCAAAAAAATATACAAAAAACTTCAAATCGGCTTCAGCCACTAAAAAAATCAATAAAATATTAACAATAGGCGAAAGCCACAAAAAAAATATTAGTAACAAAACCCAAAAAAGGGCATGAGGGGCCCACACCCTCGAGCGCCGAGTCGCCGAACTGGACAGAGCCCAGAGCGGGGACTCGGCGCCCGAGCAAGCAAAACAGATCGAAGATAAGTCACTAGAGATAGCGGGAATAGAGCGCCTCACGCTGGCCTGCATTGATCGGGGTAGGATTTCATATGGGAGTCCGTGTACCCAAGACTCCCATATGATAAGCACTTTGCTGATTGAGAGCCTCTATAGCGCATCAGAGTGCTATCGGGGGGTAAGTGGATGGTCTGGAGCATTGAAGCGGGGTGGAGTGATTCCTGCTTACGGGAGTTAATCCTCCTCGCCCCAATAAATTGTATCACCCGAATGTCATTCTCTAGGGGTGAGCAAGTCTCTCAGGCTGGGTTAAATCACTATGCTTGCTTGCTTGCTTTGGTTTAAAATTGGCCGTTTTCATTGAAAAATGACACCTTTTCGGGCGGTTTTTTGCGAATACCTTAAAATCTATGCATCTAACGAAAAAAAAACTACACAAAACATTTTTGTAGCTTATAAAAAAACAAAGAGATTCGTTCCTTCATATATTTTCTAGTTATAATACAAAAGAGATATGGTAGGTGAGAAGAGTTTGTTTTTTGGTGCATGCTGAAATCGGTGTACATAATGCTACCAATACGTTTTTTAGTGATTGAAAGGACCTTTAGAATGAGCAACATTAAATGTCGATTACATTCAAAGTAAGCGAGATATGCTAGAAAAAAAATTGATGACTAATGGAATTAAAAAAAAATGTGAAGTACATTTAACCCCTCATACATCCATCAGAATTTAAATGCATCGTTTTCCTTCTACAATACTTTTTATTATAGTGTTATTTCTATGTTAAAAATGTTGGACGGGTTTAAAATGAATAGTTTTTGAAAAAAATAAGATCAAATTATAGAGCGCATTTTTAAATTTTCTGAAGAATCTTCCGTTTTCTCCATGTAACTCGAAAATTATAAGAGATACGAAAAGAAGGCACCACACAAAAATATAGGATTTTGTTGAATAAAAAATTTGTTTTGTGTTTCATTATTGTATTTCTTATCATTTTTAAGTTACATTTAGAAAAAGAAGATTTTTAAGGAAATCTAAAAATGCGCTCTGTACATTGCTCTAATTTTTTTCAAAATCTATTCATTTTAAACCCCTCCAACTTTTTGAACCCGTCCATAATACTATAATAAAAGGTATTGTAGAAGTAAAATGATGCATTAAAATTCTGGTGGATGAGAGGTTAAAAATATACTTCTCATTTTTTCTTAAAATACATTAATCATCAATTTTTTTGCAGCATATCTCGCTTAGTTTGAATACAAATATACCTTTAATATTGCTCATTTTAAAGATCGTTTTAAGCACTACAAAAGGTGTTGGTAACATTATACACCTAAAATCGACCGTTTGTCTGTTATTTCAACTTGAATACAACGATTTGAGCATGCACCAAAAAAACAAACTATTTTCACCTACCATATCTCTTTTTATATTATAACTAGATTTATGAAGGAACTAGTCTCTTTGATTTTTTATAAGCTACAAAAATGTTTTATATAGTTTTTTTAGTTAGATCCATAGTTTTTAAGATATTTGCAAAAAACCGTTGGAAAAGGTGTTATGTTTCAATGAAAATGGCCAATTTTCAACCACGCATAACTCAAAAATATTGAGTTTTCAAAAAAAAATTATAGAACAGTTTTTGCTTACAATTAAGTTCTCTAGCCACTTCCGTAGTTATTTTAGCCAAGAAATTTTCTACCCCAGAGAAGGGGTGGGAACCACCCCCAAGATAATAGCACACATCGGCATTGGGTAGACTTTGAATTAGGAGATAAGTGGAGGCTATTCCTGAAATATCATTAAAATCCATGCAGTAGAATAGAATTCGGAGGTAATATCCTATTTTTGCTCCCATTGACTGGCGTACTAGAGTATTGACATCCTACATATTCTCTGTTCTGCTATATACACTTGAACATGGACAGTTGCGGATATAACTGAAAAAAAACTTGGTAGCTTTACTAAGGAAGGTGAAAGGAAAAGAAAACACCTTTCCAGTAGAGTGGAGAGATAGTATGTAACTCTTTAGAACTGCTGAAAACGGATTAAAATGGGCCGTGAGCCGTGATGATCGTTAATGTCGTTAAAGGATGAGGTACACTCAGAAGAAGACGACTTCATTGTTCTTTATAGAAAAATACATTCATATGTAGATCGCCACGCTCTAAAAACAGAATATTAAAACCAGCCTTTAAAATTGCTAACAGATTTTGCTATCCAGAGAATAAAACCTAATCACAACTTCTCTTAAATTTCAGTCTCAACGAATCCCTGCGCGCATGTCAACGCGTAAACAAACTATGAACCTGAAATCACTGAATATTTTAAGATTTCTAAATACGACTGCGTCTGTTCAGTTTCGGAAACATCAAATATAATTAATGCGTTAAACAATTTGGTCAATTCCCATCAAATATATAATAGTAATGGAACATCTTTAAATTACGTCGTAAAAAATCTGGACTGTTTAATACCCTCCTTCCCCTTCGTTGTAAAGCGTCGTTTACAGTCGAGTCCCCCCTCATGTCGATGTCGCAATTGCAAATCATGATCCCTCATATCCCCCATCTTCTCTACGACGTAGTTTATGGAGGTTCCCATAGCAGATGACATATAATGCCACAAAAAAAAGGTCTCAGAAACTTGTTCGAAGTGTAGATCGGAAAAATTTAATATTTGATTTTATAGGTCTATGTAGTTATATTTAACCAAAGAATTAGTCAACAGGCACGAACACCTTATCACTTTTAAGAACTGCGGACAGGTAGCTTCATAATTAACTTTTGTATATTTTTTAGGGAATCAAATTTCATGTTTAAGTGCCATAAGACCCATTCATTTGCTTGCGTAACTACTGTCTTTACCTGCTCACGACACTTTGATTCGCCGAAAAAAACCGTCACAACAACTGAAATGAGTTTTTGTAACTTGAACCTTAACCCAAAAATAATCCTCCATTCACTTCGAGGGCTTAACGACCTAAGCCCATTATTCGACGGAAAAAACCAAATAAAAAAGAGGCTTCGAATTCGTTACAACTCTTTAAAAATTCAAACGGGCAAGAAGAAGAATTTATACGGCGCCTCTCGGGATTTCTTACTCCTACCTCCACTCTTTGACTGTGCTTTTTAAGTATCGGACTGGCTCCTTTATACTTAAAGTACATAATTTAACTAAAATGCCAAATTATTTTCTTGTCGACAATATGTACTCAATTTTTAAAATTTTTGTCCTAGGAAGAGAAAAAGTCTTTTGTTTCGGGTACCACAGTGGAAGACGAGACTTGGCTATATATTTTGTTACATTATGTAAGTCTAAGATTTTAAAATAGTAAGCTTCTTCTTCTTCATGTGCCTCATCCTTTAAGGACATTGGCAATCATCCTGGCCCATTTTACTTTGCCTGCAGCGGTTCTGGAGAGTCCTATTGTTGTGTTCCCACTCCAGTGCTTTAAATTTTTCAATTAGGACGTTTGTCTTCTCTCCGGTCCTCTTTTTCCTTCCAGTTTCCCTTGTATAACTAATCGCATCAACTCATATTTTTGATTTCTTAGTATGTGACCAAAGTAGCTCATTTTTCTTTATTTCATAGTGTTGAGTATTTCATTTTCTTTTATCGTCTTTCTTAACATTTCTATGTTTAAATCTTGAATGGGTTGCATGTGAGAGTTCATTTTAAATGAAGTAAAAGTCAGACTTACTCTCAATCTTTATTATAACTTCCGACGACCGGTTCCGCTCTTTAAAATTTGTAGAGCATTTTCAGGTCAAAGGTAACAAGTTACAAAATGCTACAAATAAAAACCAGAATTAGCACATTGTCTGGTTGTAAAAGATGCTAAAGATCCATATGATCAAGCCAATGTTGAATAACATACATAAAAGTAGCGAAATAGCATACCAATGCACATGCAAGCATTCATGGGGGTGGTGGTACAAACTTCCCTCAAACGCAACAACATGCGCAGAAGTATGCTATATATAATCATGCAATCATAACGTGTCGTACTTACATTCGGATACAAGGTGCTATCAACTCAGTTTTCATTATCATGATGTTTCTTTTAAAGTTATGTTAACGGGATATGGTGGAATAGACGGACGATGCAGCAAAGGTAAACAAATCTATGGGACTTAGGAGTTCTTGAGGGTGATGAGATAGTTGGTGTAAGTTAACCAGCAAATCTATGTCTGTTATTATGTTTGTGTAAATCAAATTAATGAATGACTTATTTACAATTTTACAATTTTAATGTGTGTTGATTTTAAAGATTTTATTTTTATTTTATTTTAATTTTATCTATATTTATATATATATATATATATATATATATATATATATATATATATATATATATATATATATATATATATATATATATATATATAAAAACAAAAGATGTAGATCTTTGAAACACACTCAGTGATCAAAAGATCCACAGGTACTGGTTTAACGACCACTCGTACGAAATCAAACAAATGAAATAGAGAATGTGGAAAAATCCCCCTACGAATAACTCACACATCCACTATTTCTGGCTGGGAAAAATTTTTCGAATAGAATCAAAGATCCAAACACCAGTTCTTAGAAATGTGTTTCGCCCTCTTCAACCTCCGTGGGCTCATCGGTAAAGATGAGAGGTTGAATATCTTTAGACACATTCCATCAAAAAACAACATCCGAGACATAGACATAACAGGAGCGTAAATCTACGCCCAACCTGAAAATGACAGTCTCAAGTTTTAATTCCCTAATTACTTTAGAGTAAGTAAGATAATGTTTATGAAAAAACAAAAGATGTAGATCTTTGAAACACACTCAGTGATCAAAAGATCCACAGGTACTGGTTTAACGACCACTCGTACGAAATCAAACAAATGAAATAGAGAATGTGGAAAAATCCCCCTACGAATAACTCACACATCCACTATTTCTGGCTGGGAAAAATTTTTCGAATAGAATCAAAGATCCAAACACCAGTTCTTAGAAATGTGTTTCGCCCTCTTCAACCTCCGTGGGCTCATCGGTAAAGATGAGAGGTTGAATATCTTTAGACACATTCCATCAAAAAACAACATCCGAGACATAGACATAACAGGAGCGTAAATCTACGCCCAACCTGAAAATGACAGTCTCAAGTTTTAATTCCCTAATTACTTTAGAGTAAGTAAGATAATGTTTATGAAAAAACAAAAGATGTAGATCTTTGAAACACACTCAGTGATCAAAAGATCCACAGGTACTGGTTTAACGACCACTCGTACGAAATCAAACAAATGAAATAGAGAATGTGGAAAAATCCCCCTACGAATAACTCACACATCCACTATTTCTGGCTGGGAAAAATTTTTCGAATAGAATCAAAGATCCAAACACCAGTTCTTAGAAATGTGTTTCGCCCTCTTCAACCTCCGTGGGCTCATCGGTAAAGATGAGAGGTTGAATATCTTTAGACACATTCCATCAAAAAACAACATCCGAGACATAGACATATAGGTGTTTGGATCTTTGATTCTATTCGAAAAATTTTTCCCAGCCAGAAATAGTGGATGTGTGAGTTATTCGTAGGGGGATTTTTCCACATTCTCTATTTCATTTGTTTGATTTCGTACGAGTGGTCGTTAAACCAGTACCTGTGGATCTTTTGATCACTGAGTGTGTTTCAAAGATCTACATCTTTTGTTTTTTCATAAACATTATCTTACTTACTCTAAAGTAATTAGGGAATTAAAACTTGAGACTGTCATTTTCAGGTTGGGCGTAGATTTACGCTCCTGTTATGTCTATGTCTCGGATGTTGTTTTTTGATGGAATGTGTCTAAAGATATTCAACCTCTCATCTTTACCGATGAGCCCACGGAGGTTGAAGAGGGCGAAACACATTTCTAAGAACTGGTGTTTGGATCTTTGATTCTATTCGAAAAATTTTTCCCAGCCAGAAATAGTGGATGTGTGAGTTATTCGTAGGGGGATTTTTCCACATTCTCTATTTCATTTGTTTGATTTCGTACGAGTGGTCGTTAAACCAGTACCTGTGGATCTTTTGATCACTGAGTGTGTTTCAAAGATCTACATCTTTTGTTTTTTCATAAACATTATCTTACTTACTCTAAAGTAATTAGGGAATTAAAACTTGAGACTGTCATTTTCAGGTTGGGCGTAGATTTACGCTCCTGTTATGTCTATGTCTCGGATGTTGTTTTTTGATGGAATGTGTCTAAAGATATTCAACCTCTCATCTTTACCGATGAGCCCACGGAGGTTGAAGAGGGCGAAACACATTTCTAAGAACTGGTGTTTGGATCTTTGATTCTATTCGAAAAATTTTTCCCAGCCAGAAATAGTGGATGTGTGAGTTATTCGTAGGGGGATTTTTCCACATTCTCTATTTCATTTGTTTGATTTCGTACGAGTGGTCGTTAAACCAGTACCTGTGGATCTTTTGATCACTGAGTGTGTTTCAAAGATCTACATCTTTTGTTTTTTCATAAACATTATCTTACTTACTCTAAAGTAATTAGGGAATTAAAACTTGAGACTGTCATTTTCAGGTTGGGCGTAGATTTACGCTCCTGTTATGTCTATGTCTCGGATGTTGTTTTTTGATGGAATGTGTCTAAAGATATTCAACCTCTCATCTTTACCGATGAGCCCACGGAGGTTGAAGAGGGCGAAACACATTTCTAAGAACTGGTGTTTGGATCTTTGATTCTATTCGAAAAATTTTTCCCAGCCAGAAATAGTGGATGTGTGAGTTATTCGTAGGGGGATTTTTCCACATTCTCTATTTCATTTGTTTGATATATATATATATATATATATATATATATATATATATATATATATATATATATTACTTAAAGTAAAATATATGTTTAAAAACATAAGATGTAGATCTTTGAAACACACTCAGTGAACCAAAGATCCAAGGTTATTGGTTTAACGACCACTCGTACGAAATCAAATAGATGAAATAGAGAATGTGGAAAAATCCCCTTACGAACAATTCACACATCCACCATTTCGGGCTGGGAAAAATTTTTTTCTTTTTTCCTTTCTTTTTTTCTTTTTTCTAAGAACTGGTGTTTGGATCTTTGATTCTATTCGAAAAAATTTTTCCCAGCCCGAAATGGTGGATGTGTGAATTGTTCGTAAGGGGATTTTTCCACATTCTCTATTTCATCTATTTGATTTCGTACGAGTGGTCGTTAAACCAATAACCTTGGATCTTTGGTTCACTGAGTGTGTTTCAAAGATCTACATCTTATGTTTTTAAACATATATTTTACTTTAAGTAATTAGGGAATTAAAACTTGAGACTGTCATTGTCGGATTTGCCGTAGACTTACGCACCTTCTATGTCTAGGTCTCGAATGTTGTTTTTTGATTAGAATGTGTCTAAAGATATTCAACCTCTTGTCTTTACCGACGAGCCCAGAGAGGTTGAAGAGGGCGAAACACATTTCTAAGAACTGGTGTTTGGATCTTTGATTCTATTCGAAAAATTTTTCCCAGCCCGAAATGGTGGATGTGTGAATTGTTCGTAAGGGGATTTTTCCACATTCTCTATTTCATCTATTTTATATATATATATATATATATATATATATATATATAAATATAGATAAAATTAAAATAAAATAAAAATAAAATCTTTAAAATCAACACACATTAAAATTGTAAAATTGTAAATAAGTCATTCACATCATTTTTCAACAGTCATAATTTTATCTATATTTATATATATATTAAAGAATTCTATTTATTATTAATGTAAGATTGACAACGTTTGGATCGTAAATGTATTGAGTAATTATTGTGTATGTTAGAACTTGATTGTGCAGTTGCAAACTGATTATTTTAAGGTCAAAACCAGATCTGTGACGTGTACAGTTCGTGTGGGACTATTGTTCTAATAAGAGTAGGGTGATCGAAAGCTTTTTAATTGTAGTTAAAATGCCATATCGGCAGTCATATAATAAATAGCAATACAAAGTAAAAAGGTGGATTTAAATTAAAAATTAAAACAGCAATGTAGGTAAACAAAACATTACAAATTTAAGGGTGGAGAATTGGAATAGAAATTAAATAGAAATGTAAATGTATTAGGAAGTAATTGTTTGTGAATAGCAACTATGTTTTAAGTGATATAAGCTATGGATAGATATTAATAAACTATTGAACCAGATACAGTAGACTCCCGTAAGTTCGGCCTCGGTTAGTTCGTTCTCCGCTTAGACCGGTCGGCTCCCTGAGCATTAGTCACACATTTTGCACATCAAAAATCATTAGAAAAGAAAATTCAGAAAAAAACTACTGACTTTTTTTAAGTGTTTAAGAAGCCAAACCACCAATCTGTAATAATATTTTTAAATTTTATTAGGCCTAGAGTTCTGTAAGACTTGTTTTATAGTATTTTTGTAACGGTCTATCTTTTCATATATGTTAAATATATGTCAGAGTATTCCTCTGTGTTGTCTTCTACTTAATGTACAAGTGTTTTGTTTTTGCTAGATCCATACAAACAATAAATGGGCATTTTTTAGATAAGCATCTGTTAGTTCGGCCACTTTTAAGTTCGGCCTAGGGTCCGGTCCCGAGGTGGCCGAACTTACGGGAGTCTACTGTAATGGAAATTGGTAGTAAATTATATTTTCTTGGTATACCTACATTGTGTTATAAAATTTAGTCAATAAATAAATACTTGCTAGTTATGTAAATTCACCTCACATAGAAACACACAGGACAAAGGACGATACAACAAAAAAGAGGGATTGGTTAGGTCTGGAGCACTACATTTGATTATTTTACTACATTTATTCTTAATTTCTTAAAAATCTTAAAATCTTAAAATCTTAAAATCTTAAAATCTTAAAATCTTTCTTAATGTGTCAGTTTTTTTTTTTTTTTTAATTTTAAGAAATTAAGAATAAATGTAGTAAAATAATCAAATGTAGTGCTCCAGACCTAACCAATCCCTCTTTTTTGTTGTATCGTCCTTTGTCCTGTGTGTTTCTATGTGAGCTGAATTTACATAACTAGCAAGTATTTATTTATTGACTAAATTTTATAACACAATGTAGGTATACCAAGAAAATATAATTTACTACCAATTTCCATTATCTGGTTCAATAGTTTATTAATATCTATCCATAGCTTATATCACTTAAAACATAGTTGCTATTCACAAACAATTACTTCCTAATACATTTACATTTCTATTTAATTTCTATTCCAATTCTCCACCCTTAAATTTGTAATGTTTTGTTTACCTACATTGCTGTTTTAATTTTTAATTTAAATCCACCTTTTTACTTTGTATTGCTATTTATTATATGACTGCCGATATGGCATTTTAACTACAATTAAAAAGCTTTCGATCACCCTACTCTTATTAGAACAATAGTCCCACACGAACTGTACACGTCACAGATCTGGTTTTGACCTTAAAATAATCAGTTTGCAACTGCACAATCAAGTTCTAACATACACAATAATTACTCAATACATTTACGATCCAAACGTTGTCAATATTACATTAATAATAAATAGAATTCTTTAATATATATATAAATATAGATAAAATTAAAATAAAATCTTTAATTATATAAAAATAAAATCTTTAAAATCAACACACATTAAAATTGTAAAATTGTAAATAAGTCATTCATTAATTTGATTTACACAAACATAATAACAGACATAGATTTGCTGGTTAACTTACACCAACTATCTCATCACCCTCAAGAACTCCTAAGTCCCATAGATTTGTTTACCTTTGCTGCATCGTCCGTCTATTCCACCATATCCCGTTAACATAACTTTAAAAGAAACATCATGATAATGAAAACTGAGTTGATAGCACCTTGTATCCGAATGTAAGTACGACACGTTATGATTGCATGAATATATATAGCATACTTCTGCGCATGTTGTTGCGTTTGAGGGAAGTTTTGTACCACCACCCCCATGAATGCTTGCATGTGCATTGGTATGCTATTTCGCTACTTTTATGTATGTTATTCAACATTGGCTTGATCATATGGATCTTTAGCATCTTTTACAACCAGACAATGTGCTAATTCTGGTTTTTATTTGTAGCATTTTGTAACTTGTTACCTTTGACCTGAAAATGCTCTACAAATTTTAAAGAGCGAAACCGGTCGTCGGAAGTTATAATAAAGATTGAGAGTAAGTCTGCCTTTTACTTCATTTCTATGTTTGTTACGTGTTGTGTCCTTGGTATTTTCCACATTCTTCGATAATACCACATCAAAAAAATGGCAAGTCTTTTTTTAGTTGCGTCCGTAATTGGCCTGGCTTCGACATATAAAAGGAGAGAGAATACATAGCATCTCAATATTCAGTTTTCCATTTCATAATACCGCTTTCATCTTATTGAAAGCGCTTTTGACAGTCTCTGTCTTTATGCGTCGTTTTATTTTGAGGCTGCGGTCCCATTATTCATTTAGTTCACATCCCAAATAATTGTATCTGGGTACTTTCTCTAAAGCTTTTACTTTAATATAGATTGTTTCGTCTTCAATCTTGTTCTTACTGACAATCATGATTTTTGTTTTTTTTTGTGTTCAGAACGTCTCGTTCCATACGTCTCGCACTACTGCATAGTGCGATCAACCAAAATTTGCAGTTCTTTGCTTTCCGCAAAGAGTATTGAATCGTCTGTATATCTGAGATTATCCACTAATGTTCTTGATAAGAATATTGATACTAATTCCTGGAAGTGTCAAGATGCTCATAAGATGCAAATTAGTAATTAACAACGAACTAATTGAACAAGTCTCGAGATTCCAATATCTGGGAGTCGAAATATGTAGTTATGGAGATGTTAAAGAGAGCGTCCGAAAGCAAGCAAATAAAGCCAATGTCCACCACCAACATCTCTACATAACCTAACTTTTCTTGTTAAGTTGACGTACACTGCAAAGTTGACGTAAACTGGAAAGTATATCTGAATTAAGAATAGACATTCACTATATAGCTATCTCTGTCGTTCAGAGCCACCTATGGTGACAATAATTTTGGATCACACGTTACTTAAAGGGATGGATAAAAAAATTAAAAACAAATATAACATGAAAGTACTGGGGGAAACTTCGAAAATACAGCAAGTTGTAATGTAGATATTATAGTTTTTAAGGTACCAAGGTTATTATCCATAATACCGGTGGTGCCTTCAACGTTTAATGTCCGACTAAATATTCTTTATATGCAACAAATTTGAATGAATTTTGAAATAATTAGTTTTCAAATAAGTACATTTACCAGCAATAGTCATAATGTAATTGTGGTAACCATAGTTTTACTTAGGTTGTTATTTATCACCTTGACAGTATTTAACTATAGTCCAGGGCGCATCTGTTTTGAGATGGACGTTGAGAGGTGACTCAAATTTTTTTTGCAGAAATTGTTTGAAAATAAATCAAATAATAATATTTGAGTTATCCTCCCTCTCAAAAAGGTCCAGAACATTGTTTATATAATCAAAATGTCAAAAATTTAAGGAAAAATTCGATTTTTTTCTTGGTTTTTTGATTATAACTTTAAAAGTATTCATTTCCGAGAAAAGTTGTACTAACATAAAAGTTGCGTAATTAAATTTCCTACACTATAGAATTGGCTAAAAATTTAAAAAATAGTTACCCTAGTTGCAAAATAGCAATAATTGCGAAAAAACCATACAAAAACAAGTATTGGCATTTTACGTTTTTCAATCATTTATGCTACACTTAGGACCTTCATATTTCATTCAGAAAAACTTTATGATACAGTAAAACAATACTGTAAATTTCATTAAGATCGGTTCAATAGATTTTGCAAAATAAATTTTGCAATCCAGCTTTCGCACAAAAAATTCATTTTTTCAAAACGTTACAGGACTGATAATAAAGCAGATAGCAAGTTGAATTTTTTGCTTATAGAAGTGTACTGTACCTTGATTTGCAGTTTTCAAAATTAAAATCGATTAATTACCACGGCGTCAGAAAATTTTTGGAATAAACAATAATTTTTGGTGCTACGCGCAGGACAGCGGTGTTCGATTCACACAAGTTGATTTCCAACAAAAATTTCTTCCAATCTTTATCTAATATATTATTTTCTTACTCTATATTTTGTCGTATTTTAATATTTTAATTCCACAAAAATCAAACTAATTTTATAATTGTTTGTGAAATATTGTTTAAACAATTGCATATGTTTAAAAATAATAAACTTTTATTATTTAAGTTAAAATATATGAACAAAGAAAGTTTTGGCTAATAAAAGTGTTATTTCAAAGGATAGAGTAGGTATGTGTTTTTATTTTGCAATAAACAAATTTATTTATATATATCGAAATGTAATAAAAATTAAAATGTATCAATCATTATCAAAGGTCATTGGAATTTCCAATCAGAGCAAACTATCCGCTGTCCTGCGCGTAGCACTAATAATTAATGTTTATTTAAAAAAATTCCTGACGCCGTGGTGTTAATCGATTTTAATTTTGCAAAATTGCAAATGAAAGGTACAGTACACTTCTATACGCAAAAAAAAATTTCCAACTTGCTATCTGCTTTATTTTCAGTCCTGTAACATTTTGAAAAAATGAATTTTTTTTACGAAAGCTGGATTGCAAAATCTATTGAACCGATCTTAATGAAATTTACAGTATTGTTTTACTGTATCATAAAGTTTTTTAGGGTGAAATATGAAGGTCCTAAGTGTAGTATAAATGGTTGAAAAACGTAAAATGCGAATACTTGTTTTTGTATGTTTTTTTTCACAATTATTGCTATTTTGCAACAAGGGTGACTATTTTTTAAATTTTTAGTCAATTCTATATTGTAGTAAATTTAATTACGCAACTTTTATGTCAGTACAACTTTTCTCGGAAATGAATACTTTTAAAGTTATAATCAAAAAACCAAGAAAAAATTCGAATTTTTCCTTAATTTTTTGACATTTTGATTATTTAAACAATGTTCCGGACCTTTTTGAGAGGGAGGTACTCAAATATTATTATTTGATTTATTTTTAAGCAGTTTCTGCAAAAAAATTTGAGTCACCTCTCAACGTCCAAATGTACTAATATTTTTACAGATGCGCCCTGGTCTACTAGTTATTTAAATTTAATACCCTAGGCAGCGGTTCTCAATCTTTTTGAGGGATGTACCACCAAATAGTTTCTATTATTTTGGTACCACCCAAGTGAAATACCTATCTAGCTAGGTGATCTAATTAGCTATAATAGTGGTGCTGATTTTGGCTGCTTTTGAGTTTTGTGTACAACCTCAAATAATGATATGTACCACCAGTGGTACATGTACCACAGATTGAGAACCGCGTCCCTAGGGTGTTATTTTGAAAGATTTAATTTCAGTACTTAAATTACGTCTCAACAGCAACTGAACTAATTTTTCTTCGTTATTGATATTTTATTGACTTTGCGGTTTTTAAATGTTTATTCTTCTTGATATAGTAGTCATGTTGTGACTGGCTGATTGACATAGAGTCCATGCTATTAAAACAACGCCCTAGGGAAATATATCTATTAATATATCTACTGACTTTGAAATCATGTCATTTTTTGTCAAATAATATACCAGTCGGACATTAAAACTATTTTAAGCTATTAATATAAGTATAAATAAAAAAATATATACCTACTAGTTCGTCACTGGGCACCTCTCGCCGCATTAAACTGATCGCAGTCTAGACAAGAGACAGAATAAAGAGAAAGAGACCAGGAAAACAAACGATTTGTCCGATTGTTCCAAAGATAAGCGAAGTGGAGACGTATCAATCGGATATCTTACCTGCCACACGGGAACGACTTCGATAAACATCAATTCGGATTTTCATTCTATTTCTTCCATCTTTTTCTATTTTTGGCCAATTCAGAATAGGCGATTGTTTTGGGTTGTCATATATATTACAATTATTATTATCGTAGCTATCCGCTTCACTTTTATTTGGTTTTTGCAGTTAAGTTATATAGGTACTAAGTTGTTGTTTTTGAATGTGTATGTATTTCGTTAATATTGTAATTCGGTTTAGCAAGGTGGGAACTTTTTGGAAAAATTGTTGTAAAGAATAAACAGGTGTTTGTAAAAATTCACCCAATTTACAGTAGTTGTAAGTCTATTTAGTTGTGAAGTTATTTGCAGTGATTAGGGTATAAAAACGTAAACTAATCGCAAATGCTAATTATTTATTTATTTAGAGTTAGAGTTTTTATATTTACTCCAGGGAAATAAGCTAGATATAGACCATGTTCGGAACATTCAAAGATCCAGGTAGCTGACTACTTTTTTAGTTATTGTAGACCTATAGGAAGAAAACCTACCTGTTTCCTGCCTAGAGTTCACGTCCGTTTTTTAACTATTAACAATTTAGTGCAAAAATCGCGATATATTTCGATTTTTTGCACGCCATTGGAAAGTTAAATAGTTGACATAAAATTACAAAATTAAATTTTTTAGAACATTGAAAAACCTTCAAAATTCCGGTTTTTGAAAGTTAATAAGTTAATTTGTTGCTACGCAAACTGCAAAATAAGTGAAAATCGTTATTTGTTAATCTAAAACTACTTTAGAACTTTAGTGTTTCACCCAAAAATGGGTATTGGGGTACTTAACAAACCCTGAAATTTTCAGATCGATCAATTAAATAGTTTAAAAGACATAGACCTTTATTTTGCAATAAAATAAGACAGAAAATAATGAAAATAGGACAATTCTGCGTATGTCAAATGAAAGTAGAAAAGTTATACTGTAAAATACATAAAACTGTACTAAAAAAAGATAAAAAGATTATCTAATATAGTCAAAAATCCTAATGCCAAATTTTTGAAATTCACTAGTTCATAAACATTTAGAATAACTCTAAAAATATTGTCCGTAGAAAAAATCATTTTACATATTCGAAAAGTTGGTATTTTACACGAGTTTCTAAAAATGCAGTTCAATTGGTGACTAGTCGTGGTAAGTGAAAGGGGAGCTGGGAGCCGACAAATGCACGAGTTCAAAAACTAAAAAAGTCAGCTTAAAACTACTATCATTTTCTATAATTCGGGATCTACTGAATATATTTTGATCTTTTTTTTTTAATTTGTATGTAATTTTTCTGTACATTACAAATATGCAATTTGTCTATTTGCAATTTGACATTTATTAATTAATAAGCAGTCTAATTTGTTAAAAAAAATTTTGAAAAAATATTTTTTTCCCAAAAAAACATGTTTTAATCATACTATCATTATTAATCATAGAAAAAGTTAAGGTATACTTTAATAAATAAATTATCTTCAATAAATATTTATCTAATAAAAATTATTTATTTATTAAAACGTACTTTAACTTTATATTTTCTCAAAAATTGTTTAAACAAATTTGAATGACTATTAATTAATAAATTAAGGTCCGACTGGAACATTATTTGACAAATAATGACATGATTTCGAAGTCAGTTAAATATGATATAATGCCCTAGTGGCATTAAATTTAAATAACTAGTTAAGTACTGTCAAGTTGACAAATAAAACCCTAAGTAAAACTATGGTTACCACAATTACGTTACGACTATCGCTGGTAAATGAGCAACATTCTACGGTAGAGCTTTAAGATAGTTAAAAGACAAAAAAGCTATAACATCGCTATTCTGGACAACAAATAAAGTGATTTGGGCTCTGTAGGTGACATTGCAGTGGATATGAAACACTAAATCTGCCAAAGGTTATAGGAAACATGTACGTGGCCTAAGGACTACATAATATCAGTGTAGTATATTCATTTACACAAAAAGGATGCGAAGAATTCCCATCGGAATATCCCACAATAGAACTAATTACACAAATCTTTAACGAACTATGTTCAATGGGCTCTACCTCTACCTACAAAAAGTGCTAATAAAAATTTTTATCGAAAATTGTCTTTGCTGCAGTTCTTGTTTGAAACAATTTTTTCTAAGGCGTACATATTCTTGGTAAATCGATGTTTTCCATTTTCCTTTCCTAGAGGGGGATTTTAGGGAGAAGCCCGGGGTAGGATGCAAACTTTTTTGCATCTTTTTTGGGGTCCCAAAATTGATATTCTCACCAAAATTCAACTTGTTCGTCTCCTTTTTCGATTTCAAATCTCTGACTACTGGACTATTAAAGGTATTTTGAGATTCAGGAAAATCAAATAATTTTCTCAATATAAAATGTGTCTTCCATGTCGGTCTATAAAACGTTTCACTGTGTTGGCACTTCCCCGAGCGCAACAATAATTTTTACCTTTTCTTAATAACTTAATTGTTGTGATATATTAAGGAAAACATAATTAGTAATGTACTATGTTAGATTGAATTACACACCATATTGCATATATGGTAAACCTAAATCGATGTATATATTTGGAAAACATGGTTACAAATCATTCTGTAATGTTCTTTATAAGTTATTTGTGTAAGAAAATGTCTTCAATCAATGTAAACATGTCAATAACATAGTTTGTCTATTATCGGCGAATTTGGACGTAAATATTGGAAAAATAACAATCTTTAATTATAAACTACAACACCCAGACATGTAAAAATTAGTGTGTTGTGACAATTTAATGTGACAAAGGTGATTTTCATAATTAGGTGTGCAATAACTAGGTTCATCGTTTCTTTCCTTTATATAGAAATACTATAATAGAATATTAAGCTCTTCAAGAAAAACTGCTAGGAAGCATATTGCATGGTCTCATTATTTATGTATTAAGAAAGGAATTTTTGCCGAGGAGGTACTTTCAGATTGTTCCTGCGCCACTTGCATCTTTAACTCTGCTTTAAGTAACTAGTGTCCAAATTATCAGTCCATAGGTCAGATAGGTCCAGTAACGGAAGCGACCAACCAATACTTCGTCGCCTATGGGTAGGACGATTTGGCCCTTGATCATTATTCCAAGACCTGGGTTAGGAGCTTTTACCAGATCAGTACTCCAGCTTAAACTCCTGGAGCGGTTGGTTGTCGTTATTGCCCGTGTTATATCTCCAGCGCGCGTTGATGGTAGTGATGGCTTGTCGATGGGAGTGAAGACATGTGGAGAGATTGCAAGCCGGCGGTTATCGCTGGCCATCGTTACACCTCGTTCTCTTTGGGGGAAAATATACCTGCAACGGAGCCTACAACAGCGTGATCCCTTCCACCCTATGTGGAAGTTGATTTTGATTTTTCCGTAGCCTTTGCTAGGCGGTTCTTTTGGTACGATTTCCGATCAATCGGAATTGTTTCCAGGCTGTGGCTCTTCCAAAGTCATCATGGCTGCGACTTCGAGTCCTGTCAGTGTGTCCAGGGCGTAGCCCTTCCTTTGTGAGGATGGCGTACCGAACATCTGCTGAAATCTATGAAGGATGCATTCTGCCTCTTTCCTTGGCGTGACAGGCAGGCAAGGAGGTCGTCGTCCCAGGTCTCTATGGTGTTTCCAATGATATTTCTAATCACTGACTGAACTAAGTTCTGCTTTTAAAATTTGCTATTTAAATTCTGTTTGAGGTGGCTTGAAGTTGAGTTTGCTGTTGCTACTATTGAACATGTTTTGTTTTATCATTGATGACGTTACTGTATATGGACCTGAATATTTTGACGCCAGCTTGCTGGTGCAAACTTCGCTAGCCGAGGATAAATGGTGTTTTGGTGTTTCTTTTTCATGACTCGATCTCCTGGATGCGGACATTAGTCTCTTCGCCTTTTATCGTAATGTTTCTTCTGGTCTTCGAGTGCATATTCCATATACACTTTCGCCAGGTCCCGTAATGCTTCTAATTGATTCAAATTTTTTACCCCTGTATATCTTGGCAATTGGTTGGATTGCGGCGAGTAAGGTGGTTTAAGGACGTGGTTTGTATTCTATGCTTTTATAAATGTTTCAAAACTGCTGCTCATGAATTGTGAACCATTATCCAAGATGACTGTCTTCGGGATTTCGAACTGCATAAATATTTTTGAACACAGAGTATCGCTTGTGGATGTTTCCTTTATAAGCTGAGCGATAACCCATTTTGGAAATCGGTCTTGGATGACTATCAAGAAAATATTCCCCTTGTCTTGGGAATGGTCCCATTAAACCAATTGAGGCAGTACGCACTGCAAGTACTAAGACACACTAAATTACAAAAAATAATGCCGATAATGTTGCTACATTTTGATATATTGAGACCGATTATCAAATGGATGAAGAGTAATAAAATACCCGCGAAAAGGTGGCCAGACAATTTATGTTAAGTTAAAACCGACGTTTAAAGGGGCAGATGCCTCTGAATATAGTAGAAAGGAAAAATTACTTATTCTACTGAGATCACGTTTGTAATCGATACCAATTCCTCAACCAAATAGTACTATTATAAAAACGTATAATATCTCATATTTAATATGGATACACAATTTTTGTCTCATATAAAAGTTGTGTACAAGATATAACAAATCAAATATATTTCAATAAGTTTTTTCTTTTCTTCCCTCACTATCCAACAAACGTTTTAATTACCCACTCTAATAATCTCTGTCAGATGAATTTGAATAGTGAATTTGTTTATGAGCATCAACTACAGTCAGATAATTTCGATGTTCGATTGAAGTTTAAGCTGACTTTTAAAAAGGCAGACGCCTATGAAATAACTAACAATACAATTTGATAATAATAATAAGAGAATACAATTATAATACAATACTTAACACATTGAAACATATATCCCACTTAATACCTTTTCATTTACCTTTACCTAATCGGAACTTTGACTTGAATGTTGTTGATTTAAATTCTGATTCAGATTTAATTTTGATATTATTACCTGAGGTGTTGCAGTTGGAGTATTGATAATTTGTTCAAAGACTAGTGTCTTTACATTACACATTACATGAATCTATTATGTTATAAATACTTTATCATTATCATTGTAAGCGTTGTTGTGCTGACGTCTCGTTATGATTTATTTCGCCCGGGCAGTATGTCAAATATCAAACATTCATTATCCATATCCGATATTTAACAGAATAATTTTATCACCCCGTATATCACATGAACCAATTTGTTATTGTATAATTACATGTGCGGGTCTCTAATTTAGTTCACGAATTGCAATTTGTAAACAATAATTCTGGCAATTGCATATTTAATTTGATGATCGAATATATTTCTTTGTTCTCAATATTTTGTAAACAAACTCAGCGCGTGACCTGACACCAATACTGGTGCCACCGCTGAGAAAGAATATACATTTTGGAATCATTCATTAAAATCAACTGAACCAGGCCAGATGTGCCTTTAAATTCATTCAACATGTAGCTTCATTATAGAGTCTTCAACTAATTCGCGTACAAGCCACATATCAGTACCACAACGTTCTCTTGGGGTAACTACCCTGGTGTCTACCGCTATAAACTATCTAAGTGCTATTGGTGTTTCAATAACTGAAGATCATCACTGAGCCCGAAGAATCAGACATGGTCGTAGGAAGTAGACTTTAGTTATTCTATCTTCTTAGTTATTCTATCTGTGTAATATGTCCGATATATTCCAATTTTCTGGTTTTGATTGTAGTTATTCTATGGGATCACGTAATTGATAACAATTCCTCAATTATTCCAATCACAAGATCTAATCAAATGTTACAGTCAGTTTTTTCTTCCTTTCCCTCACTATTCAACAAACGTTTTTTATTACCCACTCTAATATTCAGAACGTCACCATCGATGACTTTAACTTTGAGCGCGCTAGAGAATATAAGTATCTTGGAACAACGATTAAGGATCACAAGAAATAAACAATAGGATACAGGTCGGCAACATATGTCTTTTTGCCATTCTTCTTCATGCACCATGCCCTTTCAGAACGTTGGTTACCATCATATCTATCTTAATTTTATTCACTGCCACCCTAAATAGCATGATTGTATCAACACCATACCAATCTCGCAATTTCTTCAACCATTAGGTTCTTCTTCGTCCTGGACTACGTTTGCCTGCTATTTTTCCTTGCATGATATTTTCTAGCAACGTATATTTGGGACCTCTCAGTACATGTCCGAAATACTCCAGCTTTCTCTGCTTGATGCTTTTTTATGATCTCAGTAGTCTTGCTGAGACGTTCTAGTATTGTGGAGTTTCGAATCTTTTCCACCTAGGAAACTTTTAAAATTCTTCTATAGCACCACATTTCGAAAGCCTCAAGGCGATTTAGATCGATTTTATTCACAGTCCAGGACTCGACACCATAAAGTAAGACCGAGAACACGTAGCAGCGAAGTAGGCGGATCCTCAATGCCAATTTTAGGTCTCTGTTACATAACACCTTGGACATCCTTCTAAAAGCGGCTCTAGCCTGCTCTATCCTAGATCTAATTTCGCCGTGACTTTCTGCGTTACAATTTAATTGCTGTCCAAGGTAAACGATTTTATCAACTTGCTCAAGTTTGGTATTATTTACATATATAGACGGTTTTATATGCTGCTGTTTACTTATTACGAGTATTTTGGTTTTCCGTATGTTCAGATCCAGACCTGCCTCCCTACAACTCTCAACGACACGATCAAGTAGTGTTTGCAGATCTTCTTGACTAGAAGCTAGGAGTACTGTATCTTCCGCATATCGCAAATTATTGATGACTTCACCGTTCACAAGTATTCCTTCTTGTTTTTCAGAAAGTGCTTTTCTGAAAATTCTTTCGGAGTAAACGTTGAAAAGCGCAGGGGTGACAAGAGGCATCCCTGCCGTACTCCTCTTTTAATATTAAGAGCCTGTGATTCCACACCATCTACTAAAACTGATGTTGTTTGATTCCAATATAAATTTGCAATTATTCGAACATCTCTGCCGTCCAAGCCAATGTATTTTAGAGCTTCTAGAGCTTTTATCCAAGTCAATAAAACAACAGTATATGTCTACAGATATATCTCGACATATTTGAGCAAGTACGTTCATTCCAAACAGTGCCTCTCTCGTTCCAAACCCGTTACGGAAACCAAATTGTGTGTCATCCAGGTATTCCTCGCATTTATTATAGGTACGACCATGTATTACCTTCAGAAAAATTTTCAATAAGTGGTTTAACAAACTGATGTTTCTATAATCAGCACAGGTTTTTGCTGTTCTCTTCTTAGGTAGAGCTATAAACAGTGAATTAGACCAACCATTAGGTAGTTGTCCGCTGGTATAAATGGTATTGAAAAACGAAGTTATAGCCTCTAAAACATTGCTATCATTTATAAGCTTGTATATTTCAGTTGGAATTTCATCAGGACCAGTCGCTCTGCCATCTTTTAATGATTGTATGGCTTTTATAACCTCAGAGCGTATTATTAGGGGTCCGTCGCAGTTAGTAATATCGTGAGGTGAACTACTCCTATCGTCTTCGAATAGGTTCGTGACGTAATTTTCCCATTCTTTAAGTTTGTCCTCTACTTCAAATATTACTTTACCATGTTCATCCTGTAGCAATGCAGTTTGTTTCTTATTGAAGATACCAAAAACTCTCCAAAACCTTATAAAATCGAAACAACTAACAAGACGTACGAAGATACAAGTGTATAAAACAATCATGCGACCCGTTGTGTTGTATGGAAGCGAAACGTGGACGATAACAAAGGCAAACGAAGAGAGACTACGTGTTTGTGAAAGAAAAATCCTAAGGAAGATCTTTGGGCCTGTGCTGGATGAAGCATCAGGACAATATGGGATAAAAACTAACAAAGAGCTCGAAGAACTTTACCCAGACACCAACATCATAAAAGAAATAAAGTCCAGAAGACTCCAATGGGCGGGACACCTCAGAAGACATTCTGACCAAAGAACAGTAAGACTGGTGTGGGAGGAAGTCCCAACTGGAAGGAAACCTCGCGGACGCCCTCGACTCCGGTGGCGAGATAATATAGCATGAGACCTGAACACTATGTATGTAAAAAGAAAAAAGACCTAAAACAGTTCTAGTGAATTTGTTTATGTAGTCCAGGGCGCATCTGTTTTGAGATGAACGTTGAGAGGTGACTCAAATTTTTTTGCAGAAATTGCTTATCAATAACTCAAATAATAATATTTGAGTTATCCTCCCACTCAAAATGGTCCGGAACATTGTTTAAATAATCAAAATGTCAAAATATGAAGGAAAAATTCGATTTTTTTATTGGTTTTTTGATTATAACTTTAAAACTATTCATTTCTGAGAAAAGTTTTACTGACATAAAAGTTGCGTAATTAAATTTCCTACAATATAGAATTGATTAAAAATTTAAAAAATAGTCACCCTTGTTGCAAAATAGCAATAATTGCGAAAAAAACCATACAAAAACAAGTATTCGCATTTTACGTTTTTCAACCATTTATGCTAAACTTAGGACCTTTATATTTTACCCAGAAAAAGTTTATGATATAGTAAAACAACACTGTAAATTTCATTAAGATCGGTGTAGTAGATTTTGCAAAATAAATTTTGCAATCCAGCTTTCGCAAAAAGAAATCATTTTTTAAAAATGTTGCAGGGCTGAAAATATAGCAGATAGCAAGTTGAATTTTTTTTGCTTATAGAAGTATACTGTACCTTTCATTTGCAATTTGTAAAATTAAAATCGATTAATTACCACGGCGTCAGGAAATTTTTTAAATGAACATTAATTTTTGGTGCTACGCGCAGGATAGCGGTGTTCGATTCACACAAGTTGTTTTCCACCAAAATTTCTTCCAATCTTTATCTAATATATTATTTTCTTACTCTATATTTTGTTGTATTTTAATATTTTAATTCCACAAAAACTAATTTTATTATTGTTTGTAAAATATTGTTTAAACAATTGCATATGTTTAAAAATAATAAACTTTTATTCTCTAAGTTAAAATATATGAACAAAGAAAGTTTTTGCTAAAAAAAGTGTTATTTCAAAGGATAGAGTATGTGTTTTTATTTTGCAATAAACAAATTTATTTATTTTTATATCGAAATGTAAGAAAAATTAAAATGTATCAATTATTATCAAAGGCCATTGGAATGCCCAATCAGAGCAAACTATCCGCTGTCCTGTGCGTAGCACTAATAATTAATGTTTGTTTAAAAAAATTCCTGACGCCGTGGTAGTTAATCGATTTTAATTTTGCAAATTGCAAATGAAAGGTACGGTGCACTTCTATATGCATAAAAAAAGAATGTGTGTGTACTTTGTACGCACGTAAGAAGTTATACTTCTACTACATATTATGTGATTTTTAAGACAATACCAAAAATTTAAAAAAATAAAAGAATAAAACGCACACAAACACATTGAAAAATGCCACAAAGAAAAAATGATTTCTGAACGATAATAATTGTTGGCAAAAATTTTAAATACGCATTTTCTGAAGAAAAAAAAATTATATAACAAATATACTTACAATCATAAAATGCATAAAAAAAATAAAAAAATAAAAACTTGCATCGGGAATCGAACCCGTGACTTTCGGGGCGCTTTGATTCGTAATCGAAGCCTAGACTCACTCGTCCAATTCCACATTATTTGTCATGTGGAAAAATAGGGTAACTGAACGTTTTATTGTTTGACAGTTGTTTTAAATATAATTAAATTATGTAGTTTAAATTTTGTGGAGGAAAATATTAAAATATAACAAAACAGTAAGAAAACAATATATTGGATGAAGATTGGTAGAACTTTTGTTGGTAATCAAATTAAGTATGTAAATCAAAGCATTACATACCTACTAGATAAATAAATCTACGCCAAAAAATCATAATTTAAAAATAAAAATCGGACCTAATTTGGGATTTCTCTCTAAAATCCCCATTCTTGAGAAAATAAATGTACAGTAGAGCGTCGATTATCCGAACGTCGATCAACCGAACGACCGCTTATTCGAACTATCGACTCCCGCGTCCCGCACTCGAATACCGAGCAAGCGTTAGCAATTGACGCTTAAAATATCTTCAATTTTCTTCAACATTGTATCCAAAAATAATTATGTTGTTGCAAAGACTGCACTTTTTTGTTTAGTTGCTAGTTGTCATTATCAAGATATAAATAAATATGTAGGTACAGTAGAACGTCGATAATCCGGACGTCAAAAATCCGGACCGTCAATAATCCGGATTTGTATATATCAAAAATATCTGATTCTTTTAAAATAAATTAAGAACTTCGCTGCGAAAAACGAACCTCTACCGCAGTTCAAAAATATTTTACATATTTGTTTAAAAGCCCAAATAGTGTCTGATGTTTTTACTGTACACATGCTGCTATTATAAATTAATTACAATACAGTGTTTAAACATAAAAAAATGTTTTGATTAATTTCACCTCTAGACACTTTACTGTACAAGAGAAAACATAAAATTTTAAAACGTTTGTTGTAATTTAATGTGTATACTGGCCTTTTTTGAGGTAATTTCGATAATCCGGATAATTTGATAATCCGGATGGGGTCCGGTCCCAATTAATCCGGATTATTGACGTTCTACTGTATATAAATATGGCTTTTATTCACTTGTGGATAAATATGTATGACTATAAATATGTATCAATATATTGTAGTTCGATTATCCGAACAAATCGGTTTTACGAACACCTATGTCCCCCAATTAGTTCGGATAATCGACGCTCTACTGTATTTCAACCTAATCCAAATGTATAATTACAATATGATTATAATAAAAACTACTTACCAAATTAGAATGAGTTTTCCTTGTCTAAAATAGTCCAAAAGTCCAAAAATATAGGTATATGAAAACTATTTAAAAAGGCAGTATAACTAGTAACTAACTTTTGTTTGTTGTTTCTTTTCACACAAATTTTAAAACGCAACAACCATAAATAATCAAACTACAGCTGTACCACAGCCGCCATATTGAATAATTTTTGACATGTCATTTGAACATCCAATCAGAACAAAGTTATAATGCGCATGCGCCGGGATCATAGGTTTTAACATATAAAAATTCACCCTCATATCGCCGGTAAAGAAGTATAACTTCAAAAATGTCAACCTGCTATCTGCTTTATTTTCAGTCCTGTAACATTTTGAAAAAATGAATTTTTTTTGCGAAAGCTGGATTGCAAAATTTATTTTGCAAAATCTGTTGAACCGATCTTAATAAAATTTACTGTATTGTTTTACTGTATCATAAAGTTTTTCTGGGTGACATATGAAGGTCCTAAGTGTAGCATAAATGGTTGAAAGACGTAAAATGCGAATACTTGTTTTTGTATGGTTTTTTTCGCAATTATTGCTATTTTGCAACAAGGGTGACTATTTTTTAAATTTGTAACCAATTCTATATTATATGAAATTTAATTATGCAACTTTTTTGTCAGTACAACTTTTATCGGAAATGAATACCTTTAAAGTTATAATCAAAAAACGATTCGAATTTTTCCTCCATTTTTTGACATTTTGATTATTTAAACAATGTTCCGGACCTTTTTGAGAGGGAGGATAACTCAAATATTATTATTTAAGTTATTTTCAAGCAATTTCTGCAAAAAAATTTGAGTCACCTCTCAACGTCCAAATGTACTAATATTTTTACAGATGCGCCCTGGTCTAATGAGCATCAAGGGCAGTTAGACAATTTCGATTGAAGTTTAAGCCGACTTTTCAAGATGCAGACGCCTACGAAAGTGGTAGGAAGAAGACTTTAGTTATTCTGTCTTCTTAAGTGCCATCTCCGCTTCGGAAGTCGGCAATCATCATAGCTATTCGGATATAGAGACGGCAGCTCTGAAAAGTTCATTTGATGTACATCCGTGCGCGTGCCATTCTCTCAGGTTGCGCAGCCACGATATTCTGCGTCTCCATATGCTTTTTTTTTCTTGAATCTTTCCGAGATATTACAATTTTCTGGTTTTGATTGTAGTTATTCTATGGGATCACGTAATCGATAGAAATTCCTCAATTTTTCCCTGCACAAGATCTAATCAAATATAACAATCAGTGTGTTCTCCCTTTCCCTCACTATCCAACAAACGTTTTAATTACCCACTCTATAATTTTTGTCAGATGAGAAAGTAAGAAGAAAAAAGACCTAAAAACAGTTCTAGTGAATTTGTTTATGAGCATCAAGTGCAGTCGAAAGGACCACCTAAACAGAAACAAGCGTTTTGTGTACCCGACCAATTATTTTCAACATGAGGTGTTATTAAAGCCGCGGATCGTATTTCACCGGTAATGAGGCAACACCGAACACCAAACACCGGTAGCCGGCAATTCTGACGAGAATGAATGGCATCGCCAGAGGCCGTCTCATCGTCCGGCTCTGACAACTCTTTGATTCTTTGATTATTTCACTAATTCCCCGCGCAGAGACGGAACCAATGAATATTGAAATCTCCAGACACGAGCGTTATTCATTACTCAGTTCATGATTTTTTACTCGTACGTTCTGAACGAACGACCGCAATAGTGCTCTGGGCAAATTAGGAGAAAACAAGGAAAAGTTATTTACCAGCTATTTTATTACTGCAATCAAATCTTAAGATTGCATATTTATATAGAAATATAGGTAGAGATGCATCAAGTCAAACTAGTTTGATTTTAGTCAACAAACTTGACTTGAGTTGAAAACCAACCAAGATACCTTTTTGTAAAAAAGTATTTTTTTGATTTCGATATCTTTAGGTTTGACTTGAAATCAAACTTCTTCAAACAGTTTGAAGTTTGAATATCATATTGCGCAACGTGTTTATTTCCAATTATAATTGAGATACAGACTTTTGTTTTGACTCATTTGGATAGGTCTGAATCTGTACTCTGCTGCTCCGCAAATTAGTTTGTAGTTCATATTAAGAAGTATATGCTTGGCTTGTTTATTTTTATTACGTTCGGTTTGAAGTGTGTGCTTTGTGAAATGATATCTGAACCTGAATATTTTTCGGCTCAGAATAATTACCACATCAAATTGAAAAAAGGTATCACTTCCCTTCCACTGCAAAAATTAAGAGAAAAAAATCTGTAGTCGAAGCAGAATTAATTAAGAAAAATAAATATACTGATATATTTGATATTGCGGCAGGTGATTTCAAAACAATGAAGTGCATACTTGTATTATGTAAAAATAAAGAACAGCGTTATAAAATGACAAATAGTAAACTAATTCATTAGGACGACATTGCAAAGTCGCAAAAAATTCAATAAACCTACTCCCTACTCTATCAAAAATATAATACTTTGTTGTTACTTTATACCTACCTCATTTAATATATTTTGTAGTTCTTGTGCATTGCTTGCTATTAGGACTGTATCATGGACGTACCTGATGTTGTCTATGCTGGTTCCGTTAATCTTGATTCCAACTTGGAACTCGTCTAATGCTTATCTGAATATAGACTCCGAATACAGATTCCCTGTCGCATTCCTCGTCGGATTTGTGTATCTTCGGATGTTGTGTGCTCTATTTCAATTGTTGCTGTTTGGTGCCAATATAGTTCAGAGATAAGTCGCAGGTCTTGTTCGTCAATTCCAGTTGTTCTTAGAATTTCGATCATCTTTTGATGTTAAAGCAGTCAAATGCTTTTCGATAATCAATAAAACATAAAACATGCATAATTTTTTAAAAATTTTATCAATTTAATTTTCTGTATTTGTATTTAACTTTATTAAATTTTATTTAGTTTTTTGTAATTTTATTTAATTTTTTGAAATGTTATTTTTTTAATTTTATGTAATTTTATTTAATTTTAATTTAATTTAGTTTTATTTAATCAACACGTATACCTATAGGGTTGAAATCATGTCGAACTCAGTCAATATTAGAAAATTCTGAATCTATATCTAATTTTATCACAGAAAAATGTGTCGCACTATTAGACCTGGATCTCGCGTACCAAAAAAAGTTGATTAATAGCAAGCTGAAAATTTGTTAATAGCTTAACGGTGTCTAGTCGGACAAACTTTGATGTATGGGAATGGGAACACTAGAACAGGGGAAGTTTTAATTGTGGAACAGGTTAAAAATTTGGAACGTCAGACTACGAAAACGTTCCATGTATTTTCTCGTTCCATGTGTTTATCACCAACTGGGCATTTTAATGAGTGGGAACACGAAGAACATGTCAAATGACAGGAATCATGTTGGTTAGTAATAGCAGTCTAATTTTTACATGAGAGTTTAATGAATCCCATGTTCCAGTGTTCTCGTACATCAGTTTGTCCAACTCGTTAAGCTATTAACAAATTTTCAGCTTGCTATTGATCATCTTTTTTTTTGGTACGCGGGATCCAGGCCTATATAGTTTTCGGAAAAACTGGACAAATCAAAGCCTACAGGGTTAAAACCATCACCAGTCAGGAATTGAAAATTCGGAATCTATACTTAGTTTTAGTACAAAAACATATGCCGCTCTATATTTTTTTCGAAAAACTGAACAAATCAACCACTATAGGGTTGAAACCACCCCGAAGCCAGCCAATAATTTAAAATTCGGGCTTTATACTTGAAATCAACCTGAAATCAATTAAACAATAGATAATTCGGTATCTGTACTCAGTTTACTAAGAACGTTAAAATAAGTGTATAGTCATCGTTATTATTACGTATTTTTTATGGGAAATAAGCCACAATTTTACTAAAAAATGAATTTATTAACGTTTTTTTTTTTATTTATTTTTTATTTATTTCCCTCGTGATTTACTATGGAATCTCTAACCCGAGAATTTTACTGTCATCGTTGCATTTGGTTGTCTTTTTAAAGACAGATCACATGCTATGATTTTTTTTTGCGACGGATATTCTTGAGTTGGGATTGATTTCATGTAATCGAATGAACTATCTTTTAGTAAAGTCGTCCCAGGAACGCAACTCATAAATATTGGCGATATCATTTTAAAGTCTTCTACTTTAAAATGTATAATATACGTCTGAATTGCCAATATAAATGAGTCAGATTAAATAAATTATTAGAAGAATTTTTTTACTTAGCAACAACATGTTTGTTTTATTTTAATAGTATTTTGTATTTTGACAACGAAACCCGATTTGGGCTTCGAAACGTTAATAAATTCATTTTTTAGTAAAATTGTGGCTTATTTCCCATAAAAAATACGTAATTATAAAAATGCCACAAGGAAATAGCTTCAGAACAACGTCATCGTTATTATTATTATCTTAAAAATAATCAAAACTTACTAAAAACTTTTTTTATCGTGTCTTCGAAAAATCGATGTTAATTATATCTAAAATGAAAAGATATTACCGTCGTAATACTAACACACATCGGTAGAACATAAAAAATCCACCTGTCCTTATTAAAACAAAATGATAACTATATACTTAACATGAAACTTGAATTTGCCAAATTACTGTCTTCGAATTCCAATGTAAATCAGCTGGCGGTAATTTGACATGTGTTTCTTGCGCTGTTTTTTTCAAGTCTCAGTTTGTTTTAATAAGGAACGTGTTACCACTGATTTTTATTCGTTTATTTGTTTGTTAACTTTGTTTTGTTTCTTTTTCAGGTAACTTTGACCTTAGAGATGGTTTTGTTAGTAGCGTAAGTTTTTCTCTCTTTTTGGCTGAACTGTGAATTGATTTTTACATCGTTAGTAACAACACTATGAGGTCATAACTATCTGAATCATATAAATATTAACGGCTATTCCTACATGTAACTGAATTATTTAAAAAACAGGGGAATGTAATACATAATTGCAATTTTTTTACTAGGTTTGAAATTTTTTGTTAATTCAGACAGTAAACTAAGTGTAGTCCGGTCTTTAAAACCCGACCTCTAAAAACGATATCCATCCATCCAATGGCACTACAGCCCAAATCGAGCCTTGGCCTCCTTCAATAAGCTTCTCCAATCATTTCGATTTACCGCTGTTCTTTTCCATGAACGCGTTCCCAGGAAGTTCCTGGCATCCTCATCGACTTCGTCTTCCCATCTCTTTTTAGGTCTTCCAACAGGTCTTCTTCCCTGCATTCTTGCATTCAGCAATTTTCTGGGGATTCTATTCTCATGCATGCGGACCACGTGCCCTGCCCACCGTAATCTCTGCAGTTTAGTGTGTTGTGCTAGAGTTGGTTCGCTATATTGCTCGTATATTTCTCTATTATACCTAATTCGCCAGTTGTTATTTTCACTTATTTTGCCCAGTATCCTACGTAATACTTTTCTTTCAAACACATCTAATGCATTGGCAGATTTCTGTGTCACCACCCATGTTTCGCAGCCATAACTTACTATGGGCCTGATTATTGTTTTATATACCCGGAGTTTTGTTTTCCGGTGTACGTCTCGCGATTTGAATATGTGGCCCATCGCGAAATAGGCTTTATTTGCCAGCACAAGCCTTCTATTTATTTCCGGTTCTAAAAACGATATGAACGTGCTAAATTTTGCTGAGAATGTCAATTTTGGGATTTCAAAAAAGATTCAAAACCCCCTAAAAACCTACCTCGGTGGGGGGAGGGGGACATCGTTATACCAAAAATCCGTACGCCGTAAAAAAATAATAAATGTACCAAGAGTGCAGCTTTTGTATTATTTGCATTATTATATGGTGCGAAATTAATATACGGAATGTTAAATATTCGTAGACCGAAAAAGACAACTTTTTATTAGAGTCAATTAAAAGGAAATTGATTAAAGTACTTGTTAATGCATTATTAAATAAGAATAAAACAATTATAGTGTATAGAATGTTATTTGGTGCGAAATTCATATACGGAATGTTAAATAATCGTAGATCAAAAAGACGACTTTTTATCATTCAATTAAAATAAGACTGGTTTTTAAATATTTGTTAATGTATTATTAAAGAATTAAAGAGAAATACAACAATGCAATAGGAAATAAAACAAAATATATTTACAGAATTAATACAAACAGTTAAAAATTTTTTGAAAATTAATATTTATGAGAAATTTAGTTGCATTTAGTTGGTTTGCTGTGATGTTAGATGAATGATTGTGACGCCTTTTTAACCTTTTAACTCCTTTAACATTCCAAATAGGTAATAATTATTGTTTTATTTTTCTTTAATAATACATTAACAAAATATTTTAAAATCAGTCTTCTTTAACTCACTTTAATAAAAAGTCGTCTTTTTAGTCTACGAATATTTAACATTCTGCATATGAATTTCGCACCAAATTACTTTCCAAATACTATAATTGTTTTATTTTTATTTAATAATACATTAACAAGTATTTTAATCAATTTCCTTTTAATTGACTCTAATAGAAAGTTGTCTTTTTCGGTCTACGAATATTTAACATTCCGTATATTAATTTCGCACTGAATAACATTCCGTATACGGATTTGGCACCTCGCCGCCTATTGATTGAAATATGGCCGCATGCTGCAAAGGGCCAATAGAAAAGTCCTAGGTGCCAAATAGATATACGGAATGTTTAGATGCGACCGGAACCCCGTTTTCTTCAATCTTGCCCTGGATGATAGTTGCGCGAGGTGGTACCTTTCGTTTCTCATTATGTTTCCCAGGTAGCTAACTTTTCTAACTTTGACAATCTTTAGCAGCTCCCTATCTGTACCTATTCTTTTCGGAACATTTTCGTTGGGGGTGTGGGTTGACCAAGGTATTTTCAAGATTCTTCTATAAAGCCAGAGTTCAAAGGCGTCTAACTTATATTCATCATCGTTATGTTGAGTGTCTATTTTACAGTTCAAGTTGATTCTCAGTTAGAGTTGACTCCAACTGAAACGAGCAGTAAAAGTTGATTTTAAAAATTTAAATCAACTTTTACTAGTTGGAGTTGACTCTTCCTGGATCGATTCAGTAAATGTTGATTATACGAGAATCTCAAGTGCATTTTTGATGAGTGTGCGTTTCTTTGTTTTGACCGTTTCAATTACTTATTAGTATAGCCTGTAACTGTAACAGAAAGAAAAAGATTTTCTGTTGGAGTGAATGCACAGAGAGTGATAAACTCCAACAGACGAAGGAAAAACAAGATCTACTTAATGTAGCCAAAGGAACAACAATGTGGCTTCTGCGTTGAAGAAGCTGAAGTCTAAAAATACTACTTTGCAGTAGTACTTGTATGGAAAGATGCCAAGACGAAGAGTATAGAATTGATATAGGACTGAAGATGAAAATTATGAATAGATAGATGTAACTTAAATAGCTAGCTCAATATGCAAGAGAATGGCCACTTGACACTCAAGGAAGGATTCGGCCAATTTGCACGGCTATTTCTGGCTGGACAATAAATTAAAGGAAATGACAATGATGGCTAGAAAAGAAGATATTAAGACAATGTTCACAAAATAGATAGAGTAAATATAATAATATAATGAAAATAGAATAAATTTTTGGGCGCCAGAAGAAGGCTAACTAGATTAACCCTCTTCCAGGTATTCTACGCTGCTGTGAGTATATTAAATTTGTAGTACAAGTATGTTAAATGTTATTAAAGATTATTAAGTTATAAAATATGTTATTATAAAGGAGTAATAAGAAAAAAAAATCACAATAAATGTATATTTATTGAATGTAACTACTAGATTTACACAATCTCCGAGTTAAGACAAGTAACTAGTATGTGACTCTAACATGACAAAAAAATTATACTAGTGAAAGTCAGTTACAGAATTACCTTACAAATATAATCTAAGAATAATCTTAATAAGGTTAGAAAATCTGAATAAGGGTACCTCTAATACAGGAAGTACAACTTACACCTGGTTAGTAATAACAACCTTCACCTAATAACAATTGTACGTTTATAATACGTACACCTTAATTAAATATTACCTGATACGGTAAATAATATATAAGTAACTCAAGGTGAGTTAGACAGGCACAAGCCTTTACCTAATAAATAAATCTACGGTTGGATATAACAGATCCTTTTTATAACTCGTAGTTTACAATAATGACTCAACAAGTGAAACCAAACTCTATTCTGAGGGAATAGAGCCCAGAAGTGTATATGAATTTAATAAGTTAAAGTTAAATAAAGTTAATAATTGAAATTTTTAATAATATTTGAAGTTAATTTGAAGAATTTAATTTAAAGTAGACTAAAATAATGAAATAAATTTAAATAGTTATATAGAAATAGAAACCAGCATAAATATAATCAAACTAAGAGTACCAACAATTTTTGTAGGGGAAAATATACACTACTATAAATACTACCTGATATTATAAATAATATATAAATAACTCAATGTGAGTTGGACAGGCACAAGCCTTTATCTACTAAATAATCCTACGGTTGGATACAACAGATCCTTTTTCTAACTCGTAGATTATAATAATGACAAGTGAAACCAAACTCTATTCTGAAGGAATAGAGCCCAGAAGTTTATATGAATTTAATTTAAAGTTAAATAATGTGAACGATTGAAATTTTGACTAATAGTTGAAGTTAATTTGAAGAATTTAATTTAAAGTAGACTAAAATAATGTTAAATTGTTATATAGAAAGGAAAACCAGCATAAAAATAATCAAAATAAGAGTACCAACAACTTTTGTAGGGGAAAATATCTGAGCTCAGAGATCTTTACCTTAGGGATTATGCAGTATGGGGAACGCTATCAATTAAATATTATGTTCAAAAAAAAATACTATAAAAATATGAAGCAGGGAAAATTTGTGTGCAATTAAACTATAAAAAAAAATGTCCTGAATATCACAAAAACAGTCTGTCTTTACTAAAAACGCATCAAATGTCCCCAAACAAACCCCTTTTACACAATCGTCTGGCTGATGTAATGAGCACCCAGTGGTGCTAACTTTCGCTTGCAGCGGTCCTGCTGGAGGTACAGGAAGGCTGGTGGAAACAGCTGGAGGTACTTAAAGGAAGAACAACTGGAAATGATCCAGGCTGGTTGTCCAGTGATCGTTGCTCGAGGAGTGGTCTGTCCCTGGTGGTGTTAGGTGTTTTTTTTTGTTTTTTTAATATTTCATAGTAGATGCTAAAAAACACAGTATGGTGTTACTACCAATCTACCAATGTCAAAAAAAAGAAGCAAGAAATACGAGGAGGTGTTTTTATTCCAATGGGAATAAGAAGAAATAGGTCATTAAGTCCAAAAACTTGAATGACTAGACAGTTCGACTCTTTATCAAGTTGTTATCGGATGACCTTGGTCAAATAACACATGTAATTTTCGGTTTGAATACAAGATATAATTACTGTGAAATAATAGTTCATTAATATACAGGTATACAGACATATTATATTAGGCTGAAATAGTATGACTATGCAATGGATACTTATTTGATCATCTTTCAAAAGATAGGAGGTCTGAACTTGAAAGGAGTATAAAAAAAATTAATTTAAATGAGCTCTATTTTCCAAGTAAAAGCAAAATCCACAAAGAATACACAGTTTTCTCAAGATGAGTTTGATCGAACCATGAAAATAGCCTACATAAAATTTAATTAGCAAATTAGTCAAGGACATTCAACATGGCTGAATAAAATTAATAATTGTTTTTTATTTACCGGGGTGGAACTCCATTATGCGGTACAATTCTTCAAATTCACTGTTCACTGATCCTGGATGACTACAATATAACTATTTAATAACTTTGGAACTTAGAATTATAAGTAAATCTTAGTTCAATAACCCCGCATCTACTTAAAACCACTCCTCAAAGCACAATGGCGTGTTCAGTTCAACGGCCCAAGAACCTCGTGGCAATTCTCAAAATCCCTAGCTGTCAAAGTGGGGAAACCAATGTTGCCACGTTTAAATGTGACGTCAGCAAGCATTTTAAAATTCTGTGATGGGTTTTAGTTGTATTTTAATAAACATTGAAAGAAAATAATTCTGAAAATAATTAAATAATATTTTCGATAATTAAATAATATCTTCCCATCAATAATTGATTCTATAAGGGGCGGAACGTCACATAACGTCGCCCCCGTTAGGTAAATTATTCTGATTCGATATTTTGCACAAACTTACTCAAAGAAATACATCCGTATAACAATCCTTATAACTACAGCTCGGATTTATAGGCAACAAAAATTGAAGAAAAAGGCGCCTATATAGGCAAAGATTTTTATTAAAAAAGGCAGGAATATTAACATTTAGGCAAAATATAGGCAATAAAGGAATATAACTTATTATTTATTGTACAAAGTGAATTAACGTAATATTAACTTAAGGCAGGTATATTTACACATCATAATCATAACATTAGTATAAATAAACTAGTAACTAAATAACTGTTAATTAATAATTAAACATTGTAACCACTTAAAATTTTATCATTAATAGAAACAACTAAATGTTTTTCAATATTTTCGGTTTTAAAACTATGTCTTCGATCACTTAAAATTAATTTGTACATTGAAAACGAACGTTCGACATCGACAGATGTAATTGGAGCATATTTCAGAGCGGATAATAAATCTGGCATAATTTGTAATTCCTCGGAAAATGTCCCATTCAAAACTTTAGCAACATTAGACAAAAACGAAAAACCTTTATTCTTGTCGAAAACATATTTCATTTTTTTTTTAAATTAATTGACCGTTACTTCCAGGTGCCGATTTAATTTTCGTCTTTAAATTATCTATTAATTTTACTGACTCACATAGATTTATCTCTTGTTTTTCTAATAAGGTAATTGTGGTAACTATTAATTTATAATTGTCATTGATATAAGCGAGTTCCTGTTTCAATTTGGGATTTTTTAATATTTTTTTTGCTTGTCGAATGGCTTCGGAAATATCATCATCAAATTCTGTCATACTAATTCTATTTCATTGCAGTGTTCAAAGTAAAAAAAACTGCTTCGAGCCAGGTTCTCCACCTTGTAATTACTGGTTTAGGTGGCAAAGGAACACCGGGAAGTCTTTCTTTATATATTTGCACCCTCAACGGAATCTTTACAAAAACTTTTTTCATAAAATTTATAAAATTATTTACCAACGGAAACAGATTTCTTATTTCTTCAGCAATTCTATTTACCCCTTGGGCTACACAAGTGCAATGAATTAAATTAGGATAAAAAATCTTTAAATTAACAGCAGCTTTTAACATATATGCCGCAGCATCTGAAAGCATTAAAACTATTTTATTCACTGGTATAGGGTTGGGTAAAAAGAGGTTTGTTAAACTATCTTGTATAAATCGACTTATTGTTAAATTGTTTGTTTTTTCCAATTCTTTAATGGCAACTAAATAAGGTTTTCTCGCAAAGGTTTCGTTCAAAATTCCAATCATTAAATTAGCTATATACCTGCCGCATACATCTGTCGTTTCATCCACGATAATATACAAAAAATTGCCCTCTAACTCCCGCTTAATTTTTGAAATACATTCCACATAACATTTTTCCACAGTATGTTTTCTCAATGTACTCTCGTCCGGTAAGGATTTATTAAGATATTTTTCGAAAAAGCATTTAAAACTAGGGTTATTAACTTTATATAGAGGAATGTTGGATGCAATCATCATCTGGCATAAATCAAATTTAAATGCGTCTTCCTCCTTTTTTTTGAACTGCTTAAACTATCGCGCAGAGATATTTGGGCTAACTTAGAGGAATTTAATTTTTCCAAATTACGTTTATGAAGTGGGGTTCCACAATGCTGGTCAATAAAGTACTTTTTTCTACTTGAAATCTGAGAATTTAAAAAAATAATTAGAATTCTAAAACCGCTTTAGAATTTAGTTATGTTGTGGGACGAGAAAAATAAGAGAAAAAATAAAACTTACCGATTTGCCGCATGGTTTACAAAATGCTCCATCTCCTTCTAGAGAAAGTTCCGAATAAGGTGCGATCCATAGCCTTAATTTAAATGTCATCTTTTCACACAAATGTCTAAAACGTTTTAAAACGTGTTCTTTGCTTTTCGGTATACGCAACAAAACTAAACTAAGATATAGCAATTTGTGACTAAACTCTGATACAGTAACCGACTGTACAATTGATAATAAACTAATAAAGCTTAGGGATTTCCAAATAGTTAACCCTCAAGTCTCGATCAGGTACATTTTCCTAGAAATCTGTTATATAAACAAACCATTGATATTTTATTATTGACCCAAAATTTTATTATAGAATGGTTTAGTAATAGAATAATATCATGGGTAGTACCATGAAATTTTAAAAAAGGCACAAATAGGCGGAATTTACGAAAAAAGGCAAAAAGTGCAAAAACAATTATAATAGGCAAAATAGGCAAAAAAAGGCATTTTGCATATAATCCGAGCTTTACTTATAACAAATACACAGGGTGTCACTCGGTACCGCGGTCGAAAAATTGTTTAACCAATTTTTGTTAACCAAATTCACAAAAATAATTTTTATCTACTCTATCTCATATTATGTAAAGCAGCGGTTCTCAATCTGTGGTACATGTACCACTGGTGGTACATATCATTATTTGCGGTCCTGCCAAAGACAAACCATTTTTATTTCCAATAATGACACGAGCCGTCTCACCGTGCCTCGGAGAGCACGTTAAGCCATCGGTCCCCCTGGGCTAGTGTACATCGGCACTAGTTACTTAAAACAGGGTTAAAGATGTAATTGGCGCCGGAACTGTCCGAAAGGCAAAAATGCCATACGATATTATATATTATGAAAGTCAAAAACTAAAAAAAATATACTCTGTAAGATCCTGAAGAAATTTTTGTCATTATTTCATTAATAAGATATTATTTTTAATTATCAACAATGAGCGCTAAGCGTGTATTGAGGCGGCCGTCAATGTGAGTGCGAGTGAGATTAACCATTGGACGGCCGGAATGGTGCATCTCTTTAGCACTCACCATTGACGGCCGCCTAATACGCACTTAGCGCTCATTGTTAATAATTAAAGATAAAGCTTAGTAATAAAATACATAGTGACAAAAATTTCTGCTGGATCTTGTAGAGGGGGCTATAAACTTATTTGGTCACTTTCTGACTTTCATAATAATGGATTTTAACCGAGTTATTAAGCCTTGAAAATGGCTATTTTCGCATTTTTCAAATTTTAAATCGCGTATAACTCGACAACAATCAATTTTAGAGAAAAATCACAAAATACTTTTTGCTCAGACTAACCCAAATGATCTAAAAAAAAATTGTTCGAAGTGAAAAAATTATTTTTGTGAATTTGTCTTAAAAAATTGTTTAAACAATTTATCGATCAAGGTACTGCCTGGCACCCAGCAGATTTGTTATAAGGACCTCTTTTTGCGTAAGTTTGTGTAAAAAATTCGAATCGGAGTAATTTACCTAACGGGGGCGACGATACAGCCTAGACTAATTTGAACATATTCAGTAACATTTAATTTCTAGAATCGGCTGTTTGTGTGAATCAGAATCAACTTTTACTAAATGGCATTGGGAAGAGTATACTTTTCCTAGTTGGAGTCTACTTTTACTAGTAAATGTTGAATATAAATCTTCATTTTATATTTATAATCAACTTTTACTGAAACCAGCCGTTAGAGTCGACTCCAACTAGTTGGAGTCAACTCCAACTGGATAATCAACTTGAACTGTAACATCTATACAAAAGTATTGGACATACATAGCAATGCAGAGAACGGCATCTAAGGCTGATATTGATGCTACTGTTACAAAATAAGATTTTCGTTTTGATAAAGCCTTGTCGCGCTACCTCTATTCTCGCTCTTACTTCTTGTTTATAATCAAGTTGATTATTGAACCAGTAGCCAATATATTTGTATTGGTTTACGTATTACAACTGTTGGTGGTTCACACATATTGGAAGGGTTAAATTTTTGTTTCTTGATATTTTCATAACTTTGGTTTTCGCAGTATTGATCTTCATCTCCATTTTTTCTCAACTCTCAGTATCCCTATTTAACAGTATCTGAAGACTATGGTTCGAATCAGTCATTAAAACAGGTCAAACTCAAAAAATTTAGTTCGTAATATTGATTAACAGTGATTATTGAATAGTATTTCGTTGTAACAACAATTTAATTTTTTGTTTCAACGAACTTTTAGACATTGACGAATGTATTTCGTTATTGTCACAATGATTGAATAATAATTGTGAAAATAACTAGAGTACATTAATCAATAACACTAAATTTATTCAGCCAATAACTTAGTTTCGTATATTTAATAAATAATGTTAATTCTGGCAGCAACTCACTTTCTTGATTTCGTAGATGACAAGCGATTACCTTGGTTTATCGTGACAATGTACAGATTTCATTAAAACAATGTACAAATGTTGTTAATATAGAGTAATATATGATTATTGTATAGATGTAAACTGATTGTTGTGACAACGAATGCATTAATCAATCTACTACTGCGTTTAATAACCACAATCAATGGGTTCATGGTGACAATAAACGTAGTTGTTGAGACATTAAATGTTTTGCTTGACCATTTGAAATGTAACGGCATTTCCTTATCGTGATACCCCTAGCTTCTCTGTGTTACCATTGTTTAAAAAATAATTCTGTGTTAAACAATGCTGTTACCTCTGCCGAAGTGCCGAATAATAATTTCATTTCGTTTCCAAGTGTAGTCCGTAGTAGAAGAAAGTTTTCGTGTGTCTATTATCGTGAAATTTCGGTCGAATTCCCTTTTAAATTTTTTTCGAATCCTGAGAAAACTAATTAGTATTTTTGAAAATTTAAACGCAGAATAAAATATTACAGTATTATCGAGGGTCTGAAGTAAAATTTAGTATGATTTTTAATTTCAAATATACCATTCAAAAGAAACTTTTTGTTTATTCTAAGGGACTTTCAGCCCTCAGTAATAATGTAATCTTTTATTCTGCGTTTAAATTTTTCAAAAATACTTATTAGCTTTCTCAGGATTCCAAAAAAAATGAATGTGTTTAAAAGGAATTCGATCGAAATTTTGCACCTGCGCTCTCAAAAAGGATTAAAGTGTTATATATTTTTGGAATCACTATTTCAAACGCTTTTAAATGAGCTGTCACATGATGTACTTTCCCATTTAAAAAAATAAAAGTTATGCCTGTCACCTAAAGAGGGATCGTGTAAAGTTCGAAACATTTGTGTTATAATATACTTTGATTATTTTAAAAATCGACCTGTCCGAGCGTTTTGCTTATGTGCTAAAACTAAATAAGTTATTGAGGGTGGGGGGGAGTGTAACACGTATTCCAGCGCACTGATTCAAAACAGATTCGTAATATTGATAAAGTGATATTATGGTATACATAATGAATGTTTATCCATTCAATAAACCTAATACATTGGCTCAACTAACGAAAATAATGAATTGATGAACATCGCTTTGTTGTTCCAATAAAACCAAGAATTGGACAAATTTTAAGTATTGCGTTTGTTGTCTGAATTAACATTTTTATTGGTATTACGTACCTTTTTCGTTGAGTGCATCTGCATAGCGGATGATATTTACTCATTGACAGTTTATCCTGATTCCTTCTGAAGAGTGCGATAAAGCGTTCGCAAATATTACCTCACAATAGACGTTAAAAAGTATCGTTGTTAGCACACAATCCTGTCTGACACCTCGTTGTCTTTCAATTGGCCTTGACGTGTTACTATGTGTCTTTATGATTGCTGTAAATGATTCCAATAAAGAGCTTCTATAATGTTAAGATCTCTTTTGTCGACTCCGATGTCGTTCAATCTTCCTATCAAGGTCCTGTGCTGCACCCGGTCGAATGCTTTTTCAAAATCTAATTTCTATAGTTTATATGTAGTTTCTTTATAGTTTCTATAACGCTGCTAAATAAACGTTGTGCGACTGGTCGCTATGGATTTCCTATTGTTAGAGCCTAATGTTTAAAACCCATAACATGAAATTTCTATTTTAATTTTTGGCAACAAATATGAAACATTTAAAATAAATATATCTAAAAACGCTAAATTTAAACTTTCACATTACAAAGGATCTTATTTCACGGAAAATGCTTCCACGAAGAAGGTCTCAAACATTAAAAAAACATTTCTTTTCTTCCACCCGGTATAAGTACAAAAAATAATTTTAAGTAAACCTTTGCATCAATACTAAAGTAAACAACTGCATCAATACTAACGAAAAATATAAAACAATAAAAAAAATTAGCGGAATCCGTTAATCTGTTCACGAAAAAATCAACTACTTATGGAAATGAGCATAATTTTTTATATCCCTAACTTATGCCTCGCTGTTTATTTCGAATAATATTCGCATACCTGTGGTCTACTCTGCATTCTGATAGTGCTTTTAAGATAGCGACTGCTTCCGCTATGTCAAATGCTTTGTGGAAATCAACAAAAATAGGAAAACTATCTATCAACTATGTAGAGTTTTACTTCCAATCTGTTTGCCAGTATTCGAGTAGAGCTTGTATGGGCTCCGTGCGTGACCAAGTTGAAGATACACGAAACTATGCCAGCGCCCGTAGCGGCGAAATATGACAACTTTGGCGAATAATGATTGAATAATAATTTTTTTCAATAGATATTTCGCTTACCTTATTATTGACGTTTTGATTTTTATTATTTATTTTTATAATTTTTATACTGACTTTCTTTCCTTCAACGATCTGGTGGTATATTCCTATCGTCATCTACACATAGTTTCAAAAGTTATGCATCACCTCTCGTAGTCACTATTACGCTTTTATAAATCCGTATCTTTATCACATATTTAATGGACCTTTTTTATAAAAAATATACCTTTTTTGGTTTTTATTTTATTTGAATACCCATTTAATTGACCTGGTTTTGCCAAGGTGTAAACACTTGAAAAATTTATTCTGGTGAAATTTTTGAAAACGTGATTAAAAATGAATCGTACTTTAATTTTTGAGTTAGACCATATAAGAAATATCGATTTAGTTGAAGAAGGCCATTCACAGCGGTTCGTGGAGGAAAGAGTGGGTGTTTCTCAGAGTGATGCCTCACGGATATGGGATAGGTTCCTGGAGACAAACTCGATACGGAATAGAGCTCGGTCTGGTAGACCCCGAGTTACCAATGATCGACAGAATAGATATATCAGAATTTCCATCTGTAGAAATTCTTCTATGTCTGTACCAGCCCTCCAAAGAGAATTCAGGCATGCTACAGGAGTCAGAGTATCGTTGTCTACAACAAGAAGAAGAATTTTAGACTCAGGTTTGAGGAGTCGTCGACCAATAAGACTTCCTCAGCTACAACCTAGACATGTTTTTGACCGCCTCTGGTGGGCTCAAGAATACATACAGCTCCCCCAACAGTTTTGGAATTTTGTGCTGTTTTCAGACGAGACCAGAATCTGTTTAAATAGTGACAACCGGCGAATTCGTGTGTGGCGAGAGCCAACAAGAGCTGCACAACTAGCCACACACGAATTCGCCGGTTATCACTATTTAAACAGATTCTGGTCTCGTCCGAAAAAAGCATAAAATTCCAAAACTGTTGGGGGAGCTGTATGTATTCTTGAGCCCACCAGAGGCGGTCAAAAACATGTCTAGGTTGTAGCTGAGGAATTCTTATTGGTCGACGACTCCTCAAACCTGAGTCTAAAATTCTGCTTCTTATTGTAGCCAACTATACTCTGACTCCCGTAGCATGCCTGAATTCTCTTTGGAGGGCTGGTACAGACATAGAAGAATTTCTACAGATGGAAATTCTTATATATCTATTCTGTCGATCATTGGTAACTCGGGGTCTATCAGACCGAGCTCTATTCCGTATCGAGTTTGTCTCCAGGAACCTATTTCATATCCGTGAGACATCACTCTGAGAAACACCCACTCTTTCCGCCACGAACCGCTGTGAATGGCCTTCTTCAACTAAATCGATAATTCTTATACGGTCCAACTCAGAAATTAAAGTACGATTCATTTTTAATCACGTTATCAAAAATTTCACCTGAATAAATTTTTCAAATGTTTACACCTTGGCAAAACCAGGTCAATTAAATGGGTAATCAAATAAAATAAAAAACCAAAAATGGTATATTTTTTATAAAAAAAAGCCCATTCAAAATATGTGATAAAGATACAGATTTATAAAAGCTTAAACATCGTGAATACGAGGGGTGATTCATAACTTTTGAAACTATGCATGTGGATGTATTTCCATTTTGTGTTACACACGCCACAAAAGTAATAGACCCAGCTAATGTTAAAATCTGGTAATAATAATTCACACTGCCTAATTGCTCTCGATGTATACTTAGTTAAAGTTAACACCGACAACTAAACTATAACGAAAAAGTGAAGAAAAACCCTTAAGAGCACACAGTAGCGATCAACAGGTAGCAACAAACGCGGTCCAAGATTGCGAAAGTTCTGCGAACTTTCAAAATTGAGGCAACAGTGCGTCGGTAATTCGACACTGACGTTTATACTATCAAAAACAATAATTTTTATACACATAGGCGCGAAATGTTACCAAGTCAGTGACACAAAATTTAGGCACGGGATAAAAAAGTTTATTTGAAGAAAGTGTATTTTTTTGTCTTTCTTAATGGCGGTACAGGCTCCTTTTTTCAATATTTTATTTAGTTATAAATAAATTTCCACATACTAACATATTTCTGAAATTGGGCTCTGTACCGCCATTCTTTATTATATTACGAATATGTGTGCCAAATATCTCGACAAAATATTCAAAATTAGAGCCGCAATCTTGGAACGCGTTTGTTGCTACCTGATCGCTACTGTTTGCTCTTAAAATTAATGTTTTCTTCAGATAACTTTCAAATATCCGTTTTTAATTTGACGTTTATTTGACACTCGTTGAAACTTATTGTTTGTATAATAAATTTTATCAAAAATGGCAAATAAAAATATTACATTAACGTCAAATATGTCATATATGTATATCATATGTTTAATGTCAAATTGTGTTCGCCAAAAATTTCAGGTGACTACGTTAGGTGTCGCGTCAGTCATGCACGGAGCGAATAGGTGGTTTAGTAAACTAATGAGTCTACACTTTTCAAGATCTAACTTATCTCCTTTTTTATGAAGGAAGATTGTAGCCGAATTCTTCCATTTATTTGAAATGTTTTCATTATGCAGACATAGATTAAAAAGTGTTTGGATTCGTGATTGGGATGGGAAAAACCTACCGGTTATAACGTAAAACCGGTTTTTTTTCTTCTGTAATAATCGGTTTTTCCGGTTGTTTTTTTGTCACGGTTATAACCGGTTTTTTCTTTTTAAAGTAATAACGGGTGAAAACCGGGTAAGTCGAAAAAATACTGAATTCAGAGACAAAATGTGAAACTTTTTCGCCCACCGCGCGAAAATGAGAAATTTTAAGCTGACTGAAACCGATTTTACAACACTGATGACTGATTGCTATAATACTGATATGGACTGATATCCATTCGAATGGAGTATCGCAAACTGAAGCGCAATGTAAATGTAACCTATTGGGTATTGGCTGTGACTAAAAAAACCGAACACCGGTTTTTGGAACAACTGGTTTTTTTGACCGGTTATAACGGGTAGGTTAAACCATAGGTGAAAAAACCGGTATAACCGAAAACCGGTGTTTTGTCAACAAGCGCCATCCCTAAATTCTTGACATCAAAAGTGGCCCTCCTAGTTTAATTGTCTGGATGACTACACCATCTTCACCCGGAGCTCTATTATTTTCCATATTTTTGAGGGTATGTTGAATTTTCCTGAATCTCAGGAATGTCCAAGCTCCTTGATAGTCCGAGAAATTTTTAAAAATTTGAAATTTTTCGCGAGCCGCGATTAAACAATTATTCTTTTTTTTTAGCTAATGCCTCGACAACTAATGGCCATTGGCATGGTAGGTACAGTAAATTTTTTGCAGTTAGGTACCTAGCGTCATGTGTAGTGTGTGTTTTGAGTTAGTGTCTTGTTACTTTGCAAAGTCGACGTCATTGTCTTTGCAAAGAGACGCTAATTGTATTCGAACGTCTGCGGTCCCTCCGGTGAGTACCGATCCCACAAGGACAGAAAGTATTTTCATTTACTAATTTATAATTAACGAAACATTTCTGACCCTGGTGAGATTCGAACTCACGACCATTCGGACCTTTCGATCCAAAGGTAGGCGCTCTAACCGCTGAGCCACAGAGGGGGTTAAACAATTATTTAAAAAGTGTAAAAATTGTATTTTTTCCTCAGTGAGAAAATTTTTTTTCTCGGTGTTTGGATTTCACGAATTTTAAAATGGTTTACATCGCTGTTTCAAATATGCAAATATTTCTAAAAGCAGCCTTTACTATTTCAGGATACCTCGATTCTTCATAATATTTCCATCTTTGTCTGGGACGGCCTACTGATCTTCTACCGTTTGGTCTATCAAATTTCTGGTCTATACTATGTCTTCATCTGACTTTATCACATGACCTGTCCATTTTATCCGGTTAGCTTTTATATGTCTGACGATGTTTTCAGTACCACACAGTCAAAAAATTCAGTTGTGCGGTACCTTCTCCACTCTCCTGTCAATTCATCACTTTGAGGGCCAAATATCATTTTGAGACCTTTACTTTCAAAAACCAGCAGCATATTCATTTCCTGCTGATGTAGATAGAATCCATGTTTCACGTCTGTATGTAATAATTGGGCGAATAATTGGCATGTACAATCCAAATTGAGACTTTTACTACATACTTCGAAGTTTTGGTCATTAATAGTTACGTTCTGCCTAACTCTTGGTCTTGGATTTTGTAGTATGTATTTCGTCTTCTCTTTAATTATTCGAAGGTCCAGACTACCTGCTTCTTCCTTGAGTTGTAAACATACCTCTCTCACATATCTTGTAGAATGAGCAGCAGCTCTAAAAAATAATCAGCAAAGACCAATAATAGTTTTGATCCTCGATTCGAAAATCCTCCTGTCAGCTTAGATGATACTTTACTATTACATAATCTAAGGCCAAATTAAATAGCAACAGTGATACGGGGTCTCCTTGTCCAAGTTCTAATGTTACACCTAGTCTTTTACATTTTTTGTCAATAATTAAGACATTTAACACAAAAATTAAAAGTAATTCAGCTACATTTATTGAGAGCCGCAAATAATCCTTCAAAGAGCCACATGTGCGACCGTTTGGCCACCCCTGGAATATATCATAAAATTTGGACTTTAACGAGACTGGGTTAACGAGACTTTGAAAAAACACTTTCGAATAGAATTAATTCGTTTGCGTATTATAAGAAACAATATCCAAGCAAACAAACAAAAAAAAAACGGTGAAAATGCAAATGACTATTTGCCAGCTTCGACAAGCATACAAATCAAGCTATGCCCACGCAGGTTACCCTAACCGAAAACAAAAACAAAATATCGGTAAATTTTAACAAACGTTTGTTATTTTATATGAGGACGCCTACTTCGTTTAGCTATAACCAGAAATTTATAGCGATTGTTTTGAATTGCAAATGCGCCATGTTTGTTTTATTTGTTTAAAAATTGGGGCAGGTTTGGCGTGTCGAATAAAAATTGAGGGTCATTTTCGATGACTACAATTGAAATCGAGACACTTCATAAATTAATAAAACGATATCATGCTGTTTGCATTATAGGCGCGTTTTATCTCATAGCTCGGGTGTCTTGAAATATAAATGGAGCTGTGGACTGTGGATTCACCAAGTATGATATCTTTCAATTTATCAGTACGCTGTAGATCGAAAAACGGCTTAGTTCAGGTCAAGATTTCTTTCGAGATTTACATAATATTATTAGATTAGCAAAACAGTCATGGGGAGTAACAGTCATAGTTAATTAAGGGATTGTACCAAAGAAAAAATTACAATAATTGTAATTTTTTATTTATTGTACATTATTATACATATTATACATTATTATACATTTTATACAGTGATGAGTGCGCTAATAACCGGCAAAATAACGCAAAAGACGGAAAACATAATACATTGTGCAGTAAAAAGAGATGAAACTAGTAGAGGTGGAAATTATCGATATAAACGTATAAATTAACATTACATTTCATAGTTACCTTTAGATGTATCGGAGGAATATGACAACTGTCACTGTGACAGGAGAATTTTCTAAAATTCTAAAGGTGGGAAACTATGTAATGGAATACGTTCATATCGATAATTTCCACCCCTACTAGTTTCGTTTCTTTTTATTTTACAATGTATTATTTTTCCCATTTTTTGCGTTATTTTGCCGGTTAATAGAGAGATTTTAGACCCTCTACTTTTTGACGTACGTTAAACGTAAAACTATACTTGTCATGCGCACTGAGTGATATATAAGGGATAATGTGTTTGCTTAAAATAGTACTTGAAACCCTTCAGAAAATACGCACACCGGTTAACGTTAATTAATTGACATTTGGCAAACGTAACTTACAAGACGGCAGTTGTGTGCTATAACTTATTTTATTGAATTATTTGCCATAATGGAAGAAAATGTATTAAGACGTTCACCAAAGACAATTTACTACTTTAGGAACACAAAACATACATCCTAAGTTTAACAAGACAATTCAGTCAAGTCCCCTTATCTATGCAGATTTCTCAAGAAATGGTGTAATTTAGAATTATTCTACCAGGGTTGCCAAGCAGATTATATTCAATTATATGTTTATTACCTGATAGTTTTTAAGAAAAACAAATTTTGATTACAATTTTATACATCGTTACTATATTTTTTATTCTAGTTGTCTTTGGTTCAGCTCATGACCTTTTTTTCGTTTTTTAGATAGGTATATGACATTTGGCAATCTTACAAATACGTAATCCCTTAATAACGTGAACCTTATTTCGACCTAAATAAGGGGATACCTTATCCGCTAATAAAGTAATACGTTATTTTTCAGTTAATGCACATGAACAGAATAGCGTATAACGTTTAACTGATGACTGATAAATATACTCCGTATTTATCAATCAAGGGTTTAACGTTTATGAAATAAGGGGCTTAAAAACTCTCTATTAACGTGCTTATCACTGTGTACTTACTTTTCTTTTCTTTCCGTAATATGAGGTAAATAATTTTTTAAAATTAAACATTCAATGTCTTTATTGGAGTCTGTTTAAAATTATAATTTTGGTTATATGTAGTAATATTTGTTAATTTAACAAAAATTTAAATCGATATAATTTGTCATCGCAGTCTAAGCTTTTAGGCCTTAACAATTTGCATGAATTTAATGTTATAACTTACATTATCTTTTTTATCCTCAGTAAGTGGAGTAAGTTCGTTATTATCTAGTCATAAAATTCATCAGTCATCAAACTGATTAATTTCGTCATCGCTTTCTTTTGATAGTCTCAATCTTCATAGGATAAAAATCAACTTTCGTCCTTTTGCACTTGAGCCTCTTGTTTGTAAAATATTAATAATACAGTAATGAGCGCGCTAATAACCGGCAGAATAACTCAAAAAATGGACAACATAATGCGTTGTGAAACAAAAACAGATGAGTGGGAAATTATCGGTATAAACCTATAAGACTGACACAAACAAACGTCAAAATATGACAAGGTAGTAGCTGAATATTTTTTTGCTTGAGGGAATGGGAAAACTGTGTCTGTTTATTAGTTTTTAAATAAAAATATTTTAAAAATTAAAGTAAAATTATTAAAAGACTAGGTTTTCAATCTAATAGCACACAAAATAACATTAAAAATATTACTCTGTATCCCACCAGATTGAAAACAATGGGAACCTTCTCTGGTTACACCTCCGAGGCTTCTAAAATTTGCAAGCCATAACGGATGCTGAGACTAAAGAAGATAAGGAAATTTTACAATTTATAATTCACGTCCCATCTGCTCAGCGCGGTAAAGTTCCAACGAGAATGGTTCCCTTCGTACTCCAATCAGACTAAACATGTAAATCAAAAATGAATAACCATTTTCAATTTCGTTGCAACTCGAAACTACAGCCGCATTATATTCTAGTTCAATCAGAGTGTGCAGCAAGCACCTCTACCGGTTTCGAAACTTATTAGTCTCTCATCAGGAGGCACATATGCTGCTCTCTCTGACTCAACCAGGACAAACCCCGGCGTGCAGTCACGGATTACAACGAACGAAATGGCAGGGATACCCTAACGGCAACTGCTAGCAAAAGACTAGGTTTTCAATCTAATAGCACACAAAATAACATTAAAAATATTACTCTGTATCCCACCAGATTGAACACAATGGGAACCTTCTCTAGTTACACCTCCGAGGCTTCTAAAATTTGCAAGCCATAATGGATGCTGAGACTAAAGAAGATGAGGGAATTTTACAAGTTATAATTCACGTCCCATCTGCTCAGGGCGGTAAAGTTCCAACTCCGTCCAATCGGAGTAAATATGTACAGTAAAACCTCCGTTATCCGAAACCTGTTTAACCGAAACATCGTTTAACCGAAATGGCTGACAGTTTCAATAATTTCATCAATAAAAAGTGAATTTAAAAAAAAACCAATAAAATTAAGGAAAATGAACATAGAGAGTGTTTTTTTAAAGAAATCTGCTATTTTTTTCTGTGTTCTTCTCTTTGACAACGATGTTTTGCAGCTATATCTACAGTACTATGTAATTTGATATAAGAAGAATACAAAAGACAATGTTATTTTTAACCGAAAATGTTGTTACCCGAAACAGCCTTCCCCCCAATTATTTCGGTTAACGGAGGTTTCACTGTACATAAATCAAAAATGAATAACCATTTTCAATTTCGTTGGAACACGAAACTGCAGCCGCATTATATTCTAGTTTAATCAGAGAGTGCAGCAAGCTACATTGTATAAGAAGCTACAAATGCGTTGGCTACAAACCAACAAATTAAGAGTATGGAATAAAGAAGAACTAGATAATTTCTTATCAGAAGCTGGAAATAATAATCCGGATTATTTCAGTCATAGGAGATTCTGACCAATAGAAAGCTACAGAAATAAAAATGAAAGTGATAATTTTTGATAATATCCCGTCTTCAAGTATATTACGTCAGATGCCCTTCGTGGCTACGAAAAAATACATTCAGTGACATTAATTACAAATAATATTTTAAAAATTATAAAAGTGATGACTTTTAATCGTCAAATATTTATATCAACTGTGTATTTAATTGTACTAATTTGTACTTACATAAATAAATTACAATAAAATTTTGGCTTTGAACAGTTTTATTCATGAAATAATCGCAGCAAATTGCACTCGATCTCTAAAATTATTATCGAATTTTTGTCCTCGTGACACTTTGACATAATTAAAACTATCAAAGTGTCACTCGCGAAAAATTCGATAATTTTAGAGCTCTTGTGCAATTACTACTGATAATTCTATTATTTATTTATTATTTATATTTGAAAAACATTTTTTTGTTATGTTATATTAAAATAATATGTTTAAAATTAAATAAATAAATTTTATTATTTAGATTTTGAACAAATTATGATTTTAATATTTAGCTTGACTGTGACGGTTCTGTCAAAAGTAAACAACTTATGCTTTGTTTATTCGTTAGCAGGTGGCGTTCGGACCAACAACGATAATCATTTATTGAACTGTTTTAACTTAACGTAAATATAAATAATAAGTAAATATTAAAATTCTTCTTCTTCTTCTTCTTCAGCCTGTGTTCGTCCACTGCTGTACATAGGCCTCTTCCATTTGCTTGCATCGATTTTTACTCTTGGCAATTCTCATCCACTGCTTGCCCGCGACTTGTTTGATATCATCTGTCCACCTCTTCTGTGGTCTCCCTACTCCTCGCCTGTTCTCTATTGGTCTCCAGTTTGTTAATCTCGGTATCCATTTTTCGGGATTATCTCAGGCAACATGTCCGACCCATTGCCCATATTAAAATTATCCGGAAGTTATTGTCCTGGAAAAACAGCGTTGCCGTTTGACGTGTCTTGCGGCATGCAGGAAAATGAGGAATTACTGACTATTTCGCTCGGGTTTTACCAGATTTTGATAAAATTTGACCACGCTTGGATACATTTTTTGTTTTTATTCACCGTTTGAAAATTATTAGTCGCACAGTTTATATAACACAGCTCATTTTACAGTTTATGCTGTACTTACGCTTTACGCGGAATGTGAGCATCAAGGTCACGTACCGACAGACGTGGGCTTGATGGCCACACCTTTCGGGCGCTCAGCCGTCGAGGAGAACAAAATTTATTTTGCCAATTCGCCGGCTGAGTGACCGAGCACACACGGTCTGGACAGCAAGACACCGATTTAGATTGGTGCCTTGATGTCCGGAACACATTTTTTTAGGACTCAAGTCCAAAGTAAAGTAAAAAATTAACTTAGTCATTAATAGGGAGAAAAGCTCTTCTAGCTACCCCTAAAACCAGGTGGCTTAACCACATGAAGTAATACAAAGGGTGTCCCATTACCCAGGGCATCCAAAGTAACATTAAGATCAACGCCTCCCCATTCGGTATGTCCTTCGATGGGGAGGGGTGGAGGTATAGCTTGGGGGTCAGATAGGTACCACTCCATTACGGGGTGTGACCGGTTTGATCTTCGGACATGTGGGTTCCACTTTTCCATTGGAACACACATGTTCCCCGGGGCTGGGGTTGATACGAGCATGTGTGTGTGTGTGTGTGTGTTATGCTGTACTTACAAGCAGTATACAAACATAATACAACATAAAATGTAAAGGAGCTGTGTCATAAAACGGTGCTATCAATAATTTTCAAACGGAGTATAGTTTAGTAGTTACCTAGGCAACGTCCCCTTCTTTCCTGACTATTTCTTGATATTTTTCTAGTATTTCTGGAGAGTTATAGAAAACATATTGTATGATACATGGGAAAAAATGCAGATTTTAGCGCGCTCATGATTAATTAACTATTCCCTCTGCTGCGCGTCGGCTTCTGCTATTTTTGCTCCTTATATAACAAATAACTACTATTAGTTTCTTTTTCTTTATTATTCCTTAGAGCCCCCGCTCTTAGAGCCCTCATAGAGCACCCGCCCTTAGAGCCCCCGCAGACTGCAGACTTTTTATCGGCCGATAGTTTGGTCGGGTTGGGCTGTTAGTGCGCATACCGAGCCAACTAAACAGTCGGGTTGGTGAAGGGGGCGCAGACTAGCCAACTGTCGACCAACTATTCTCGAACGATTTAGTACCTACTAAAGTTCGTATTTGACCATTCAAGTGAGTAGTCGCACAATGCAAAAATTATCCAGAAATGTTATTATCGCTCTCATACAATGGATGAGGAAATAGCATATGATAGAGTTCCTCGAGAGATTCTGTGGTGGGCACTCAATAAGAAAGGAGTCCCTGGTGAATATGTAAAGATTGTGAGGGATATGTATGAGGGAGTAACGACTAGTGTTAGGACAGTTGTGGTAGAGACTGATAAATTTCATGTAAAAGTAGGATTGCACCAAGGCTCGGTGCTTAGTCCGTATTTATTCTCATTAGTTTTAGACCAGATAACAGCGAAACTTCAGAGTAACATTCCATGGTGCTTAATGTATGCTGATGATGTCGTGTTAGTAGGAAATAGTGAAAGAGACTTAGAACAAAAACTGGAACAGCGGAGACAAGCTCTGGAGGAAAAAGGTTTAAAACTTAGTAGGACAAAAACAGAGTATTTGGAATGTTCATTTAAAGATGGAGTTACTTTAAATAAAATGGTATCTTTGGATGGTGAACTGATTGTAAAAAGCAATAGTTTTAAGTACCTTGGATCGGTATTACAGAAGAATGTAGAAATAGATGGAGATGCATGCAGTAGAATTAGGGCTGGATGGATGAAGTGGAAGGAAGCGAGTGGTGCTGTGTGACAGGAAAATTCCAATGAAGTTGAAGGGAAAATTCTATAAAACAGCCATAAGACCAGCTATGATGTACGGAACTGAATGTTGGGCAGTGAAAAAGAAAGAGGAACAACGAATGCATGTGGCGGAAATGAGAATGCTTAGATGGATGAGTGGAGTGACAAAAAGGATAAAATTAAAAATGAGTATATTAGGGGAAGTCTAGGTGTGGCACCAATTGATGCCAAAATGAGAGATGAGAGAGCATAGGTTGAGATGGTTTGGTCATGTTCAACGTCGAGACGCTAATCACCCAATACGAAGAATTACTGAAGTGCAGATTCCTGGAAGGAGTAGGAGAGGAAGACCAAAGAAGACGTGGGGGGAGACGATTAGGCAGGACATGTTATTAAAGGGGATAAATATTGATATGACCCAAGATAGAATTGTATGGAGAAATGCAATTAGGGAAGCCGACCCCGCATAGGGATAAGGCAAAGAGAATGATGATGATGACAATGGATGAGGAAATCCAAGAAGAGATTCCGAGAGTATTGAGTGCATCCCATTCACAATTGAAGAAATAAGAAGACGATAAAAACAGATAAAAAATAGATGTGATCCAGAAGATTGCCATGTTAAAATGGAACATGGTTGTACACATAGGAATAATGGAAGACAACCGTTGGATGAAGCGAATTCTTGAATGGCGACCAAGGGCAAGCAAGAGAAGTAGAGGCAGACCTCGAACAGGATGGCCTGATGACATTAAGTGAATGGCTGGCCACACATGGATGCAACAAACAACAAACAGAAATGAATGGATACATCTAAGAGAGGCTTACTTCCGAGGATGGATGGAACAGCTGTTGATGATGATGAAGTCTGAGTGATAGATTATTTAGTGGAAAATTCTACACAATATGTTCTAAATTACTTGATTACCCAAAAAATATTTTCGCCTTTTATCGGATGATCATAGCCAGCTTCAATGAACTTCTTCTTCTTCTTGTAGTTCTTTCTTCTATCGTAGGTTGGCTATCATCGCAGCTATCCGTACCTTATTGGCGGCTGCTCTGAAAAGATCTAATGAGCTGCAATTATACCTGAAGTTTCTCGGTCAGAAAATTCTTCCTCTACCTATGGATCTTTGCCCTGCATTATGAGCCTTAATATTTCATATTTCGGACCTCTAGTAATCTGGCCCAAATATTCCAGCTTTCTTGTTTTGATGTTCTTTATTACCTCGCAATCCTTTTGTAGCCTTTTTAAGACTTCTGCATTCGTAACTCGTTGGATCCATGGTAATTTCAAAATCCTTCTATAGCATCACTTCTCAGATTCTTCCAACTTCTTTATGTTGTCTACCTTTAGTGTCCGGCTTTCCATTCCATACAACAAAGTCGAGAACACGTAGCATCTTAAGGCTTATTTTCAGCTCCAGAGGATGGTCTCGATTAACAAACATTTTTTTCATTTTTGTAAATGCTTTTCTTGCAATTTCGATGCGTGTCCTGATTTCTCTACCTTGGTCGTTGTTTTCTGTTACCCAGGTTCCCAGATATTTGTAGTTATTCAATCTGTCTACTTATTCTCCCTCGATATCTAGCCTTCCTATAGACCAAGAGGCAGCGCTGAAAAATCTCTTTGAATTTACTAAAGCTAGATTTTTCACAATTGATTACTGTGAGTGTGTAGAGAAACATACTGCGGTCGGTCAAGCGAAACGTAGAACAGGGTTAACTGAGAGGGTATCAAAGTTGCTTTCCTACGAAGGTAATTATTTCCATTTACTAAGGCTGAAAATCAGTACACACATTCTAAATTAAATATAAATAAAAGTTATTATAGTCGGTCAGCTGTATGACGGGACAGAGCCAGTCGGTCGGCCCCAATTGTCGATTGAGGAAATGAAGCATTTTGGCTCGCAATTTTTTCGTCCAGCATGGATTTACTTGAAATTTTCACAGAAGGTAGGGAATAGTCCAAGGATCATTTAATGTATCATGCCGTTATCATACGCTAAAACGTTGGGGTGGTTGCCACCCCATCTCGGGGGTGGGAGTTTTTTATTACATTTTAACCATGTAATTCGATGGAAAAAGTGACTCTAAAAAAAATGTTTTTACATTTTCTTCGTAAAACTAATATTTTTCGAGTTATTCGCGCTTGAAAATAACATTTTTGCGACGAAAAAATCCACTTCTTTAGAGGGTTTTTTTGAGAATACCTCGAGAAAATATGCATTTTATCAAAAAAACTGTAGACATCGAAATTGTATCTTTTAGTAACACAAACCAAATTCTTTTACTATAATATCTTAAAGACCAATACAAACCGAGATACGGCATGTTAAAGTTTAGCTTTTTTCGTCAAACGAATAATTTGAAATATTCAAAGCCAAATAATGGGAAAAATTTGCATCTTTTTGAGGAAAACTTAAATAATCTTTTTTCAAGTATACAATTAGACCTTTCAAAAAATAAAAAATAAAAAGTTTCTAGCATGATAATTAAGCGACTTATAATAAAAAAAAACAAGTTTTCTCTACGAAAAAATCAGTGAAAACAACCCCCTAGCTACCTTCCTAATTCAAAATTGGTCTTCACATTTCTGTAGTTCCTTTTATATTTATATTATCAATACACTCAAGGAGTTTGACTTATTTAAAATGCCTAATTTTGGAAAAATTGGAGATTAAAGAAAAATTGATTTTTTGCAATTTGGTATTTTTCACCTTTTACTTCAAAATATCTCCGAAAATACTGAAGATACGAAAAAAATTATAAATTACTAAATTGTAGCTTTTTCAATGACTAAAATTACCCTGTGCTTAGATTTTCACTACAGTGAATACTAGCCAGATATAGCTGTTTAAAACCTATATTTACCAGCAAACACCCCCTTATTCGAGCCCTTTAAACCCACCCCAATTAAAGACTAAGGGATCTTACGGAATTTAATTTACAGTCTTATTATAGCTCTTTAAAAATCCTACAAAATCATTTTTGAAGAAACTTTTTATCGCCAAAAATATATATAATATTTTTCGAGGTATTCTCAAAAAATCCTCTAAAAAAGTCGATTTTTTCGTCGAAAAACTGTTATTTTCAAGCGCGAATAACTCGAAAAATATTAGTTTTACGAAGAAAATGTAAAAAACATTTTCTCGGCACGAGTATCGGACACCAAAACTAGGAGAGAATTGAACTATCGGCCGATAAAATAATCGGCGTGTGTGCGCAAGTCCTAGTTAGCCAATACTGATTAAACCGTCGGCCGATAGTTGGCCGACAGATTAGTTAGAAGGCAATCGGGAGGCCTATCAAACTTTTTTGTCGGCCGATACTGAATCGGTGTAATGTGCGCATATGCATAAGTACCTCTTTGTACTGATTAAGAAGCCGACCAAACTATCGGCCGATAAAAAGTCTGCAGTCTGCGAGGGCTTACTACAATATGCTTACTATAATACTAAAAAACTATTATTTTTTTGTATATAAATTTGCATAGAATTTACTTTATTCATTAATTTTAGTATTCCACATCTCAATCCACTCACTATAATATATATAACGCCGACGGTGGAGGTTATTTTGTTGTCGATTAAAGGACCTCAAACCGTTTGTCCCCTGATGCCACACGTTTCGACGAAAACGTATCAGTTTACAACGAAACACGATTAGCAAATCTGACTGTTATTCGGGGATTATGTGGTATTAGTAGAACCTTGTTGTTGTTTGTTTGGGTTTATATGACTGCGGACACTAAATCCATTCGCCAATTTTACTATTTTTTATTTTATTAGTCATTTTTTCGTATCTTATCCTAAAACTAATACTAATATAATAAACAATTCTACTAATAAATAATTATTTTTGTATTTTTTTTTAATAATTTTTTATATATACATATATATATACATATATATATATATATACACATATATATACACACACATACACACATATATATATTTTTATTAATTTTTTTCCAAATGATGTTCTCAGAGTTCCACAGCAAAAACTGCAACATTCTTCTTTAGCCCTCTACTTCATTCGAAAGCTATTTTACTATGGACTGTCCAAGTTCGTCATTCATTTTTATCTACATATTTTTTTTATATTTTTTTAATTATTATATTTTTTTTTCTATTTTTTTTTTATATATCTTTTTTATATTTTTTCTTTCTTTTTTTTTATTTTTTTTTTATTTTTTTATTTTTTTTTTATTTTTTTTTATTTTTTTTTTATTTTTATTTTATTATTTTTTTTTATATTTCTTTTCTTTTTTTTTTTTTTTTTTCTTTTCTTTTCTTTTCTTTTTCTTTTAACATATAACAATTTACAAGAAATACTTACTCTATATTTTACAATTACAATTTAAGCTTAATATCTAAAATATGTTTATACAATAGTCGGTATACCAACTCATTATTTTCTAATGTTAATAAATAATTTAAATTAATGGGATGGTGGACATCAGTCAAAGAATACAGTGAATTTAAAAACATATTAACTTTATTAGAGATAAGAGAACAGGTCAAAATTTTGTGTTGTAGATTGCCCAACTGTCCACAAATACATTGTGGACTATCAGCTATATTAATTTTAAATAAATATGATGGAGTAAGACAGTGGTCAAATCTCATTCTGCATATGGTTCTTATCATATCTTTTGTCGACTCCATTTTAGAAAACCAAGGTTTATCCGTTATATAGTTTCTGATTGATCTGTAGTGGTTTCCTTTATTTACGTTTTCATCAATATACCTTTCTTTCCATTCTTTCTTAATCTCTTTGAATAAATTTGATTCAATATCTTTTGGCGTACAAAGATAATGGGTTAATACTCCTTGTGTCACCGCGTTTTTAGCCAATTCATCTACCATTTCATTTCCAGTTATTCCACAGTGGCTTTTAACCCATGCCAACTTAACAGACTTTCCTTGTTGCTGAAGTTCTTTAATTTTATTTATGATATATAATTCAATGTAGTTCACTTTTGATTTAGGATTTATAGCACTAATTTTACTAAGAGAACTTTTACTGTCACTAAAAATTATAAACTTTGAATGATTTATATTAGATAAATATTTTAGTGCTTCCATTATCGCTATTAATTCAGCTGTGTATATACTCATAACAGAATTTAGTTTAAACATTTTACTAATTTTATTACTGCTATCCCAATAGGCACATCCCACACCTTCAATATTTTTTGATGCATCTGTATATAGCATACAATAATCTTTGAACATTTGTGAACTGTCGGAGATAAACACTAATTTTCTTAAAGATATAGGCAACTTGCTATAGTCCCTTAAAAAGTATACCTGAACTTGTTCCATACTATTAAAGTCAATATTATAATTTGGGTTTATGTCATATTTATAAAGTTGTTTTTCATATATTGTCATTTTTGAATATAAATTTACCATATTTAGAGTTTTCTTTTTTATCCAATATTTTTCTGTCAAGTCTGCTAAAAACAGTTGATGTATTTTGGAAATTAAACTTGCCTTTTTTTCATACAATCTAACTAAAAGGTTGATGCCAAGTTTTTTTCGTCTTATATCCATCGGCATTTCACAGCATTCAACTTGTAGATTATTTATCGGTGTACTTCTTAGGGCTCCTATACACAATCTAAGGGATTTATTAATGATTTTGTCTATTTTATTTAAATGACACTGTGATGCGTCACTGTATAATATTGATCCGTAGTCGAATATAGCTCTTATATTATTTTTAAATAACAACAAAGAAATATTTGGATCTGCTCCCCAACGTAAGTGTGATACGAATCGAAGAAGGTTTATTCCTTTTTCTGTTTTTTTAACTATATGGTCTATATGTTCTTTCCAGAGAAGCTGTCTATCCAGAGTAATACCCAAATATTTAACATAACTTTGTACAGGATAGGATATATTGTTTATTAAGATGTGATTGGGTATTTCTTTTCGTTTTCTTGTAAAAATACATAATTTGGTTTTGGAATCAGATATATTTAGTCCATGTAATTCACTCCATATTTTAATATGTTTGTCTCCTTCTTCAATGGATTTGACTGCATTTTCTATTTTAATGTTTTCTTGATAAATAACTATATCATCTGCAAATTGTAAAATTTTTGTTGAGTTTAAATTTTTTTCTATATCAGAAGTGTAAATTAAATATAACAAAGGGCTTAATATTCCTCCTTGAGGTAAACCACCCATCGCTAGTCTTGGACCAAATGTGTTATTATTTACCGATATATAAATTTTTCTACAGTCATACAATTTTATTATTTTTTGACAGAAGCATTCTGGCAGACCTATTTGTATCATTTTGTTATATAGTATATTTAAATTAACGTTGTCGTATGCTGCTTCAACATCTAATAAAAGAGCGATTACTGAAGAATTTTTCGTAAACGCTAAATTTATATCTGTTACCAAATGACTCACAGCTTCCACAGTAGAATGATTTTTTCGAAATCCAAATTGTGTTTGTGATAATTTATTGTTTTTTTCTAGCCAACTTTCGAGCCTAAGTTTTATCATTCTTTCCAGTGTTTTTGTTATGCAGGAGCTCAATGAAATACCTCTATAAGATTCTGCTGAATCAGGATTCCGATTTGTTTTGAGAATAGGAATCACCCGGTACTCTCTCCAGTTATCTGGAATATCTTCTGATAACCATATTTGATTAAAAAAATTTAATAGTGTTTCTTTCCCTTTTTGATGTAAATTGGCCAACATAATATAATGTACATTATCTATACCTGGAGAAGTATTTTTCTTATTCTTAAGGCTTATTTCTAATTCACAGAAACTAAATGGAATTGAAAGTGGATGCATAGAGTTTTTTCTTTCCATTACATTAATTTTTGAAAATATATTATCTGGACATAATTTTCTTAAAAACTCCTAAACCCATTCTCCTTCAGTCACTGGATTTACTTGTGGTTTAAAAATGTTTTGTAATCGTTTGGCTTGATTCCACATATCTTTAATTGGTGTATTTTTGTTTAAAGTTTTACAAAAATTTCTCCATGCATTACGCTTACTCTCTAATACAACTTTTTTGGTTTTCGCTACACATTTATTATAATTTATATAATTTTGTATATTAGACTGTAGTTTAAACTTGCGTAAAGCTAGTTTTTGTTCTTCTATTACCTTTTTACAATTGTCATTCCACCAAGTTTTTCTAAATCGTGGATTAGTCCCTGTTCTCTTCTCCGGTATACATATCTTACAATATTCGTTTAATTTATTTAAAAATTGTTGGTAATTTAAATTATTATCTATTTCCATGAAATTATCAGTGATAGAAGAGAAAAGAGACCAATCCGCTTTATTTATGTTCCATTGAAATTTTGTATTTACACATTCCGCTTTATTAACATTAATATTTGACTTAATAATAATAGCAAAATGATTTGATCCTAATGTCTCGTCCACAACATCCCAATCGAAAAAATGACTAATATTTGCTGAGCATATTGTAAGATCTATTGCAGATTTATTATTGCTATTCGGTCTACGCATCAAAGTTTCTTTACCATTATTTAAAATTACAAGATTACAGTCCTCAATAGCTTCTAACAGATTTTTTCCTATAGTATCTACAGTACTACAACCCCAAACATAATTGTGGCTATTAAAATCACCACCAATTATAAAAGGCTTCTCTAGACTATTAAAAAACTTTTTCCATTCATTTAGAGTGATTTTAAGATTTGGTTTTACGTATATTGAATAAATGTTTAACTTTTTTCCGGATTGAATTTTAATTGATATGCTATTGCACATTATGTCATTAATTTGGTGAAAAGTAGGACTGTTGTAAAATTTTATTAATTTTTTCAAAAGGATGGCTACTCCACCATATCCATCATCTCTATCATTCCTAAAGACATTATAACCAGTAAAGTTAATAAAATTACTTTTTTTTAACCAAGTTTCTGATATTAATCCTATATCTATTTTATTGTCATACAAGAATTTTTCTAAATAACCCTTATTTGTTTTAATTGATCTCGCATTCCATTGAAGAAATGAAACGTTATCCATCACGAGGTAATAATAATTGTGAAATATTGTTTTTTAATAATTCCAACGTTTTTTGATCTAAATTGTGATTAATTTGATTTAATGTTGCTGAAATAAAGTTTACTATTATTTCTCCTATATTATTTTGATTATCGTTTTGTGTTTGTGTTGTGTTAGAATAAATGGGATTATTATAATTATAACAAGGCTGACTTTGTATTCTTGGTGTTTGCAAAATTTTTCTGCGTGCTTCCATTGTTTCTTTATCTACACTACTAGAATCAATACTACTTGATCTTTTTCGTTTAGATATTGTATATTTATTTGAAGTATTTTCTTGGTCTTTACTTACTGTTGAATAACATTTTTTATATTTATTATTAGCTTCATAATATGTTATATTTTCATTATTCATAATTTTTTTAATATATTCCTGTTTTTGTCTTTCTGTACAATCTGCTCCCTTGTCAGTAGCGCTGTGTTTTCCTTTGCACAATACACAAAGTAAATTATTCGGATTGGAACAATTAGATTTGTTGTGTTCTTCGCCACATCTTTCACACCTATCTTTTCCTCTACATTGGGCACTTATATGCCCAAATCTCAAACACTTTAAACATTGGATTATTCTGGGTGTATAATTTTCCACCTCGTATATCATTTTTTCTATTATTACATTTTTTGGTATAGACTGACCTTTAAAAGTGACAATTACGGTTCCTGTTTTTACATAATTAGTATTACCATTATCTTGAATCACTTTCCGCATAATTCTTTTTACATGTAATACTTCGAATTTAATTCCAAATCTAGGTTTAATTAATGATACTAAATCATTATCTTCTATCTCTTTATCTACCAATTTTATAACACCTTTCTTTTGAGTAAAAAACGTTGGAATATATGCCTCATACTCTTTGCTTTTAAGAATTTGAGAATCAATTAATTTATTAGCACTAGCGAAATTATTTAGTTCTACCTTGATTTTATTTTTACCAACTACTGTAATTTGTGTGATATTATTTTCAATTTCAGGTACTGCACTTAAAATCAAACGGGCCGTGCCGATCCTGTGTAATCGACCAATGTTACCGTTTTTATTTTCTATGTGTACTATATAAGGTGCATTATCTCCAAATTGATATCTATGTTTTAATCTTAAATTTATTACTTTATTTAAATTTTGCTTACCTGACTTATCTGTTTGATTTAAATTTGTCAAAGTTTCATCGTTATTGCAACTAAATTTGTTACTTACCTCAATAGTACTACTTGTTTGGTTTTGTTTGTTTGTTACCTTATTATTTACTCTATTGTTATTTTTATTTAATTCCTCATATTCCATCATCCCATCTCCTTCCATTTCTACATAAAATTTACCTTTATCTGGAGGTTCGGGTGGTATACCTTCCATATTATTTGTTTTCTGAAATTTAACTTCTAGGCGCTAAATTTCACACTTTCTTACAGATCACTGGTTTAGTACTTCTTTATACTACTCGTAATACTCAAAAAGTTAAGAAAAAACCTTAAAAATTAATAATTTTTAGGAGAACTTCTAAATAAACTGCCTTTCAATTTGACGTTTTCTAGTAGAACCTTAAAAGTGTCGATTCTTTGAGTGGCCTGAAACCTCAATTGATTTGGGATTTCAGTATACTGAGAATATGTTGAGCTTGAGAGGGGGTAGATAGAGTAATATATATTATTTATGTATTTAGCAATTTTTACACGACGATTAAACTATATGGCACGAAAATTAATTGAAGAGTATGATATATTGGTTCTAGAAGTAAATAAAAAGGAAAACCGAATACTTGTGCATTGGAGGCAGTGGCGGCCGGTGAGGTAGTGCCATGGAGCCATGGCACTACCTTATTTTTATGCAGAAACATATTTTTTTTATCTTTAAACCGTTTTAATGCTCGTTCATTTTTTTGTGCCTATTTCTTTTCTCTTTATAAATTATGTAAAAATCTGGCAACTGTGCAGTGTCGTACAACCCTCGCCACTCACAGCGGACGGGATGATCGCATGGTGCCAAAAGCTTAGATGGCTCGGCTGAAAAGAGAAAGATTTTACGGGCATTCTATGTAAGTGACAGAGAGAGAGAGCTATATTGCACTTTTAATACACGTTTAAATGAGACTATTCGTGCCTGGCTCGACAAGGAAGATCTAATATTTTTTACTATGCTCATCAATACTCATCATAGTGAATAGTGGATCGTAGATCCACAAAGATTCTCGTACAGGGTAGTACCGTAGTACATTATATTTTCGAGTTTTTTATGCGCTCGCTCGCTCGTTTTTGTATTTATAATTATTACATTTTTAATGATTAAACTTTTTATTATAAACTATTATATGTTTAAGTAATTTAAAATTTTTTAATTTTTAATAAAACCCGAGTTAAATTCAGCTTATCGTGATAGTATAATTAAACACAATGAACAAGAAGTGGATAAAGACTCGATATGTTTTGAATCAAATTAAAAATTATATCTATATGGTTTTGTGGAGCTTTCGAGTTAGTTTTAAGAAATCACGACGAAAAGGAAAATTCAGAAAATAGAGGCATATTTATGGAACTGTTCAATGTTAGCCGAATTAGACAACGACTTAGGTTCATATTCAAAGTTCCAAATCTTTAAAAGCATGTACCTGAAAACAACACAACATGAACTCCTTCAGTGCATCTTAGATGTTTATCACGAGGAAACAAGGAAAGAAATTGAAAGTTATCTTTGTGTTGCAGTGATTGCCGATGAAACGACAGACGTCGCGTCGCTGGTGAATTTCAGTTAGTTATAGTTTTCCGATATTTGTGTAAAGGGCGATAAGTTGAGAGATTTTGGAGATTTTACTTGTTGGACGGACATGATGTCAAATCAATCACTGAATGCATTTTAAATATTTAAATTTCTTGACAACCCAGAAATGGTATATACCTACATAATAATGTAAAAGTATACGTACCTATTTTTTTAAATTTCTATTTTATACCTTTTTTGACAATATCGTGAACCTGTCACTAAAAATTTAGGCAGCCGCCCGAATTCTGGCACTACCTACTTAAAGTGATACGAGCCGCCACTGATGGGAGGAGAACAAAAAGACCTCATATTAGACGATTACATCACGATAAAGCATTGCTGTGACTACAAGTATCTAGGTATCACTATTTCGCACTATGGAACATTAGACAAAGCCATAAGAGAGAGAAATACGTCATGGAGAAATGCCATCACAATGTTAAACAGCATTATATGGAACCAATCCATCAGCAAAGAAAATAAAAGGAGGATATGTGAGACTATATAGTGAACAGTATCACTCTATACAGCTGTGAGGTATGACCACTGAAAGAAAGAACACTGGCAACGCTGAGGGCAACGGAAATGGATTTTTGGTGAAGAGGCGCAGGAAGATCTAGAAGAGGAAGGATTACCAACGAACTTCTTCTTCACGTGCCATATCAGAATTATTCGACGTCGTCGATCACCATTGCGAAGGCTTCTCCATCTTCTGCAATATGGAATAATTGTCCAGCATTTGGTATCTGAGTCCATTCTCAAATGTTTTTTAACCAAGAAACTTGTTTTCTTCCTACACCTCTACGGCCCTATATTTTGCCTTTAAGGATCAGTTGTAATATTTTATATCGACTTCCCTCACTATATGTCCCAGATAAGACATTTTTCGATGTTTAACAGTCTTTAGCAGTTCTCTATCTTTGTTGACCTTCTTTAGTACTTCTGCATTAGTTTTCCTTACTGTCCAAGGTATGTTCAGCATTCGTCTATGAATCCACATTTCCAATGCTTCAATTTTGTTCATGATCGATACTTTTAGCGTCCACACTTCTGCACTATACAAAAGTACGGACCAAACATAGCACTTAACCATTCTTTGTCTTAGTTCTAAACTGAGATGATTATTGCAAAGAAATGACTTCATTTTCATAAAAGTAGTTTTAGTCATTGCTATTCTACGTTTTATTTCTATGTCCGGATCTAGTTGGTCCGTTATCACAGTTCCCAAATATGTCATTTTGTGAACTTTCTCAACTTGGACTTGGATGTGAGTCACGACTAAACACTAAAAATTTGGTTTTGTTTGAGTTTATTTTAATGCCCATTTCCGCTCCTACCTCGTGAATACGATCAAGCAGAATTTGGAGACCTTCAATATTATCTGACAAAATTACTGTATCGTCTGCATATCTAATCACATTAAGTTGTTCGCCGTTGATTTTTATTCCATAGGCTGTGTCTCAAGTGCCTTTTTAAATAACGGGTCCGAGTAAATATTGAACAATGTTGGCGACAAAATGCACCCTTGTCTGACTAATCGTTGTATGGAGATTTGATCGGTGTAGTTATCTCCATTTTTTACGATAGCAGTTTGATTCCAGTACAAATTTTTAATGACACGAATATTCTTGTCATCTATTCCGATATTTTTCAGTATTTGTATTAATTTTACATACTGTACTTTATCGAATGCCTTTTCGAAGTCCACGAAACATGCAAATACATATTTTCTTTGGTCACGGCATTTTTGTAATAGGATGTTATATAAGTGCAAAAAGTGCCTCCCTGGTTCCCATAGCATTTCTAAAACCAAATTGGGTATCTTCGAGATCTTCTTCTCATTTGCGTCTAATTCTGTTGTGAAGTATTCTTAGGAAAATTTTAGGAGTGTGGCTCATTAAGCTTATTAATCGATATTCTGAGCATTTTCTCGCATTGTGTTTTTTATGTATTGCGACAAAGATGGATTTGAGCCAATCTGTGGGAATCACTTCGCTGTTATATATTGAATTAAAAAGTCTTACTACTACTTTTATATTATTATCCTCTATTAGTTTCAGCAACTCAGTTGGTGTATCGTCTGGACCACAAGCTTTTCTAATTTTAGCATTATTTATAGCGTGTTCTATACTCTCGTTCTACCTCGCATTTCATAATTTCTGGGCCGTCAGTACAGTTTTGGTAGAATTCGGCAATATTATTCCTGTCATCTTCAAACAACTCTGATGTTATACAGCTGCCATTCTTTTCTTATTTCGTGCTCATTTACAATAATTTTGTTATTATTGCCAACGAGTACAGAGGGAACTCGTTTTTTAAATATGTTACTTATTTCTTTTAGTTTTTTGTGCACATTAAATAAGTCGTGTTTAGATTTAGATATCACATCCTCCATTTCGTCGCACCTTTCTCTCATCCATTTTTCTTTCGCTAACTTGATCTCCTTTTTTATTCTTCTCAACGGATGCCTATATTCTGTTTCATTAGATTTTATCGGTCGACGTTGTTCCATCAATTTCAAGATGTCGTCTGTCATCTATTTATTTTTCTTGATTTTTTTTCTATAATCATTGTTTGTGAAGATTTCGTTAACTTGGTTTTTAAATTCACTCCATAGTTCTTCTGGACCTTCTAGTTGTTCTCCGATGTTTTTTATTCTATTGTTAAATTCTTTTTTAATGTTATATTTTATGTTTATATCGTCAAAGTTGAGTACATTGGTTTTTGGTTTTTGTCGCTGAATTCGTTTTAACCTTAGTTTAATATCTGCTACAAGTGGTTGATGATCAGATCCAATATCCAACGAACACATTAGAGAAATAATGGGAATCAAACGAACAATCACGGATGACCTAACAACAAAACAACTGATCTGGTTCGGACATATACAAAGAATGGATGAGCAACGAATACCAAAGAAAATATTAAAATGGAAAACAGAAGGAAAGAGAAAACGAGGTAGACCGAGAAAAAGTTGGAACGAAGGAATAAATAAAGAGCTGAGAGAAAGAGACTTAGAAGAGGACCTATGGAACAACTGGAGGAAGTGGCGATTGGAAGTCAGAAAACGGCGGAGAACGTTATAAACCGACATGTAGTAGTAGTAGTACCAATTTCTACATGAATAATAACAGTGACAAGCGCTATTATTAGGTTTGTTCTAGCAAACAGTCAAACTAGTCAGAAATCGTCAGCAAACAGTTGGTCAGTGAGAGAACATAATACAGTCACCAGTGCTATCCCCTCTACTCGCGCTGGTCCACTATTCGCTGATGGTTTCAAACCGTTTGAAACTGATACTAGAACAAACCTTATGTTTCTTTGATGTTGAATTGCGAATAAGTATCTTTGGATTCTACTATTTGTACGTTGCTCTTATTTATTACTGTTGTTCTTTGTGTGTTTAGCTGTAGTGAATATAATTTTGTTTTATCGATAAATCGTTAATATCGACGCTAAGGATAGAACAAAGAAAACACTAATTTAAAAAAAGCTAATTTTAAACTTTCACATTACAAACGATCTCACGTCACGTGAAGTCGTTCCACGAATATATTATTGGATCGAATTTGTAGCTGAAGTTGTGTAGTTTCGAAAACGTACTTGTGGAATCGACAAGAAAAAGTTTTTAAGGTACTAGTACACTTTAGAAGACCAAAAATAATTATTTTTTTCAAGAATTTTTTTCTCAGAACACTTATTAAAAATGAACATAAGACTTTTTACATATTAATATCTAACTCATAGAGAGTACAAAAAATATATCTTTTTTCATTTATGCTCGTACACTAATATTGTAGAGGACGCAAAAGTCGAGACCTCGAAAAATGATGGCGGACAGTTAATCTTAGGATTGGGATATCTGAAACAAAAAGATCGTACTGCATTTGAAAAAGGAAGGTTTCTTACGTGACAATTTACCACAATTTGACCAAAAAATAAAAAATAAATATTTTTTAACCATGAAAAACTAAAGAAAAACGGGCGATTTTTTCACAAATTTTTTTCAAATTTCCGTAAAATCTTTTTTTTGCGGAATTTTTCACTAAAGGTGGTAAATCTCAATCCTGAGATTAACTGTCCGCCATCAAAACTCCTTTTTTTTCCTTCCTGTACGTGCATAAATAAAAAAAGATATGTTTTTTGTATTCTCTAAGAGTTAGATATTAATATGTAAAAAGTTTTATGTTCATTTTTAAGAAAGGTCCTGAGAAAAAAATCTTGAAAATATGCTTATTTTTGGTCTTCTAAAGTGTAGGTACTAGTACCTTAACGATTTAGATCATTTTTGTAATGTGAAACTTCAAGTTCAGCGTTCTTTAGACATATTTCAAATACCTCATATTTGCTGTCAAAACTCAAAATCGAAATTTCATGTTATATGTGTTGAAGATTAGGTTGTATCAATGAAAATTCCATAGTGACCGGTCAATGGAAGTGATAAATTTTATTGATCTTATGAGAATCGGAAAAAATGGCGAAAATCGCGCGACGTTTATTAAAGATGCACTCTTTACCTTTAAAACACATTTTGATTTTTGTCGATAAGAGACTCTTATCAAAGGATATCGAATTTTTACCGTCGAGTTGCGGTATTGCGAGCATTTTATTTAAAAAATTTATTTCACTCGCACAACTGACATTCAAAATCTCCGGTCGTTTCAAGTGTTGTTTCTAAGATAACGATTCATTAGCTACAAAAAGTGCTAACAATCAAGTGCTTCTGTTCATTTTTGTATACGGCGTACATATTCTTAGTAAATTGATGTTTTCCGCCCCCTTTCATATTTCTTTACACACCTCGTATACAATTGATAAAAAAATAATATTGTTACCTGATCGTTGCTTCTTAAATTTTAGACTATGCAGAGCATTTTATGAATAATAACTTTTTTTCCTAAAATTGATAATAAAAAAGTTTCCCATATAGTTTTAAGTTACGCAGACATATTATTGCGTGCTGAAGAAAAAATTTTAACATTTAAATTTTTTTATGTTTGTTATTCAATGTATTTTAAGTAATTTGTGCAGAAAAAAAATTATAACTTCGTGTAAACATATTTTGAATTGATATTTTTTGGTTTTTGCATTATATTTTTTTATTTTTCTTAATTTTCTCAAAAAGAAGTTGTTTATTTCATTTTCAAAATAAAATAACTTAGTGCATTTTAAAGATTATATCTTAATTAAGCTTCTAAAAAGCACCTATAAAATTGTGCTTTTTAAACTTCTTCTCTTAAAGTAGTAAACATTCTCTTAAAAATGGTAGTAACTCTGTAAAACTACGAAGTTTTCAAAAATTTCATTTTTTGAGACGTCGCGTCGTATCATCTGAATAAAATTTTGAGATTATTTTTGAGTGAAACATTGCTTAGTACAATGTAATTTCTCTAAGTCTAATTGTGTAAGTTTGCGATTTTTATAGGTAAAATTGTATTACTAACATATTTTTAAATAATTTTTAAACAAAACTCATGTAAGTCCCACTTTCTGCCCACACTGTTCTTATGCACATATTTTTTTCTTTGCAGTATAACTAGTAAAGTAGCTTTAATGTCTTCTTTCATTACCAATTTCTAAAAGTAAATTTGATCAATTATTTAAAAAGTTGTGTTAAATTTATTCAACTTGCGTGATTTAAATAAAAAATTACAAAAATTGAAGAAAAAAAAATCTTCTGTGTAAAAGGTATATTTATTTAAAACCCCGAGTTGGCTTTTACCTTTCTCTTTGTGAAGACAGAGAAATCAACTCAACCACCCACATACACGTGATATAGTCATATGATGCTTTGAGGTATATCTTGTTTAAATTTCACCCATCGCCAGGGTTTGATATATAATATGCCAATGTAAGACTTTTGGTCGGCATTTTAAGGGTTTTAACCCATGTATTTTTGGTGGCTTAGCATGTAGAGCTTGCTTAGAACACTGATGATGCTCTCTTTAGATCGAAAACGTTCTGTCTTTTAATGTAGCCCTTTATTGGGGTTTTAAATAAATATACCTTTTACACAGAAGATTTTTTTTAAATTTTTGTAATTAATGGTATACAGCCAGCTACAGGAAATTTTTCCTTATGGATTTTCAATAAAAAATTATTAAAACTACAAATCTATGTAATTTTAGAAAAATCTTGATATATGGTAATTTAGGGAAACATTTTCTGAATTTTTTAATGCTTGGGTCAGTTTCTTTCGAAAATTTATATTTTCGAACTTGTTTTAAAAAACAACTAATTTTGCAGTTAATTTGTTTAATAAAAAATTAAGCACCCACTTTTGGGGTACAACTTTTTGATATATTGTGTATTATACTTTTCTTAATGAAATTATAAAATTTTCTATCTTGTTAGATTTTTTCCGTAAGTAAAAGCCTACATTGACTCCACCACTATATCGAGTTTCTGTTTGTTTCTCTTAAAAGTAAATACAAAGAAAACTAGAATATTTTTGATACCTACCACTTATATTTCGGCAATTCAAAAAATAAAACAGACAAATTGAACTGTCTACACTGGGATATACAGCGCGTGGAGACTGATGCAGATGTGTGCCACCGAGAGGAAAGCCCATATAATTTGTGCACATAAGTGCATTCCATTCGGGTGTTAGACTACTCGCCGACCCCTTGTCGTCCTACGTCCCGGTTATCCCGCGCCTAGCAAACTCCCTAAGTGCATTTACGTGTCGAATATATGCGAAAAAATATGGCGTACTCGAACATAATGCGGACATGAGAACGGAATGCCGGGAATCGATCACTACGTGTTTCTATAACAAAAAGTCCTGTCAGGATGAGCTGTTTCTCGTTCGCCTCTTGGTCCTTCGAATATGTATTACGTGTAAAGTTCATTCTTCTTTCCTTTATGGTTATTTACATGATCGGGGAAGGTGTATATAAATTGGTCGATGTTCATCTAGACTTCCAGACACACTTGCTGTTAATTTATTTCCATACTCTTCGATTTCTATTTACTTAGTTAACAACTAATTAATCTTGCTGTTTCAGTAGATTTTATCAGTTTTTGTATCTTTTCTTAAGGGTTTTTCTCCATTACTGAAAGCTAATGGCGATACTGTTACGGTACAAAAATTGTACCATTAATTGTTACTGTAATAATCAAAACTCAACTCAAACTCATGATGATATAAACTTTATCGAAGAAGTCGAAGACACAGAATTAGAAACGCCCGAAGAACAAGAAGAAATAATAAATCCCACATCAACAAGAGACATAAGTGAACTGATCCGAAAAAGATCACCAAAAAAGCACCTGGTGCAGACGAAATCTGTATTTGACAAATATAACAAACACAATACTAAGATACAGGTTCTTCCCAAACCGATGGAAGGAAGCTCATGTAAGTAATAATGATACCCAAGCCACGAAAGAACCACATATTTCCGCAAAATTACAGGCCGACTTGCTTACTTCCAGCAGTCAGTAAGATTCTAGAACGAGTCGTATAAACCAGACTCCAATCAGAGACAGATATGCTAGGATTAATCCCAGAAGCACAATTTGGATTCAGAGCTCAACATCAGAACTTCAAATACTCAGACTTACAAAATACATAGCAGCTGGATTCAAAGACCAACAATATACAGTAGGAGCCTTCCTGGATATAAGTAAAGCCTTCGACAGAATTTGGCATCAATAACTGACATGCAAAATGAGAGATTATGGATACAGCGGGCCCATGACGAAACTCAACTCCTCGAACCTAGGTTCTATTCTCCTAGTACCTTACATACCCGTTACTTAGTACCTGAAGTACCTAACGTCCAGATAGGACCAGTTCTGTCTGAACCCGGAATCCTGGTAGCTGGAGTACAGGGGCGTCTTATCACCCCCTCTGTATAGCATAAATACAGCAGACGTTCCAAGAACACTAAGCAGCCTTTAAGCAGACGACACGTCAATTGCGGCAAAACAGATGAAACTGGATTTAGCTGTAAGGAATCTACAGACGGCACTGGTTACTATAGAGGAATGAATATCCAATGGAAAATAGCAATAAAACCAGAAAAGACCCAGCGGTTATTTTAAAAAAGAGAAGAAAGGACCTAGATAACAGCTAACAGTGCAATACAGACCCGTCGATTGGCAAAACGAAGTTAAATATCTAGGAGTCACAATTGGCCAAGATGTGACATTCAGACTACATGTTAACGCAACAGTCCAGAAAACAGCAACGGCCAGAGCTGCAATTAGGTGATTCACAGGAAGAAGAAGAAAATTAGTCATGAAAACAAAATTAAGACAAGTTTGAACAGCAGAGCTGTCTCTGTTTCGCCTCGTCCTTCGAATATGTATAACGTGTAAAATTCATTATCTTTTCGTTTATGATTATTTACATAATCGGGGAAGGTATATATAAATTGGTCCATGTTCATCTAGACTTCCAGACACACTTCGGCTATAGCTTTTAATTTATATGCATACTCTTCGATGTCTATTTTCTTAGTTAGCAGCCAATTAATCTTGCTGTTTCAGTAGAATTTATCATTTTTTTTTTGTATCTTTGTTAAGAAACAAACACAACAAAAAATTTTTTACTTAACAAAAAAATTATTGTTAAACAAAAAATTATTAAATAATTTCTTGCATGATCACCTAGTAACCATAAATTTGACAATAAAAATACTCCGTGCTTAAAAAATGGTTGGTACAGAACACCCCTTATATTAAAACAAAAGAATTTGTAATTTTATTAAACCAAACGGACTCTAAAATTATTGTACTTAACTTAAGGTGATACAGTAGCGATCAACAGGTAGCCAAAACGCGTTCCAAGATTGGGGCTGTAATTTTGAATATTTTTTCGAAATATTTGGCACACGTATTCGTAATATAATAAAGAATGGCGGTACAGAGCCCAATTTGAAAAATATATTAATATGTGGAAATTACTCTGTAATTAAATACAATATTAAAAAACGAGCCTGTACCGCCATTAAGAAGAACAAAAAATACACTTTCTTCAAATAAACTTTTTTATCCGATGCCTAGATTTTGTGTCATTTTGGAACTACTAATGAAATAAAAATTTTTAGTAGTTCCAAAATGACACAAAATCTAGGCATCGGACAAAAAAGTTTATTTGAAGAAAATGTATTTTTTTGTTCTTCTTAATGGCGGTACAGGCTCGTTTTTTTAATATTGTATTTAATTACAGAGTAATTTCCACATATTAACATATTTTTCAAATTGGGCTCTGTACCGCCATTCTTTATTATATTACGAATACGTGTGCCAAATATCTCGAAAAAATATTCAAAATTACAGCCACAATCTTGGAACGCGTTTTCGCTACCTGTTGATCGCTACTGTTTCCTCTTAAACATTGCCATATTCCAAACAACGTAGATAGCTCGGAGCCAACTATATGAAATGTCCACAATACAGAAAAAATCAATTCAAACCATAGAAAGATCCATCAGAGAGAGAGCGAGAACTACTTAAATCTCCAAATTCAAAAATTCACCGGTAACAGCTGAGATCAAAATAGCGTTAAGGCAACTTAAAACGCATACAGAAGGAACTTAGTAAATGGGCCTTCGCCCCGGACCAAATGCGTTTTTCGTACAAGAGGAAAAACCGAAACTCATCGCAACAAAATAATCTGAAAAGAATACTTGCCGTGGTTCAAACGATGAACTGAACTCGGAAATAAAAATTATCTAGAGGGGAATTCGAAATATTTTTAAGGACAAATCAAGCATGTTACATTAATTGCAACAATACTTAAACTATAATGTATTAATCTGAAATTGTTATCCCTTTCAGTCAATCCCTAATTTGTAAATTTCGCAACTTATAGTACATTCTTTCACGGTTTTTGCTGTAAATTTTAAAGAACCGCTTAGATTAACATGAAATTTGGCATACGTATAGCTAAAATGTTAACGAAGAAAAGTGATATTGTGCAGATGTGTGCTTTTGCCCTGGGGTGACTTTCACCCCCTCTCGGGGGTAAAAAAATATAAGTCCGGAAATCGATAAACTGACTAATTTTAAGCAACTTTTGTTCTTTAGAGTTTTTTCACCAAGTCAATACTTTTCGAGTTATTTGCGAGTGAACCTTTTTCATTTTTCAATAAAATAACCACGTTTTTAGACGGTTTTTCGCAAATAACTTAAAAAGTAAGTATTTTGTCGAAAAAATCATTTTTAACAAAAATAAAGCCCGTAAAAAGTGAAAAAATGGTGTATATATTAGATCTCTATACTTAGCAGAAGCAGAGTTATAGCTAATGAAAAATAGGTTCCTATTCGTCAAATTCCAAATCGAATATTTGAACTTGAAATAACCAAAAAATTAAGCCCTTTTTGGGGAAAACTCATTACAATGTTTTTAAAGTGTTTCAAAAAAGCTTTCTTTTGTTTTACAAAAAAACATTTCTAGCGTCAAAAATAAACAAGTTACGCTCAAAATAAAGTTGGTCCCTTTTGTTTTGGCAAAATAAAAATCGGGAAGATCAACCCCTAATTAGCAACTTAAATGATATTAATCATTATCGCTTCACAAGTTACTTTACTTATGTTGTGTTTATATGATCTGTAAGTTTCATCGGTTCAAAGTGCTCGTTTTTGAAAAAAATTGGTTTTGAAATAAAATTTTCAAAAATTTTAATTTTGGAGAAAATGCATTTTTTTAAAATAACTTAAAAATTGTTAGAGATACCAAAAATCTTAAACAATAATAAAAGTCGGCTTGCTTTTCTGAATATTTTATATTTTTTTGCTTTACTGTAAGACAAAAATTGGTTAAGATTTGGTGTATCTAAATTTGAATACACTTGTGATTAGTAAATCTTTCAAGCCCATTTAACTACAGCCCTCTCAAAAATAAGGACTTAAAACCAATGAAACTTACAGATCATATAAACAATACATACAGGAGTAAAGAAACTTGTCAAGTGGTAACGATTACGTTCATTTGAGATGCTAATTAGGGGGTGATTTTCCCGATTTTTTTACCAAAAGAAAAGGGACCAACTTTATTTTGACCGTAACTTGGTTATTTTTGATGATAGGAATGTTTTTTTGTAAAAAAACAAAAGAAAGCTTTTTTTTAACACTTTAAAAAAGTTGTAATGAGTTTTCCCAAAAAGTGCTTCATTTTTTGGTTATTTCAAGTTAAAATATTCGATTTGGAATTTGACGAATATGAACCTATTTTTCATTAGCTATAACTCTGCTTCTGATAAGTATAGAGACCTAATGTATCATTTTTTCACTTTTTTACAGGATATATTTTTTTGAGAATATTTTTTCGATCAAATACTTATTTTTTGAGTAGTTTGCGAAAAACCATCTAAAAACGTGGTTATTTTGTTAAAAAATGAACAAGTTCACTCGCAAATAACTCGAAAAGTATTGACTTGGTGAAAAAACAAATTTCATGTCAATCCAAGCGGTTCTTTAAAATTTAGAGCTTTTGCAATATTTTACCGTTAAAGAACGTACTATTAGTCCTAATTAGTCCAAATTATTGTAAGGTAACAAGATCAAGTACATTGTTTTCGTCTTACAACGATCAGAATATCCTTTCATTTGAGCCCAGATTAGTTCAGTGCTGTTAAAAGCAATGATAATGTGGTATTCGCAACAGTATTAACTCCACGTTGTTTTGCTACTTCATGTACAGCATTCACCTATATTTTGGCGAATCTAATTTACATATGTCTTGACATAACTGTAAAAGCTCCTTTTATAGTTATATTCCTCCTTATTATGGATCATACTTCGGGAATCTGAGCATCGTGATCACGTACCGACAGACGTGGGCTCGACGACCACACCTTTGTGGCGCTCAGCCGTCTAGGAGAACAAAATTTATTCTGCCAATTCGACGGCTGAGTGATCAAGCACAAACAGTCTGGACAGCGGGACACCAACTTAGGCGGTGCTTCGCTCCCTGGAACACACATTTTTAGGACACAATTCCAAAGTCAAGTAATAAGTAAATTCAGTCAATAATGGGGTTACAAGCTCTTCTAGGTGCCCCTAAAATCAGGTGACTTAACCACGTAAAGTAAAACAGAGGATGTACCATTACCCAGAGCATCCAGAGTAACGTTCAGTACAAAGCTACCCCATTAGTTATGTCCTGCGATGGGGAGGGGTTGTGGTATAGCTTGGAAGTCAGATAGGTACCTAAATGTGGGTCTCACTGTTCCATTGTAACACGCATGTCATTCGGAGCTGGAGTTGTACCAGTATGTGTGTGTGGGTTAGAAATTCGTTGAATAATGTTTAAAAAATATTTATTTTTTATAAATAGTGTTAGCTACAATAATTATTAACTCTAACTATAAAATACTTAACAACAACAATCAAATAAAAAACGACCTAACAACTAACAAACAAACTGTTGGAGTAACTAGACTACTGTTTGGTTACACTCTTGGGCATCTTCTGTACCCTAAAAAATTAAAACTAATTACAGATAATGAAATATACAGTGCTAGTCAAAAGTCCGTACCCCCCCTCTTATCTTTTGAAAGGTTATACCTATAATAGTGAAATTTGGAGGGAGGAAATAAACGGACGTAAGCTTCTTAACTAGTCATGACAGGTGACGTTATAGTGACAGATGACTTTACAGCGCCACTGTGACAGATAAGTTTAAACGGGACCTTATGGCAAGTGATACATCGTTTGAAAGGTATTGAAAATACCTATTCAGACATACTAATTTTGTTTGAGTTTAAGCTAATTTTGATGAATAAATCAAATAAATTTAAAATTGTAGTTTCGCATTTAATTAATAAAAATTCTAAATTCCGCCTATGGTTACTTGTCAAAAAAAATGATGTTGTCGTAAAAACTACTAGAGAATTGCAAAACGTCAACTTTTTTGACAAAAAAAACCATAGGTGGACATTTGAATTTTTATTAATTAAATGCGAAACTACAATATTATATTTATTTAATTTATTCACCAAAATCAAAATCAACTTAAACCCAAAAAAATTAGTATGACTGAATAGGAATTTTGAATACCTTTCAAACGAGGTATCACCTGCCATAAGGTCCTATTTAAAATTATCGGTCACAATGGCTCTGTAACGTCATCTGTCACTATTACGTCACCTGTCATGACTAGTTAAGAAGCTTACGTCCGTTTATTTCCTCACTCCAAATTCCACTATTATATGTATAACCGTTCAAAAGATAAAAGGGGGGGTACGGACTTTTGACTAGCTCTGTATATTATTCTCATACAGTACCTTATCTTCTTCACAAGCATATAATTCTTGTTGCGATAGTTTTTCCACAATGGCAGCTGCGTAACAATCACCAAGCATGTTATTAGTAGTGCGAAATCGATCTCTAGAAAATCCAAAAAAAAAACATAAAATGTGTAAATAAATTTTTAAATTCAAATTGTGGCTTATTCCCAATGAAAATAGTAAATTGCATCAGATGCCACAAGAAAAAAGCTACAGAAAAATATAAAATGGTATCGTCGCATCAAGCTCGCAGTCGGAACTTGATTTGCCCACTGGTCCTATTAGTCCAGGGTAATAAGGTTTTTTCCATGACACTCGAGCAGCCAGGTTACTGAAGCGTTTTTTCGACAGGTAATACCTATAAGAGCAAATTGTAACTATTTCCTGCGTAGGATCTGGCGGCCATTTTTATTTATAAACAATTAAGTGTCAAAAAATGGCATTTTCCCTTTTTTTTTTTCAAATCAATGGAAACAGTGAAAGTTATGGTTTTTTTAGTACAAATATCTTTGAGATTATGGAAAAAGCTTTAAAATGACATATTACAAAGTTTGATATATTCATTTATTGTTAATATAATTGCGAAAAAAGGTCGGAATTGCAAAAAAAATTAATTTCGCAATATCTATTGTAAAAATTAGTGTACAGCTTTGAAATTTTTGTCATATAAGGGTTCTTTAGTGCTTAATATGTGATAAAAATTTCAAAGCGATTCATTCAATTGTTTAAATTTTATTCAAATTGTTTATCCCAGAGAGCATTTTTTTTACAATAACATAAGTCAGAAAAAAATGACGTTAAAACCATTCCACAGGTGTCAAATGAAAGAGCATGAGCTATATTTTCAACTTGGTTTAAAAAAAGCGAATAAAAAATGCATTTATTAGTAATAAATAATTATGCAAAAGTATCGTAAATATTTCCTTATAAACTTTTTATTTTGTTATATAAGAAATTATATATATTTATTACAATTTTTTATCAATTATGATATAAATAACATTACTTGGTAGTTGTGCACTTAAAACAGGGTAAAAAAGTTAATTTTTTTGGAAAAAGTTATTCAAAAAGTTTATAAGGAAAGATTTACGATACTTTTGCACAATTATTTATTACTAATAAATGCATTTTTTATTCGCTTTTTTGAAACCAAGTTGAAAATATAGTTCATGCTCTTCCATTTGACACCTGTGGAATGGTTCTAACGTCATTTTTTTCTGACTTATGTTAGTGCAAAAAAAATACTCACTGAGATAAACAATTCGAATAAAATTTAAACAATTGAATGAATCGCTTTGAAATTTTTATCACATATTAAGCACCAAAGAACCCTCATTTTACAAAAATTTCAAACCTCTACACTAACTTTTACAGCAGTTATTGCGAAAATAATTTTTCTTGCAATTCCGACCTTTTTTCGCAATTATATTAACAATAAATGAGTATATCAAACTTTGTAATATGTCATTTTAAAGCTTTTTCCATAATCTCAAAGATATTTGTACTAAAAAAATCATAAGTTTCACTGTTTTCCATTGATTTGAAAAAAAAGGGAAAAATGCCATTTTTTGACAGTTAATTGTTTATAAATAAAAATGGCCGCCAGATCCTACGCAGGAAATAGTTACAATTTGTTCCTATAGGTATTACTTGTCGAAAAAACGCTTCAGTACCCTGGCTGCTCGAGTGTCACGAACAGGGTATATTTTTGTCTTATTACCCTGGCCTATATGGTTTTGATACTAAAAGTGAATTTGAAATGTTGATTCAGTATAACCTGATCATTTACCGTAGGACATACTGAATTAAGATTAAAATGAGCGAAAATATAACGTCTTTTAACTAAAAATAAGATATTATTTGGTATTTTCCGAATAACTTCTTTGTTACCATATTTGTGTTTAGATTTTTTGGAAATAGTGTGTACAAAAATAAAATAAGTTCTATAGAAGTGAAATCAGTGGCGGATCCAGAATTTTTGTTGAGGGGCGGTCATGGATCTTGAGGGTGATTTAATTACTTTTCTCTGATGCAAGTTCACTTAGTCTTTCCACCCCTAGGTTTAAGTGAGTTTTCAATTATTTTTTGGATGGGCCTAATTTTTTTTTGTTTGACGGCTCTCGGTTTTTCTTTTTTTAGGATTATTGAATTGATATTTATTTTAGAATAGGGGGGGTCATGACACCCCCCGTGACACCCCCGTGGATCCGCCACTGAGTGAAATAAAAAAATAAACAGAGATATTACTTTGAAGAGAAAGGAAACATATTGCATCGGAAACAATCGGCTTTGTCGTTCGGGGTTCGCCTCTGATGGGTATTCGTGCACAATTTGGAGGGGATACTAGGGGAAAATTAAATTCTGATCTTTGTCTATTAAATGAAAACGTAATGTTAGTATCTTCGTTAGATGTCTCGCTAATTTTCTTATATCAACCATACACTTTTTCCGAATCTGTATTTTCTTCCGAAAGACTTTTGATAGTTCAGTCTTTCGATTATTCCTTTTAGATTTATTTCTCTTATATTCTGTTTCCATTTTTATGAGCTAAGTATTAGAATTGCTAGTAAGCTTTGCTCATTGTTTATTTAATGTAGAGATGGTAGGACATTGTTTTGTAGTCTATTTTAAAATGATACTTGGTATGTCTAGATCGTATCAAAGCTTTTAATTGATTAATTAATTAATAACTATACTTACACAAGCCAATCAACGGCAAATAAGAGAGATACGTTATGGTTGGGAATGCCAATTGAAGAAAGTACCATAAATAGAATAATTAACGCCGAACTTGGTACACTGGTAACTGCAAATGACATTATGGTTGTTGTAAACCTAAAACAGAAAGGCCTTAAAGTGAAACAAAATCAATAAGACCAAAAATATTTTTGTATTCCGGTTGTAAAATAGTTACATGCATCGTTAAATGTATCGTTAAATCAATTAGGAATAATAAATTCTTTTGAATCTGCAAAACTATACAAGGTGTCCCATTTAAATTAAATGAGTTAAGGCTATTTCCGGTGAAACTACATACACTCTGGTGCAAAAAAATCGATCAACTGAAAATTTGGTCATTTTTGATGTCTCGAAATTCCTAAACCTTTTGTCCGATTTAAGTGATTTTTTTACCATGTTATAGTCTTATTCATTAACAATATCGCTGTACTTAATAATATTGTTGCTAGACAGGTAAACTGTTATTGTATACCGGGTGTACGAATCAAACTGTGTTTTTTTCTCAAAGTTCGCATCACCCTGTGGACTATTCTAGCGTTTAAAAAATATTGAAATTAAAAACCAACTATAGCCTCAGGTTTTCTTAACATTCTGTTTTTAGATTCATTCGCTTATGTTGGATAATAAAAAAGTTAGGTACTTTAACAACTAGCCATGTTCTTCATTAGTACACGGTGTTTCTAAATATAAGTGCGACAAACTTTAAGGGGTAATTTTACATGAGAAAATAATGACAGTTTGAATTATAATCATATGTCCGCAAACGCTTCTTTTCCGAGGTACGGGATGTTCAATTTTTTTTACAAAGTGACGATTTATTTATTACTTTAAAACCAGTTAAGATATATGCAAATCAAATTTGGTGGGTTTTAAAACGTAGTTATTGCACATTTTTTGACATACAATTAAGAATTTTATATTCACCATTGGCGTGCATACGGGTAATATGATCGGTCATAATACCCGTTTGCGCGCTAATGGTGAATATTAAATTCTTAATTGTATGTCAAAAAATGTGCAATGACTACATCTTAAAACCCACCAAATTTGATTTGCATATCTCATCTGTTTTAAAGCAATAAATAAATCGTCAGTTTGTAAAAAAATTTAACATCCCCTATCTCGGAAACGAAGCGTTTGCGAACATATGATTATAAAGCAAACTGACATTATTTTCATGTGTAAAATTGCCCCTCAAACTTTGCCGCACTTATTTCGAAACACTCTGTACTGATGACGAACATGGCCAGTTGTTAAACTACCTAACTTTTTTATTATTTAAAATAAGCGAATAAATCTAAAAACAGAATGTTAAGAAAACCTGAGGCTATAGTTGGTTTTTAATTTCATTATTTTATAAACGCTAGTTTAGTCCACAGGGTGATACGAACTTTGAGAAAAAAACACAGTTTGATTCGTACACCCGGTATACAATGAGAGTTTACTTATCTAGCAACAATATTATTACAGCGATATTGTTAATAAATAAGGCTATAACATGGCAAAAAAATCACTTAATCGGACAACAGGTTTAGGAAATTCAAGACATCAAAAATGACCAAATTTTTAGTGGATCGATTTTTTTGCACCCGAGTGTAGAAGTAGAGTACATAGTAACAAAAAATATGCTATCAGATGCGTTATCTGTGTCATTGTACTGGTATAAAAAGCTTCATGAATACCTATAGTGTAGGAAGCAAAGGTTGAACCTTGCAAAATGGACACAAGTCCGGTTTTATTTTTTTTTTCTGGTATATCAAGGGGTGCTTATTATAAGAGTAACTTTTTCTGAAAAAATTTCGCCCCGGAACCCCCATTTTTACCCCTTTAAAGGGGGTAATTTGTGGTTTTTGCGGAACGTAGCCCTTCCTGTACCTTTTACAAAAAATTTCCTTTATAGAAATATGAAAAGGACTATATTTTCTACGATTTATTTCCCGACAGCATCTGTCTATCATCCACCGTTTAGCGGGGGTCGCGCCCCAAAGTTGACAAGTTTTTAAAAAAGATGTTTTAAAAAAAATATATTTTTTCCTAACTGTAACGGAAATTAAGAAGAAATCCTGCGGCAATTATTCACAAATAATTGATTGATTTTTTGGTATAGGTTTCACTTAAGGGTAATAGCCCTTTTTTTAATTACAGGGTGTTACATTTTAAAAAAACCCTTTTTATACCATCTGCACCGTTTATGCTAGAGTAAAAAAACTTTCAGCGATTACCCATGCACTGGTGCTATTTACAAATTTGTATAATGCACCCCCATTTTTTCCCCGGAACCACCCCAAAAAAAATAAGAATTAATAAATAAATTGATTTTCTTGGAATCATTCACACACAATACCCTTTATTAATATGCTTCGTATATCATTTTGTGCACGTTATTATTACCCATGCATGGACACCAAAAGCGATTTCCTAGTGCAACCCCTGTAGCCAAAAAAAAAATTAATAAAATGGGGGGTTGAATTTTTTTTTGTTTTTTGCTTTTTGATCCATATGGTCATATGCTTCATCAATATTGCTTTTCAAAAATATATATGGTTATTGCAACATCACTGCTGAAACCACCCCTATCCTTGAAAATATACTGCAGAAACTACCCCTAGCCCTTGGCGAGCATGTTTTTACGATTTTCTCATTACTTATGCATTCTTTTGAAACAAAACTTATACAAGGTTAAAGACCACTATTTACTCTAAAAATTAGGTCCTATTCATTTTTTTCGTATAAGCAATCGTTACGGCACAGTGGCGCCGTAAACCTCATATATGCTTTGGCGGGCTCCAGTTTTTGTTTTTTATTTCGTCATCTGTTCGTTTTACTGATAAAGTACTTATGTAAAATAAAACAACACAGTGTAACCTACAAATTATGACCTATGCACATTTTACATTCTTTGCGCCCCATAGCCACAGTGGTGGCCCAAAATCAATTTTTGCATATTTTCGCCACCTACACGCATTTTATTGCAATAATGCTACTTTAATAGCACAATATTCACCCTTAAGTGGTCAATAAGCAGTGGCGGATCCAGGGAGGGGTGATGGGGCGATCACCCCCCCTCTTAAACCGAGTGATATTATATTTAAAGATTATAAAAATATTCATTTATTTTTATAAAAATTTAGCCAATTGGCACCCCCCTCTTAACGATGCTGGTTCCGCCACTGTCGCTAAAGCATAAAAAGTACGCCATTCTTTTAAAAATAATAATATAATATAAGTATTTCAATAAAAATAAATGAATAGTTTCATAATCTTTAAATAGAATATCACTTGGTTTGAGAGGGGGGGATGATCGCCCCGATCACCCTTCCCTGGATCCGCCACTGCTTAGCGACCACTTAAGGGTGAATATTGTGCTATTAAGGTAGCATTAATGCAATAAAATGCGTGTAGGTGGCGAAAAGATGTAAAAATTGATTTTGGGCCACCACTGTGGCTTTGGGGCGCAAAGAATGTAAAATGTGCATAGGTCATAATTTGTAGGTTACACTGTGTTGTTTTATTTTACATAATTACTTTATTAATAAAACGAACAGGTGACGAAAAAAAACAAAAACTGGAGCCCGCCAAAGCATATATGAGGTTTACGGCGCCACTTCTCAGTCACGGTTGCTTATACGAAAAAAATGAATAGAACCTAATTTTAGAGTTTTTAACTTTAACCTTGTATAAGTTTTGTTTAAAAAGAATGCATAGGTAATGAGAAAATCGTAAAAACATGCTCGCCAAGGGATAGGGGTAGTTTCTGAAGTATATTTTCAAGGATAGGGGTGGTTTCCGCAGGGATGTTGCAATAACCATATATATTTCTGAAAAGCACTATTGATGAAGCATATGTCCATATGGATCAAAAAGCAAGAAACAAAAAAAAATTTGAACCTCCCATTTTATTTATTTTTTTTTGCTACAGGGTAACACTACACTACTACCAAACTGCTACACTAGGAAATCGCTTTTGGTGTCTATGCATGGGTAATAATAACGTGCACAAAATGATATATGAAGCATATTAATAAAGGGCATTGTGTGTGAAGGATTCCAAGAAAATCACTTTATTTATTAATTTTTCTTTTTTTTGGGGTGGTTCCGGGGAAAAAATGGGGATGCGTTATACAAATTTGTAAATATCACCAGTACATGGGTAATCTCTGAAAGTCTTTTTACTCTAGCATAGACGGTTCAGATGGTATAAAAAGGGGTTTTTTTAAAATGTAACACCCTGTAATTAAAAATAGGGCAATTACCCTTAAGTCAAACCTATATCAAAAAATCAGTTACTTATTTGTGAATAATTGTCGCAGAATTTCTTCTTAATTTCCGTTACAGTTAGGGAAAAATATATATATTTTAAAAACATCTTTTTTAAAAACTTGTCAAGTTTGGGGCTCCACCCCCGCTAAACGGTGGATGATAGACATATACTGTCGGGAAGTAAATCGTAGAAAATATAGTCCTCTTCATACTTCTATAAAAAAAATTTTTTGTAAAAGGTACAGGAAGGGCTACGTTCCGCAAAAACCACAAATTACCCCCTTTAAAGGGGTGAAAATGGGGGTTCCGGGGCGAAATTTTTTCAGAAAAAGGTAGTCTTATAATAAGCACCCCTTGATATAACAGAAAAAAAATAAAACCGGACTAGTGTCCATTTTGCAAGGTTCAACCTCTGTTTCCTACACTACTATCGTCTTTTTCGTTTCAAAAATATTTACTTTGGTTCCATACTTTATCCCAACCCTGTAAAGTATGTAAATCACATGTATTTCTGTTATGCGTTATACAATATATGTATATTTAAACTTGCTCCTCTAAAATTAAATTCTTCTTCTTTCAGTATCCTGTCCGATTATCGAACTTTGGCGATCATATTGGCAATAATAACTTTGTTTACGGTAGCTCGAAACAGATTAGCGGTGGTCTTTTGATACCAGTTTTGGCGATTTCGGAGCCACGATGTTCTTGTTCAGCCTGGGCTACTTCTTCCGGCGATTTTGCCCTGTATTATGAGGTGTAGAAGGCGCAGCATAGGTAGGAGAAAAATGTCCTGGCTGAGAAATCTCAGAGAATGGTTTGGATGCAGCTCAACTGAACTCTTTCGGGCTGTAGTGTCGAAAGTGAGAATAGCAATGATGGTTGCCAACCTTCGTCGCGGAGATGGCACGTAAAGAAGAAGAATGAGGTGTAGAAATTTATACCTCTCTGGATGTCTCATTACATGGCCGAAATATTGCAACTTTCAAATTTTGATTATTTTTGTTATTTCTGTGTTCTTTTTCATTTGATGCAAAGCTATTTCATTTATTTTTCAATTAACACAATTTATCTGCAATATTCATCGATAGATCCACATATCAAAGGCCTCCAATTTTTTCATCAGTGCCTCTCTAAGGGTCCAGCTTTCCATGTCATACTGCAGATTAATCTGATTTTAAGTTTTTATGTAACACTTATTCTTATTTCTTTGTTTATATCCCAGTTATCGTTATCGTTGGCGCCCCAATAGGTGATATTGTGGACTCTTTTCTTTATCCCATACACTCTTATGATCATTGGTTGTACCTAACTCAGTTTTGTTGAGAACCATAAGTTTTGTCTTAGAAGTATCACATGTTTAAGTTACCCTGTTTACAAGTCGTTGCAACTCTTTTTCATTGGAAGCAATCAGTACGTGTCATCCGCGTATCTGAGATTGTTGACATTAATTCCGTTGATTTTATTGCCTGCATCTTCATCTAAGGCTTCTTTGAAAATAAATTCGGAGTATAGATATTAAAAAGTAGAGGTGATAAAATACAACCTTGTCTCACTCCACGTCGTATTTCCACTGCTTACGTCGCCTCGTGTTCTGAACAATTCGTTTGTTTGCACATCGATTAAAAGTGAAAATTAGCTTAATAGAACTAAACATACCTACCAAATGCTTAAGAGAGTTCCTACTGGCAAAGGAAAACCTGACATCTGGGCAATAAATATAGTTGATATGGCCAAAAACATAGCGGTTCCATCCAAATTTGTGTTGCAGCCAATTGGCATTACGAAGCGCGTAATTCTGGGATCTATGTTAAGTTCTTTGTCCATTAAGTCCATATTTATTGGTAAGGCGGCTGAAGTAGAAGCGGCTGCAAAAGCAGTTACTGTTCCTAAAAAATATTGTTACGATTTTATCATTACTCAAATACAAGTCAGTCAAAGGACAGTTTCAAATTAACACAACTAGACCTGGCGGTATCTGTTTTGTGTTATGTAAATCATATATGACTCTATTTTTTGCTTTAATCGCTTCGAACTAAATATAATTAGAAATGATAATTTCACTATGCAGACACTTCAAAAGGTGGGCTAAATTTTTTATTAAACAGTATGTGAAAAACATTTTAAAAATTGTTTTTTTCTCCTTTTTGTTGCTGGGCAGCTATGCATTTTACAAAAATTTACTCCCAATATTCATTTCCTTTTTTTTACTTTCTACGTGACTAAAATAAGACTCAGCGCAATTTTCACCCTCCCCCCCCCTACTAAAAACATATTTTTTTTGTTGTTTTAGGTGGTATGCAATTAGTTTCAAAATTTTAAAAAATTCACACTCATGGTGGAAGCTTTCATAAAAAGTGTGCATTTTTTTATATAGGGCAGTCAATGAGGGTACTTGGCTCCGAATTCCATCCTACTACATCGCTTTACTTGATATTTTCATAGTAAGAAGGGAATAGCCCATGAAACAAAGTCTACCCTATGCCGATGTGCGCTTTTATCTTGGGGGTGGTTCCCACCCCCTTCTCAGAAGTGAAAAATGTTTTGGTTAAAATAGCCACGGAAGAGGCTAGAGAATCTAATTTTAAGCAAAAACAGTTCTATAATTATTGTTTAAAAACTCAATACTTTTTGAGTTATTCGTGGTTGAAAATTGGCCGTTTTCATTGAAAATGACACATTTTCGGACGGATTTTCGAAAATACCTTAAAAACTATGCATCTAACAAAAAAACTATATAAAATATTTCTGTAGGTAATAAAAAACAAAGAGACTCTTTCCTTTATAAATCTTCTAGTTAAAATAGAAAGAGGAATATGGTAGGTAAGAAGAGTTTGTTTTTTTTGTGCATGATCAAATCGGTGTATTCAATTTGAAATACCAGAGAAACGGTCGATTTTAGGTGTATAATTATACTTACAACTTTTATAGTGCTTGAAAAGACCTTTAAAATGAGCAATACCAAATGTCGATTATATTCAAACTAAGCGAGATATTCTGTAGAAAAGTTGAGCAAAAAAGTTGATGACCAATGTATTTTAAGAAGAAATGAGAAGTATATTTAACCCCTCATCCATCAGAATTTAAATACATCGTTTTCCTTCTACAATACATTTTATTATAGTGCTATTTATATGTTCAAAAAGTTAGACTGGTTGAAAATGAATGGTTTTTGAAAAAATAAGATCAAATTATAGAGCGCATTTTTAAATTTTCTTAAAAATCTTCCTTTTTCTCCATGTAACTCGAAAATAATAAGAGATACGAAAAAAAGGATACCACACAAAAATGTGGGGTTTTTTCAGATACAATTTCCTTTTATTTTTCATTACTGTATATCTTCTCATTTTCAAGTTTCATGATAAAAAGGAAGATTTTTAAGAAAATTTAAAAATGCTTTCTATAATTTGATCTTTTTTTTCAAAAACCATTCATTTTAAACCCGTCTAACTTTCTGAACATAGAAATAACACTAGAGTAAAAGGTATTGTAGAAGGAAAACGATGCATTTACATTTTGGTGGATGGAGGTTAAAATTACTTCTCATTTTTTTCTTAAAATACATTAGTTATCAATTTTGTTTGCAGCATATCTTGCTTAGTTTTAATGTAATGGACCTTTAGTATAGCTCATTTTAAAGGTCTTTTCAAGCACTACAAAAGGTATTGGTAGCATTATACATCTAAAATCTAGTGTTTCTGTTATTTCAAGTTGAATACACCAATTTGAGAATGTACCAAAAAACAAACTAATTTCACCTACCATATCTCTTTTTGTATTATAACTAGAAGAGTTGTGAAGGCAAGTCTCTTTGTTTTTTTATAACTTACAAAAATGTTGAATATAGTTTTTTCAGTTAGATGCATACTTTTTAAGGTATTCGCAAAAAACCGTTCGAAAAGGTATTATGTTTCAATGAAAATGGCCAATTTTCAACCAAGAATAACTCAAAAAGTGTCGAGTTGTCAAAAAAATATATAAAACAGTTTTGGCGTAGAATTAGGTTCTCTAGCGAATTCCGCGATAATTTATACCAAAAAATTTTCCACCCTTGAGAAGGGGTGATAACCACCCCCAAGATAAAAGCACACATCGAAGTAGGGTAGACTTTGAATTAGGAGATAAGTAGAGGCTAGGCCCAAAATTTCATTAAAATCCATGCAGTAGGATAGAATTCGGAGGTAATCTCCTATTCTTGCTCCCATTGACTGGCGTAATAGACCCGTTCTTGGTTGAAAGTGTACATCAAAATGATTTTTTTTTTCGAAGAAAGCCTATAATTCTTTTTGTGAGACGGCTGCAGGTCTAATTTTTTTTGTGTATTTTATCAAAAACTATATTGTTACTTTTATGTGATTAAACAATATAACAAAGCAACTTTATCCCGCCACCCTCGTCCCCCTACCCATAAGATCTATTTTTTTCGCTTTTATTGTTTTTTTTTTAGTTGGGTTGCAATCAATTTAAAAATTTCAAAAAATTCACAGGCATAGTTCAGGCTTTTATAAAACATGTCTATTTTTTATAGACCCATAGTTTGAGTGTACATAACCTTAAAATGCATTTTTTTCGGAAAAAACGTATAACTTTTTCTGGAGATGGTTGCAGGTATAATTTTGTTTTATTTTGTGTAGTTTATAACTATATTTCTAATATTTTCAGATTTTTGCGTAAGCTGCGCCACTTTAAAAATACCAAAAAACTTATTTTTCAGAGGTTTTTGGGGATTTTCCCCATTTTATAGATTTCAAAATAGCTCAAATCAAGATTTTTTATAGGTCATATAATTTGAAGTAACTGAATCATTTAGGATATTCAAAGATTGGGCGAGACACGTTTAAACCCTCCAAAAAAGACCTCCCAAAACCTTATATATTTTTGGGGGTTGAACATGTTCCTTCCAATTTTTGAATGTACTAAGAACTAAAGGACTCATTTACTTGAAATTATATATTACCTATAAAAAACTTTGATCTATTTTGAAGTCTATGAAATGGAAAAAATCGTATTATGATAATATTATATGCCTCGATTATATGTTTGAATGGAGAAGGAGACAAAGGTAGGAGCATGCAGAAGGCGGATAAGATTCCGGGAAGCAGAGTGAAAGCGTACAGTGATCAAATCTGGAGAGATAAAAAACCATCCATAGTTGGAAATGATACCAGATGCACTGCAATTTAAATATAATTTCGAAAGGCCATTTACCATCCTCTTTACATAAAAGGACGAAAGGAGGTTGAATTAAATGAATCTCATAATAGCAGATCAATGCCTAAAACTGATAAAAGAGTTGGATGTGTAATATACGGAGGGAAATCAAAGCTAATCCTTAGTGAAAGTCTTGGTAATCACCCCACTATCTTACAAGCGGAAATTTATACTATAGAGATGTGCCTACAGGAACATCTGCGTGGATTTGCGGGGACAAAACTATAAAAATTATAGCAGATTGACTAAGTTAGTTTGGAACTGTCTTCAAAACCTGATTTGGATCGGAAAAAGTAACAAAGTAAGTTTACTCTGGGTGTCTGGACATTTGATATTGAAGATTACGAAACAAAAATGTACCTAATTGGCATGGGAGGAGTAAAAGAAACATTCATAGGACCAGAACCTTTCGTACCTTCCTCAGGGCTGCTTTATCCATTAGGCAATATAGGCAGCTGCCTAGGGCGACAAATTGTGAGAGGGCGGCACAGGGGCTTGAAATTTTGATTGGGGGGGGGGCAAGCATTATATAATATACAATACATTATATTATATGATGTAATAATGAAAACTGAAAGTATTTTTTGTAAATTTCAGTCATTTTCAGTTTCAGGGGAGGGGGCCTATCAGATGACGCCCCTGGGGCGGCAAAAATACTGTACAAAAAAATATTTGTATTTAAAAATTAAAATCAAATAACAAATACCTATGTATATTCATCATTCATCCATCAATGAAATAGAAGTGGGCGTTCGTTTCTAAATAAAGGAAATTGCATTCATATCAAAAATAAAACAAACATAGCATTCTGTTATCTTAAACCTAACACTGTTCATCCAAAAAGAACGGAAGTCTTAAATTTAGTGATTATTGGGCCGCCAGAAGCTCCGCAAATACGGTGAATTGACTGAAAACATCAATATTGCACATATTGCAGAAACTAAAGATTACCAGTAGGAAATCGAGTTAGAGTTGGGATTTTCAAACTGTATTATTACAAGGAGATAACATTCGTGTCATCGCACTGATATAATACTCCAGCCAGGGAAATAAGCAAGAAAGAGACCATGTTCGGAACAATGAAATTAATATCAAGGTAGCTGACTACTTTTTTAGTTATTGTGGATTTGACCTATAGGATGAAAACCTTCATGTTTCCTGCCTAGAGATCGTGTTTTTTAATTATTAACAATTTGGTGCAATCAATGCGATTTTTTCCATTTTTTGCACTCAATTAAAAAGCTAAATAGTTGACATAAAATTACAAAATGTATTTTTTTAGAACATTGAAAAACCTTCACAATGACGATTTTTGAAAATCAAAAAGTTAATTTGTTGCTTCGTAAACTGCAAAATAACTGAAAATCGTTATTTATTAATAACTTTTCCTAAAACTAACTTAGAACTGTAGTGTTTCGCTTTACTCAAAGTTGGGTATTGGGGTACATAACAAACTCCCAAAATTTGAGACCGATCCATTAATTAGTTTAAAAGTTATGTATTCTATTTGTTTATCCCAGAGACCTTTGTTTTGCAATAACAAATGACAGAAAATAATGAAGATAGGACAATCCTGCGTATGCCAAATGAAAGTAGAAAAGTGATCCTATCAAAATGTATTAAGAAAAGATAAAAAATTGTCTAATATAGTAAAAAATACTAGTTTATAAACATTTACAAAACATCTTCTTACATAGGTATTCGGAAAGATGATATTTTACTCGAATTTTTAAAAATGTAGTTCAAACGAACGCGAACTCTAGGCAGGAAACATGTAGGTTTTCATCCTATAGGTCAACAATTAAAACAGTTGTCAGCTACCTGGCGGGAGGCGAAAAATGCACGAGTTCAAAAACTAAAAAAGCAACTTAAAACTACTACCATTTTCTATATCTTGGGATCTACTCAATGAATTTTGATATTTCTTCGTTTAATTTGTATGTACTTTTGTGTAAATTAGACAAATATGTCGTTTGTCTAGACATTTAATAATTATAAATTGTCTAATTTTTTAAACAATTTTTGAAAAAATAATATTTTCTCAAAAATCCATTTTTTGTAATGATACTATCATTATTAATCATAGAAAAAGTTAAGGTATATTTTAATGAATAAATTATGTTCAATAAATTATTATTTAGTAAAAATAATTTATTTATTAAAATATAGGTACTTTAACTTTTTCTATGATCATTAATAGTATGATAGAATTGATTAAAAAAATGACATAACCCAGACATCCAAAGTGAAAGTTATCCTCCAACACCAAATTGTTCTATATCGTCCATATAATGTTCAGAACAAAAGACAGAGGAACATTTAAATCAGCTGCATGGAGAAAAGAATATAACCCAGACCTATGTTTTGTCTCAAAAGATACCAATGACAGACCACTAACAACTGCGAGAAGTGTCCTTGCAGACTTCCCACATACTCAACATCGTCCGGTGCTTATCACCATCGGAATATCAATTCCAATAATTAGATCATATCCTCGACCCAGGTGGAATCTTAGAAAAGCAAACTGGAAGAAGTTCTCTGAACAACTAGACCGGACCTTGAGCTGGGTCCCTCCAACCAGCAAACATTATGAGAGGTTTGTGGGCGCAGTAATAAGCACTGCCAAGAAAACCATCCCTAGGGGGTATCGCAAAGAATATGTGCCTGGATGGACTGAAACATGTGAAGACTTATACACGAAGTTTCTCGAAAGTGGTGACCGAGAAATAGCCGATGAGCTTTTACACAACATCGATACAGCTAGACGCCAAAAATGGATAAAGACTGTCGAAAACCTTGACTTCAAAAAATCAAGCCGGCAGGCATGGTCCTTGTTGCGGAAAATTGGAGGAGCTAACCAGCTGGAATCCAGAGAGTCTAAAATGTCTCCTAACAAGGTTGCCTCCCATATAGTATCTCTATCCAGAGCTCCACGAGATCGAACACATACTACCAACGTGAAAAGAGACTTAAGGGCATTAAAACAAATGAACAGAACGAACTCCGAATATTCGGCAAGAATACTTATTTCTGAAATCACACATGCGCTGAAAGAAATGAAATCAGGTAAAGCACCTGGCTTTGATGGTATCCATCCAGAGTTCTTGATATACAGTGGTGCATACACGAAACAGTGGCTTGCAATGTTCTTTAATGATATACTTCAGTCAGGTAACATTCCTTTCTCACTTAAGCGAACAAAAATAATTGCAATTCCGAAACCGGGCAAATCAAACGATAAGCCAGAAAACTACCGCCCCATAGCTCTACTCAGCATGGTATATAAACTATTAGAAAAGCTTCTCCTCAACAGAATTAGTCACAGGATACTAGAAAATGTCCCCATTGAACAAGCTGGCTTCCGCCCTCATCGAAGCTGTACGGACCAAGTGCTGTCATTAACAACTTTTATAGAAGCTAGTTTTCAAAAGAAACAAAACACAGCAACAGTATTTATAGATCTAACAGCAGCATATGATACTGTTTGGAGACAGGGATTAATATATAAACTGGCCCGCATTATCCCCTGCAGAAAGATAATTAACCTCATTGACAACATGCTGACCAACAGAGCCTTCCAGGTTATAATGGGAAAGGAGACGAGTAGACAGATGAAACTTAACAATGGTCTTCCACAGGGTTCTGTCCTTGCCCCTTTACTTTTCAGCCTCTATATTGCTGACATGCCTGAAACCGAATCTCGGTTGGATATGCTGACGACTGGACCCTTGCAACAAGCCACCAATCTTTAGAAACTACAAAAATCACTCTCACGAATGACTTATCCATCCTCAGCGAATACCTTAAGAAATGGAGACTACAGCCAAGTACTACAAAAACTGAAGTATCAGCTTTTCATCTAAACAACAAGTTGGCAAACAGAGAATTGCGAGTGTATTTTAATAACAAGCTGTTAAAACACAATAAATACCCGAAGTACCTTGGGGTTACTCTAGACAGAACGCTCACATTCAGAGAACACCTGACGAAAACAGCAGCAAAATTGAAAACACGCAACAATATAATACAGAAACTATGCGGCACTACATGGGGGTCCACAGCATCAACATTAAGATCCTCTGCTCTTGGCCTGATATATCCGGTGGCAGAATACTGTGCTCCAGTGTGGCTAAATAGCAGGCATGCCCACCTGGTCGACACCCAACTAAACCGTACTATGCGTATGATAACAGGCACAATTAAGCCCACCCCTACAATGTGGCTACCTACCCTTAGTAATATAACACCACCCAACCTACGCCGCGAACATGCATTGGTTAAAGAATATAACAAAATAATGGACAGTCGCCAGCTTCTAGTCCACAACGACATCCCCGATATTCTTGGAAACCGTCTCCGATCCAGGTTACCCCCTCTACAATCTGCTCAAGCGCTGCAGCAATCCAACTTTGACTTAAATACCCGATGGAGAGAAGATTGGGAAAGTAGGACAGATCCGCATTACCATAGTCTACCGGACATCATAGGGAAACCTGGCGAATTTGAACGTCCCCGTAAGATTTGGGCAGCCCTTAATCGAATTCGAACAAACTGTGGAACATGCGCCGACTCCCTCCACAGATGGGGTAAACTCCCCTCGCCTTCTTGTGACTGCGGCGCTGCAAGACAGACGATCAGTCACATTGTTCAGGACTGCCCACGCAGAGCATACACAGGCGACCCTATAGACTTTGTAATGGCAACCGAAGGGTCAATCGAATATATAAAAAAATTGGACATCTGTTTGTGATGCATCGTATAATGCATAAATCTAAATATATTCTGATATACTTAAGCCATACGCTAAATAAAAATAAATAATGTTCAGAAAAAAGTCACACCTTTTTGAGCGTCGGGTTTGGGTGGGAGAGGGGGGAGAAGTCGGTAAATTCGTAGTTTTTTACGTTTTTCGTCAATATTTCTAAAACTATGAGGTTTAGCATGAACAACCTTTTATACAAAAATGTTCTACAATAAATTTGAAATAAAAAATGCCCCTATACATAATCCTTCTAAAATGAACGATTCCAAAGTTACGGAGGTAGTATAGTATAATTGGTCCAAAAAAAGGCCTAACCTAGACATCCAAAGTAAAAGTTTTCCTCCAACACCAAATTGTTCTATATGATCCACGTATTGTTCAGTAAAAAGTTACACCATTTTGAGCGTCCGGTTTGGGGGGGGGGAGATGGGGGAGAAGCCGGTAAATTAGTTATTTTTTACGTGTTTCGTCAATATTTCTAAAACTATGTTTAAGCGTAAACAATGTTATATACAAAAACGTTCTACATAAAATTTAAAACAAAAATGGTCCTATCCTTAATTGTTATAAAATCAACGGTTCCAGAGTTACGGAGGGTGAAATGTGGAGGTTTTCGATACCTTTTATATTACTTGGGCAATTGAAGATGATTTTGGGTGGTGAGGTTGACGTTTCTTCAAGGGCTTATCACTAACATACCATCGGCCACTGAAATAGCAAATCCTGTTAAAGAAAATTTCTTTCAATCAGTAAAAATATTATAAATTGCTCAAGAAATATAAAAAGTATCGAAAACCTCCACTTTTCACCCTCCGTAACTGTGGAATCGTTGATTTTATAACAATTATGTATAGGAACTTTTTTGTTTTAAATTTAATGTAGAACATTTTTCTATAGAACATTAAAGCATATTTTTAGAAATATTGGCGAAAAACATAAAAAACTACTAATTTACCGATTTCCCCCCTATTTACCCCCCAAACTGGACGCTCAAAATGGTGTAACTTTTTACTGAATAATATCTGGACCATATAGAACAATTTGGTGTTGGAGGAAAACTTTTACTTTTAATGTCTGGGTTAGGCCTTTTTTGGACCAATTATACTATACTACCTCCATAACTTTGGAACCGTTCATTTTAGACGGATTATGCAGAGGACCTTTTTTGTTTCAAATTTAATGTAGAACATTTTTGTATAGAAGGTTGTTCATGCTAAATCGCATAGTTTTAGAAATATTGACGAAAATCTTAAAAAACTACGAATTTACCGATTTCTCCCCCCTCTCCCCCCAAACCCGACGCTCAAAATGGTGTGACTTTTTTCTGAACATTATGTAGACCATATAGAACAATTTGGTGTTGGAGGATAACTTTCACTTTGGATGTCTGGGTTTGGATCTAGTTATACCATACTATAATGATATGATTAAGAAAATAGGTATTTGGAAAAAAATAATTTTTTCAAGAAATGTTTAAACAAAGTAGACCCTTTATTAATTAATACATTTATAATAAAATTGCATATATGTAATGTATGTAGAAATTACATACAAATTAAATTGTTAATAATTAAAAAAACGGACGTGAACTCTAGACAGGACACGAGTAGGTTTTCTTGCTATAGGTCTACAATAATTAAAAAAGTAGTCAGCTACCTGAATATTTCAGTTATTATTAAAATGATGTAACAGTGTGAAATAGCTTCAGTGAAATAACAGTTAAAAAATAACGGCTACTGCTATCGCAACACATTCCTATCTTATGCTAGTGCAAATTGCAAATTATACATAATCACAATTTTTCATTTTTATGTAAAACATTCTGTGTTTATTTTCACCGGTCAAAAGTGAATTCATACCATACTGTGATCAGTGTGATTTTTGTTCTTCTCACTTGTGTAAAATATTATTTTTTATAAATTCTATGTTCCTCATTTTAATACATTTCCAAACAATATATTTCTTATTTAAGGGACCGTTCAAGTATTACGTAACGCAGGTTAGGTGGGGTGAAAAATCTTCAAAAATTGCGTTACGTAGCGGGTGGGAGGGGGGGTCAAAAATCTTCAAAAATCGCGTTACATAATACTTGAACGCTCCCTAAATAAAAAATTCTGCTTGCATTTTTTTTCGCAAAAATGGTACATGTTTGAAGGGCGGCTACTAGAGAATTGCCTAGGGCGGCAATTGACCTAAACGCGGCCCTGACCTTCCTAAAGGACGATATCGGACTTGGTGGAACGGATGAAACGTATCCACTGGCATGAACAAACGGGTATCACACATTTGAAGGCTTTTATGCATGAACCTTCGAAGAAGAGATTCAAAGATCTACTAGATATGAGTAGGAATTATCTGTGAATAAATATCGTAGGTCTCCTTGACAGGAGACTGTCACCTTAAGGGGCACATAAACAAGATCGGACTGACTGAAGACTGAAAGGGTGAATAGCAGATTATATCGAGGTGAAGATGAGACGACGGAATACGTTATGTGCAACTTCCCAAAGCTGGATTGGATAAGGGTCATAATGCGCTTTGTTGGAACGGCTTTGCTGAAAGGGCAACTTTAACGTGGAAGAGTTATTTTGCGCCCACTTATATTGAACCTAATCTTTTCTAACGATTTATTTTAATTATTTGTACATAAAATGAAAAATGGAAAACCAACGATCAAATTATATTAGCGTTTGATTTATAGCGGTTTATATAGGGAACTCTTACCTTGCATCAAACCTACGTAATACTTAAATGGATTTTTTCTTACAATCAACCAATAAATTAATTGTATCACAATGATTTGATAGATTAATACTCCTATAATAACAGTCGATATCAGGTACCCAAGCTGCGACATTACCAGTTGTAGATCCGCAACTGATAATATTTTTCCTGCTATAATGCTGCACAATCCGACAGGCGTTATCCATAAAATTCCCTTAACCATTTTCATGATTATTTCAAATACTGTAGAAAAGAATTCTTTAATGACATGACCTTTTGATCCCATAGTACCTAGGATGGTACCGAAAGCTACACAGAAGACTACTATTCCGAGATTGTTGATTCCAGCTCTAGAAAAGTGAGGTTATGATAATGAAATGTTTTTAAAAATTAAGAAAGATAATTAAAACATCTATAAAAATCATATCTATAAAGTATGTGTATTCGTTACAACAGTATTTCTTCTTCTTTACGTATCTTCGACGTAAGAGAACTTCCTTCGTTCAATGCCTCGTCCTCTTTCGACCTTCCCTTCAACAATCTACTGCAGAAAACGATACTTATCGTTTCTAAAGATGTGTCCAAAATAGGTCAAGAGTTAATTATCTTTATTCATTCTTTCCAACACTCGATCATTTTATACTCTCTCGCCGGCACAACCAATTTGATAATCCTTAAGACTTAACATCGAACACAATATTTATGTTATCGAATGCTTTCTCATAATCTATAACACATATGCACAGACAATCCTCTTTTGATCGAATCTTTTGTATCAATACAGTAGAACCCCGAAAATTCGAACTAATTGGGAGGGCAGCCTGTTCGGATTCCGAAAAGTTCGGATTATCCGAAAGTTAGCCTAACTAGTAATTCAAAGCTTGCATTGTCGTTGATTTTAAGTCGCAAAACGTTCTCGCAAGAGTTTGGACAATGTTTTTGGACTCAAGTTGACTACGACAAAACCGAAGTAAGTTTATCCTTTATAAGCACTACGTATAAAGCACGTATTTATTTTTAAGAAATTTTATATGTCAAAGTCCTACTAATCCTACATTGTTCAATGTTGTGGTTATAGTCTGTATAATAAACATGTTTTTAAGTTTTTGTCTTGAATTTTTTAATTTTCTTCACCTTCTTTTCGTTCGGATTTTCCGAACGTTCGGATTAGCGGGTTCGGATTTGCGGGGTTCTACTGTATTTCCATTGAGAGTAATAGTCCAGGGCGCATCTGTTTTGAGATGGACGTTGAGAGGTGACTCAAATTTTTTTGCAGAAATTGCTTGAAAATAACTCAAATAATAATATTTGAGTTCTGCTCCCACTCAAAATGATCCGGAACATTGTTTAAATAATCAAAATATCAAAATATGAAGGAAAAATTCGATTTTTTTATTGGTTTTTTGATTATAACTTTAAAACTATTCATTTCTGAGAAAAGTTGTACTGACATAAAAGTTGCGTAATTAAATTTCCTACAATAAAGAACTGGTTAAAAATTTAAAAAAATAGTCACCCTTGTTGCAAAATAGCAATAATTGCGAAAAAAAACATACAAAAACAAGTATTCGCATTTTACATTTTTCAACCATTTGTGCTAAACTTAGGACCTTCATATTTTACCCAGAAAAACTTTATGATATAGTAAAATAACACTGTAAATTTCATTAAGATCGGTTTAATAGATTTTGCAAAATAAATTTTGCAATCCAGCTTTCGCAAAAAAATCATTTTTTTAAAATGTTGCAGGATTGAAAATAAAGCAGATAGCAAGTTAAATTTTTTTTGTTTATAAAAGTGTACTGTACCTTTCATTTACAATTTGCAAAATTGCAAATGAAAGGTACAGTAAAATCGATTAATTACTACGGCGTCAGGAAATTTTTTAAATATTTGGTGCTACGCGCAGGACAGCGGTGTTCGATTCACACAAGTTGATTTCCACCAAAATTTCTTCCACTCTTAATCCAATATATTATTTTCTTACTCTATATTTTGTTGTATTTTAATATTTTAATTCCACAAATATCAAACTAATTTTACTATTGTTTGTGAAATATTGTTTAAACAATTGCATATGTTTAAAAATAATAAACTTTTATTCTCTAAGTTAAAATATATGAACAAAGAAAGTTTTTGCTAAAAAAAGTGTTATTTCAAAGTAGAGTACGTGTTTTTATTTTGCAATAAACAAATTTATTTATATCGAAATGTAATAAAAATTAAAATGTATCAATCATTATCAAAGGTCATTGGAATGCCCAATGAGAGCAAACTATCCGCTGTCCTGCGCGTAGCACCAATAATTAATGTTTATTTAAAAAAAATTCCTGACGCTGTGGTAGTTAATCGATCTTAATTTTGCAAATTGCAAATGAAAGGTACAGTACACTTCTATATGCAAAAAAATTTCAACTGGCTATCTGCTTTATTTTCAGTCCTGTAACATTTTGAAAAAATGAACTTTTTTGCGAAAGCTGGATTGCAAAATCTATTGAACCGATCTTTATGAAATGTACAGTATTGTTTTACTGTATTATAAAGTTTCTCTGGGTGAAATATGAAGGTCCTAAGTTTAGCGTAAATGGTTGAAAAACGTAAAATGCGAATACTTGTTTTTGTATGGTTTTTTCGCAATTATTGCTATTTTGCAACAAGGGCTTATTTTAAATTTTCAACCAATTCTATATTGTAGGAAATTTAATTACGCAACTTTTATGTCAGTACAACTTTTTTTGAAATGAATACTTTTAAAGTTATAATCAAAAAACAAAGAAAAAAATTGAATTTTCCCTTCATTTTTTGACATTTTGATTATTTAAACAATGTTCCGGACCTTTTTGAGAGGGAGGATAACTCAAATATTATTATTTGAGTTATTTTCAAGCAATTTCTGCAAAAATATTTGAGTCACCTCTCAACGTCCAAATGTACTAATATTTTTATAGATGCGCCCTGGTCTATAAAGCAACTAGGGGGAGCGTACCATTTCTGAAACCAAAGTAGTTTTCACTTATATTTTCATATTATCTTGTTACAAAGTCTAGAATCTAGATCTAGAGTTTAGAATTCGTAGAAATTCTTTTAGTAAATGACACTTTAGTCTTAACAAACGGCACTAGTTACATATATTTGGATTGTATTTTTTAGGTTGCGTAACAAATGTAGATTGAGCCATTACCTGGGCATCTTTCCAGTATACGCTGTGAGCTCGTACGTAGAAGGGATATTTACAAATTCTCGAGCGCCAGTAGTGACAAGTCTGTAAACGATTACTGGAAATTTGACATAAATGTCAAAGTGATTAATTTAAAATTAAAATTAAAAACATTAATTATAAAAAGTATTAGTTTGTCAAAGCTGTGTTATATATTTTTACCTTAAATATACAATACGTTTTAAATACTGAATTTAAGTTTTTTTAATGTTCCGTAATATCTAATTATAAATTAATATATTAATCTTACCGCCATCTATACGATAATTGTGAAAGTATCCGAAGTAAGAAATTCATATTTTATCAATAGAACGTCAAAATGATTAGCAAAATCTTAAAAAAATCGATTATAATTTAATTACTTTTTTGCGTTGTAAATATTAAGCGATAACAATTAAATAATAAATTTAAAAATTACCAGTGAAAGTTGATTAGTAATCCGCCAGGAGCGACACCAGCGAAGCTCACAGCGTATAGTGGAGTCACTGAAGGTGGATATGAGCTATTACCTCCGTTTTCGTTGAACCTCCATCGATTTGCATGAAAATTGGTGAGTGGTTAGAGAATATCTCAAGGAACAAAGGTGACATGGTGCCAACTTGTGCTTTTACCCTGGGGGTGGATGCCACCCCTTCTCGAGGGTGAAAATTATTTTATTAAAAATAACCCCATAATTCGATAGAGGGACAAATTTCAAGCAAAATTTGTTATATAAAGTTATTAAAATAAATCAAAACATTTTGAGTTATTAAAGATCAAAGATTTTAATTTTTCTTGAGAAAAATGCATGTTTTTAACCAATTTTTCATCAATAACTCAAAAAGTGTAAGTTTTTACAAAAAGGGTTATTATTATCAAAATTGAAGCTAATAAAAAACTAAATGAACCCCTTACTACAAAATCCTTTTAATGTTAACTAAAAGTGAATTATAGGTAATTGAATGTATATTTTTTTCGGCGAGTAAAAAACTCTAACTGAAATAACGGACATCGCACACATCTTATGGAAAATATAATGTCACTCAAATTCAATAAAATTTATACCAATAAATTCGTTTTAAATTAACGATCAAATCTTATCATTGCGCCAACTCTCTATTTTCAAAAATAAGAGCAGAAATTGATATAAATAAATCTGAAATCAAATGGGTAGGTACATAAGTTAGAGAGAGAAAAAATATTTTAAAATACCCAGATTTTCGGTACTCCATAAATCAGCGGATTAGTTTCACTAATCCGCTTAGGCCCAGCGGGATTTAAGCTGTTATGAATAGCACTCAGAGCAATAATGATTGTAAACTAACATTTTATGGACTCCAAAAATGTGATTTCGATAAACTTTAATTGCAATTTGCGCCGTAATTAATCATAATTAAGAGTTGGCGCAATGAAAAGAATTGATCGTTATATTAAAACGAATCTAATCGTATAAATTTTATTGAATTTGAGTGACATTATATTTTCCATAAGATGTGTACGATGTCCTTCATAACATAAACTTATTAAACATTTGTCAAAGTATTACTTAAAAATATCTATTAAATGAGCCCCCGAACATGTTGATAGCGTTAAAATTTATGCTCCAAAAATTTTTCAAAATTTATCTTATAAAAATTTTTCCAAAAAATGTTGTTGTTTTTTTTTTAATAACTCCGTTCGTGTTTATGATATCAGGTTCATCTAAAAACTGTTTGAAAGTTAATTCCAAGTGCTATTTAGGCACGTTGAACCTAATCTTTTAAACCCCTTACTTTTTTAAAAATAAAAGGTTAAATGACCCCAGTTGCATGGTTCCCACAGCAAAATTTAAGATTTAAACGTTTCTATCTCGGTTATTTTTTAACCTATAGAAATAGTAAAACAGGTAAAATATTTGGCATAGAAAAAACTAAAATTTGGTTATGTATAATTTTTTACGTATATTGAGTATTTTTGGAGTTATTATCAAATGAATATGAGAATTAAAATAATTTTAAAAATTATGATTTTTTTAAATTATATCTTCTTTTAAAAAATATGCATTCTAAACCGGTAAAAATTATCGAACACTTTACTTATGCTAATATAAAGAAGTTTTTGTAAGGTCTACTATAAATTTTAATTTTTGTGGAAATGGCATATGTTTTATTGTTCACTTTTTCCTAAAAAATTCGAAACGGTTCTTTTATTTTCATTATAACTTGCTTAATTTTGACGCTATTACCTTGTTCTGAAGCTCATTTGATAGGTATTCCGAAGTACTTTGGCAAATGATTAGCAGGAATATTTTATACATTGCATCGTTTTCCCGTTATTTAAGCTTGAATACTTAGATTTGAGTACTCGTCGAAAAAAAAATACACATTCAATTGCCAATAACTCACTTTGAACTAACATTAGTTTAGTTTTTTATGTGAGCAATGTATTTAATTTTTTATTATCTTCAATTTAAGTAATAATAACTTTTTTGTAAAAGCTTGTAGTTTTTGATTTATACGTGAAAAACCGATTTAAAACATGCATTTTCTTACGAAAAAATAAAATCTTTGGTCTTTTATAACTCAAAAATTGTTGATTTATTTTAATAACTTTATAAAACAAATTTTGCTTATAATCTGTCCCTCTATCGACTCATGGTATTATTTTTAATAAAATAATTTTCACGATTAATTATTTATATGGGAAGATAATATATTATATATTTTTGAGAGTAAATTAATGTAAGACCAAATACTTACGATGTCGAGATAGTATCACAGGGTTTTTCCTGGTTTTCCCTTGTGATTTACTATGAAGTCTCTAACGCGAGAATTTTACTGTCGTTGCATTTGGTTGTCTTTTTAAAGACATATCACATGCTATAATTTTTTATGACGGATATTCTTGAGTTGGGGTTAATTTCATGTAATCGAATGAACTATCTTTCAGTAAGTCGTCCCAGGAACGCAACTCATAAATATTGGCAATATCATTTTAAAGTCTTCTACTTTAAAATGTATAATATATGTCTGAATTGCCAATATAAATGAGTGAGATTAAATAAATTATTAGAAGAATTTTTTTTGCTTAGCAACAACACTTTAGTTTATTTTAGTAATATTTTGTATTTTGACAACGGCACCCGATTTGGGCGTCGAAACGTTAATAAAATTTTTTTTTTTTCATTTTAATTGTGGCTTATTTCCCATATAAATAATTAATCATAAAAATGCCACAAGGAAATAGCTTCAGAACAACAAATAATTTTCACCTTCGAGAAGGGGTGACATTAACCCCCAGGATAAAAGCGCAAGTTGGCAGCATGTCACCTTTATTCCTTGAGGTATCCTCTAATTACTCACCAATTTTCATGAAAATCTATTGAGGTTCAACGAAATCGGAGGTGAAAACCTTCAGTGACTGCACTAGTATTATATATTTGTTAAATAACATAAGTATAATATTCCTGATATTCCTCGTCCAGTAGGTTTAGAACTTACAACACTTAAGTCATCTGAACTAGCAGTTTTGAATTTTTAGTTTCTCCCAAAGCTTTAATTAATTAAGCTAAATCGGGATAGTTGCCACGAGTTGGCTGTATACCATTTAGTTAAAAAAATTTCAACATTCAAGTAGAAACGTTGAAATTGGTATAAGTATTTAATTGAAAATTAAATTAAAAATCCAAATGGATTATAATAGTCGTTCAGAACGAACGTTTTAGGATTTATCAGTTTATCTTCAGTGAACTTTGAAGTACTTGCGCTAATAACCGCAAAACCAAACAGTGATTTGATTTAAATTGTAGATTACATACTTGAAGTATTAAAGTGGACGGTATGAGGTCGATAAAAATGGATAAAACTATCCAGGAACAGCATGTGTTCTTACTCGAAATAGCAATTACATCTGTATTGGACCGCAATAGCCTGCCAACTGGGAAGTTGGGGGAGTGCAATTAGAACGAAAACATGCATTGTTTCGGAAAAATTCAAACAAGCTTATATTTTTCTAAAACTTTTTTTGTTAGTTTATATACATGGTAAAATAAAAAGTTCTACTGGCAGATTTGGCCGCTAATTGTTTATTAATTGTTTAAACAATAACAATTGTTTTGTATAAATAATTTTAAAAATATCGTTAAATTCATCATTTTACTTTGATAAAATATGTTTCTATATTGTTTTTGATTATGCTGAATCCGAATATGGCATTGCAATTTGAAAATTCTTATACAGAAACTCTTATACAGTGTGTCTGCGTAGCTAGGAACCACATGGAAAACTTTTTTATTATCAATTTTACGAAAAAAAGTTATTCCTAATAAAATGCTCTGGATAGTCAAAAAGCTAAAACTTAACCATCACATATCAAATTTATGTCAAATTTATATCAGAGTTATGTCAAAAATATGAATTTCGTTAAAGAGTAAAGTACCTTTGTATTTTAGAATATCAAAAAATGCTATTATGAAAAATTGTTTGAAATTAGAAACTATGTCTAAATATACAAATTACATCATTCTAATCGAAAAAAAAAAATTCAATTTTCTCTCAAATTACGGACTCATATTTACTTTTTTTTACAATTAAGTATGATAACTAAGCATAAAATGCTCTCCCTCGCCTAAAATCTAAGATACAACCATCAGATATCAAACTTTTTAAATTTTATACGAGGTATGTAAAAAATATGAATTTTTCTTAAGAGTAAAGTGCCTTTATTATTCACAATATTTTAATTAGAAGGATGTAATTGAATACTAAAACAAATTTTTTAATTCCAAACAACTTTTCTTAATAACAATTTTCGATATTGTGAAATGTAAAGGTACTTTACTCTTGAGTGAAATTCATATTTTTTGGCATACCTCGTATAACATTAAATAAATTTGATATTTGATGATTGCATCTTAGATTATATACGATGCAGAAGTATTTTATAAAGAATAACTTTTTTTCGTAAAACTGATAATAGAAAAGTTATAAATAGGTTCCAAGTTACGCAGACATACTGTATAAGAGCTAAAAAAATTTTTTTTGCTGAACATTTATTATTGTTGAAGCTTATTATTAAATTCATTTTAGGTAAGTTTTACAGAAATAGTTTTGATCACTTTATATAAACATTTTTGTAGCTGGTAATTTTCGGCTTTTGTATTACATTTTTGTTATCTTTCTTAATTTTCTTAAAAAGAAATAGTATATTTCATTTCTAAAGTAAAATAATTTAAGCATTTTAAAGATTACATCCTAAGCTTTAAAAAAGCACTTATTAAACTGTAATAGATCTGTTCAAAATTGAGTAATACCGTCTTAAAATTGTGGCAATTCTATAAAACTACGAAGATTTCAAAAATTACATTTTTTGGGATTTAATAGCATTTAATATCATTTATATCAATATTTAATATCATTTGAATTAAATTTTTGAGATTATTTTTGAATGAAACATTCTTTAGTAAGATGCTTGAAAGGTAAGTTGTGCAAAATTGAGAGTTTTATAAGAAAAATTGTATTAGTTACCCATTTTTAAATAATTTTTCAACAAAATTCATGTAAGGCTCACTTTCCGCCCACACCGTACTTATGCCCATAAATTTTATTTATTTCTATTATAACCATAAGATAGCTTAAATATTCTTCTTTCATGTTCGATTTGTAAAATTTCATTTGATCCATTAGTTAAAGAATTACATTAAAATAACTCAACCGTGCACTTCGCCGTACGTTAGTTTACAGTGCGCCAATGTTTGTAAGAAGCGTGAGTTTAGCGTTATAAATAAAAAATTATAAAAGATACAGATTTAATTTTAGAACATTCTTTATACAAGGTTTTTTTGTAAAATTTTCTAAATTTTTCAATGGTTAAGTCAGTTTTTTTCTAAAATTTATATTTTCGGAGTTATTTAAAAAAAACATCTAATTTCGTAGTTCATTTATTTAATAAAAAATGAAGCACCCACTTCTCGAGTAGAACTTTTTGATATGTTGTTTATTTAACATTTCTTAATGAAATTACAAAAAGTTCTATCTTGTTTGATTTTTTCCGAAGTGAAATTTCTATATGCACACCCCTAAGTTGTAAAGTCACAAATTAAATAATAATCCGTATTCAAAGTTATGCCTTTGGGAAGATTTTGTTAACAATTTATAAATAATACACAATAAAATTATTATCAAAAAACGAAAAAAATATAATACATTAATAATAACTCACCCTGTAATAGTACAACAATAGAGTTAGTTGCTTTACTTACCTGTACTTAACAACTCTTTTAATATTACTAGGGGGATGAACTACGTAGTCAGTATATGCCTAAAAATACATTAATTACATTTCCGCCAATACCAAAAATTACAAATCTTACTTGCTGAAATGTCGCCTGAAAGATATTATCCGCTATAAGATTTCTGAAAATTAGACAATCATTACCATCATTATTATTATTACAATCACATTAGAGCCATCATAGCATTCTTATTTGTGTGGGACTCCGCATAAAAATCAATGAATTAACAAATAATCAAAAATCGGAATAAATTATATAAATATACCAAATGCTCATTTCACTGCAGCAAAATTCAGTGTTGTTTACTTAGTGCATTTTACTCGCGGTTTTTGCTGTAAATTTTAAAGAACCGCTTGGATTGACATGAAAAGATTTTAGAAAACCAAAAATGGAGGTTGACAGTAATCTCCATATTTTGCAAGAAGTGGAGGAGTAAAAGCAACATACGTTAATAAAAAAATGGATTTTTTTGACGGGTTATAGAAAAATAAATTATTCGTTAATAGTTCAAGTAATGAAGCTTAACATAGGACAAAACCTCGCAATTTTTACAGAATGGATCGATTTGCTTGAAAATTTGAGAATAAGTAATGGATAGTCCAAGGATCAAAATCTATATGATGCCGAAAGGCGCTTTTACCATGGGGGTGGTTGCCACCTCATCTCGGGGGTGCACATTTTTATTATATTTTGACCGCAAGAGTTGGTAAAATCATTCATTCTAAGCAAAAAACGTCCTATACATTTTTTTGATAAAATTAATAGTTTTCAATTTATTCGCTATCGAAATGGAGTTAAAAGCGAATAATGAGTTTTTGTAGTTTGGTAAAAAATGCCCTTTTTTCAGAATAGAAAAACATCAGAGATACGAAAAAATATTTAAATATGAAATTGTAGCTTATTTAATTCCCAAGAAATTGGTTTGCAAAAATTTTTTTTACGGCAAAAATTGATTGAGCTATTGACAATTAAAACTTGTAATATCATGCAAAAACCACCTTTACCAACCCTTTCAATGCCACCTCTTTTTGTGACTGAGAATTTTAAAAGGATTTAATATTAATAGCCTTATAGATCTTGTAAGAACCTACAAAATTCTTTTTTAACGAACTTTCTAAGATAAAAAATAAAAAAGGTACGGTTAAAAAATCAATATATTTTTTTGAAAAAAAAAAGAGAAATCCAATTGGATGTAAGTTAGCGATGTTTTTAGTCATTGGACTTATTTATTCTTCTTTATTTATGTATTATTAATAGATTCTAGAAGTTTGACTGGCTTAGAATGATTAGTTTTTAAAAAACTGACGTTTAATAAAGCGAATATCGAATGTTTGTAATTTGGTAAAAAATGCCATTTTCTTCAGAATAGAAAGATTAGCATCAGAGATACGAAAAAATTTTTAAATATGAAATTGTAGGTAATTTAATTACCAAGAACTTGGTTTGATAAAATTTGTTCTACGACAAAAATTGAGTGAATCGTTAATGAGTATACCATCGAATAACATTGATTTTCAACGAAAACTTTTCGTTTATAAATTTTGCAAAAGTCTGTGTGTTATTGCTTTGCCGCTCCTGCAATACTTAGAGCAGATGTGTCGATGGATTCTTATGTAGTTTTGTCTTCTGAATCCAAATCTGAAAACGGCATTTCGATATCTCTAACCGTCTTCGAGATAATCGACCTCAAAATCTAAAATGTGACATCACAATCCGGTTATTTCCTACCAGGCACTAAACGTCAGCTGAAATCTTTGATTAGGAAGTAGGCTACTTTTTAATCTGAATTTGTTAAGCAAATCAAATGTTATTATTTACATTTGAGTTTGACACTTCGTGAATGTCAAATTAAATTTTAAATTATATAGCTATTAATAAAATATAAATGACATTTTATAGTGAATTTAATTATTATATAAAATAATATGTGTAATAAATGTATAAAAATACAATTTGAGTATATTTTGAAAGCAATAATACATATTATCACAGCCTCCTACATTTGCAAGCCATGAAGTAGAAATTTGGCAACGTCAAATGGTAGTCCTATTCGAATGTGGCCAGCTGATTGCAGTGCATTGTAAATGTATGGCAGCTATGTGTAAATTATATTTTTGTACTGAATATTAAGTGTTTTTATATGTCTAGGAAGTTATTTAAGTTATCTTATTGGACTAATATTATTGATATTGTACTAAAGGTTGAAATAAACTCAAAGTATGTAAGTAAAAACAAATAACCAATAACTTAAACATTGTTACGTTGTGTGTCGAATTTTATTCTCAGTATTTACAAAGAATCTTTAGTATTTATTAACGCAATGTTTAATTATTTTTTATATTAATCCTTGAGGCAATTAAATTACAGTTTTTGCGACAACTGTGGGTTTATTCTGCGGTTAATATCGTAATAGTCGAAGTCGAAATGCCACGAAAGCTTAAATGTTTTATTTTTTTCATTTATTAGATGCCGAGACATTATACCTCGATGCCAAAGTAATTACACCAGCATTCTGAAGTTGGAAGGGCCTGTAAGCACAAGATAGTTCAAAAGACATTGATATGGCAAGTCTTGAAAGTGATCAGTGATCAGTATTATGTAAACTTTAAAAAAAAATGTATTTGTGAACAAAGCGCAAAATATATTTATCTTGTTGCATCAAAAATCTTAAGCAATATAATTTTAAATAATTTTACTAAAAATGAAAATCATAGTGAACATGCAATAAAGCAGATAGGTAAACGTAAAAATAAAAAAATAAAAGGAACTGTTGAAACTGTACCCAAAAAAAGAAAATTATCAACATTAACAAAATAATACATAGTCACTTTTAATCAAGTCCAACTTAAGTGGCATTCAGACTGATTGTTATCTCTCGATATAATGTTTCAAATCAGTATCGTTAACTTTGTTAATATAGGTATTCTTATCAACAATAATCGTAAATGATCCTTGCATACAGATTCCCTAGAAAGAAACTAACCTCAGTAACTAGCCTTCCTTAAGTAAGAAACTTGCTTTGCAATAAGATCTGTTTCAAATTAAGTATTTTCTATGGAAAATATCTGTTTCAAAGGAAATAAATTTATCATCTGCAAAAATGGCATATTTATCATTGTTTAAGTATCATCTTCGATATGGGCATCATTTTTGGGGTTCTAGTACAGCTGACCAATTTGATACTACTTTTAAATTACAAAAAAGAGCAATTCGTTATCTATGTGATATCAAAAACGAATTATTGCAAGACCTACTTAAAAAATCACGGAATTTTGAGGCTTTCCTTTATATATATTTTAGAAACTGCTTGTTGGATACACGAGCACCTAAACATTTTTCCTGAAAGACCTGATCAAGGCTATTCTTTTTAATTTTACTAATTTAAGATTGTTTTGTTCGGTTGGTTTATATTTTTATAATATTTCACTTTTTTGTTAGCTGTGTCCACAAAAGTGTACAATTTTCAGTGACAATAGTGATTACAGCGTTAAATTAAGTTAGAATGTAGCCCTCCGTTTGTTACTGTAATAATAATAAAATTAATAACACATATATAAGTTGTGCTGTGCACTGAGCTAAAAAAGTATCTAATGAAAAGTGTTTTTTATACTTTAAAGAATATTGTAATTCATAATGGTTGATTTACGACTCCCTGTATGCATTTTTATGGCTTGTATACTGAGTACATACCCGCATTTTCTCTTAATCTGCTAGGTACTACACATTATTAATTATTAAAACACTAGATTCTAAAAATTAAAAATATTGACTATTCCTATACATTTCTAACATTTGTATGAAAAATAAATATTATTACTAACAAGTTTAACTTATTTATTTCATACTTTCCTTTTTAAATTTCAATTTAATTAAAATTTCTCTTATTTGTGCGATTTTAAAAAGAGATTCATGCATTTTATTGAAAATATTTCGTTATGAAACGGACCACCAATTCTCCTTCGTAGGACTACCTAAATCACGTGTTGCGACGTTGCCTTTTTTACTTCATGGCTTATAAATGTAGGAGGCTGTGATATTATACTATATTAATAATGAATCAGTAGAAACGATTATATTTAAATTTGGTAAATCATAACTCCACTCGACCAGCGCACGACCACACAACTCAAAACACAAGTATATACGCAAATACGGTTGCGTGCAGCGTGGCGCAAAGCCGTGGAATTTACGAGACTCGCTCGGTCTGTAGATCCAAGTAAGTTCATCAGTAAAAAGTATCTTTATCATGTATGTATTATTTATTTTACAATATTGGAAAATTGTTATTTAAAATGTGGTTTGTAATAAAAAAGTATGTTCTGATATATGAAATTACATCCTTCTAATGGAAAAAAAAATATTTGACGAGAATTTTCTCAATTTATGGATACCAACATCATTTTCATTTATAACTCTTGTATTTTTAATTTGACGAAGAAAAGTTATTCTTCATAAAAATCTCTTCTTGGTCTAAGATTTATGATGCAACCATCATGAATCAAATTTTATTAATTTTATACGAGGTATGTAAAAAAATATGAATTTCGAGTAAAGTATCTTTATAGTTCACAACATTTAAATTAGAATGATATACTTGCACATTAAAACAATTTTTAATTCTAAACAGCTTTTCGTAATAGCAATTTTCTATATTATGAATTTAAATACGTATATAAACAAAGTTTTCGTTATGATAATGCTCGCATTTCAGCTTGTTTAGATATAAAACTAACACTTTCGATAGCGAATAAATCAAAAACTATTAATTTTATCACAAAAATGTATAGAACATTTTTTACTTAGAATGAATGTTTTTATTAACTTTTGCGGTCAAAATATAATAAAAAACTTCCACCCCCGAGATGGGGTGGCAGCCACCCCCATGGTAAAAGTGCCTGTCAGCATCATATAGATTTTGATCCATGGACTGACTATCCACTACTTATTCTCAAATTTTCAAGCAAATTGATCCATTCTGTAAAAATTGCGAGGTGAAAAGCTTTGTTTCCTGGACTATAAGTGAAGCGGTTAACTCTAACAGTTTACTGAATATGAAGTTTCCACGCTTGAGAGGGATAATTATACACAAATGGAAATGCTCCTGACGTGAATTCGGAGCCAAACTCTTAAGAAAAATATTATTAATATTAATCGAGAATACTCACATATCAAAAAAACAATTTCAATTCAAATTTCAGTTTCAAATGAAAGTTTTCAAATTCAAATGAAAGATATTATAAATTATCGTTGATACCAACTGTAAGACTTAAGCATATTCCAAATAGAGTGGCGTAAAAAATTTAGGTGGCATGTGAAAACTGTGGTGCAAACATTACTGACGATTTTTATTAATAACTATTGTATCAACATCCTATGTAAGAACCATATATATATATATATATATATATATATATATATACACACCGTTCTTAGGCGACAACGCCCTTCGGTAGAGACCTATCGAGGAGTATCACCAAGCCGCAAGCCCTTATCCCTTACCGTACCGCTCCTCCATAGGCCGATCAGACGCCAGTATATGTAAGAACCATACCTATGTTAAAAACTCTAACTCTAAAATATCTATGTATACTACAAGAATTGCAGTTTTAAATATTTACGTTCCGTCTGAATTATTATATTGACAACATTAGAAAACTTATTTGTTTTTATTTAGCTAATGCCTCGACAACTAATGGCCATTGGCATGGTAGGTGCGGTGAATTTTTGCAGTTAGGTACCTAGTATCATCTGTAGTGTTTGTGTGTTGACTAAGTGTCTTGTTACTTTGCAAAGTCGACGTCATTGTCTTTGCAAAGAGACGCTAATTGTATCCGAACGTCTGCGGTCCCTCCGGTGAGTACCGATCCCTTAAGGACAGAAACCATCTTCATTCATTAATTTATAATAAACGAAAAATTCCTGACCCTGGTGAGATTCGAACTCACGACCATTCGGACCTTTCGATCCCAAGGTAGGCGCTCTTACCACTGAGCCACAGAGGGGGGGGGGGGAACTTATTAATTATTTGAGGTAAGTCAGTTATTACCTTCCTAAATCCAGTACACTATCCAACATAGAACTGTATGTTTTCTCAGATATTCCTTTAATTACTTGATTCTCTATCCCCGGATCACCAGGATGAATAGTTACGGCCAAAATAACACCCAGTAACGAATTAAAGGTCGATGTTAAAAAGAAATAGGTAAACGTTCGAAGAGCTATTTTTCCATTTAGTTTTGCATTGACACTTGAACATCCAGTTATTATGCTTGATATGATTAAAGGAAGTATAACCAGTTTCAGTACCCTCATGTATAATTCTCCTGGATAGGATATTAAGGTTATGGCCGTGTCAGAGAGTTCAGAGCTTCGTAGGGATAAACCTGAAACAATATCTTTTATCAAAATTGGAATAAATTACAGACGATGTGATAACAGTTTTTAAAAGGTTACAAGTTTAATAAGCGAAAATGATATTAAAATATTAACACAGGTTTTGACAAATACCAAACAACAAAAAACATTTAACAACCTGCTAGTGATCCATTTTCTCAATAATTAATCCTTAAAAACATTTTTCAGGAAAGCTATTTTAAAATCTAATGCAAACTTTTTTATTTTTGGCAGGTAGAAGTTTTATGTAACAAACTCGCATATCCTGATCTTCTTCTATTTCGATGAGTTGGAAGAGGAGTTTCGATTGGAAGAGATTTTGAATTGATTCTAGGTCAGAGCCAGGGGTGTAACATAGAGATCTAATCTCTTGGTTCAATCCAAACCAAGTGGTCCAAAGGTGGTTGCTTGACTATTTTTAATATTTTTTATTTTTCTACCTTTTAAACTTCATTCTATAGAGAGTACAAAATTGTATTCATTTTATTTTTAAAAAATTTATTTTGCCGATGACGGCCCTTTTTGTTAAAGCGTATCGATCATTTTTACGGAAAACATGGCTTCGCTCTTTAGCCAATATTTTTACTGAGGTTTGTCCTAAAACAATAAATCAAAAACCAAACTTTTTAGAAAAGTGTGCTCTAAAGAAACGGCCTATGGCATTATTTAATTTCAAACTACCCTTAAGGCCTTAAATGAACCTCAAAGTTTGAAAATGTAAACTGATAAAATACCATTTTCAGCATTTTATTTTCGAAGCCCAAATCGGGTTTCGTTGTCAAAATACAAAATACAGTAGTATTCGTTAATAAAATCATTTTTTGATAAAATTGTGGCTTATTTTCCATTAAAAATAGTTGATTATAAAAATACCACAAGGAAATAGCTTCAGAACAACATTGTGGTCTAACTATACCAGGTTTTACAAGTGGTCCAACTATCCCAAATGTCCCCTAGTCCGTCTCTCCCAGTTGTCAGGGATAGATGGACCAGCCCCTTTAAACAAACAACGTTACAGGCACGCTGTTTTAGATTAAGATCATACCTAGGTGTACAATGAAGTTATAGCATTGATCTCACATCAAACTCATTTAAACTAACTTAGCCACATAACAAAGAAGTCGAGTATAAAAAAAAATTTAACTCACGAAAACAAAAAAATGAAGTTCTCTTCTAAAATACGCGTGAAAATAATGAGAAAGACTAAGTAAGCTATGTTCCGTCTACTCAACAGCAACAACCACACATACCGACTGCAGTTCTGTTGTGGAAGGCCATCGAAATATTCGACCGGTCCGTCTATACCGGTGGGTCATCTATCCCATGGTCACCATAGCAAACGAAGTTTTGAAACCAGAAAAAGACTCAATAAAGAAAAAGGATTGGATGACCGATAAAATACTAGACCTTATTCAACAAAGAAGAAATTGGAAAAACAAAGACGAGATTCGGTATAGAGAGATATATCGACAAATAAGGTACGAGGTTAAGCGAGCAAAAGAGGACTGGATGGAACAAAGATGTCGTGAAATGGAAGAACTACAAAGAAAACATGACGAGTTTAATATACATAAAAAGCTTAAAGAAATTACCTACACTCAGAGAAAAAGAACTCCTCACTTTATGAGAAACTCCAAAGGTAAAATAATTCTCGACTTGGATGAAAAAAAGGAAGAATGGACTAACTATATAAAAGAGCTCTTCCTGGATACGAGGCCACTACTTAACACCACAAAGTATACGAATACTGGTCCTAGCATTTTAAAAGCGGAAGTAGAGAAAGCCATCAAACAGAGCAAAAAATGGGAAATCTCCAGGCCCTGACCAAGTACCATCAGACTGGCTCAAACTTCTGGATGACGACAATGTCTCACAACTAACAAACATTTATAACCATATATACGAGACTGGAATGATGCCACAGATATGGTTAGAGTCTACATTTATTCCACTCCCAAAAAAACCTAATACATCATCATGTAAAGACTTTAGACTAATTAGTCTCATGAGCCACTCTCTCAAGCTACTTCTTAAGATAATTCTTAATAGAATCAATCAGAAATTCTTAATAGAAATTCTTAATAGAAATCACTTATCAGTGAAGAAACAATGGGAAACAAACAATTCGGTTTCAGAGAAGGATTGGGAACAAGGGAAGCTTTGTTCTCAATGTTAACATTACTTCAACGATCATGGGAAGTACAGAAACCAATTTACGTCTGCTTTATAGATTTTGAGAAGGCGTTTGATAGAGTTCAACATGATAGGTTGTTTCAATATCTAGAAATGATTGGAATATATGATAAAGATCTGAGACTTTTACAACATCTATATTGGAATCAAGAAGCTTCTATTCTGGTAGACGGCAAAGAAACAGACAAAATTTGCATTCAAAGAGGTGTCAGACAGGGTTGTGTGTTATGCCCAACTTTGTTTAACGTATACTCAGAAATAATTTTTAATGAAGCCTTGGAAGGACAATGTGGAGTTCGAATCGGGGGTGAAACTATTAACAACATCAGATATGCAGACGACACCGCGATCATGGCTGAAAACATCGAAGATCTTCAATTCCTTATAGATCGAGTCACTAGAGAATGCTCCAATAACGGACTTAACATAAATGCAACAAAGACAAAGTTACTTGTGGTTAGTAAACAAGACGTCGGCCCTATGCAACTAATTGTCAGTGATGAATCAATAACAAAAGTTAACCATTTTAAATACCTAGGATGTTGGATAAACGAGACCCTAAATCCGGATGAAGAAATTAAAACTCGTATAGAAATTGCAAGAGAAGCATTTATGAAACTTAGATCTATTCTGAGCAACTCTCAGCTGAACTTACAACTAAGAATCCTGGATGTAGAATGGATAAGAATGGATGTGAAACCTGGATCATGAAGGTTAACATGATGAACAAATTAGAAGCCTTTGAGATGTGGTCATATCGTAGAATGCTCAGAATATCTTGGGTTCAACGCATTTCTAACAGAGAAGTCTTAAACAGAGTAGGTCAAGGCGAAGGTGACTTAATGAAGATGATAAAAAAGAGAAAACTTGAATATCTGGGGCATATAATGAGAGGTAGCAGATACAGGATGCTACAGTTAATACTCAATGGAAAGATCGACGGAAAAAGAGGAATTGGTTGAAAGAAATATTCATGGCTCCGAAACCTTCGTCAATGGACTGGCTTATGGGCAGATCAATTGTTACATGCCGTACAAGATCGAGAACGATATCGGCAAATTGTTATGGAAGCTACCCACGCCTAAAAATTTGGGCACGGTACTTAAAGAAGAAGATCTATCCCCGACGTACCCAATTGGGAAACTTATACGAATTTTCAAGAAATAAATTTCCCCTATATTAATTAGGGTCAAAGTTAGCCCCTTTTTTTGTTTTATCTAACACTGTGATCCTGTTACAATGTTAGTTACCATACTGCTCCGAAACGGCTTGACTGATTTTTATGAAATTTTACACGTATATTCTGTAGGACTGTGAATAGGTTGCAATCTATTTTTCATACTCATAATTGATAAGGGAGGTTGCCCCCTTATATATAGTGGCTAAAACACACCTGTGGGGGTAGCGCCGCCTTTACAGGCTCACTAGATCCATGTTTTCGAGGTGGATGAGTCCTCCATTCTTTTCTTTCTTAAACTGCATTACATATCCGGTTCCAGCTCCTTCTGTCTCTTGCTCTTTCTTTTGCATTTCTAATTCCTATGTCCTCTAGATCTCGCTTTACCTCTTCCAGTCATTTGGACCTCGGTCTTCCTCTTCGTCTCCTTCCGGCCGGAGACCGCTTTGTTACTATGTGTATTATCGCCTCTTCCCCTGCTCTCCATACATGCCCAAGCCATCTCAATCTTTGTCTCTTTATTCTCCTGACTATATCTTGTCCCTTCAATTCCTCATTTATTTCGTTATTGCTTCGACTCCTGTATTCGCCTTCTGCTGTTTTTATTGGTCCTAATATTGCCCGAATTATTTTTCTCTCAGTTCTTCTTAAATTTTCTTCGTCTATCTTGGTCATTGTCATCACTTCTGTCCCATACATTAATGTCGGTCTAATTAACGTTTCATAGAGCCTTAATTTAATTGTTTTTGTTAATATTTTGCTCTTTATCATTTTTTTTGTTGGCTTGGAATGCTTTATGTATTGCCAATGTTTTCTCTTTTATTTCGTTTTCTCTTGTTCCATCACTTGACAGCATGATTCCTAGATACTTATATTTACTTACTTCTTCAAATTTGTATCTTCCCACTTAGACCTCTCTATTAGTAGGCTTTTTTCCTAATCTTAGTATTTTTGTTTTGTTTTCGTTAATACTCAAACCCACTGTTTTTTCTACTTGGATGAGTTCCTCTACCATTTGCGTTAATATATCTCTTCTCTTTGCCATTATCACGTCATCGGCATATGCTACAATTTTACAGAAATAGAGGAGGTTCTTTTGTTCATTTTTCTGGTAATATATTTATTATATTGCCATGTTATATAGTGTTGTGGATAAACTATCACCTTGTCTCACTCCTTTGTTTGTTTCAAACTCCTCTGTTCCCCCTATTTGCGTTTTCACACTTGCTCTGGTATGGCTCATTGTCATTTTTATAAGTTTTCTTAATTTAAGCGGCACCTGTAGCGTTTTTAATATTTCCAATAGTTGGTTTTCCAATAGTTTGATGGAATCAAAGCTTATTTAAAATCTACGAAGAGTATTTCTAAGTTTATGTTAGATTCGTTCGCCATCTCCATTATTTGTTTTAGTATGTTTATCGCATTTATTTTGGATCGCCTCCTTACATTTTTTAATTTTTTTTTGACAAAATTGTCTATTTTAATTTTATAGGATATATCGTTAAAAAATACAAACTACCCTTAATGTTCACCCTTCTATCACCAACCCCTATTTTTTAATAGCCACCTATATATTTACATCTATAAAATTCTCCTGTCACAGTGTTAGTTGCCATACTCCTCCGACACGGCTTGACTGATTCTTATGAAATAATATATGTATATTCATACCCCTGTATGATAAAGAAGGTTCCCCCGTAACATTTTGTAATGTTAGGTTAGAATATTATACTATACATACATAATACTATATTATAATACGTGTAGTCTATTACAAGTACATACATACAAATTTAAAAAATATTGATCAAAATCCATCAAGAAGTTCCGGAAATATTAATCGCAGTATATGTTTGAAGGATCAATGTCATTTTTTGAGTGCACGGATTTTATAATTCCCCTCCTCCGGCCCCAAGCCGATTTCATTAGGACTTCAATTTTAAAGCTTTATTAACCGCCCTATTGAATTCAAAGCCATGAAATTCAAAATGGCGCTTGTTAGGTTGCTTAATTGTTATAACAAAGTAGCTGTGAATTAAATAAAAAAGTGTCTTATGAACGTAACGAAATTTTTCGTTAATGTTTGTTTAATTTAATAATATGTTTTGAATATCTCGTGAAGACGTTCTTACTGACATGATACTTTGTATAATGTTTTACTGGATTTTCTTTGAAGATCTATTACTCAGATTTTACTGAATGGTTTGTAATAACATCGATAATATCATATTATGAAAGTGTCATAGTCTAAGAGCTAGTGAACCCTTCGACTAACGGTCGTCCTGTAAGGCTAGAAATTTTTCTAGTGATAATTCATAGCACACCAAGGCTAAAAACCATGACCTGGCAGGCCTCAGCGGTGCACGTGTATCTACCAGGTGAATCGAAAAGTGCAAATTTAGGGGGTAAAATAAACTTTCTCCTGTAAGGTTTAAATTTAAGTATGTGTTTGAGTAAGTCATTTAGAAGAAATGTGTACAATGACAGGCGATTCTGAAGAGCATAAGACCTTGCCAGGCGAGGGGAAAGATTTGGGGTGTTTTCTAAAATTATTCTTTTTGCATCGAACAAATTTTTTTTAGGTTTTTTGATACATTCCAAACAGAAAACGTCTTTAGTGATTTTTCTCTTAAGTCAATAGTTTTTGTTATATAAGCGATTGAAAATTTTGAAAATTGCGAAATCGGCCATTTTAACCCTAAATCGGACATTTATCTAAAAATTTCAATGTTGCCAAGGTACGTAGATATTCTTTAAACATTGATTGATGAAATCCCGAAGAGTTATTTGCAATAAAATATCGAAAAACCCTTTGTTTTTTTAATTGCTAATCAAGCGGGCGCGTCACTGTAGTATAAGTGAGGACGTTTGAGTTTGCATAAATTCATTATCTCGAGAATGGGCAAATTTCAAGAAAAATCCTCAGATAGGTCGATTTTTATTTTTGAATTAGGACTTTTTGGCATATATATAATACTAGTGACGTCATCCATCTGGGCGTGATGACGTAATCGATGATTTTTTTAAATAAGAGTAGGGGTTGCATGATAGCTCATTTGAAAGGTTATTTAATTCTCTATTCAGTAATATAAACGTTAACATAATTATTTATACAGGGTGTACATAAAAAAATTTTCTTCTATTTGTTAAATTTAATCAAAGTTAATTTAATAAAAAAAAATTTTTTTGTACAACCTGTATAAATAATTATGTTAATGTTTATATTGGTGAATAGAGCATTAAATAACCTTTCAAATGAGCTATCACACAACCCCTACTCTCATTAAAAAAAATCATCGATTACGTCATCACGCTCAGATGGATGACGTCACTAGTATTACATATATGCCAAAAAGTCCTAATTTAAAAATAAAAATCGACCTGTCTGAGGATTTCTCTCGAAATTTGCCCATTCTCGAGATAATGAATTTATGCCAACTCAAACGTCCTCACTTATACCACAGTGTCGCGCCCGCTTGATTAGTAATTAAAAAACAAACGCGTTTCCGATATTGTATTAAAAAAAACTCTTTGGGATTTCATCAATCAATGTTTAAAGAATATCTACCTACCTTGGCAACTTTGAAATTTTTAGATAAATGTCCGATTTAGGGTTAAAAATGGCCGATTTCGCAATTTTCAAAATTTTCAATCGCTTATATAACAAAAACTATTAACTTAAGAGAAAAATAACTAAAGACCTTTTCTGTTTGGAATTATTCAAAAAACCTAAAAAAAATTTGTTCCATGCAAAAAGAATAATTTTAGGAAAAACCCCTAATCTTTCCCCTCGCCTGGCATGGTCTTATGCTCTTCAGAATCGCCTGTCATTGTACACATTTCTTCTAAATGACTTACTCAAACACATACTTAAATTTAAACCTTACAAGAGAAAGTTTATTTTACCACTAAACTATGCACTTTTCGATTCACCTGGTAGATACACGTGCAGGTCTGATGCCTGCTAGGTCATGGATTTTAGCCTTGGTGTGCTATGAATTATCACTAGAAAAATTTCTAGCCTTACAGGAAGACCGTTAGTCGGAGGGTTCACTAGCTCTTAGACTAGCAGATTAAGACTCGTTTTTGTACTATTCGAAGAGCATCCACTTGTTGATGTTCAATAATCCTTTCAACGTTCTCTTCGGTATGCATTGTCCTTAGGCTTCAGTTCTCTTGTGAAATGAACTTTGTTAAGTGTGGATAGGTGTTCAGTGAGGATATACCTACTGTAGAGTGCCTTTTTAAATCTGCAATTCTTGCCCACGCCGAATTGATGTTCCCGCATTTTCACCAACTTTTTTTCAACTGCTCTCTTCACAGTTGACGAAGATAAATAAACAATCCGACCATAATATATTGTACGAAATTTTAAAACTGTGGTTTAACAAATATTGATCAACAATGAAAACATATAGACCAGGTCGCATCTGTAAAAACATTAGTACATTTGGATGTTGAGAGGTGATTCATATTCTGTTGCAGAAATTGCTTAAAAATTACTCATATAATAATATTTGCGTTATCTTCCCACTCAAAAAGGCCCAGAACATTGTTTAAATGATCAAAATGTCAAAAAATTAAGGAAAAATTCGATTTTTTTCTTCTTTTTTTGATTATAGCTTTAAAAGTATTGATTTCCGAGATTACACTGACATAAAAGTTGCGTAATTAAATGTCCTACAATATAGGATTAGTTAAAAATTTTAAAAATTGTCACCCTTGTTGCAAAATAGCAATAATTGCTAAAAAACCAAAAAAAAAACAAGTATTCGCATTTTACGTTTTTCAATCATTTACGCTACAGTTAGGACCTTCATATTTCACCCAGAAAAACTTTATGACATGATAAAACAATACTGTAAATTTCATTAAGATAGGTTTAATAGATTTTGAAATTTGCCCATTCTCGAGTCACTATACATAAAGAAAACGAAATTCATGGTTATATCAAAGAAAAATATTGGAAACATCAATCTACACGTAAATAATAAGACGATAGAACGAGTTCAGAATTTAGGGACGAACATTAGTGAAACAAACGATTATACCAAAGAAATCCGAATTAGAATAGAAAAGGCTAGAAGTGCATTCACTAATATGAAACAAATACAGTGAGCACGTAAAGGTTGGAATAAATTCATTTTCTAGAGAATGGACGATTTTAGAGAAAAATCCCAAAAGAGGTCAATTTTATTTTTAAATTACGACTTTTTGACACATATATCGTACTAGTGACGTCACCCATCTGGGCGTGATGACGTCATCGATGATTTTCTTAAATAAGAATAGGGGTCGTGTGATAGCTCATTTGAAAGGTAATTCAATTCTCTATTTAGTAGTATAAACATTAACATAATTATTTATACAGGGTGTCCAAAAAAAATTTTTTTTGATTAAATTTATTGACATAAAAAGAAGACTGTATGTAATGTATTTAATTCAAAATACATTTTACTGCTCTCAGAAAACAGAAAAAAAAAGTTTATTTGAAAAATAATCATGGCTTTTCGCTTAAATTAAATGTTCAAACTGTCACGAGGCTGGTGGGTGGCTGCTTTAATATTGAATTTAAGCAAAAAACAATATTTATTTGCCAAATAAACATTTTTCCTGTTTTCTGATAGCAGTAAAATGTATTTTGAATTAAATAAATTACACACATTCTTTTTTTTTATATCAATAAATTAAATTAAAAAAGAAAAATTTGGACACCCTGTATAAATAACTATGTTAATGTTTATATTACTGAATATAGAATTGAATTACCTTTCAAATGAGCTATCACGCGACACCTATTTTCATTTAAAAAAATCATCGATGACGTCATCACGCCCATACGGGTGACGTCACTAGTATAATATATATGTCAAAAAGTCGTAATTTAAAAATAAAAATTGACCTGTTTCAGGATTTTTTTCCAAAATTGTCCATTCTCGAGAAAATGATTTTATTCCAACCTTTACGTGCTCACTGTATTGTGTAGTAGAGACCTCAGCCTATATCTTAGAAAGCGAGTACTAAAATGTTATGTATTTTCTGTTCTTTTGTATGGGTGGAGACATGGACTCTCAATAAACAATGCCTCAATAGATTGGAAGCATTTGAGATGTGGACGTATAGAAGAATGCTGAGAATCTCCTGGACAGACAGAATAACCAATGAGGAAGTACTAAGGATAATACAGAACAGCAGGGAGATACTGGATTCCATCAATATAAGAAAACTTCAATACTTGGGTCATATAACACGTGGTGACAGATATGAACTCCTAAAATTAATTATGTAGGGAAAGATTCAAGGAAGGCGCAGCATAGGTAGGAGAAAAATGTCCTGGCTGAGAAATCTCAGAGAATGGTTTGGATGCAACTCAACTGAACTCTTTCGGGCTGTAGTGTCGAAAGTGAGAATAGCAATGATGATTGTCAACCTTCGTCGCGGAGATGTCACGTAAAGAAGAAGAATAGATTTTTGCAAAATAAATTTTGCAATCCAGCTTTCGCAAAAAAAATTCACTTTTTTAAAATGTTGCAGCACTGAAAATAAAGCAGAGAGCAAGTTGAATTTTTTTGCATATAATAATAATAATAATAATAATAATAATAATATACGTTTATTCAAATCATAGTTAGTACAATAATTTACAATTTCGGTTTACTTACACTAAAATAAACGTAAAAAAAGTCTTAAATGCATAAACATGCTTGTTGACTTAATCTGTCTAATATTGACAAGTTTATGTTTATTGTTTTTTTTACAAATCATTATTTTATTTTACAGTTTCTAATCTAATTTCTATGTTTTTTTTATCTAGTATAATTTAAGTTTATATAAAAGAATACTGTACCTTGAATTTGCAAAATTAAACTCGGTTAACTACCACGGCGGCGTCAGGAATTTTTTTAAATAAACATTAATTTTTGGTGATTGCTGCATTTTGCGGTTCGCTCTGATTGGGCATTCCAATGACCTTTGATAATGATTGATCACTTTTAATTTTTAGTACATTTCGAAATAAATTTGTTTATTGCAAAATAAAAACACATACTCTGTCCTTTGAAATAACACTTTTTTAGCAAAAACTTTCTTTGTTCATATATTTTAACTTAGAAAATAAAAGTGTATTATTTTTAAACATATGCAAGTGTTTAAACAATTTTTCACAAACAATAATCAAATTGGTTTGATTGTTAGGAATTAAAATATGAACATACAACAAAATATAGAGTAAGAAAATAATATGTTAGATAAAGATTGGAACACATTTTAGTGGAAATCAACTTGTGTGAATCGAACACCGCTGTCCTGCGCGTAGCACCAAAAATTAATGTTTATTTAAAAAAATCCTGACGCCGTGGTACTTAACCGATTTTAATTTTGGAAATTGCAAATGAAAGGTACATTATTCTTTTATTTGTAAAAAAATTAACTTGCTATCTACTTTATTTTCAGTCCTGCAACATTTTGAAAAAATGAATTTTTTTTGCGAAAACTGGATTGCAAAATTTATTTTGCAAAATCTATTGAACCGATCTTAACTAAATTTACAGTATTGTTTTATCATAATATCATAAAGTTTTTCTGGGCGAATATGAAGGTCCTAACTGTAGCAGAAATGGTTGAAAAACGTAAAATGCGAATACTTGTTTTTTTTATGTTTTTTTCTCAATTATTGCTATTTTGCAACAATTGTAAAAAAATTTAACCAATGTTATATTGTAGGAAATTTAATTACGCAACTTTTATTTTGTGTAACTTTTCTCGGAAGTGAATACTTTTAAAGTTATAATCAAAAAACGAAGAAAAAAATCGAATATTTCCTTCATTTTTTGACATTTTGATTTATTTAAACAATGTTCCGGACCTTTTTGAGTGGGAGGATAACGGAATTATTATTATATGGCTAATTCCAAGCCATTTCTGCAAAAAAAAATAGAGTCACCTCTCAACGTCCATCTTAAAACAGATCCGCACTGGACTAATATTATTGTTCTCTTGTTTAACACTCATAGCTTAATAATTATAAATACTGTTCCAACAAACGGTTTGGAACGTATTTTATTTGAAAAACTAATTTTTAGACAGCATAATTCACTTTAACCTACACTAAACCCTCTTTATTGTTTGGTCAATCACTCTGTTAATCTTTAATGAATGTTATTTTATTACATTAGTGTTTTTTGTACCGGAGACGGGATCGGTTCATTTAAACAATTTATAAAGTCTATACAAAAAATCAAATTTAAATCTTCAAAAAGACTTACCTATTACGCCTCCCAATAAAACTCCCAATAACGTCAAGGTAACCAATAAATGTTTTATTAATTTTTGTTTTATCACAGCTATGTCGAGATATTTTTTGTACACACATTGTTCGTTGGCCTTTTCAACGTTCTTTGTTTGATTTTCTGTCATCATATTGACGCTGAAGTGCTAACTAAAGAAGGTACTTCCCTTGTCCCAGTTTAAATTGAATAATAAGAGGATAATGTATAGAGGAATTATTTTATTAGAGTAATATAAATATAATAAGGTCGATATTGGGGAATCAGTACAGTCAAGAATAATACAAGTGCAGTATTATTTTTAGCACTTCTTGTTATTCATTATATTATTGCATTTATAATTTATAATAAAAATGCCAAAGTAAATTTATATTTTAACGCAACATGTTACCTCCATTTAATATTAAAATGTTGTCTTTACAAAATGTACGGGTGTTTCTTTGTGCCACAGTTAGAATTCCATATAAATTAATATCGCAGAAAAATTTACGTGTCACAAAGAAACCCCCACCCATGGGGCGACTGTGTGACAACTTTTTTTGACATTTTCTTGATTTCTATAATATATAGCGCATTATAGTTTTCACTGAAGATAAAGGAAATATTGAGCTTTCAGGTGGTATTTTTAAAATTATACTAAACCGAAGGTGTATGTACTATATCATCACAAAACCTAAAAAAGTGTCACAAAGTAGCCTCATTTTACGGTACCTATCTACTAATTTATCCAGAGGAACTATCTTCTATATTTGCAAACAAAAGCCACTGACAACTCTAGTCAAAACAACGTGGTAGTTCTAACGTGGATTTATATTACGGCACCCGAGCGGTAATTTAGAAAGATTCGTCAGCATTTTTTAGGCTATTGATTATGTTCAAAATAAGAGAGCTAAAAGGAACTACAACGTTAAGGGGGTTTTATTGTCTCATGTGGCCAATATGGCCTCATATGGAGAACAACAAAGAGACAACACATTAACATAGTAATGGGCGATCTGAACGCCAAGGTAGGTCAGGGTAAAGTTGGAGAAAATGTCGGTGAATACGGCTTAGGTAATAGAAATGAAAGGGGTGATCGTTTAGTTCAGTTTTGTCAAAGCGAAGATTTAATAATAACTAATACATTCTTTAAATTACCCCCAAGGAGACTGTATACGTGGACGTCACCTCAACACACACAAGAAAAAGTAATCAGAAACAAAATAGATTACGTTATGGTGACAAAAAGATACCGTAATGCCGTGAAATCTACTAAAACTTACCCTTGAACTGATATCCGTTCGGATCATAATATGTAGTATCTGTGTTAGAAGCTAGACCAAAGAAAATGAGAAAAACCATCATCCCAACGTTAGACTTAAGTCAGCTTAAAAGTGAACACCGACGACAAACAGTGCGCGAAGCCGACCTCAGTGTAGCAGAAAACCAAATCCGCAGAACAGACAACATAGATGAAAAACTGAAGTATATAAACACTATAATAAGAACTACGGGAAAGAAACACCTAACCAAATCTCCAAAGAAACATAAGGTGTGGATGACACCAGACGTACTAGAACTAATGGATGAAAGACGCAAATTGAAGAATAATTCAGAAAAATACAGAGAGGTTGATAAGAACATAAAGCAAATAATAAAGAAGGCCAAAGAATCATGGATTAAAGAACAATGTGTAGAAATGGAAGACTATGAAAGAAAGTATGACACATTCAATATACATAAAAAAGTAAAAGAACTTACAGGAACCCAAAGAAGACATCAAATAAGTTTGCTTAAGGACAAAGACGGAAATATTATTGTAGACTTAACAGAAAAAATTAATAGATGGAGTGAATACATAAGAGAATTGTTTGAGGACAACAGAAATAACATTGACAAGGTAAATGGTGAAACGGGACCTGAAATCCTAAAATGTGAAGTAGAAATGGCACTTAGAAATTCCAAAACTGGAAAGGCAAATGGACCCGATGAGGTTCCTACTGAATTACTAAAGCTCTTGAATGATGAATCAATAGGTATAATATTGCACTTATTTAACACAGTATACAATACTGGTATTATACCTCAAGAGTGGCTGCTGTCTACATTCGTTACACTGCCAAAGAAATCCAATGCAAAAGAATGTTCAGAACATCGAACAATATCTTTAATGAGCCATCTACTAAAGATATTTCTAAAAATCATCCACAACCGAGTTTATCAAAAGTTGGAGTCAGATATTAGTAATACACAGATGGGGTTCAGAAAAGGACTAGGTACTCGAGAAGCTCTCTTCGGTTTGAATGTTCTTACACAAAGATGCCTAGACGTTAATCAAGAAGTACATGCATGTTTTATCGATTTTGAAAAAGCGTTTGACAGAGTACGCCACGATAGGCTAAGAGACATTCTTGAAAGAAAAGACATAGATAATAAAGATCTGCGAATAATTCTCAACTTATATTGGAATCAGAAAGCTAACATCAAAATAGAAAACGAGATATCAAAAGCAATAGAAATACGTAGAGGAGTAAGACATGGATGCATTTTGTCACCACTGCTATTTAATGTATATAGTGAAAGCATCTGTCAGGAAGCCCTTTTGCAAGCAAATGAAGGAATCGTAATCAATGAAGAGGTTGTAAATAATATTCGATACGCAGACGACACTGTACTAGTTGCAAGAACAGTAGAAGAATTACAACGATTACTTACAAACATAAATATTGCTTGCAACAATTATGGCATAAACATTAATATCAAAAAAACCAAGTATATGGTCTTCAGTAAAATCATGACACAACCAGCACATATTAGTATAAACGGCGTTCAAATTGAAAAAGTATCAAGTTATAAATACTTGGGAACTTTAATAAACGTAACTGGAGACCAAAACAATGAAATAAAAAGACGTATCGAAATTGCCAGGGCCACCTTCATAAAGATGAGAAAATTCTTCTGCAACAGAGATATAAGCATCCCTCTACGATTAAGAATGCTAAGTGGCTACGTATTTAATACGCTATTATACGGTGTAGAGGCCTGGACTCTCAAACAGAACAACATAAAAAATATTGAAAGTTTCGAGATGTGGTGCTACCGTCGAATGCTGAAGATAAGTTGGGTTGAAAGAATCACAAATCTTGAAGTAATACGAAGGATAGGAAGAGACCCAGAAATTTTATTAACGATAAAACGAAGAAAACTCGAGTATTTGGGTCACCTGATGAGAGGTCATAAATACGCATTACTTCAAAATATAATGCAAGGAAAACGGAATCCAGGCCGTAGAAGAATGTCGTGGATGCGGAATTTGAGAGAGTGGTTTGGCTGCACCACTAATGAACTTTTTAGGTCAGCCGTAAACAAAGTCAGGGTAGCCTTGATGATTTCCAATCTCCGATAGGAGTGGCACAAGAAGAAGAAAATGGCCAATGGGGTGTCAGACAGGGATGTATACTATCTCCACAATTATTCAATATATATGGAGAGCATATTATGAGAAGAGCACTTGAAGGATGGGAAAAAGGCATCTCAATAAATGGTCAGAAAATAAACAACCTAAGTTTCGCAGATGACACAGCCCTTCTTGCAAATAGTCAAGCAGATCTGATTGATCTTATACGACTGGTTGAAAACGAAAGTCAAATATTTGGTCTGCAATTAAACATATCAAAGACAAAGATCATGATAGTGGATAGACTACATGACAATCATCCACACATAACCACAATTGATCGGTTTGAGGTTGTGAGCTCATACTTATATTTGGGATCATTAATCACAAACACAGGGTCACTGCAGGAAGAAATAAAACGTAGATGTGATCTAGCATAAGTCGCCACAGCAAAAATGACCACAATATGGAAGGACTGTCAAATTTCAAGATCGTTAAAGATAAGGTTGATCACCTGCTTAATATTCCCAATACTGATCAACGGATGTGAATCTTAGACCCTGAGAAATTCGGAAAGAAGAAAGATAGACGCCACTGAAATGTTCTGTTGGAGACGAATGCTACGACCTTTGACCGACCATAGAACAAATAATTCAATTTTAAGAGAGCTAAAAGTTAGCCAACGACTCTCCAGTAAAGTCCATCTCCAACAATTAGAATACTTTGGACATGTTATGAGAGTAGACACAGAAAACATGGAAAGGCTCATTATACAAGGAAAGGTGGAAAGCCGAAGATCACGAGGAAGATCCCCAACAAGATGGATCGATCAAATTACAGGAATATGCAAAAGACCTATGCATGAGTTAAAAGAAATGACCAGAGACAGAGATCTTTGGAGACGGACAATACACGACATCATGTCGACCACTACACTCCCTCCGGGGGGTCAGGATTGAAGATAGAGATGGCCAATGGACCTCTAAATATGAAAAAACCGCAGAGTACTTCCATTTAAAGTGGTGCGTTTTTGAGAAAGGAGTGAATTAGTCCCTAGGCACAGGGTGCATTAGAGTGAGTTCTATGTACTTTTGGTACAAACACGTCTACAGAAAAATTATTTCAGGTTAGATTTTTTTATCATCATATCACCTTTTAAAGAAAAAAATATTTTTTTTACAAAAATATATTGAAAAAAAAATAAAAAAAAAACACAAAAGAAAGCAATTTTGTTTTTTGCCCAACAACTTTTTTCCACGGCGATATAGGTATTCAATTCCCCATTCTGCCTTGATATTATCTATTTCTGTCACTTTACCATTTTTCATTTTTGCGGTGGCTTCCGGTAATTCTTCCAATGTTATTTCATTATTCTCGTTTCTCGCCGTCCTATATATATGATCGCTTCTTCTTGTTCTTCTTCATCATCTGTTTCATCTGCTTCAAGTAACTCTTTGAAATATTCACTCCATCTGTTAAATATATCTTGTGGTTGGGTAAGTATTTCACCAGTTTTATTTTGTATCTGCATGACAGTACTACCTAATTTACCTCTCATTTTTTCAGACCTTTATAGAACAGTTTTTCCTACTGTCTTGCTTCATCTTTTCTCCAAAGCTCTCCCACATTTCCGATTTAACTTTTTGAACTTTTTCTTTCATAAGCTTTCTTGCTTCTTTGTATTTCTGATACATATGTGAACTGTTATTTTCCTGTGTGTCAAATGTAGTATTCACTTATGTCTGTAAAAAAATAAAAATTGTTTTTTGGTATTTCATAGTAAATAAATAAAAGTAAAATAGAGTTTTTACAATAAGTACCAATTCTATATACAGGGATCACCATTTTATTTTATTTTACGTATAAAAATTTAACTAATCAATTTTACCTGCCACAATGTATACGTTTGGATACGTACTCTAACCCTAAATTGGAAACAAAGAGATTTTTGTGAATTATATTAAAAATCTTACAAAAAATAATTTATTTTGTATCTTCAATTTTAGAATTTTTGCATGTTAAACAAAAAGTCTTGAGTGGAAAGGTTAAAAGGTAGCACTCCGCGGTTTTTTTCATATTTAGAGGTCCATTGACCATATGAAACAATAAAACTCCGTTAACGTTGTAGTTTATTTCTGAAGTATATAATCAATAGCCTATTTCCCATATTTCAGAGATTTGAATATAAGTTTATCTATTTTAATTTTAGTTAGAACTGCTCAATCTTCAAGTAGTTAAAGATAAAACAGAAATTTTGTCTGTATATTTTGTGTAGAATATACCAGAATACTGTGTATAATACATAATTATGTCTGGCTATTAACTTATTTTTTATTTGACAAATCTTGTATATTTTTTCTCTGGATACTGACTGGTTCACCGGTCGTATTGGAACCAATTGTTTTTTGGGAGGTGGGAATCTTCGCCGGACCCTCTGGGAAGGTGTCCCAGGTGTGTCGGATTCGGTCCGTCCTATATGTATCACGGGCCGCCTACTGACTAAACCCACCCCTCTTTCTCCAGCCGACGGGTATGGGACCGCTCTTAGCGAGCATATCTGACCCGTCGACCTTACTCATAGCTCCCCTCTGGCACTCTCAGCGCTCATTTCACGGATTAGTTGGCACCCCAGCCCACGCCCCGCACAAGGCCGGTCAGCGAAGCGACCGTCCGGCGCAAACCTGTGCGCAAGTAGGGCGACCGGGATGCCCCCAACCCCGGATGGAACCCAACCAGAAGATGTCAGTTGGTGGTTACGAGCAACTCCAGTCGTTCATACTTTCATCTATGCACTCTTTCTCGTCCGCCCCTTCATACTTTCTCTCATTCAACTCCAATCATTCATAATTTCATCTATGCACGCTTACTCATCCACCCATTCAATTCGGAAATTAAAATGGGAAAGTCTGTGTAGGTCGGATGTAAGATGTAAAAGGTCCTTCCCCTCTGACTGAGCCAGAAAACGATACAAAATATAACACAAAGGGAGAAACGAGAGTGAAAAAAGAGGAAAAAGAGAAGAAAAGAGCAGAGATACAGTGAGAGAAGAGAAAAGACATAAAGAAAAAGGAAATCAACAAGGAAAGGACAGAGAAGAAAGAAAAGATAGAAAACATAGACAGGAAAAACCGAAAAATAAAAAATTTGTTCGAAAGAACTATAAACGTATATAAATAAAATTAAATAGGTAAATAAATAAAATACGATAAAATAAATAACTAAAAATATGTAAAAGTAAAATAAGTAGGTAAAAATAGGCAGTCAGCGTGGTTTGGATGTAAAGGGTCCACTCCCGCTGGCTGCCCGACCACAACACAAAGACATTTTAAGAAAAATAAATATAAAGCGGTCATCCCGCTTTCAACCGCCTCTCTTTTTCTTCTTTGTGCTTTATTGTCTTTGTGACAAAAGCAATTATCAGCTCAAAATCTCGTGATAGCTCTATCGATCAGCTCATGGGGCTCGCCTAGGGGAGATCCCAGGCCCACCTGCAGTTCGGTACGCCCCGCGCGATACGCAGGGCATACGAACACGACATGCCGCGCGTCATCCACCACCCCACACTTGGGACATAGATCGTCCCTAGTTTTCCCAATACGGTGGGTATATTGTCGAAACGATGCATGTCCCGTCAGAAACTGTGTAAAGTAGTAGCCGACCCGCCGATGTCGACATCCGTACCACCTCACTACATCCGGGATCAGGGATCTCGTCCAGGCGGCCCTCCCGACTTCGGCTGCCCATTCCCTCTGCTACGTCTGTAAACTTCTAGCTCTCTCCAGTGGCCCTGAACCTATCGCCCCGTTTCCCCATTCGCACAGAACCAGCCACCACCTGTAAGGCAATGGTTGATACAGTCCTGTACGCGCTGCATACCCTGATCAGGGGTTTGCTTTGAGCCCTCAGAAGCTTGTCTTTATACTTTTTCATCCGGAGGACCTCATGCCACACTGGGGCCCTGTATAATATTATGGATAGTATTGATTGTAACATCACTATCCTCTTTTGGGATCCGGGCCCCCCTATATTTATTAGTTTATTCAGCGTTGAGGTCCTCTCCTCCGCCTTTCGACATGCTTCTATCACATGTTGTCCAAATGTCAATCTGTCGTCCAAAGTTATGCCCAAATACCTTACTGTCCGTTGGGATCTTATTTCGGAGCCTTGATATCTGAAAACTGTATCATCTCTTTTTCTTGGTCCCCTCAAGATTATTATTTCTGTCTTGTGTACTGCTAACTTTAAATCGTTTTCTCTATCCACGCCGCGGTCTTCTCTATCGCTTTTGCCTTGTATTGTATTGTATTGGAGCCAATTAAATTATAGTACATTTGTCAGATCTGCTATATATAAGCTTATCACATCAATAGCCCACAGGCCCTAAATTTGGCCCTGGTATATCTGGAACTACGAGCAACAGCCAAGATCTGAAAGACAATTAGAAACCTTTACTAGAATCAGACCCTAAATCTCATAGTGAACACACCAAAATATGCTAAAATCATACGTGGGGTGAGGCAAGACTGTATTTTGTCTCCTCTAATTAGGGATGGGAAAAACCTACCGGTTTTAACCTAAAACCGGTTTTTTTACTTTGCAATAACCGGTTTTACCGGTTGTTTTTTTGTCCCGGTCATAACCGGTTTTTTCTTTTTAAAGTAAAAACCGGTTATTAGGTTTTTACGGTGATTAGGATTAGGTTAGGTATTATTTTGGATCCCAATCATAATTATTATTCTCAAGTAATTATTCCAAACAAAACCATAATTCAAATTTTATTTTATAAATACAGAAGCAAACTGAAAGTGCAAACTCACATCAGCCAGAAACAATTTCAAAACGATACACCCATACAGGAAGTATTAAATGAGTTAAAATGTACCTATTATACAAATATACAAACCTGTTAAAAGAAATACATGATACATTTTTTTTTGATGGTAGTAAAAATAAAAGATAAATTGCATTATCCAATTTATTTTTAAATAAAATATTTATGTTGATATTATTCTTTTAAATCCCATTTGAAAGAGTCTGGGAAATTTTTTATAAGTTGAACTGGTTGGGTTAAATTGTATATTATTGCAATATGTATACATAAATCTTACGCTATATTATATTTAATAATAATCAATAAATATATAATAATAATAAAATAATAAATAAATATAATAACTGAAGGCATTTGCTGCAACTGAATACAAGGAACGGCATGACGCAGTGGGAAAAATCCTTCATCAAGAGATAGCTATCAAGCTGGGACTTCTCCAAACGGACCATCTCCCATATTATCAATACGTCCCTGAGAGTATGCTTGAGGATGGCAACTACAAGCTATATTGGGACCGTACTGTGCTCACAGACCAAACAGTGGCACGTAATAGACCAGATCTCGTACTAGTTAATAAATTAACAAGACAAACAACACTGATTGATGTGGCGATACCTAACAACAATAATCTACGTAGTAAATTTACTGAAAAGATCGCCAAGTACAGAGATTTGGAAATTCAAATATGAAGACAATGGAGAATACAAAGTACCCAGACGATACCTATTATTATGTCTACTACTGGAGTCATTATGAAGAACCTCCTCGAAAACATAAAAAAGCTGGGTCTAAATGAACCTCGATAACACGGAAAGAGTCCCACCAGAGCTCAATCCTTTTGATACCGTAGGTATCTGGGATGAGTCAATTTTCCCCTTAGAGGGAGTGTGAGCCGTATGGCTAAATCTGATAATATAATAATTAATAGAATAAAATGGTTTTATTAAAAATTGTGTTTTATTTATATTGATATTGATGTTCTTTCGATAGTACTAATTTTGATCATATTGATATCGAGTATCGAGTCCAGTGGAGTATCTAAAGTGCATTGTAAATGTAACATTGTAACCTTTTGGATTAAAAAAACCGAAAACCGGTTTTTGGAAAAACCGGTTTTTTTGGCCGGTTATAACCGCCAGGTTAAACCGTAAGCAAAAAAACCGGTATAACCGAAAACCGGTGTTTTGTCAAAAACCGCCATCCCTACCTCTAATCTTTAATATATACTGTTAAAGAATATTTATCGAAGCTTTGCACGAAACAAATAGGTATTCTAACGGGTACCGTCTAAACAACGCCAGGTATGCAGATGACACTATAGTATTTGTGGATATCTCCTTATGAACAAAATCACGTATTACATTCAACAATAGGGATTCAATATAGACCTAAAGAAGAAAATGCTCATGATAATTAAGACGAAAAATATAACAGAAAGTCAAATCTACGTCATCCAAACCCCAGTATTATGTAAACCCCAGAGCATTAGGTAAGATAGATCCACCTTCAACCGGATCAAAAAACAAGTAAGTAACGTTAGCGCATATTTAAAGTTTTTTAGTGCATTCCCACTTCTTTGACTAGTGTCTTCCTGCTGACATTTCTGAGGAATGTCTTCTGCTATTTTCTAAGTCGTTATCTAGAAAACTCCTATATAGCGAATGTGTCTAGCAATTCCAGTGGCACAAAAACGCCATCTACTTTGATGACTGTAGACGAAATCGACTTACTAATAACGTTTTCTGTCTTTTGCTTGAGCTATGCAACATTTGCAATAGCTTACAGATTTCAGCAAAGCGCTGTCGCTATGATGAATTAAAAAGCCACATATAGGTACAACCATCTAAAAAACACTAAATTGTGCTTCATTCGCCATTATATTTGGATCTTCAATTCATACACGTATATGTTAAAATATGTATAAAATATATAATATTTATAAATATACAATTTGGTAGCGGTATTTATTGTAATGGCTACATAGAATTTTAAAACAAATTTGTTGTTTTTTCCGACGTTAATAAAAAGTCCGAAAAACGAAAACGCTGCTACAAAAATTAAATGTACACGTGAACTGAATTTTAAATTTACCAATTAAACCGAACAGAACGATAAACTAAAACTGTTAAATTCATTTTCATTCAAATCGAACGATTGTGGCACGTAAACTAAAAAATTAAAAATACCTACATGGTCGGTATGCAATTTAAAATTTTCGAAACAAGATGCGATGAATAATGAACAACTCTCTAAAATTTAAAGTAATGTATGGCTTGCAATTTAAATTTTATTAAAAATGGCGAATTTATGTGTTTGTTTAAAAACGACTACATATTATTTACGTTTTTCAAAATTAACTGGTTATTATAAGAACAAATGGAGATTTTGTGTATTCAAATAAGTGGTCAAGTAGAAAATTCAGTCGTTACAGGAAAAAACAAAAATTTTCCCTACGTAACTGGCTTGAGTAACAATAATAATAGGTTTGTTCTAGCATCAGTTTCAAACGGTTTGAAACCATCAGCGAATAGCGGACCAGCGCGAGTAGAGGGGATAGCACTGGTGACTGTATTATGTTCTCTCACTGACCAACTGTTTGCTTACGGTTTCTGACTAGTTTGACTGTTTGCTAGAACAAACCTATAATAATTATATTAGGTTTGTTTGTAACGATCCACCCGTTATAATATCATTTTTAGCGCTTTAATTAATTTTTTTTAAATATTTACGTGACGTCACATTCTATACGGAACATTCTACGCCTCTGTTGGTGAATTTAATTCGCGTTCCGTGGTCGTTGACGTTCTGATCGTTCTGAAAATTTGACAAAGCGATCTTCCGTTTTCCGTTACTTGGCTGTGAAGTGTGCTAGGATTCGGTCGACGAACTTGGTTCCATAATGGCGGAAGGTTTCATTTCTTAAGCCATTCTATTTCGAAAAAAAAAATGCAGTCCCACTGAAGTAAAAATGGTATCCCATGGTTTTCCCAGAATCCATCCAGAGTTTCTAGAGGGACAGTAAATGAACAACTGACCTATCCGGTAAATAACTTTTTGACATATAAAGGTTAGGGGATATTAAATAAATTTTCTTTCAAAATATTCTTTCTTAATTTGGTTTCTCTTAATCACTCCACTGTATGTAATATGTGTTCGGAGAAAATTCTCATAGTCGTAATTTTTTGGGGTAGTAAAGTTTAAAGTTAGTCCACACCCAATATTTCATAAATTGTGAATAAAAAAATATAATGCTATGCTCATATCACACTGGCAATATAATTATCCTATAATCTTTTGTTCTCAATATCATATTGTGTATTTAAATACTACATCAAGGTCACACACAGTATCTTCTTACATCTGATAAGCCTTGCTAATTGATGTTTTTATTGCTGTTCATTCTAAAAACCTCTTCTTCATTACTTCTTCTGTTGTTTTTTATTCACACATGCTCGAGTGAAAAAAATAAACTAAAACTGGGAATGTTTTTTAGCCATTTGGGGAGAAATATTAGAACCTACCATGTAAATCCTTCAACCACCTGGAAGGCGTCGATTCCAGCCACGACCACAGCCAAGTCACTATTGGGGTTTTGGGAACAAGCTTTTTGGGGGACATTCCAGCTCCTTTTCGTCCTGCCACCTGGGTCTACGGGGGGCATGGAGGCGCATCATCGTGATGCTCATTTTCTAGGATGCAACCACAATCTCGTTTGGGAACATTTAGTGTTGTGCATTAAGTAACTTTGGTTTTTATATTTCAGACATTTGATTTAATGCACTATGTTAATTAATTTTTTTTCCAGATTTAGTTTACCTCTGGTTTTTTTTTAATATGACATATTTGTATATTATTGTATTTGGTTCCCAAACTTTGTATCTACGGTAACTTCTTGTGCACAGGAATAAGCCTAGAGAAAATTAGGTTTTTAATACTTTATTATTGCTTTGATACTGGTTTATGTAATTCGGGTAAATTTATTTTGTAATATTACTTGCTTGTTTCCCAAATATTTTCTTGTTATTCGCTTTATTTCGATTGTTCGGTTAATTCGTCGTTATTTTAGTTCATTGCATTTTCTTGGTTAATTTAGGTCATCGTTTCGGTATTAATTACTTCATTACTATAACTTTATTCATTTGTATATTTAACTTTATTTATTCATTATGGTATTTTCTCTTAGTGAGGCTTGGGCCTATTTATTTGTAGTATTTTCATCTTTGTCAGTTTCCTTTAGTTGTACGTAGCGGGCGTACTATAACCATTTGGTAGAAGACTTATGTAATTTTGTACCCTATATATATGTAAGAGGTATTTAAGTTTGTAACAGATAACATTATTGTTGTTATCTTTAAAATATATATAACTTTTTGTATAACTTATGTCATTTTAGAGTCACATGATATGCACTTTGTGTAACTCAGAGATTGTCCAAGATCTAGTAGTTATTTTTAATAAGTATTTACTTATTTTGTATATCAATTATTTTATTACTCCTTTATGTTCATTATTACAGGTTTGATATATTTAATATTTGACAGCAGTATAAGATACCTGGGAAAATGATCGAAGATCATTTTCATGGCGCCCATGATTTGTTAGATTTATTTATCTTGATCGTCTTTAGAAATTATTCATCTTATTCCTCTTCAGTACCTTATTCTTATTTTATTATTTCACCTTTTAGTCATCATTACTATCTACATAGAGCTACTGTTCTTCGACAGTCATGCAAACGAGCCGTATCCATCCTTGAGTGTCAAGTGGTTTTCTTGCATCTCTTGCTAGCCAACTCTATTCAGTTTGCCTCTGTCTCTTCCCACTTCTACTTCTATCCCTTCTAATCCCCCTTTCTTCAGTACTACTGCAAAGTAGTATTTTTTATTTTTTCCGACTTCGGCTTCACTGCTGAAGCCCCTTCATTTCTATTTTCAATATAGACACAACTATTGAGTGATGAGTAGTAATCATTTTTTTTTCCTTACTTCTGTTGGAGTACCTATATCTTTCTTTTTACTTTCACTCCAACAGAAGTTTTCTTATTTTTGTTACATGTTCTAGCAAACAGTCATACTAGTCAGAAACCGTCAGCAAACAGTTGGTCAGTGAGAGAACATAATACAGTCACCAGTGCTATCCCCTCTACTCGCGCTGGTGCGCTATTCGCTGATGGTCACTGACCATCTGTTTGCTGACGGTTTCTGACTAGTTTGACTGTTTGCTAGAACAAACCTATAATAATTATATTAGGTTTGTTCTAGCAAACAGTTTGTCATCCGGGATTTTCACAAATAATTCAACTTCCAACTTTCGTTGATTGTAAAAAATTATTCCAAAAAATAATTTTAAAAATTTCCCAGTATCGGAATTTTTGTCATTATATTCAGAAACTGAACCTAAGCTTTGGATTTTGCGATACCAAGCTTGACACATTACAATCGACAAACAGTTATTTTTTATGCAGGCCACAATGCTTTCACAGCATTGTGAATCCCTTTTCAAAATCTATTATGATATTTTTTGTATTCACTTTAAATTTAAGGACCTACATTTTTCCTCGATTATGCGAAAAGAATTGAAATAAGTGTCAGTATTTTTATTAGACAAAAAAGCGAAAACTACTGGTAGGTACATAAAAACCGTTTTTAATTGCATTTTTTTTTTAAATGGATTACCCTATCTATAATTACATTTTTTTGTCTTACAAGTAATTTCAATTGTCCTTGAACTTTCGCCGTTTGAAAACTTGCCTTCTGGACACTTTGAAGGTTGAGAAAATGCAAACCGTTTGACTTAATCAAAACGACTTAAAAATATAACCAAAATATTATGTATTTTAAAAATTCGATATTGTTTAAGGTTTCTTACAATGTCAGTATATATTATTGAACTAAAAAAATAAAGTTAAATAATAAAAACCAATTTTTCTCAAAAAAGTGCAAGAGTCTTGCAGGTTGGTCTTGGTCTTGCGTGGTCTTGCAAGGTTCGGTCTTGGTCTTGGTCTTGTTCTTGCAAGCTTGGTCTTGGTCTTGGTCTTGCAACCAAAAGGCGGTCTTGGTCTTGGTCTTGGTCTTGCTGCAAGACCAAGACCAAGACCGCAAGACCAAGACCAGTCTCGCTCATCACTACTAGTATTAAGGTACGTATAGATATGCGCGCCGTGTGTGCTCTACGCGTTCGTGGCAAGTTCGTTAGATTGGTACGCGTTAGTACGTGTTTTCAAGTGGCACACAAACGGTGCGCACACGATCCAACTTCTGTCGGCGTCAAGAACGCACGGCGCGAAGTGCGCGGCGCGCTTATCTATACATACCTTTATATTATTAGGTACTTAATAATTATTAAGCAACGAAATTAATAAGGAATCAAAGAGATATCGAACTCCGGAAATAAAAAATGTAGTGTTAATTTAAGCCGCAGATTACATTCCCGATAATTCTGTAGTGTTATACAAAATACTTGTACTATCCATAATATGCCAGTCAACCTATCTTAAATAATGTCACAACTCAAAAAAAAATAAAAACGGTTTTATTGGACCAATTGTTTAATAATTCTACAAATTCCTATCTCAAAAAATGTTACGTCTATGGTTCAAGTATTTATCGTTAGATGACAGTACTGTCATTATAATATGATTAACCAAAATAAACGATGCCCCGAACCGAACATATTATACAGTGTCACATATCGACTTGGGCAAGGCATTTATTCATCTAAGATGAATAAATTCTGTGCTCTGTGCGTAAAGAGAGTTAAGTCCTAAAACACTGTTTTGAGATAAACGCGTTTAAAGTTTGCAATCATCTGTTCGAGTTATACTTTTGGAGTTTTTACAATAACCTATCCCTAAAAAGTTTTCTAAATAATTTTGATCAATTAAATAGTTATTTCTCTCAATAGAATAGTCAATAAATAATATAAATAAACCATATAGGTATTATAAAAAAAAATAATAAACTTTTTCTTACATGGACTTAACACAATTTGCACAAATATCATGAACTTAACACGCTTAACGCAAAACACAAACTATTACGAAAAGCATAAAAATAATATTTATAATAATAATAATGGGGATTCTTAAGACCAAAGTAACATGTTTTAATAAAAATAGAAAAATACAAAAACGCAAGATAAAAACTTCTGTTTATTCATCATAAACCAAGTAAGTAATAATACTAAGTAAAATAATACCAAAAATAAAGAAAAACTAATATAAAGGAAAACAAAATATTTTTTTTATTATTTAGTATTTACATTTTTTCTCTTCTTCCTGCCAGTTTGCTTCGTTGGTTTATTTTCTTGGGAAACTGTCATTTTTTTCGTGGGTTTCACATTTACCTTCTTTTTTTGTCAACTGGTTGTACTATCTCTTCATTTTCTTCATCAGGAATGTCATCAGGGTAGGTATCCTCTGCTTCATTTGAGGTAATTAAGTCTTTACAGAATTGGTGATATACTGGTGAAATGTATGGAAGCAGGTCGAGGAGGTCATTTTTTTTCTTCTTAGGTATAGGATTTTTTCCTGGGTAACTAGGGTCCATTTTGCTAATGTTTTCTTTGCCTCTTCTTTTGAAACTAATGCATTGAAATGGTTGATTACGGTCTAAGGAATTCTTATAGTAAATTATTCCAGGCTCGTTTTTGACAAACTTCAGCCACTGTACATCTCTCCAGCTAAAATTGTTTCCAACAACATCATCTTTTCCCTGCTGAAGGTCGGTTTTTAGCAGCTTAGCAAAGTCAAAGAAGCTATCTTGATTCATCTCCTTCACTACGAAAGGACGTTTCTTACCAGTACTTTGTATAAGTTGGGCCCAATCATGAGGATGGTGAATGTTTCCATCAAAAGCTGTTTTATTTTTTTCAATAAGGGCGTGGGATGTATCACACTCCATGTGCGTGTGACCAGGCACTAAAAATTTATGATTAATCTCTTCAAAATTAGAAGAATTTTGCAGGGCTACCATACACATAGCAGCTACATGCGTATTCTTATTTTGACCACCAGTAGAGTACATGGTTTGAGTACATGGTCAAACTTTTCACAACGGGCTTTAAAGCTTCAGAAATAAATTTGTATACGCATGAGCCAACTTCATTTGCACCTCTGCCAGCTATACCTTCATGCCAAAGGTAGCAGTAAGTTGTGCCATCACTGCAGTCGTAGACTGTTAGATTGAAAGTCTAAAGTTGGCGTTTATAGAAGGCTACAGAACTATGGACGAGTGGAGTGGGAAGGCATTGCTGCATGTCAAATGTCACAGTTTTGGTTGAATTGTCAACTTTTGTTGGAGTATTTGAGAGAAATATATGAAGATGCATGCAGTAGAATTATGGCTGGATGGATGAAGTGGAAGAAAGCAAGTGGTGTGTTGTGTGACAGAAAGTTCCAAAGAAGCTGAAGGGAAAATTCTATAAAACAGTCATAAGACCGGCTGTGATGTAGGTACAGAATTGAATGTTGGCACTGAAAAAGAAAAAGTAACAACGAACTCATGTGGCGGAAATGAGAAATCTTAGATGGATGAGAGGTGTGACAAAAAAGGACAAAATTAGAAATGAGTATATTAGGGGAAGTCTAGGTGTGGCACCAATTGATGCCAAAATGAAAGAGCATAGTTTAAGATGGTTTGGTCATGTTCAATGTCGAGAGGTTAATCACCCAATACAAAGAATAGCTGAAGTGCAGATTCTTGGGATTCTTGGAAGGAGTAGGAGAGGAAGACCAAAGAAGACTTGGGGGGGAGACGATAAGGCAGGACATGTTGGTAAAGGGTATTAACATTGATATGACCCAAGATAGAATTGTGTGGAGAAATGCAATTAGGAAAGCCCACCCTGCATAGGGATAAGGAAAAGAGAATGATTATAAATAACTATTAACTATAGCTCACTACAGTATGTTAGTGTTAAGAAAAACAACCGTATTATGAACGATCTATCAAAAAAATAACAAAGGGAGCTTTATATTTCTTTGTCTAAAAGTGAAACGGCTCATTCTTACCATCGAAAGTATGTAATACATGTTTTTGCAATTAAAAGTTTAATAGATCATTGGTAGCACGGCCCAAAATCTACAGCACTATTAAAAATCTAAATAAAACTTACCAATGCTTAGACTTTCTTCAGACTCAAGTTCGTCGTTTTTTAACATGTCCAATATGCGTTGTGCTCTGGATGACATGGTTAAACTTTTTAAGATGAGTATATTATGTGATTACTTTATTCAAAACAATCTGCGTACGTGCTCAAGAAGAGAGACATTTATCACTTATTTATCTTTATTTTTGCTGTATTTTTTGTGTAATGTGGTTATTTGTATTTAAATTTACATCATTAAAATGTTTAAGTCTGTTCACCAGATAATAATAATATTATATTCTGTATGGCAAGAGCCACACAATATTTTTAGCTGAATTAATATCTACACTATTTTGTACAGCTTCAAAAACCTTTGTAACTGACTAAAATAGTTATTATACTACAGTCAAACCCGCTTATTAGAATACTAGTTAAAGGAATATCTTGGTTTAAGGAATAGAAATTTGAGGTTCCAAAACGTTTTTACTAGGCGTATATGATCGGTTATTAGAATATCCCTGTTATAGGAATACTTTTTCTTGGCACGACGGCTATTCCAATAAGCGGGTTCGACTGTATACTAAATTTATAATCAAGATGCAGTAGAAATAAACAAACCAAGACACGTTAAATGCTACTAGGAGCACTGCCGAATCATAATTTACATACAGTATGTCCCTGTAAGTTGAATCCATATGGAAAACTTTTTTATTATTAATTTTACGAAAAAAAGTTATTCTTCATAAAAAGTTCTGCATGGTCCAAGACCTAAGATTTAACCATCAAATATTAAATTTTTTGAATATTATACGAGGTATGTCAAAAAGTTTGAATTTCACTCTAGAGTAAAGCAGCTTTATTTTTCACAATATTGAAAATGGCTATTATGAAAAGTTGATTGGAATTAAAAACTATATTCTAGTATGCAATTACATCCTTTTAATTGAATTTTTTTTTGAAAAATCATGGACAACTATCATTATTTTCAATTATTTCAATTCAGATATAACTCTTTTATTATTAATTTTACGAAAAAAAGTGATTCGTAATAAAAAGTTCTGCATGGTCTAAAATCTAAAATACAACCATCTTATGTCAAATTTTATCAATTTTGTACGAGGTATGTCAAAAAATATGAATTTCTCACAAGAGTAAAATACTTTTTTTTTTCACAATATCGAAAATTGTTATTAGTCCAGAAAGCCACTGCGCATTCGTTAGGAAAAATATTCTAATTCGGATTTTTTGCACAATCTTACTCAAAAAGGACTCCTTTTAACAAATTTGCATGTTGCCAGGACCAAAAGGTGGTCAAAAATTTTTTAAACGTTTTTTTTTTTGTTTTTTTCCTAAAATTATTTTTTTTGCATGGAAAAAAGTTTTTTAGGTTTTTTGGATCATTCTAAACAGAAAAGGTCTTTAGTGACTTTTCTCTAAAAATGATAGTTTTGGACATAGAAGCGATTAAAAATTGAAAAATTGCGAAATCGGCCATTTTTAACCCTCAAAAACTATGTGAAAAACTGAAAATTTGAATGTGGCCAAGGTAGGTAGATATTCTTTAAACATCGATTGATGAAATCCCGAAGAGGTTTGTGCAATACAATATTCAAAACTCCTTTGTTTTTTAGTTGCTAATCAAGCGTGCGGGACACTATTTTCCACCGACAGTATGGTGCAAATGAAAGGAATAAATTCGTTATTTCCTAAACCGGCGACTTTAAGGAAAAATCCCGAAACAGGTCGATTTTTATTTTTAAGTTATGATATTGTGGCATATATGGTATACTAGTGACGTCATCCATCTGGACGTGATGACGTAATCGATGATTTTTTTAAATGAGAATAGGGGTCATGTGCTAGCTCATTTGAAAGGTTCTTTAATTCTCTATTCAGTAATATATACATTTACATAATTATTTATACAGGGTGTCCAAAAAATTTTTATTAAATTAAATTATTTGACAAAAAAAGAAGTAGAAGGACAAGCTGTATAAATAATTATCTAAATGTTTACATTACTGAATAGAGAATTGAAGAACCTTTCAAATGAGCTACCACACGACCCCTATTCTCATTTAAAAAAATCATCGATTACGTCATCACGCCCAGGCGGATGACGTCACTAGTATACCATATATGCCACAATATCATAACTAAAAAATAAAAATCGACCTGTTTCGGGATTTTTCCTTAAAGTTGCCGGTTTACGAAATAACGAATTTATTCCTTTTATTTGCACCATACTATCGGTGGAAAATAGTGTCGCGCACGCTTGATTAGCAATTAAAAAACAAAGGAGTTTTGAATATTGTATTGCAAAAAACTCTTCGGGGTTTCATCAATCGATGTTTAAAGAATATCTACCTACCTTGGCAACATTCAAATTTTCAGTTTTTCACATAGTTTTTGAGGGTTAAAAATGGCCGATTTCGCAATTTTTCAATTTTTAATCGCTTATATGTCAAAAACTATCATTTTTAGAGAAAAGTCACTAAAGACATTTTCTGTTTGGAATGATCCAAAAAACCTAAAAAACTTTTTTCCATGCAAAAAAAATAATTTTAGGAAATAACAAAAAAAAAACGTTTAAAAAATTTTTGACCACCTTTTGGTCCTGGCAACATGCAAATTTGTTCAAAGGAGTCCTTTTTGAGTAAGATTGTGCAAAAAATCCGAATTAGAATATTTTTCCTAGCGGATGCGCATTGGCTTTCTGGACTATATTATGAAAAGTTATTTAGAATTAAAAAATATGTTTCAGTATGTAATTACATCCTTCTAATTGAAATATTCTGAACTATAAAGATACTATACTTTTGATCTAAATTTAACTTTTTTGACATACCTCATATAAAATTGATAAAATTTGATACAAGATGGTTGTATTTTAGGTTTTAGACCACCCAAAACTTTTTATGAATAATCCCTTTTTTTCGTAAAATTAATAATTAGAGAGTTATCAGAATCGAAATAACTGAATAAATAATGTTATAGGTCTGGATCCCGCGTATGAAAAAAAAAAGTTGATTAATAGCAAGCTGAAAATTTGTTAATAGGTTAAGGGTGTCTAGTCGGACAAACTTTGATATATGGGAACACTGGAACAGGGGAAGTTTTAATTGTGGAACAGGTTAAAAATTTGGAACGGACAGACCACGAAAACGTCACATGTATTTTGTCCGACAGAACTTCCAATTGAATTGTTACCCTTTCATTAAACTCTCATGCAAAAATCAGACTGCTATTTATCACCTGTCATAATTCCCGTCATTTGACATGTTCTACGTGTTCCACTCATTATAATGTCCATTTGGTGATAAATAGCAGCCTGATTTTTGCATGAGAGTTTAATGAAAGGGTAACACATCAATTGGAAGTTCTGTTGGACAAAATACATGTGACGTTTTCGGGGTCTGACCGTTCCAGATTTTTAACTTGTTCCACAATTAAAACTTACCCTGTTCCAGTGTTCCCATATATCAAAGTTTGACCGACTAGACACCCTTAAGCTATTAGCAAATTTTCAGCTTGCTATTAATCAACTTTTTTTTCATACTCGAGATCCAGACCTATTAGTTATCCATAATTTTTCAAAAATTTTTATTTAATTAGAAGGATTTAATTGCATATTTAGCCCGATCAAAGAACAATCTGACCCCAAAAAAAATAAAGGAAGGATGAAAATTTGTGAGTAGGTAGTTGAAATTGTCTATTATTATATAAGAAAAAGTTTACAATTCTACATCCCCTCCATTTTACAAAAATGGAGGGGAATACCCCCTTCTCGAAGATGAAAAAAATACATTCAAACTAAAACCGGAATTGAATAAAATGACTAATTCTAAACAACTTTTCTTATAGAGTTTTTTCACTAAGTCAATACTTTTCGAGTTATTTGCGAGTGAATATGTTCATGTTTAACAAAATAAAACATATTTTTGGACGGTTTTTCGCAGATAACTCAAAAAGTAAGTATTTTAGCGAAAAAAATATTCCTAGCAAAAAAATAGAATTGAAAAAAATGGTGTATATATGAGGTCTGTAGACCCAGTAGAAGCAGAGTTGCAGCTAATGAAAAGTAGGTTCTTCTTCGTCAAATTCCAAATCCAATATTTCAATGTAAAACAACCCAAAAACGGAGCACTTTTCGGGGAAAATTCATTTTAACTTTTTTAAAGTGTTTAAAAAAATGTTTATTTTTGTTTTTTAAAAAACTTCTAACATTAAAATTAAGTGAGATATGCTCAAAATATTGTTGGTCCCTTTTATTTTTTGGTAAAAAAATCGCGAAAATCACCCCCTAATTAGCATCACATATAAATTTTAACATTACCACTTCACAAGTTATTTTGTCTATGTATTATTTATATGATCTGTAAGTTTCATCGGTTCAAAGTGCTTCGTTTTGAAAAAGCTGTAGTTAAAATGGCTTGAACGAGTAACTAATCACGAGTTTAGGCAAATTTTGAACAGCCATAGCATAACCAATTTTTGTCTAACAAGAAAACAAAAAATCGAAAATACTCAGAAAAGCAAAACGTACATTTTATTACTCTTTGAGATTTTTGGTATTCCTAATTGTTTTTAAGTTAATTCCATAAACAATTACGATTTTTTTCAAAATTAAAAAAAAAGTTTTATTTTAAACCCAATTTTTTTCAAAACTGAGCACTTTGAACCAATGAAACTTATAGATAATATAAACAATACATAAGTAAAGTAACTTGTAAAGCGGTTACGATTATTTTAGAAGCTAATTAGGGGGTGATTTTTGCCATTTTTTTACCAAAAAATAAAAGGGAGCAACAATATTTTGAGAGTAACTCACTTACTTTTAATATTAGAAGTTTTTTTAAAAAACAAAAATAAACCTTTTTTAAACACTTTAAAAAAGTTGTAATGAATTTTCCCCGAAAAGTGCTCCGTTTTTTGGTTATTTCACATTGAAATATTCGATGTGAAATTTGACGAAGAAGAACCTACATTTCATTAGCTGCAACTCGGCTTCTACTTGGTCTGCAGACCTCACGCATACACCATTTTTTCAATTTTTTATAAGCTATATTTTTACTAAGAATATTTTTTTCTCTAAAATACTTACTTTTTGAGTTATCTCCGAAAAACCGTCCAAAAACATTTGTTTGTGGATAAAAATGATCACATTCACTCTCAAATAACTCGAAAATATTGACTTAGTAAAAAAACTCTATAGAACAAAAGTTACTTAGAATTAGTCATTTTATCCAATTCCATACTTATTTTGAACGTATATTTTTTCACCCCGTAGTTTCCAATTTTTGTAAAATGGAGGGGATGTAGAATTGTAAACTTTTTCCTATATAATAATGACAATTTCAACTACCTATTCCCAAATTTTCATCCTTCCTTTATTTTTTTGGAGGTTTTCGTAAAATTTTGGTGTTCCCTGATTGGGCTAATTAGAATATAGCTTTTAATTCCTAACAAATTTTCATTATAGAAAATTTCAATGTTGTTCTGAAGCTATTTTCTTGTGGCATTTTACAATTTTAACTATTTAGAATGGGAAATAAGCCACAATATTATTCAAAAATGATTTTTATTAACGTTTCAATATTTTGAAAATTTCAATATTGTGAAAAATAAAGCTACTTTACTCTTGAGTGAAATTCAAACTTTTTGACATACCTCGTATAACATTCATAAAATTCGATATCTGATGGTTGAATCTTGGGTTTTGAACCATGCAGAACTTTTTATAAAGATTAACTTTTTTTCGTAAAATTAATAATAAAAAAGAGAAGCTTAAGAAAAAGAGAGAATTTTTAGAAGCTAATTAGGGGGTGCTTTTCGCCATTTTTTTACCAAAAAAATAAAAGGGAGCAACAATATTTTGAGAGTAACTCACTTACTTTTAATATTAGAAGTTTTTTTAAAAACAAAAATAAACCTTTTTTTTTTCACTTTAAAAAAGTTGTAATGAATTTTCCCCGAAAAGTGCTCCGTTTTTTGGTTATTTCACATTGAAATATTCGATGTGAAATTTGACGAAGAAGAACCTACATTTCATTAGCTGCAACTCGGCTTCTACTTGGTCTGCAGACCTCACGCATACACCATTTTTTCAATTTTTTATAAGCTATATTTTTACTAAGAATATTTTTTTCGCTAAAATACTTACTTTTTGAGTTATCTCCGAAAAACCGTCCAAAAACATTTGTTTGTGGAAAAAAATGATCACATTCACTCGCAAATAACTCGAAAATATTGACTTAGTAAAAAAACTCTATAGAACAAAAGTTACTTAGAATTAGTCATTTTATCCAATTCCATACTTATTTTGAACGTATATTTTTTCACCCCCGAGAAAAAATTTTTCACCCCGTAGTTTCCAATTTTTGTAAAATAGAGGGGATGTAGAATTGTAAACTTTTTCCTATATAATAATGACAATTTCAACTACCTATTCCCAAATTTTCATCCTTCCTTTATTTTCTTAAAAGTTTTCGTAAAATTTTGCGTTCCCTGATTGGGCTAATTAGAATATAGCTTTTAATTCCTAACAAATTTTCATTATAGAAAATTTCAATATTGTGAAAAATAAAGCTACTTTACTCTTGAGTGAAATTCAAACTTTTTGACATACCTCGTATAACATTCATAAAATTTGATATCTGATGGTTGAATCTTGGGTTTTGAACCATGCAGAACTTTTTATAAAGATTAACTTTTTTTCGTAAAATTAATAATAAAAAAGTTTTCCATATGGATACAACTTACAGGGACATACTGTATATTATCGGTTTACAACGTTCTCCGTCTTCCGATACCCGTTCGCAATTCCTCTATGTCCGCACATTGATCTACTTGCAGACCTCTTTCATTCATGGCTTTGTTTATTCCTGCCTGCCAACTTTTCCTCGATCTACCTCTTCTTCTTTTACCTTGCGGTTTCCAGTTTTGTACTTGTTTTGGGCTTCTGTCTTCATGCATTCTTTGTACGTGACCAAACCATCGTAGTTGTATTTCGTTGATTTCGTCATTTATTGTATCGTAATAGCTATAACAGTGATAATAATTTGTTCTGAAGCTATTTCTTTGTGGCATTCATGTAATTTACTATTCTTATTGGGAAATAAGCCACAATTTAACTTAAAAAAATAATTTTGGTATTATTTTTTTATCTTTGTATTATTAATATTATTTATAATTTAAAAATGATTTTATTGACGTTTCAACTTCTACCTCGGACGTCCTGTGGTTATCTTCTTCTTCTTTCTCATAATCCTTAGTGCCCTTCAGGGCGTCGGATGTCGGGTTCCGCCTTTTATCCACTTCTTCCAATTGCTTCTATTGGTGGCCAGGTTCTTCATATCCCTCATACTGATGTGTCTCCTTTCACCTATATCTTGGATCTGGTCCATCCATGTCTTCCTCGGCCTTCCCTTTTTTCTTTTGTTTCCCATTTTGGCTTCATGTACCTTCTTTGTAAGTCTATTTTGCTCCATTCGTTGTATGTGTCCAAACCAGCTTAATTGTTTGTTTTCGATCTTCCTAATTATCGGTTCTTGTTCCAACTCTCTTCTTATATCTTCATTTCTGAATCTGTCAAACTTCGTAACTCCGGCTATTTTTCTCATGTATTTCATCTCCGTCGCGTTTATCATTGATTCATGTTTCTTTTGGACAATCCATGTTTCCGCCCCATATGTCATTATCGGATTTACTATGCTGTTATATACTCTGAGTTTAGTTTTGTTGCTTATTTCTGACTTTCCAAAAATTGTATTATTTAAAGAGTAATACACGCTAGTTGCCTTCTTCAGTTTATTACTTATTGCCAAGTCCGTTTTCCCATCATCTGTTATTATATTTCCCAGATATTCAAAAGTAGATACATGTTCTATTACTTTTTCCCTTACTATTATATTAGTATTCCTTTCTCTTTTCTCATCTTCATTTATTATCATAAGTTTTGTTTTTTTGAGGTTCATTTCCATTTTTACCTGTCGTTATCAAATTACAAAATATTAATATTAAGTGATAATAATTGTTTGTAACTTTTTGGGTTTTGTAGAAAAAAAACTAACGATATTTATTTTTTCAGGTAAGTATTTTAATCCTGGTGTATATGCGGTAAGTTAATAATATAATTACATATGTATAGGGTGAGGCAGATAACTGGCCTATTAGAAATATCTCGAGAATTAAAGGAAACAGAATCATGAAAATTGGAATAAAGGGGTTTTGAAGGATGGTCTATTAAATGAAAATATTTTCATCTCTTTGCAAGTTCCGGTTATACCGGAAGTTGCTTATAACTTCGTTTTTTTAAATGGGACACCCTGTATATTTTTACATTTTTGGATTCTCTTCGATTTCTTCTTTCTTAAACTATGAGGTTTTGTAATATTATACAGGGTATTTTAAAAGATAATTACGTTTTTTTATTAATTTCGTAGCAACATTCACACCCTGTAGAATTGTAGTAGTTTGACATCTAAAACTCTACTTACGTTCAAATGATTTTTAATATACTCTACTATTGTCAAGAATCATTAGTATAGCTAAATTTTTAATTTTAGTATACAGGGTTGGTCGAAACTCGGAATGAGTATTTTCTGAGTTTTCTTAAATAGAACACCCTGTATTTTTGTATTGTAGTGAAATGATATTTTATAGTACTTTTTTTATTTCTTAAGCATTCCCTATACCTAACTGCTTTAATTTGTGAGTTATTGGTGATTCAAGCTAAACATTAATTGCAACAAAAAATACGTAAAATTTTATTAGGTTGGCCGTGAAAATACTCGATCCCAAATAATTTTTCAGAAATAAATACATGTTAATCCAGACTGGTCCTTAAAATTACCAATAATGGTTTAGCTATCAAAATACCTACGTAGTTAAGATTGTTGGTGCGATTAACAATTAAGCACAAATTAAAGTAGTTAGGTATAGGGAATGCTTAAGAAATAAAAAAGTACCATAAAATATCATTTCATTACAATGCTAAAATACAGGGTGTTCCATTTAAAAAAACTCATTCTCAAAAATTCAAATTAAAAACTAGAAAATACTCATTCCGAGTTTTGACCAACCCTGTATACTAAAATTAAAAACTTAGCTATACTAATGATTCTTAACAATAGTAGAGTATATTAAAAATCATTTGGGTGTTAATTTTGCTACGAAATTAATAAAAAAACGTAATTATCTTTTAAAATACCCTGTATACTATTACAAAACCTGATATTTTAAGAAAGAAGACATCAAAGATAATCCAAAAATGTAAAAATATACAGGGTGTCCCATTTAAAAAAACGAAGTTGTAAGAGATGAAAATACTTTCATTTAATAGATCATCCTTCAAAACCCCTTCATGCCGATTTTCATGAGTCTGTTGCCTTTAGTACTCGAGATATTTCTAATAGGCCCTTTATCTGCCTCACCCTGTATTATGCAAAATATATCATTGGATTGATTTTAATGAAATTCTTTGAATTGTTTTACTATATTATAAAGATTTTCTGGACGAATTATGAAAGTCCGAACTGCACTCTAATTGGTTGAAAATCTTTTAATAAGAAAGGACTTGTTTCCATTTTTTTATGCATTTATTCCTATTTTGCAACAAGGGTCAAAAGTTTAATAATGTTTAGCCAGTCGTATCTTATAGAATATTTAATTATCGATATTTTATTTCGGTACGACTTTGCTCCAAAATTAACCGTGTTAAAGTTATAAGCAAGAAAATTACATAATATGTTCAAACATACAAACGAAATGAAAATAAGTACAAACTATGTTTCTAATAATTTTTAAACATTTTGATTTGTTTATTAATATTGCTGACCTATTTGAGAGGGAGGAAAAGTCAATAATTATTATTAAAGTTATCACACAACGTTTTCTACAAAACTAAAGGGTCGTTTTCACGCTACGTCTTATTGTACGTTTTGTGTGTCATACAAAACGTACGACATGTCATTAAGCGGATTTATTTTTTTCGACTCGACAAGACGTACGTTTTGATGTTTTCACGCTACGTCTTATTGTACGTTTTGTGTGATAGGACAAATCCTATACATTTTTCGATTCGACAAGACTTATGTTTTGCTGTTTACACGCCACATTATACACTGGACAAAACGTACGTTCTGTCGTACGTTTTGTATGTAACACAAAACGTACAATAAGACGTGAAAACGACCCTTAAAATACCACCTCTCACATTCATTTTAAAACAGATCCACCTTGGTCATAGTGTTCGAAGTCATCCAGTTAGTATGATATTTCTATATGTGTCCCGTATACCTCTCTTCTGCTATGATAGTTAATTTTTCACAACTCTTGTAATGGCAGTATAACCATTTCCAAAACAGTTACAGTTTTCCTGTAGCGGCTATATTAGCATCAATTAATATAGCCGCAACAAGCTTGTATAACCTAGTGGACCAAGAGCTAGGAATGTCGGAAAAATAAGTATTTTAAGACAACTGGTTCGTTAATATATTATTCCCTATGCTTCCTCGAACACCGTACCGTCCATCTGGCTACTGACACAGGTGGCGTTCATTACTGCGCAGCACACTTGTACAGGTAAATATATCGAAAAAATTTTGTCATTACTTTTTAAACATTATTAGAAATATGAATAATCATTGCCAGACATTTCTGTGGTTTAAAAGGTCATGACAAAAACATTTTTCGTCTTAAAATAATTTTAAATTCAATATACACGATGATTGATTCGTGTGATAAAACTCAGTAGATCCGCTGTAGTAATAGATAGCCTGTAAAAGTTAATAATAACAAAAATTGTAGCCAACTTTGAGCTTCACATTACAAAGAATGTTACAGGGTGTTCGATAACATAGTGGCAGACCTAACTTATGTTTTTTTTTAATGGAACACCCGATATTTTATTTTATATTCGAAAGCCTCTTAACTTCCTCATCACAAAAATATAAAGGTTTGTTATGTTATATGTATATGGCTTTTACAAAGTTATAACCGATTTTCTATGAAAATCGTAACAAGTTCAGTTTCCTGTATAAATAAAAATAAGCACAACAGCAATGGTTTATTGGTGCCATATTTTTTTTTGTTGATTATGAAAATTTTTAAGAATTTTTTATATTGCTAATTTTGTTTATATCGAATACAGCGTGAGTCAAAACGCAAGTACATTCTTTTTTCAGAAATTTTAAATGGAACACCCTGTATTTTATATCACAATCGAAAAGTACCATTAGCATACTGTAATTTTTGTATCATATTCCCTATGTCTAAATTTGTTAGTTTTCGAGATATTTTCATTTTTCCAGAGCAAGTTATTAATTAGGGTGTTCAATTTAAAATTAACGATTACGATCAACTTATTACGATTTTCATAGAACATTGGTTATAACTTTGTAAATACCCTGTATAATATAACAAACCTTTATATTTTTATGATGGGGAAGTAAGGAAGATTTCGAATATAAAATAAAATAGAAGGTGTTCCATTTAAAATAACAAAACTTTGGTCTGCCACTACGTTATCGAACACCCTGTAACATTCTAACTAATTTTTTAATGTGAAGCTCAAAGTTGGCTACAATTTTTGTTATTATCTTTTATTGCTATCTATTACTATAGCATAGCGGATCTACTAAGCTTTATCACACTAATCAATCACCCTGATTTTGTATTTACCTGTACAGGTGTGCTGCGCAGTAATGAACGCAACCTGTATCAGCAGCCATATGGTCGGTACGGTGTTTTAGGAAGCATATGGAACAATATATTAAAGAATCAGCTGTCTTAAAATACTTTCTCGAAAACGTTGCTAGCTCTTAGACTATAGTTAGGCTCAATCTGCCTCCATCTGTCTTATTTAAAAATTAGAAGATTCTAAATCTAGATGAAGTTAATCAGTGTTCTGTAAATAAGTAAAGTACAATAAAAGTAATGAATAGAAATTAAGACAAAAACAGTAGTAAAATAGTAGAAAAGATCTTCTTCTTCTTCATCTGTATAAACAATTCTGCTTGTTCATTGGCGGATAGATACCTCTAATGCCTCCTCTACACATCGGCAGGAAGGTTGTCACTCCATCTTGTGCGCGGTTGGCCGATACTTATTCTACCGATTGAAGATTTATCTCTTGCTATTTTGAACACACGTATCTCCCTCGTTCTGCTTATGCGGTTATTCCATTCTTTTTTTTTCTATTGAGTGTCCATTCGTTTATACACTGTGCGTTGCATTCTAATGTCTTCACTCCATTTTCGATCTCTCAGCGCATTTCCTGTAATTCTCCTCAGTACTCTCATTTCTGCCGTTTCCATTAGTATTTGTATTGTGGCTGTATTGGGTTTTGTTTCCGATGTATATGTCACTATTGGTCTTACACTTGCTTTATAAATTCTTGACTTCATCTCAGTGTTAATATCTATTTGCTTTTTATACTTGATTTCTCCAGCTCCAACTTCTTTGTCCAGGTCTTCGTAGCTTGACAATGTAATTCCAAGGTATTTTATTTCCATTACTTGTTCAATACTGATACCATCAATTTCTATTTTACATATGATTGGTTCTTTACTGATTACTATCGTGTTAGTTTTCTGAGATGAGATTGTCATATTGAATTATTTTGCTCTTATGTTAAATCTGTGGACTAATCTTTTCAGACTATGTTCATTTTGGGCGATCAGTATTGCGTCGTCTGCGTAACAGAGTATTTTTACCTCTTTTACCTCTAAAACCAAATCAAAAGTCTAATTTTCTTTCTGGGTTTCGTTCATGTTCCTTTTCCACTAATTCCCTCACAGACATCTGATACCCCCAGCCCCTACTGTCATCATCCTATTACGGTTTTGGTATTTGGACCCTTAGGGATCCGGGCAGCCTGCGAGGTATTTAAAAATTAGTCGCCTAAGTTTGAGCTTGTGCTTTCTTAATGATACATCCCCTCAGATTATTTAAGACATTTTTACACCTCAGTCACCCCCGTTGTGATTTCTTACACACTTACCCATACAAATTCCAACAGCTACCAATAAGTTAAATAAATTCGATAACTTTAAATCAACACAAAATTGCTTTTTTAAATCTTAGATCTCTTGATAATAAGATTTGTTTACTGAATTTAGTTATCGAATACAAAACTTTTGTGTAATGTGGTTTACCTAACTGCACTTACAGTATACGTGAATACATTTTTAGATGTTACCTGGGGCAGATTAGCTAAATATTTTAAACATCCACACTTAATTTAGCTTTTTAAACCAATGTTTCCTTGACGGACTTCTTTTACTGGGCTTCGACCCACATGTTTTTGCAGGGCCGCGCCAAGGCTTTCAAGCGCCCTGGGGCAAGTAATTTTAGGCGCCCCTTTCCTCCTTCCTAAGTAAGTAGTTTTTTGTAGCTTAGTGAATCGTTATACGGTATACCTACAAACTATTTTTTATGTGTTAGGAAAGTATCATCATCATCATAATCTAACCGTTATCATCCACTGCTGAACATAGGCCTCCTCTAAGTTTCTCCATGTCTCCCAATCTTGAGCTACCAGCTATCCAGTTCCCGGCAGTTCTCTTTAGATCGTCACTCCAGCGCGTTGGTGGTCGATCTTTGCTTCGTTTATCCGATTGTCCGCCGGTGTTCTTGCCACATGACCTGCACATCTCCATTTCTTTTTTGCTACATGTTCTACTACTATGGCCCTCTGGGTAACGCTTATTTTCTGCTCTCACATTTTCAGCAGCAGTAAAGTAATATTATACTGATAAGTTATTATAAATACTATAAATATTTACAAAAAACAACGATTACATTATCAGAGAACAAATAAATATATAATTATTATTACTATAGTTCATTTGCTCATGGTTTTTGCTCTGTATATTAAACCGCTTGGATTGACATGAAAGGCATACGCCTAGCTTATTTACAACAAAGAAAACAATTGATATTGCGTCGTCAGGGATGAAGAAATATACGTTAAAATAATTCCTGAAGTGGATAAACTGACCAATTCTAAGCAACTTTTGTTCCATATAGTTTTTTCACGAAGTCAATATTTTTTGAGTTATTTGCGAGTGAATATGTTCATTTTTCAACATAAAAACCACGGTTTTAGACGGTTTTTCGCAAATAATACAAAAAGTGTATATTTTATTAAAAAAAAATGTTCTTAGCAAAATATAGGTTATAAATAAATTTAAAAAACTTATACAGGCATGAACTCGGTAGATCTAGTAGAGGAAGAGTTGTAACTCGAGGAAAGTGGGTTCTTATTCGTCAAATTCCAAATCGAACATTTCAACGTTAAATAACCAAATAATGAAGCACTTTTCGGGCAAAACTCGTTATAATTTGTTTAAGGTCTTTAGAAAAAGCTTTATTTTTGTTTTTTAAAAAAGTTTCTAGCAGCAATAGTAAGCCAGTAACGCTGAAAATAAAGTTGGTCCTTTTTTTTGGTCAAAACATCGTAAAATTCCCCGCTTACTTAGCATCCCCAATGAAACTGATCGTTACAGCTTTAAAATTTACTTCACTTATGTATATTCATATGATCTGGAAGTTTCATTATTTCAAAGTGCTTATTTTTGAAAAAAATTGGTTTTAAATTAAAAAAAAAATAACTTGAAATTTTGAAGGAGTTGCCTTTTTTTCAAAATTTTTCCCAAGAATATATTTTCAATAAAATACTTACTTTTTGAGTTATTTGCGAAAAACCGTCTAAAAAGTGTTTTTTTTTTTGTTGAAAAATAAACATTATTCACTCGCAAATAACTCGAAAAGTAGATATTTACTTGGGCACGTGGTACTCCCTAGGGCAAAAGCACATGTCGACACAATAATCATTTTCTTCTTTGAAATGTTGGCTACGTGTATGCCAAATTTCATGTTTATGCAAGCTGTTCTTTAAAATTCAGAGGTTTTGCAATATTTTACCGTGAGTGAACGGAGTAATAGTTCAGTTTAATGAGTGAAATAACGGTTCGTACACTTAGGGGATCAAAGTAATAATAACTGCTATTTTTATATCTACTTACGATTGGTAAATTTTCAATTTTACAAGATAATAAAATATTATTAATATTTCTGGTAATTTCGGTATGGTCAATTTTTTTCTCGGCACCTACCGGCGCGCCTTTTTGGTCCAGCGCCGGGGGGCACCGCCCCTCTCCGCCCTTATGGACGGCGCGGCCCTGTGTTTTTGTTAAATAATATCTTGGTGGTTAGCATGTACATTGCACGTGAGTATAACTGATAATTTTTTAACCGTAGTCAAAATTTCAATATCTTTGCATTATTTTATCAGGTTATATTCATTTTAGGTAAGCACTAATGATGACTGGTAAACCAGTCGAAAACTAGTTATGTGATTTTGATGTGGCCATTTTGAGGGTTTTTAAATATACCTTTTATACAGGATTTACTGTTTTTGGTATTACATGGTATACAGCCAACCACAGGAAAACTTTTTCCTTATGAATTTTTTACCTCTTTGTTTCCCATTACGTATCTTCTTCCTTTGTTGACGTTTTTGATTATTTAATCTATGATTATATTAAAGAGCATAGGACTCAATGAGTTTCCGTGCCTTATTCCACTGCCTACGTGTATAGGCTCTGTCAGTTGTGCATCTATTCTGACTTCCATTTTGTTGTTTTGGTACATGTTTTCAATCATTTTTATGATATCTAGGAGTACTTATACAGAAGATAGATTACGTCCCTGAGTCTTATTTTGTCAAATGCTTTTTTCAAGTGAATCAGACATAGAAATGCTGGTCTAGTATACTCTGGTGATTTATGAGTAATTTGCTTTATGACGAATATTGCATCTCTGTACACTATCTTCCAGTAGAAAAACCCTGTTGTTTATTTGCTAAACTTATCCTTAGTCATTTGTTGTTGTAGAATTTTAGTTGTGAGTTTTAGAGTAGTATTTAACAAGTTGATAGAGGTCCCGTCATTTGGGATGGCACTAAATTGGATGGCACTCATTGCATATTATGGCGCATCTAAAAATGGTCAAGAACCGTCTTTAAAGTTGGTGATTGGTTACTGACATTGAACTTTGCCACTGATTATTGAAATTATTTAATGCTAAGGCGTGGCTCAAGAAGAAACTTCAAATTTTGACTTCTATACAGTGCAATAATATTAGTGCCTTCCCAAATGATGGGACCTCTACCTCTGTAGTTTTCGGGCTGCTTTTTATCCCCTTTTTTTGAATAGTAAAATTAGTTCGCTCGTTATCCATTCTTCCGGAGAAAAAGATAAAATAAAAAAATTAAAACTAAGCTAATGAGTTATTTATTTCGTTAAAAAAACAGGTATATAGAAGAAGAAGAAAATGACAGTTCTATAATTGAAATGCATAGTATTTTATTAAACTATAAACACTATCGACCTCAACCAGAAATGTACCTTGCGAACAAAAAGAGAAGAAAAAAATCCCTTTTTCATTTCGTTTAATGTGGGTGAACTTGAAAGCCTAAAAAATGCAATACAATGTATGTTATATCGATTGTGTGACATGTCAGTTGTAATTTGCAGTTTACTCATTGCACAACCACATCCTGTCTGAAATCTAATATCAGAAATCCGAATGATCTAAAAATTAGTGTATCAAATTAAGGGAATCCAATAACTTTTTGTCATTCGCAAAAAAATTAAACTGATCGGAAACGTAAAACATCGATTTACCAAGAATATGTACGCCCGCCGTACAAAAAATGTTTCAACCAAGAAATTTTGAACAAAAATGTTTATAGGCACTTTTTTATAGAATGAATCGTTCTGTCAGAAATAACGCTTTAAGGACCGACCATTTTGAATGTCACGTACGACCGCGATCAATTTTTTTTAAATAAAATGTGTATCAATTCGATAGTAAAAATTCACTATCTTTTGATCAAAGTATCCTATCGACAAAACTCAAAATTCGTTTTAAAAGAGAAGAGTGCAGCTTGCGTATGCAATTTTTGCATTTTGTCGCAAATAGAGTTGGTTTCTATAAAGCTTTTAAATTTTTGACGATTTTTGTCATTTTTTACGATTTTCATGAGATCAACAAAATTTATCACTTCCACTGACTGGTCGCTATTAATTTACGCGGAATTTACTTTGTTACAGGTTACAGCCTAGTCTTTAAAATCTTCTTCTTTTTGTATAGACATGACTCTGTCTGTTTTATCAATGTGCCTCTGGTCATTTGTCGTTCCATCGTTTTCGTGGTCTTCAACTGATCGTCTTCCTATTGGGGAACCGTCTCTCGCTGTCCTTAATACTCTATTTGTTGTCATTCGGCTTATGTCGTCATTCCATTATATTCTTCTGTTTATTACCCAGTCATTAATGTTGTTCACCTTGCATCTTCGTCGTATATCTGTACTTCTAGCTCTGTCCCATAGAGTATTACCATCGATTTTTCGAAGGGTTGTCATCTCCGCTGTTTCGAGCAATCTTTTTGTCCTCTCTGTGTCGGGTCGTGTTTCTGCCGCGTATGTCATTATTGATCTGATACCTCTTTTGTAAATTCTGCCTTTAATTTCTTTCCGATAATTTTAATTTCTCCATATTGCGTCATTCAGGCAACCTGCGGCTCTGTTTGCTCTATTCATTTGATCTTCCACTTCTGTTTCGAGCCTTCCGTAGCTAGATAGTGTGCTGCCTAGATATTTAAATTCCATTACTTGTTCTATTATTATCTGATCCTCCAGCTGCAATTTACATATTATTGGATTTGCTGTTATAACCATGCATTATGTCTTTTTTGGAAAAATTAACATGTTAAATTTTCTGGCGGTTATGTTAAATTGGTGCAGCATTTGGTATCCTTTTTTAGTTCTTCCTTTTTTTTATTATTTCATCCATGATCAGGTTGAACAATAAAGGACTCAAGGAATCCCCCTGTCTTATCCCATTGGCAGCTTTAATTGGGTCAGTTAGTTCATCTTCTACTTTTATCTTTATTGTTTTGTTCTGGTAGATGTTTTCGATCGTTTTAATTATTCCTAGAAGTACCCCTCTAGTATAACAAATGAATAACGTCCTTTAATTTGACCATGTCAAATGCTTTTTTAAGGTCCACGAAACATAAATATGCCACATAAATAATTTAAATCTTTAAAATCTATAGCATGAAATTTTGATTTTGGTAGCAAATATGAGGCATTTAAAATTTTAGGCCTAAAAACGCTGAATTTTAACGTTCTCATTACAAATGATCTAAAATAATGGTTAAAATTACTTCTTTTTGATTTCACAAGTACCTACGTTTTTCAAAACTTCAGCTACAAATTCCACTCAGAGCCGTCTTCGTGAAAGCATCACGTCTGAGGTGAGATCATTGAAATATTTTTGAAACACTTTTTGAAAGCCCGTTAGTGACACACTTTTTTGCATCTTTTTTGTGGTCCCAAATTTGATATTCTCAGCAAAATTCAGCTTATGATTCAGCGTATGATTTTTAGAGATAAAATCTCTGACGCGTGGACTAAATCAATTCCCAAAATATGTTTGGCTCTACCTATAATTTGGGACTAGAGTAGGCTAGAAGAGATGAACAAAAAAAATCGCCGCGTATTATAGTTTTTGATAATACAAAATCGATGTCTTATTATAAAATGGTGACTAATTAAGTTCTGATTTCGTTACTGGGCTTACTGCTCATACATTTACAACTTTTTTAAACTTGATATCGGTCTCATTTTTGTGGTATGTTAACCTTCTTATCCTTTAAGATTTTTAAGAGATTTATTTATTAGTGTTTAACTGATAGTTAATTTTGGTGAATGATAATGAGATTCAGCGACTGTTTTGTAATAGTTCGTAAAAGTTTTAAGAATAAAAGGCCAAGCGAAGAGTATGACTAATTTACATCTTACGTTGATAATGTTAGGGGAGCAAAATATGCTAAATTTGCAGTCACTCGAGCGTTATGGGGACCTATTAGGTTGTGATTATTAGGTCCTAAAATCAAAAAAAGTTAAAATTTTCCATTGTAGTGGGCGCTTTCCATTTTTTAATTTAATTTTCCATTTCCAACAATCGTTTTTTCTGATTATGCGCCATCTATCAATAATTCGAAAAAATGTCTCGAATAAAAGTTGCTTATTTTTACGTAAAGAATCCAAATCTGCAATAAAAATTTGGGGGTCCCATTTAAGATTTTAAAGTAACCCCCCACCCCACTTCAATGGGGGGTCGTGTTTAGTACCATTCGATAGATTTTTCAAAAACATTTTGAAAGTGTATTTTGCAGTATTTAAAATTTTAAATTTACAACCCACCCCTCTCCGTGGGGGTCATGTTTAGTATCATTCGATAGATTTTTGAAAAATATTGGAGACGTATTTTTTAGTTTTCCGCTCTGACGTTCATTTCGCGAAATATTCGCTTTTTTTGTGAAACTTTTTGACTCACACATTTCCTTACGCCCCGCTCAAATCGTCAGATTTTTGAAATATACACTTTTTTGCATGTACTTAACTTACCTTATCTTAACCTGGCAATTTCGAGTATTTTTAAGGATAGATTTTTTTTTCGGGCCCCCTTAACAAACTTCTTTGTGTTAAGAGCCAAGAGCCAATATATGGTAGAGGTACATCTGCAGGGTACCAGTTTTCTCCCCATATGATAATCTGACTCGCTCGAGTAACTGCAAAAATCAAAGTGCTACTTTTCCTTCCGAGAATGAAGATTACTGTAATCATGCAGTAATCATTCACGGGAGGAAAAGGCCATCTACTCCCATGTTATGCATATGATTTTTTTTCCACTTCCCTCAAATAACAAATCATTTTTTCATTTTTAAATAATTATTTGTATAACTAACTAACAAAATTTATTAGAGAACTAAAATTAACAAGTAGGTACACCATAACTGTATTTTCATAATTGCATCCTAAATAAATATGTTTAATTTTTTGTGGTTGGGCAATTATTTACATTGATGGTAAAAGTGCAATTTTGAGCAGTTACTATATGAATACCACTAGAAGTGAGAGCTGGAGTCAACGTAGTTTTCATGATATTATTATGTATTATTATTATCCAGATTTAGCCATACGGCTCACACTCCCTCTAAGGGGAAAATTGACTCATCCCAGATACCTACGGTATCAAAAGGATTGAGCTCTGGTGGGACTCTTTCCGTGTTATCGAGCCCTAGGTGACTTGGTATGCAGGTGTATCTCCCAAAAATTTTCGTACACATCTGGCCGTTGCGAGTAGTACAGCTTTCTGCATGGTCTTGTAAAGATGTTCATTTAGACCCAGCCTTTTTATGCTTTCGAGGAGGTTCTTCGGAATGACTCCAGTAGTAGACATAACAATAGATATCGTCTGAGTACATTGCATTCTCCATTGCCTTCGTATTTGAGTTTCTAGATCTCTGTACTTGGCGATCTTTTCAGTGAATTTACTACGTAGATTATTGTTGTTAGGTATCGTCACATCAATTAGTGTTGTTTGTCTTGCTAATTTATTAACTAGTACGAGATCTGGTCTATTATGTGCCACTGTTTGGTCTGTGAGCACAGTGCGGTCCCAGTATAGCTTGTAGTTGCCATCCTCAAGCATACTCTCAGGGACGTATTGATAATACGGGAGATGGTCCCTTTGGAGAAGTCCCAGCTTGATAGCTATCTCTTGATGAAGGATTTTTCCCACTGCATCATGCCGTTCCTTGTATTCAGTTGCAGCAAATGCCTGGCAGCCCCCTGTAAGGTGTTGGATGGTTTCTTGGGCTTGACATCCATATCGGCATCTGTCGTTTTGAACCTGAGGGTCTTTGATGATATATTTCAGGTAGTTTCTGGTTGGTATAACCTGATCCTGAATGGCCAGTAATGAACCCTCCGTTTCAGGGAACATCTTTCCTGATGTCAACCAGTAGTTCGACGCTATATTGTCGACATAATCTTGGCTGACCTCATTGGGATGTCGCCCGTGCAAAGGTTTACCCATCCAGGCGCGCACTTTTTCGTCCTTAGTAAGGTGGTTTATGCGCAGTTCTGCTTCCCTCAGTTTGATCGGTGTTGTGTCATCTACTGCGCAGATAGCGCGATGTAGAGTAGATGTCTCAGCCTGCATCTGAAAATAAGTTCTTAAATTAGCAATTTGTTTATCTAATTGCTCACCTATATCCATAAGTCCTCTTCCTCCTAAATACCGGGGTAATGTCGTTCGTTCTACTGCACTTTTAGGGTGGTGTTTTTGTGCCTTTGTGAGGTGTGTTCGTACTTTTCGCTGAAGATTTTCTATATCCGTTTTTGTCCACTTAACAATACCAAATGAATAGCTAAGCGCGGAACAAGCGTAGGTGTTTAGTGCCTTTAACAAATTTTTACTGTTAAGCTGTGAACGAAGCAGCTGTTTTACCCTTCTTATAAACTCAGTAGTTATCTCAGTTTTCATTTGCTTATGGTCAATTTTCCGCGCCTGCTTTACTCCAAGATATTTGTACATATCGTTGTCGCCCATGGCCTCGATGTTCTGGCCATTTTGCATATCGAATCCACCGGGCTGTACCTTTCCTCTGACTATGTTCAAAACACGGCACTTGTCTAGACCGAACTGCATACTAATATCATTAGAAAATGTTTCTACAGTTTTTAGCATCTCTTCTAGGTGTTCTCGAGTGGAAGCCATTAATTTCAAATCATCCATATACAACAGATGATTGAGCTTCGCTACCACAGTATTATTGCTTTTAATGCTAAAACCTGAGTCAGTGGAGTTTAATAGCTGGGAAAGGGGATTCAAAGCTAAACAGAACCACAATGGACTCAACGAGTCTCCTTGAAATAGGCCCCGGTTGATTGCGATATTTTCGGTTTCGATATTGTTTTCATCAGGTATTTGGAGGTGAATTTTAGTCTTCCAATCTCTCATTATATGCCTTAAAAAGGTCACTATGTTATCATCTACTTTGTATATTTTCAATATATCTATTAGCCATTCATGCGGTACTGAATCAAAGGCCTTTTTATAGTCAATAAAAGCAGTAAAAAGGTTCCTTTTTTTAGTGAATGCCTGGTTAGAAATGACTGAGTCGATGACAAGCTGTTCCTTGCAACCCATGGAACCCTTAGCGCATCCTTTCTGTTGAGGCTCTATGATATTGTTTAGAGCACAGTGTTGGTAGATACGCCGGGTTACACAGGATGTGACCAATTTATACAAAGTTGGAAGACAAGTAATTGGGCGGTACTTGGATGGATCTTGGGTGTTATTTTGATCCTTGGGTATTAAATAAGTAGTTCCCTGAGTTAGAAATGATGGTAATTCCTGCGGATTAGAAATAACATGATTGATTAATGTTGATAAGCACTCATGACTACTCCAAAACTTTTTAAGCCAGAAGTTCTGAACTCCGTCTGGTCCAGGAGATTTCCAGTTATGAAGCTCTTTGATGACATTTGAGACTTCTTCAGTCGTGAATGGTTCGTAGTTAGCAGTGACGTAGTGGTGACAGTTGTGCGTCGTATCTTCTATCCAGCCAGCATTGTTGTTAAAAGCAGCTGGTGCGGAAAGTTGATTTCCCCAAAACTCATGAATTTCTTCTTGGCTTGGGTAAGACTTGTCGACACTTTCTACGGTGGAATTGAGTTTTCGGTAGAACGCCTTCTCAGAGTTCTCAAAAAGTGCATTGTCACATTTTCGGTTGTTACTAACTTTATACCTTCTTAATCGTCCTGAATAGACGGAGAGTTTTTGTTTTAATGTATCCAGACACTGTTGGGCTGTGTTATTTTCTGGATCGTATCTCGAGTGTCTTGCAGTGCTCCGCATTATTTCTTCAGCTCTTTTAATGACTTTTCTACTTGTTACACCTCTTATATATTCTGTGACTTGACCAATATCCCTACGCAGTAACTCAATTTTTCCGAGAAGTCTTTTTTCCCAGGGTGCAATTCTGTTACCAGTCCTTCCGTTATTAGTACCCCGTCGTGTTCTGATCTTAACGCCCATTACATTGGCAATTGCTGTAGCTGCACAGTAGATTAGCATATGCAGATACTCCAATGTGTGGGCTTCTACGACATAATTGGGTAGGACTTCAGTATTCACAATTTGTAACAGGGCACCTAGTTTCTTACAAGAGTTTATTCGTGGTAGCGTTGGTCTGCTAAGTGGATTTGTTCCATTAAACTCTTGTACGGCACGAGCCATTTCGTTTTCTAGACTATCGCGCAACTCGTTGTTTTCCTGCTGTGTATTGTCAGGTTGAGTTTCTGGTATGGGAATCTCAGGAATCTGCTCATCAAGGATTTCATTAGGGACTTGATCTAAAACTAGCTCTTGGTTATTAATCTCCCGTTCGACTTCGCTTTTGATCGTATTGCGTCTAGTTTATTATTATTATTATCCAGATTTAGCCATACGGCTCACAATCCTATAAGGGGAAAATTGACTCATCCCAGATACCTACGGTATCAAAAGGATTGAGCTCTGGTGGGACTCTTTCCGTGTTATCGAGCCCTAGGTGACTTGGTATGCTGGAGTTTCTCCCAGAAATTTTCGTACGCATCTTGCCGTCGCGAGCAGTACAGCTTTCTGCATGGTCTTATAAAGGTGTTCATTTAGTCCCAGCTTTTTTATGCTTTCGAGGAGGGTCTTCGGAATGACTCCAGTAGTAGACATAATAATCGGTATCGTCTGGGTACTTTGCATTCTCCATTGCCTTCGTATTTGAATTTCCAGATCTCTGTACTTGGCGATCTTTTCAGTAAATTTACTGCGTAGATTATTGTTGTTAGGTATCGCCACATCAATTAGTGTTGTTTGTCTTGTCAATTTATTAACTAGTACGAGATCTGGTCTATTATGTGCCACTGTTTGGTCTGTGAGCACAGTGCGGTCCCAGTATAGCTTGTAGTTGCCATCCTCAAGCATACTCTCGGGCACGTATTGATAATACGGGAGATGGTCCGTTTGGAGAGGTCCCAGCTTGATAGCTATCTCTTGATGAAGGATTTTTCCCACTGCGTCATGCCGTTCCTTGTATTCAGTTGCAGCAAATGCCTGGCAGCCCCCTGTAAGATGTTGGATGGTTTCTTGGGCTTGACATCCATATCGGCATCTGTCGTTTTGAACCTGAGGGTCTTTGATGATATATTTCAGGTAATTTCTGGTTGGTATAACCTGATCCTGAATGGCCAGTAATGAACCCTCCGTTTCAGGGAACATCTTTCCTGACGTCAACCAATAGTTCGACGCTGTATTGTCGACGTAGTCTTGGCTGACCTCATTGGGATGTCGCCCGTGCAGAGGTTTACCCATCCAGGTGCGGATTTTTTTCTCTTTAGTGGGGTGGTTTATGCGCATTTCTGGTTCCCTCAGTTTGATCGGTGTTGTGTCATCTACTGCGCAAATAGCGCGATGTAGAGTAGATGACTCAGCCTGCATCTGAAAATAAGTCCTTAAATTAGCAATTTGTTTATCTAATTGCTCACCTATATCCATAAGACCTCTGCCTCCTAAATACCGCGGTAATGTCGTTCATTCTACTGCACTTTTAGGGTGGTGTTTTTGTGCCTTTGTGAGGTGTGTTCGTACTTTTCGCTGAAGATTTTCTATATCCGTTTTTGTCCACTTAACAATACCAAATGAATAGCTAAGCGCGGAACAAGCGTAGGTGTTCAGTGCCTTAAACAAATTTTTACTGTTAAGCTGTGAACGAAGTAGCTGTTTTACCCTTCTTATAAACTCAGTAGTTATCTCAGTTTTCATTTGCTTATGGTCAATTTTCCGCGCCTGCTTTACTCCAAGATATTTGTACATATCGTTTTCGCCCATGGCCTCGATGTTCTGGCCATTTTGCATATCGAATCCACCGGGCTGTACCTTTCCTCTGACTATATTCAAAACACGGCACTTGTCTAGACCGAACTGCATACTAATATCATTAGAGAATGTTTCTACAGTTTTTAGCATCTCTTCTAGGTGTTCTCGAGTGGAAGCCATTAATTTCAAATCATCCATATACAACAGATGATTGAGCTTCGCTACTACAGTATTATTGCTTTTAATGCTAAAACCTGAGTCAGTGGAGTTTAATAGCTGGGAAAGGGGGTTCAAAGCTAAACAGAACCACAGTGGACTCAACGAGTCTCCTTGAAACAGGCCCCGGTTGATTGCGATATTTTCGGTTTCAATATTTTTTTCACCAGGTATTTGGAGGTGAATTTTAGTCTTCCAATCTCTCATTATATGCCTTAAAAAGGTCACTATGTTATCATCGACTTTGTATATTTTCAAAATATCTATTAGCCATTCATGCGGTACTGAATCAAAGGCCTTTTTATAGTCAATAAAAGCAGTAAAAAGGTTCCTTTTTTTAGTGAATGCCTGGTTAGAAATGACTGAATCGATGATAAGCTGTTCTTTGCAACCCATGGAACCCTTAGCGCATCCTTTCTGTTGAGGCTCTATGATATCGTTTAGAGCACAGTGTTGGTAGATACGCCGGGTTACACAGGATGTGACCAATTTATACAAAGTTGGAAGACAAGTAATTGGGCGGTACTTGGATGGATCTTGGGTGTTATTTTGATCCTTGAGTATTAAATAAGTAGTTCCCTGAGTTAGAAATGATGGTAATTCCTGCGGATTAGAAATAACATGATTAATTAACGTTGATAAGCACTCATGAATACTCCAAAACTTTTTAAGCCAGAAGTTCTGAACTCCGTCTGGTCCAGGAGATTTCCAGTTATGAAGCTCTTTGATAACATTTGAGACTTCTTCAGTCGTGAATGGTTCGTAGTTAGCAGTGACGTAGTGGTGACAGTTGTGCGTCGTATCTTTTATCCAGCCAGCATTGTTGTTAAAAGCAGCTGGCGTGGAAAGTTGATTTCCCCAAAACTCATGAATTTCTTCTTGGCTTGGGTAAGACTTGTCGACACTTTCTACGGTGGAATTGAGTTTTCGGTAAAACGCCTTCTCAGAGTTCTCAAAAAGTGCATTGTCACATTTTCGGTTGTTACTAACTTTATACCTTCTTAATCGTCCTGAATAGACGGAGAGTTTTTGTTTTAATGTATCCAGACACTGTTGGGCTGTGTTATTTTCTGGATCGTATCTCGAGTGTCTTGCAGTGCTCCGCATTATTTCTTCAGCTCTCTTAATGACTTTTCTACTTGTTACACCTCTTATATATTCTGTGACTTGACCAATATCCCTACGCAGTAATTCAATTTTTCCGAGAAGTCTTTTTTCCCATGGTGCAATTCTGTTACCAGTCCTTCCGTTATTAGTACCCCCGTCGTGTTCTGATCTTAACGCCCATTACATTGGCAATTGCTGTTGCTGCACAATAGATTAGCATATGCAGATATTCCAATGTGTGGGCTTCTACGACATAATTGGGTAGGACTTCAGTGTTCACAATTTGTAACAGCGCACCTAGTTTCTTACAAGAGTTTATTCGTGGTAGCGGTGGTCTGCTAAGTGGATTTGTTCCATTAAACTCTTGTACGGCACGAGCCATTTCGTTTTCTAGACTATGGCGCAACTCGTTGTTTTCCTGCTGTGTATTGTCAGGTTGAGTTTCTGGTATGGGAATCTCAGGAATCTGCTCCTCAAGGATTTCATTAGGGATTTGATCTAAAACTAGCTCTTGGTTATTAATCTCCCGTTCGACTTCGCTTTTGATGGCATCGCGTCTAGTCTCTGGGATAAGATTATTTCTTATGATTACCCGGTATTGATCTGATACTCTTTGCTCCGATACTTGAATATCTGGGTACTCCCTGCAAAATTCGGCATACAGCTGTTGTCTGTAGCCGATCGTTTCTTGACCGAGGTTTGTCACCTTATAATAGAAGCGCAAAATGCTTTCATTGATGGACACAGTCCATTTTATGCGCTGCCTCGGTCGTCCCGCTTGAGTGAGCGCCGGCTGATGATCCAGCGCAGCACCTTCGGCGGGTGGAGCTCTTGTTGTTATTTGGCTCGCTTGTGGTTGTGGTTGGGCTGTAGCTGATTGTATGACAGGGGCCCGCCTCCTCAACACCCTGCCACCGACGTCCCGCATGCTGTCACGTCCAGCGCCGGCTCCAGACGTGCCCTGGCGATCCCCAGGCAGCGATCCTAAACACAAATTATTATTCTCCATTCTCATGGGTGTGCATTTTATACCTACTGCCAGGTGTCAGTTTTTGTTCCACGGCAAGTATTCCTGCTACTCTCTGGGTATTGGCGCTAAGAATACCCAGAAAGCATCCCCCATTCGCAGGGGGCCGCGCCTGATAGAAGAACTGACAAAAAACTCCCACAGGGGATTATTATTATTATCCAGATTTAGCCATACGGCTCACACTCCCTCTAAGGGGAAAATTGACTCATCCCAGATACCTACGGTATCAAAAGGATTGAGCTCTGGTGGGACTCTTTCCGTGTTATCGAGCCCTAGGTGACTTGGAATGCAGGTGTATCTCCCAAAAATTTTCTCCCATTTTTTATTATTATTATTATTATTATTATACATAAACAAGGGCAGAGGGACAAGTCCCTATTATGCCCAAAAACAAAAATATTACAAAGTAACCTACTAGTAAATACAATATAAAAAAAGAATGTGTGTGTACTTTGTACGCACGTAAGAAGTTATACTTCTACTACATATTATGTGATTTTTAAGACAATAACAAAAATTTTAAAAAATAAAAGAATAAAACGCACACTAAAGAAATAAAACATTGAAAAATGCCACAAAGAAAAAATTATTTCTGAACGATATTAATTGTTGGCAAAAATTTTGAATACGCATTTTCTGAAAAAAAAATTATATAACAAATATACTTACAATCATAAAATGCATAAAAAAATAAAAAAAATAAAAACTTGCATCGGGAATCGAACCCGTGAACTTCGCGGCGCTTTGATTCGTAATCGAAGCCTAGACTCACTCGTCCAATTCTACATTATTTGTTATGTGGAAAAATAGGGTAACTGAACGTTTTACTGTTTGACAGTTGTTTTGAATATAATTAAATTATGTAGTTTAAATTTTGTGGAAGAAAATATTAAAATATAACAAAACAGTAAGAAAACAATATATTAGATGAAGATTGGTAGAACTTTTGTTGGTAATCAAATTAAGTATGTAAATCAAAGCATTACATACCTACTAGATAAAAATAAATCTACGCCAAAAAATCAGAATTTAAAAATAAAAATCGGACCTAATTTGGGATTTCTCTCTAAAATCCCCATTCTTGAGAAAATAAATGTATGTATTCCAACCTAATCCAAATGTATAATTACAATATGATTATAATAAAAACTACTTACCAAATTAGAATCAGTTTTCCTTGTCCAAAATAGTCCAAAAGTCCAAAAATATAGGTATATGAAAACTATTTAAAAAGGCAGTATAACTATTAACTAACTTTATTTCTTTTCCCACAAATTTCAAAACGCAACAACCATAAATAATCAAACTACGTACAGCTGTGCCACAGCCGCCATATTGAATAATTTTTGACATGTCATTTGAACATCCAATCAGAACAAAGTTATAATGCGCATGCGCCGGGATCATAGGTTTTAACATATAAAAATTCACCCTCATATCGCCGGTAAAGAAGTATAACTTCAAAAACAACAACAAAAAAAGATACAATTTGGGTTTACCTAAAAAAATTGTTCAGCTATATATAAGAGAAAACGGTCGTTTGTTTTTAAACGTGCTGGAGAGGGGGCTGAGACAATGTTATCATTCAGGTTATTCCAAATATCTAAAACTCTATTTGGTAGAAAATTCTGTCTTGATCTCGTACAAAAGTTCTCTTTTTTAAGTTTAAATTGGTGACATCCGATGCGTTCATCTTTATTGATGGTAAGCATTTCGTCGAGATTTCCGAAATTGAATTTTAATGTTTTAAATGTGGTTATTAAGTCGCCACGTTGTCGGCGAAGTTCAAAAGAAGTTAGGTTGGCCATACTGGGTCTGTCTTCATAGGAAGGTCTTCTCAGTCCCAATGGAATTCGAGTGGCTTTTCTTTGGACGTTTTCCAATAAAGTTTTGTCTCGAACCAAATCCGGATACCACGTTGGACCAGCATATTCAAGAAACGGTCTTATGTAAATAGTGTAAAGTTAACACCTCCGTATAATATATAAGTAGTCTGGAGTTCGCACGTTTATAAAAAGACTTGAATATGGTCGGACCACGTTAGGCTGCTGTTTACGATAACACCGAGGTCGTTATACCAGAACACTGAATTTAAGGTGATACAGTAGCGATCAACAGGTAGCCAAAACGCGTTCCAAGATTGCGGCTATAATTTTGAATATTTTTTCGAGATATTTGGCACACATATTCGTAATATAATAAAGAATGGCGGTACAGAGCCCAATTTGAAAAATATATTAATATGTGGAAATTACTCTGTAATTAAATACAATATTAAAAAAACGAGCCTGTACCGCCATTAAGAAGAACAAAAAAATACACTTTCTTTTTTTTATCCGATGCCTAGATTTTGTGTCATTTTGGAACTACTAATGAAATAAAAAATTTTAGTATGTAGTTCCAAAATGACACAAAATCGAGGCATCGGATAAAAAAGTTTATTTGAAGAAAGTGTATTTTTTTGTTCTTCTTAATGGCGGTACAAGCTCGTTTTTTTAATATTGTATTTAATTACAGAGTAATTTCCACATATTAATATATTTTTCAAATTGGGCTCTGTACCGCCATTCTTTATTATATTACGAATACGTGTGCCAAATATCTTGAAAAAATATTCAAAATTACAGCCGTAATCTTGGAACGCGTTTTCGCTACCTATTGATCGCTACTGTTTCCTCTTAATGGATGTCCGTTAACGAAATACGGCACAAGTGGATTATTTTTACAAATTCTAAGAACTACACATTTTGCCGCGTTTAAAGGTAGTAACCACTGAAGAATACCAAGTAAAAATAGAGTCCAAGTCTCTTTGGATGGTTAACTGGTTTTTGATAGGAATGGCATATATTTTTGTGTCATCAGCATACAACGATATTTTACTTGAAACATAGTAAAGAACATCGCTAGTATAAACCGTAAAAAAGCAGAGGTCCAAGGACAGAACCCTGCGGCACTCCACTTTCTACTAACCTGTCCTGTGAGAAAGATTCGCCAACTCTAACTTTGTAATGTCGATCTGTCAGGAAATCATCTATCCAACGAAGTAAAGTACCGAAAACTCCGAAATGTTCTAGCTTAGGTGTTATTCTGACTAGCAGTTTTATTATACAGCTGGTATCCCCCAAAAGTACTCGTATTTGGCTGATTACAATCTACTTCAGTGACTCCCATAATTTGGTCAGAAATTTTTCGCTTTTTTGCAAGAGATTGCTCTACATACTCTTCAGAGGTATTCGTAGATTTCCAACCTCCATGCTGCTTTTAGATATTTTTAAATGTGTGTTCTATAAATAAACGTTAAAATATATAGATACTTACGTAATAGAATATAGTACAGGGCATCAATAAGTTATTTCATCGATGACATACCATGACGTCACTTTTACTGTTAGACATATAAAATGTCTAGCTAGATACTTACGTAATAGAGTGTAGGGCGCCAATAAGTTATTTCATCCTTGCATTGATGACATACCATGACGTCAGTTTTACTTTTACTTCCTAGGAAGTAACAGTACTTTGTCTCCCTAGGGAGAAAAAGTACGACTTTTTCTCAATGACTTTTTTTTACAATGAAGCCTGGAAATGTATACTTTGGATAGAGATAGGTGGAAAAAGATTTCTTCCCCCTTGTAAGATCTTATAAAAGAAGAAATATTTTGCAAGATTAGTTGTAAAAAAAATTTACAAAGAAATCATCCATCAGTTCGATGTATTGTCACTTGTCAAACGACACTGGTTGAATTAATCGTTTATTTTCGGCTCAAATATAACCGTTCGTAATATCGAATTGTTTAAAAATTTTAATGCACATAAACATTATTACACGTGCCTTAAAATTGCACGTGTGAAACACATCCGATTATTTACTAAAAAGCATTTCGTTTTAAAAACAAACATCAAAGCTCCCGAATAGATCGTAAGGGCACAGGAAATACAACTAGTAGTCCAAAAGCTTTAAAATTCAGGATGTCGCCAATTGAAAACGACAAACTAATTTTATGTTTTTGCAGTAGCTAGGAGATATAGGTACACATGTGAGGGTGTTTAGGAATCTGTTGAAACATCAAAGTTACATGGTTTGAAGAGGTTTTGGGAATTCATAAATGTTTTGAGGTTGGGATATTAATGAATATCATAAAATATTGCCAAACTGTGGTTCACAGTTGGTTTTTATGTGTAGTTTCGTTAAAAGCAGGATGTGTTATAAAATTGATCTGCTAAACGGTTTCTGCATTTTTATGTAGTTCTTTGAGATTCTTTTGACTTGACATACCTACATATTTTATATTTTATTAGGCGTATATTTGATTAATTTAAGGATTATTTTTAACATTTTATATTTTAAAACAAACCCGCAAAATATCATCTAAAAATAATAAAAACAGAATATCAAATTAAGAATGTGCGAATAGTAGATAATGTCCAAAACCTGTTACATAAAAAAACCACATATTATATACCACGTAGCGGAAATTCATACTGTGGCTCAGTGGTAAGAGAGCCTACCTTTGGATCCAATGGCTGTGAGTTCGAATATCAGCAGGGTAGGAAATTTTTATTTATTAAAAATTGATAAATAGAGAGCGGAATATATGCAAAGTGCATATAGATGTATATATTGAATATTTTCAGACAACAAACACAACATTGCATATTTAAGCTAAACACGATTTATTTTGCATATTTTAAAAATAAATTATATAAAAGTTTAAAATTTTCCTCTCTTAGTTGGAATTTTATAACCTCGATATGAACGAGCTCGTTATTTATCTATCTATCGCTCATCTGGACTTTCCCATTACTACCTGAATTTAACAATTATGGGTGTTCCCAGAAAAATATTATTTTATTAGCGTAGCAAGTCGTAGGTACCTACCTGCTTTTAAGGGTCTAATAATTATTTTGTCAGTTTCCGGCCAAAATTTGTTTAAAGTAAACGTTGTATCGTATTTAGTGTTTTTGAAGTGATTGGTATATATTAAATTTAAATATGTCTACCATTCAAAAAAGTGCTTGGATAAAGTGTTTTCCCGAGTTAAAGCTGAGTGGAGACAAAGTATTTTGCAAGGCCTGTTCCAAAATCGTAAGTTACATTCATTTTTACATTTCATTTTTTAAATGAGGAACTGACAAACAAAAGCATCATGTCCCACAAAAGAAATTTTTCTGGAAAGAGTGTTTTTATTCGACAAATTCGGATAGACGGATATAAAGAGAAGCATCAAAATACAAAAATCCATCAAATTGTAGACAATGCCGCTTTTGTTCTTCAGCTTAAGTAACGTACTTTGTTTTTTAAGTAACGTACAAATTGCTAAAGAACTTATGTTCATAAAAGTTAATTTTAGTTTTTTACCAGATCTAATAAAGTCATTAGAACAAAGGAATTTACAATTAAGTGATTCGGTTAATCTTGTTAACACTTTTTCTGCTCATTGTCAAAAAATTCCCGGAAATACAGGGATTACAATTAGAAATAAATTAAAAAATGTTTTAGAAAAAAATGAGGGCTTCGATTGTTTGAGGAAAGTTGTACGTATTTTTGAAGGCAACTTTTCTGAAGATCTTACGACTTAATATATTGTTTTATTTTTAATATGCATTTGCATATTTAGACAAATTTAGAAAAAATACCTGCATATTTGTAGTAAAAGTAATGCATATATATGCGCATATTTTGGTAATGTTGTGTTGCATATATTCCGCTCTCTATTGATAAATAAATAGCTATTTGTATAACAAGGGAGGAAAGTGCTACTTTTCCTCCCGAGAATGAAGTTTACTGCCCGACGCGTAGCGGAGGGCAGTAATCATTCAAGGGAGGAAAAGGCACTTTACTCCCATGTTATACATATGGTTTTTCCACCTTCCTCAAATAACAAGTCATTTTTTCATTTTTACTTAATTTATTTATGTAACTAACCAACAAAATTTATTAGAACTAAAACTAACAAGTACGTACAATATAACTGTCAACTGTCAAATATAAGTCAAATTAATAATGTAAACATTGTTAAATCAAAATACCAATTTACTGTTTTTTACCATTCTGCAAAATACAGAGTGTTTTATAAATAAACGTTAAAATGTATAGAAACTTACGTAACAGAAAATAGATATTGTACAGGGCGTCAATAAGTTACATTTCATGAATGAAATACCATGACGTCACTTTTACTTTTCCTCCCTAGGGAGGAAAAATATTTTCCTCCCTAGGGAGGAAAAGTACAACTTTGCTCCCTACAATCAGGTCCGGAAAAGTATACTTTCGGTAGAGGTAGGTGGAAAAATAGTTTATATCCTTGTGAGATCGGTACTCACTGAAGGGACCGCAGACGTTCAGATACAATTAGCGTCTCTTTGTAAACACAATGAAGTCGACTTTACTAACAAGAGTAACTTGTTTACTAAGTAACAAGATATTTACTCAACACACGTATACTACACATTACACTATCTGATTGCGAAATCACTGTACCATGCCAGTGGCCATCAACAAATTTCTAATATTACGCCAGTCAATGGGAGGAAGAATAGATATTACCTCCGAATTCTATCCTACTGCATGGATTTTAGTGAAATTTTGGGAATAGCCTCTACTTATCTCTTAATTCAAACTTGGTTCCCACCCTTTCTCTTCTTCTTTTTCTTCTTCTTATAATAGGCCTCTTGGCCTGTTCCTTACCGATTTTGAGCTTGTATTCGTAGCTGTGATGTTGACTGCCAGCTATCTCGCCACCTTTTAAAGGGCCTTCCTATTGGTCTCTTGCCTGTTGGCTTTGAATTTCTGGCTATACGGGCTATTCTCTCGCTCTCCATTCTCGTCACATGCTAATTCCACTCTCGTCGTCTCTGTCTTCCCCACCGTACTGTATCTTGTAATGGGTAGAAAATTTCTCATTCCCCATTTCCCAAAACACCCTTTCTCATGGGTAGAAAATTTTTTGGTTAAAATAACCACGGAATTCGCTAGAAAACCTAATTCTAATCAAAAACTGTTCTATAATTTTTTTAAGAAAACTCATTATTTTTTGAATTATTCGTGATTGAAAATTGGTCATTTTTATTAAAACATAACACCTTTTCAAACGGTTTTTTGCGAATACCTTAAAAACTATACATCATCTAAGTAAGAAAACTATATCGACGGTTGAAAGGCAGAAGTTACCAAACGCCAATTTGGGCGATATTGACATATATATATCACTGAAATCAGAAAATTTTTCTGCGTCGATTGGTTGTATCCTCATGCGGCTACAATGAATTTTTTGTCACTTGGTTACTTAAAATAATTGACATTTTTAACAATTTTCGGCGACCAAGCGACTAGAATTTTATAAATTTCAGAACAACTTTCATTTGGTACCTCTTCCATTTTAATCATTTACAGTTAGTAAGTTTTTATTAGATTGTATTTTAAATGTTTGGGCGCGTAGTGATTTTTTACAAACAATATCTAAAGTTTTTAAAATGCTTAAGAAATTTTACCCTACCCGAAAATTTTGTTTTTGTCATTTATTACTTTTTTTCGCACATTAATTGAATTCCCTTTTTGTTTAGTTAATTATATCGAGATGTAACTTTCTTAAAAAAGATCAATAGTTCCTTCTTTCCACCGAAAATAGGTCGAAGTTGTCGCTTGATAATAATTTACCATGGTTATGGTTTTTTTATGTTTTTGTTGCTTAGATATAAAATGTTGCTTAGATATAAAAAAGGAAATTTTAAAAGGAAGTTTATCATTATTGCACTTAACCTGTACCGCCGTTTAGAAGGGCTCCAAATCATAGTTTGATTTTACTCTGGGCTAATTAGCAAAATTCATGGAATAGCTATTTGTATAACAAGGGAGGAAAGTGCTTCTTTTCCTCCCGAGAATGAAGTTTACTGCCCGACGCGTAGCGGAGGGCAGTAATCATTCAAGGGAGGAAAAGGCACTTTACTCCCATGTTATACATATGGTTTTTCCACCTTCCTCAAATAACAAGTCATTTTATCATTTTTACTTAATTTATTTATGTAACTAACCAACAAAATTTATTAGAACTTAAACTAGCAAGTAGGTACAATATAACTGTCAACTGTCAAATATAAGTCAAATTATTAATGTAAACATTGTTAAATCAGAATAACAATTTACTGTTTTTTACCATTCTGCAAAATACAGAGTGTTTTTAAATAAACGTTAAAATGTATAGATACTTACGTAATAGAAAATAGATATTGTACAGGGCGTCAATAAGTTATATTTCATGAATGAAATACCATGACGTCACTTTTACTTTTCCTCCCTAGGGAGGAAAAATATTTTCCTCCCTAGGGAGGAAAAGTACAACTTTGCTCCCTACAATCAGGTCCGAAAAAGTATACTTTCGGTAGAGGTAAGTGGAAAAAGTTATTTACCAGCAATTTTATTGCTCGAATCGAATTATAAGATCCTATATATTAATAATATAGGTATGCAAAGTCCGCAGATAGTGTGCTACTTTTTTTATAAACAAAATGGCGCCGACAAATCGTATTTTTTTCTATAATTGCTTTATAACTCCAAAGATTTTAACATTACAACAAAAACACCCAAATAAAAATTCACCGCAATTAAGTTCTGCATAGAGATATGTTTTTCCCGATTTGCTCCGACGAAAATTTTCCTCGGAAAATGCGGGTTTTCCCAACAAAAACTCTAATTTTCAAATAAAGTTTTAGGTAAGTAAATATTAATCAATAATTAAATAACTTAGTGACATCAAAGCTTTCTTGGTATAGATTGTAATTCCAGAAGCCGGTGAAATTTAAACGAATATTTTAGCAACAATTCAATTGTTAATTAACAATTTACTATCGCAATAATAACCAAAATAATCATGATACATTGATCAAACTTATAAAGATTATAAAGATGAGATGCTTATTTAATATTTTATCGACAAAATATAAATTTTTTGTTTTTTTGCATAATTATTAAATTTTGAAAAAAAAATAGTTATAATACGCTGGTCTAATTAGTAAAGTACAAAGAAAGGTTATTTACCAGCAATTTCATTGCTGGAATCGAATATTATGATCCTATATATTAATAATATAGGTATGCAAAGTCCGCAGATGGCGTGCTACTTTTTTTATTAACAAAATGGCGCCCCAAATCGTGTTTTTTTCAATTATTGGTCTATAACTCCGAAGATTTTAACTTTACACCAAAAATACTCAAATAAAAATTTACCCCAATTTAATTCTACGTATAGGCATGTTTTTTCCAAATTGCTCCGACGAAAATTTTCCTTGGAAAATGTGGGTTTTCCCAACAAAATCTCGAATTGTGAAATAAATTTTTTGGGCAAGTAATTATTTATCAATAATTAAATAACTTGGTGAAATAAAAGCTTTCTTGGTACAGATTATAACTGCAGAAGTCGGTGAAAATTAAATGAATATTTTAGCAACAATTCAATTGTTAATTAACAATTTACAGTCGCAATAAAAACCAAAATAATCATGAGCCATTGATCAAACTTAGAAAGATTATAAAGATGTGATGCCTATTTAATATTTTGTCGACAAAATATAAATTTTTTATTTTTTTGCATAATCTTTAAATGTTTAAAAAAAATAGTTATAAACAAATTAACATTTCTCAGAAATTGTTTATTATATTCTAATTTTAAAATATACTTAAAATGCGTATTTCAAAGGTCTTGAAAATGAATGCTTCAAAAAAATTTTCCAACCATTTGCAAAAAAGTTATGAAACAGCAAAATAAATATACGATTGTTCCGTTGTTTATAAATTGTTTTAATTGTTTTGAAGCTTAAAATTAAGTCTGTGGTACAATCTAATTAATCACAAAAAATATCACATATTAGTTCAATGGTTCTATTTTAATCAAAGATTAAAAATACTGTTTTTTTGTAATTTTTAGCGCGAAATTAGGCTTGATACAGAGCCGGAGATGTTCACTCGAAGCGACTGACACGGTTTAAACTCGCGCGAGTTGTGTATGTGGACGGGTATAATACATAATACATAGCTACGGTACTGTATTAGTCAACTTTCGCGCGTGTAAATTACAAAAAAAAAATATTTATAATCTTTAATTAAAATATAACCATTAAACTAATAATCATTATTTTTTGTAAGTAATTAGCTTGTACTTTAAACTCACTTTTACGCTTTTAAAGAATTAAAAAAAAATATAAACAATGCAGTAATCGTATGTTAACTTTGCTGTTTCATAACTTTTTTGCAAATGGTTGTAAAAAAGTTTTAAAACATTCATTTTCAAGATATTGAAATACGCATTTTAACTATTTTCTAAAATTAGAATATAATAAAAACTTTCTGATAAACGTTAATTTGTTTATAACTATTTTTTTTAAACATTTAAAGATTATGCAAAAAAATAAAAAATTTATATTTTGTCGACAAAATGTTAAAAAGGCATCTCATCTTTATAAAATTTCAAAGTTTGATCAGTGTATCATAATTATTATGGTTATTATTGCGACCGTCAATTATTAATTAACAATTGAATTGTTGCTAAAATATTCGTTCAATTTTCACCAGCTTCTGGAACTATAATCCAAACCAAGAAGGCTTTTAAGTCACCAAATTATTTAATTATTGGTAGATAATTACTTATCTAAAACTTTATTTGAAAATTAAAGATTTTGTTGGGAAAACCCGGATTTTCCGAGGAAAAATTTCGTCGGAACAGATCGGAAGAAACATATCTCTATGCAGAATTTAATTGCGGTGAATTTTTATTTGAGTGTTTTTGTTGTAAAGTTAAAATCTTCGGAGTTATAGAGCAATAATGGAAAAAAACACGATTTTCGGGCGCCATTTTGTTTATAAAAAAAGTAGCACACTATCTGCGGACTTTGCATACCTATATTATTAATATATATAATCATAAGCTTCGATTTCAGCAATAAAATTGCTGGTAAATAACTTTTCCCAAAAATGGCCTATTCTCCGATAATCAGCCCAGACTATTTGTAGTTAGTAACAGAATACCGGCAGTGTGCTTGGAAATTGTGGAATAGCTAAAATCGATATTTTTTACTATTGGGTATTACTATTATAACTTATTTTTGAATCAACAGTATTGTTTTATTAATATAATGGAGAGTAGAAAACGAATACATAACATCTTAAACCTAGCTTTGGCAAGAGCAGGGGCATCTACGAAAGATTTACCTTCGGTAAGTACCCATATTTATAATATTTTAGTATTTCTTATACTATATTAGTGCTTGGTGTTACTAACTTCTTCTTCTTTAAGTGCCGTCTCCTAATCGGAGGTTGGATATCATCATCACTATCTTTACTCTATCTACAGCTGCTCTGAAGAGTTCTATGGAACTGCATTTAAACCAGTCCCTTAAGTTCTTCAACCATGACACTCTTCTTCTTCCTATACTCCCTCCGCCTCTTATATTTCCCTGTATTATCAGTATGCCAAGAAATCAGTAAATATTTCAAATAAGAAATTTATACATTTCACTGATCATGCATGTCGTATGAATAAAGACGAGACGATTCAAAGTAAGGCCTGTTATTAAGATAATAATTACTGTAAATTATATTTTTTAGTTTTCTAGTTCAACCATTTTACCTGTTACAAAACATGAAAATTTTTCGGATAGGTTATATATATTTCTTAAAATACATTTAAAAATGTATCAGGTTTAGTCAATTTTACCAGTTCCGATAATAAAAATTAGTCACCTTCAGTATTTTTTTCCAGTTGAAAGTAAAAAAATATAGTCGGGTGGTAACATTTTCCTGGTTGCGATTTAGCAGAAAATATTACTAACCGACACTATTTCATAAACTATTTAAAAAATACATAGTCTACAAAGGGTAGTTTATAAAGTATCTAAACTGCATTTAAAGTTCGTTTGAATTATGACATTAAAACCACTTAATCATGTTTTATGATTTTTTTTTCAAAATTTCAAACTTTAAACCGCTCTAGTGTAAAGTTAGCCAAATGTCGCTTGGTAATTTTTGCCTTTCAGCCGTCGATATAAACATTTTTCTTCACTTTTTCTCCATGTAACTTGAAAATGATAAGAGATACAGTAATGAAATATAAAATCTAAATTTTTATCTAAAAAACCCTATAATATATTTTTGTTTGGTATATTTTTTTCGTATCTCTTATCATTTTCGAGTTACATGGAGAAAAAGGAAGATTTTTAATAAAATTAATATTAATAAATAATAAATAAAAATAATAAAACAATAAAAAATAATAAAATTAATAAAAATGCGCTCTATTATTTGATCTTATTTCTTTCAAAAACCATTCATTTTAAACCAGTCCCACTTTTTGAACATAGAAATAACACTAAAATAACAGGTATTTTAGAAGGAAAACGATGCATTAAAATTCTGGTGGATGAGAGGTTGATACACTTCTCATTTTTTCTTAAAATACATTAGTCATCAAGTTTTTTTACAGCATACCTCGCTTAGTTTCAATGTAATCGACATTTAATATTGCTCATTTTAAAGGTCTTTTCAAGCACTACAAAAGTTATTAGTATCATTATACACCTAAAATCGGCCGTTTCTCTGTTATTTCAAGTTGAATACACCGATTTGAGCATGCACCAAAAAAAAAACTTTTCTCACCTACCATATCCCTTTTTGTATTATCACTAGAAGATCTATGATGAAACGAATCTCTTTTTTTTTATATGCTACAAAAATATTTTATATGGTTTTTTTGTTAGATGCTTAGTTTTTAAGATATTTTCAAAAATCCGTCCGAAAAGGTGTAATTTTTCAATGAAAATGGCCAATTTTCAATCACGAATAAGTCAAAAAGTATTGGGTTTTCAAAAAATAATTATAGAACATCTATCTTATAGAACATTATCTTTTCCAATTATAGAACAGTTTTTGCTTAGAACTAGGTCCTCTAGCCTCTTCCGTGGCTATTTTAACCAAAAAAAATTTCACCCCCGAGAAGGGGTGGGAACCACCCCCAAGATAAAAGCGCACATCGGCATAGGGTAGGCTTTGTTTCTTGAACTATTCCCTACTTACTCTGAAAATATCAAGTAAATCTACCTAGTAGGATGGAATTCGGAGCCAAATACCCTCATTAACTGCCCTATATATACTAACCATGGGTTTTACTAAATTATCCTAGATGGTATAGCCACCCTTGACCTCGTAGGTTCAGTGAAAGTGTGGTTAGGCGCCCACTCATATTAAACCCATAGACATTATAATAATACCTAGACTGCGCGCTACTATCTAAAACTATCTAACGATTGCGACAGACAAAAATTACTGTATTAGGTATAGGTATCAAATCAGCGGCCTCGGGAAAATCACATGGTCGATAAACCCAAGGTTATTGGATAAACCCCGTCGATTAGAAAGAGGCTTCCGACCTAATAGCCTCAGTTTTCTGTGTCGCAATCGTCAGATAGTTTTAGATGGCAGCGCGCAGTCTAGGTATTATATAACTATGATTAAACCTAACATACCCTAACCTAGATGCTATAAATACCGTCATTTCGGATGAACCTAATTTGTATATTTCGCACTAACAAAGAAATCTAAATTTGAAGTTACTTCGGAAGCCACGTCTTAGCATTAAATGATTTAAATATTCATTTGCGGTGCAATTGAGGACAAGTTGTTAGTCCTGTCGCCAGGGGGGGTACAACGGCCTCGTTAATTCAGATGGACTTACTCAAGTTTTTTTTATGTATTTTGACCCGTAGAACACGAATTTTTTGGGTAACAGTTGATCCGGATGTCGATAAGATTGTTATAGACCAAGAACTTGAGGAATCAAATAACAGCGATTTTTGGCAAAACAAAACAATATTTTGTATTTTTGGGCCATTTTAAGTAAAAAATATTTCTACAAGTTTTTTCGTAGGATGCACAGTTTTCGAGATAAACGCGGTTGAACTTTAAAAAAATCGAAAAATTGCAATTTTTGAACCCGAATAACTTTTGATCAAAAAATAAAATAGCAAGTCTGCTTACCGCATTTGAAAGTTTAAGTCAAATTATATCGGTTTTGATTATTTGCATTGGTAAAAATTTATTTTTTTATTGTTTAACAAAGCTATAAACACGTAGGGTTTCCCGTGCTTTTACATGCGTTTTAACGCATGTAACGTAGAAATAGTCTTGATTGCACTAGTACCTATTCTACCTACTCGTTCGATTTTAAATGAGAAATCATAGAAACATCACTCACGCACTAGTTGTTTGTAGCTTTGTTTAGCAATAACACAATAAATTTTTAGCAATGCAAATAATCAAAACCGACATAATTTGACTTGAACTTTCAAAGGCGCTAAGCAGAATTGCTATTTTATTTTTTAATCAAAAGTTATTCGGGTTTAAAAATTGCAGTTTTTCGATTTTTTGAAAGTTCAACCGCGTTTATCTCGAAAACTGTGCATCCTACTAAAAAACTTGTAGAAATATTTTTTGCTTAAAATGACCCAAAAAATACAAAATATTGTTTTGTTTTGCCAAAAATCGCTGTTATTTGATTCCTCAAGTTCTTGGTCTATAACAATCTTATCGACATCCGGATCAACTGTTACCCAAAAAATTCGTGTTCTACGGGTCAAAATACATAAAAAAAATTTGGGTAAGTCCATCTGAATTAACGAGGCCGTTGTACCCCCCCTGGCGACAGGACTATGTGTGTGTTTCGTAAATAATTTTATTTTCAAAGCATTTTGCTGAAAATGGACGGGAAAAAACGTAGCGTTTTAAAGAACAGGGTCGTCAATCTTTAAACCTAAATCGATGATTCCATATGTATGGAACTGACACGTGAGCTTTTAACAACAGCGTAGTAGTTGTTTCAACACATATACATATAGCAATTGATGGCCATTCAAAAATTAAAATTGAAGTGTTTTAAGATTTTGTTTAACAAGTCGCCTGTTTCTGAAATATTGAATTAATCCATACGTTTGCATCATACTGTATGTGGTCGATTTTGTTCAAGTTTATTTTTTTTAACAACAAAATTACAGTGGATGGTAAGGAATGGAGATGGAACTACAATGAGGAAAAAGTAGTGGAGGTAGCGAGTCCAAAAAACTAGCAGAGCGACAGAGAAGAGACGAAGTAGAGGCCAGACAACGATCAGAAAACAAGGAAATTACGAATACACTGGACAATGACAATAAAAGTATAGACTTGATTAGTGATAAGATTAGGTTTAGGAATTCAAATAAACATATTAATAGAAATAGGATGAGTGGTAGAAATATTGGTAGTATAGGTTAGGTAGTATAAATAGTAGTAGTAGTAGTAGTAATAACAATAATGAAAATTCAAATACTAATTTTGTAAATGACGAATCAGAGTAATCGCAACATGGAACGTGACCTCTCTAAATGGAAAGGAAATAGAAATAACTGAAGAAATGGAAAAAATGGGTATCCAAATAATGGGAATAAGCGAAACAAAAAAGGTAGGAGGTGGGCACATAAATCTAAATGAGGAATATAGTCTTTATTATTCAGGAGTACCGCAGGGACAAAGAGCAAAGGAAGGAGTTGGTATAATAGTAAATAAGAGACTAGAACCAAGAATAACACACTATGAAACATCATCATCTAGAATTATAACAATCCAAATTGACCTAAAAGACAAAATAGGATTCATACAATTATATGGACCAACTGAAGGCAGAGATGAAGAAACGATGACAGAATTCTACAATGAACTCCAAAGAGCACTAGACATATTAAGAGAATTGAGAGAGAAAATCATAATTTTAGGAGATTTGAATTTAAGAGTGGGCAAGGATGTCAACAAAGGATTAGGATGCATTGGAAAATACGGAGAGGAATGTTTGAACAGGAATGGTGTCAAAATGCTAGACTTCTGCCAAGAAAATGACCTACTAATAGGAAACACATTTACAAACCAAAACATGGAAGACAAATATACATTCGCGGCGGAAGAGAGAAGAGCGAAAAGTTTGATAGATTACATAGTTTATACGAGAAACCTAGAAGATAAAATACATAACGTCTTAACTGAAAAGAAACTGGAACTAGCTACAGAGCACAGGATGGTTACTGCAAAACTCGAGGATGAAAAAATAAAGGAGGTGAAAAGAAAAGATTACCAAAGAGTAAAAGTAAATAAGCTCAAATTAGAACAGGTGCGAGAACATTGCAAAGAAGAAACAAATAGAAGATTAAGATAACTAGAAAACCAAAAAGAGGCATGGACACTGGAGGAAAGATGGAACGCCTTCAAAGTAGTCATAAAGTCTACAGCAAGAGAAATATGTGAAATCAGAAAACATAACAAACACCATAAAAGAACGAGATGGTGGAACAATGAAGTTAAAACAGCAGTGAAGAAAAAGAAAATAGCATGGAAAAAATACATCGAAACCGAGCTGGAAGATTCTGGAAGAAGATAAAGAAGAATACAAAAGGCTGAGACGATTAGCGAAAACACCATAAGACAAGCAAAAACAAAGACATGGGAAGAGTTTGGAGAATAATTACAGGAAAACTATGTAACAAACAATAGAAGCTTCTGGACAACAATCAGACATATGAAGAAAGGAAAACATAAAGAAATAACAGCCGTAAGGGATACAACAAACCAAATCCAAACAAATACAGAACAGATAGCTAAAGTATGGAAAGAATACTATTAAAACAAATTTAGAAATGAAACAATAGATGATAGAAATGAAACATATCACGATAACGAGAACAAAGAATTAGAGCAAATAAGTAGAGAAGAAGTAATACAGGAAGTATCAAATGTAAAAATAGGTAAAGCTGGAGGGGATGATGACATAGACCCGGAAATGGTCAAGTACATGGGAGGAGAAGTGATAAACTGGTTGTTGAAAATATACAAAGAGGCATGGGAAAAGCAGCAAATCCCAAAAGACTGGCAAAGTAACCTTATAGTGTCAATATACAAAAAGGGAGAACACGTCAACTGCGAAAATTATAGAGCAATATGTTTATCAACGGTATGTTTTAAAATATACACGAACATAGTAGAGAAGAGGCTAAGACAAGAGGTAGAAAAAGAACTGGGAGAAGAACAAGCAGCGTTTAGACCAGAAAGACAGAAAAACGATAACATTTACATCATTAGAAATATAATAGAAAGAAGTATTGATTCGGGGGGAAAGCTTATTCTAGCATTCATAGATCTAAGTGCAGAATTCGACTCTATAGAAAAAAAATTTATTTGGAAATTCTTGCAGAACATGAAAGTACCAATTACACTGATAAAAATAATTGAAAGTATATACAGAGTAGTAAAAGGACGTGTACAGATAGCAGGAGAAAGATCTGAAGAATTCAATTGGGAAAGAGGTATCAAACAAGGAGACAGTCTTAGTCCGCTACTAGTCATAATAGTCATGAATGAATTGACTAGAATTACTGGAGAAAGAACGAACCAAATACAGACAACAATAGGATACCAAAGATTACAGCTAATAAAAATAGAAGCCTTATTGTATGCAGATGACATAGTGCTTATAGCAGATTCCGTGACAAAAATTCAAAAACTTATAAACATATGGACAGAAGAAATAGAGAAATTAAAAATGGAGTAAACATCGAGAAAAGTAAAATAATGGTCATCGGCGAAAAGGAAGAAAATGAAGTAAATATAAAATGCAAAAATACTCAACTGGAAATAGTTACCGCATATGATTATCTTGGAAGTATAACTACCAATGATGGGAAAATAGACCTCGAAATAACAAACAGAACTAAAAAATCAAACAAACTGTACTACGCACTATCGCCAGTTCTGAGGAAAAAAGAATTGTCCCACGAAACAAAAATTAAAATGTATAATACGATTGTGATACCGGCGATACTGTATACGAGCGCAAATTGGACTTTACAGAAAAAGCATAATAGTAGGATAAATGCAATTGAGATGAGACATCTACGAGCTATAGCCGGAAAGACCAAATGTGATAGAATAATAAATGAGGTAATAAGAGGGATAACTAAACAAGAACCAATAATGAATAAAATAATAAAGAGACAATTAAACTGGTATGGACATCTGATGAGAATGAAACCGAGTAGACTAACAAGGAAAATTCACGAAACAAGGAATATTACAAAAAAGAAAAAGGCAGACCGAGGAAAAAATGGATACAGCAAATAGTAGAAGCAGGAAAAATTAAACAGAAAACGCTAGAAGAAATGAAACTAATAGCACAAGACAGAAAAGAATGGAAGAGATGGGTGAATATGTAGCTAAACTAAACCCAAATCCGACATCTGAAAGGGTATAAGGAAGGGGAGAAAGAAAGAAAGATTTTTTTTTTAATATAAAAGAAGTTTTTCCTAAGACATTAAACCTTATTAATAATTCAATTGTATTATTTAACTACATAAATGTATTTACCATTGTTAAATTGTATGGATTGTCCCAAACAGACTACATTTCCATCCCGTATATTGATCTTTATGTTTTCCAGATTTACTTTTAATGATCCCTTGACATTAGTGAGATTTTGTTTTACGATAATGCCTCACTAAATAATTTAGAGTTGGCTAAATTATTTCCTCGTTTACTCTTGCTACTCTTTGATGTGTGCTGTATACAAACAGACATCTGGAAACAACTTGGCAATTAACGACACTCGAAAAATTCGGGCGTAAAATTTATTTTAAAGGTCGTTTCGGGACGACAATAAGTGTAAATTATGGTTATCTTGTGGTTTTCTAACGGCTGGAGCTTAATTTTCCTTAATACGGGGGTTACTGACTGTGAAAACATTTAAAATGCGTTTTAAAACATTCAGTATTTGGGTGACCAGATTACCGCTTATTATACAAAATGTTTATATATTCAACAGAATGCAGTGCTCCAGAAAACTCCCCCTAATTGAGAAATTTTGTTGTGGGGACGTAAACGTTAAAATAATCAAATTATTATTTACGGGGAACGGAGCAAAATGCAAAATTGTGACGGATGTCAAAATTTTCAATGTGTTTTAAATGTATTCATTTTTTTTTTCGACTCCTAAGAAAACTAATAAATTTTTTGAAAAATTTAGACGCAGAATGAAAGATTATATTATTACCGAGGGCCGAAAGTCCCTAAAAACTTCTATAATGTTTATTTTAATAAGTTACAGGTATGAAAATAAAAGTGAAAATTTAGTGTGATTTTTAATTGCAAATATTTCATTCAAAAGAAACTTTTTATTTATTCTAAGGGACTATCGGCCCTCGGTAATAAAGTAGTCTTTCATTCTCCGTTTAAATTTTTCAAAAATACTTATTAGTTTTCTCAGGATTCGAAAAAAATGAATACATTTAAAACACATTGAAAATTTTGACATGCGTCAAAAGTTTGTATTTTGCTCCGTTCACCTTAATAGCCCGGGAGGTAGTGTCAATTTTGACCGGAGCATTTTAGCGTGGCTGGTTTCTTTTTATTTAGGTAGTTGTTCCAAAGCTTATTAACAAATGATGTGTCAGCTGGCCCAAAACCGGGGATTTTAGACAAGAAAAGGTAAAATATGAAAGTTGATGGACAAACGCTACAACTTAAATGTCAAATATTTATACACGTTATTCAGAACATTTGATAGCCTTGCTTAATTAGCTCCTACCTTTCACTCAGGAGATCCAGGTTCAAATCCTGGCGCGGAAAATTCTTTTTGTTTTTTAAATTGACATTTTATTTTGAAAAATAATTATTTTTATAATACCACCTTTTTATTATTTATACGAGACAATATAAAAAAAATCTGTTTGTCTTTTATAGAATCGCAAACTATGCATTTTTGTTGTACATGAACCTCTGAAGGTTCCTAAGTTGGTAAGACCAACAATCTAAGTGGAAAGGGAGACATTATTTGTTATTTTTTTGGACAAACTGTTTTTTATTAATTTTATATGTTGTAGAACCGAAAGATAAAACCCTAAATTTTCACTTTTCTCTCACCAACCCCCATTTTTTAATAGCAATCTAAATATTTCCCTATTCTCTATAATACATAAAAATGAATGTTTGTCTGTACCTATGTCCCTTTATAGAATCGTAAACTATGCATTTGGTAGAAAAAAGTATAGGTACGCAATATTTTTTAGTATTTTTTGGCTTTCTGGTAATTTTTAGGTATTAAACTTTCAAACATTATTTAGTTTTAAGGCGGTACGAAGTTTGCCGGGTCAGCTAGTTAATAATAAAAAAATAATCTTGGACTAGTGTGGCAAAGATTAAAAAGTATAAATCAATAATTTATGAATTTTAGATTGTAATAAAAAAGCGTCAGCTGCATCATGTACGTTGCAAAAAGTGTTAGCTGGCCAAGTGGACATGCCGTGGTATTATAAAAATAAATATTTTTCAAAATAAAATGTCGATTTAAAAAACAAAAAGAATTTTCCGCGCCAGGATTTGAACCCGGATCTCCTGAGTGAAAGGTAGGAGCCAAGTAAGCAAGTATATCAAATGTTCTGAGTAACGTATATAAATATTTGACATTTAAGTTGTAGCGTTTGTCCATCAACTTTCATATTTTACCTTTTCTTGTCTAAAATCTCCGGTTTTGGGCCAGCTGACACATCATTTGTTAATAAGCTTTGGAACACCTACCTAAATAAAAAGAACACAGCCATGCTAAAATGCTTCGGTCAAATTTGACACTACCTCCCTGGCTATAAGTAATGTCTATAAAATGTATTATGTATCAATATAAAAAAACTATAGAGACGTTGAGACTTGAAGTAAGAGATTAAGTACAATGAGCAAATAGATTAGCGGGTTGCTTTAATAACAATATAGGGCATAACCGACACATTAACTGTCAGATAAAATCAAGAAACAAGACCCGACACAGCTAAAACACAGACAGTGCGGGAAGCAGCAGAAATTAGAATACTCAGAAAAATTGCAGGGAGAGAAGGGAGGGAACACATCGAGAGACTAAATAAGGAGTGGCGAGATACGTTAATATCATAGATATAATAACTAATAGTTTAGGCAAGGTATGAGCCTCATCAAGGTGCATCAAGGTGTAACGCTAATATTAAGGAGTGAGTGATCTAGCCATCTTTGTCTGTCACATGCGCGAGATTGCTTGATTAAAAGTGATAGATAAACCATCGATCGACTACTTCCGCGTTACGCTTTCTTGCTCAGAATGCCTTGTCTACCCTTAATATGTCTATGGTTAATATTCAGTTTTTTAGTTCTAAACGTCACTAGACATAAAAATAAACATTACAACAAGTGAAGGGTCCAGGTCTGTAATAGCTCAATGTTCCTATGTATCTAGTACGGTGGCGCTTACTGTATATTATGGTGCACTAATAGCACACAAATCAAAGAAAATATTGAGCCGCTTTTTTTTCTATAGCAAATTAATCCCTTTTAGAAAAAATTTCTACATAATATTTGAAATAATTCTAGGCTCCATTTCTAGCTCCACTTAGATAATGAACTCGGTATCAAAATGACTCCATAATAGTAGAGGATCCGATGTAAGGTCCGATCGATTTGCACCGATCTGTTTAACGGATAAAAATTATTGGATATGTAATTTAAAATGTTAACAATTACAAAAAACAAGGGTTGCCCGATCTAATCTTGTTCTAACTATATTTAATTAATAATTAAAATATGAAATTTTTTTATGAATTTAAAAAAAAATTCGACCCGGGCACATATTACTTCAGATTTTTTAGTTCATTCTAAACAAAAAAAGGTATTTTGTAATTTTTCTCTAAAGTTGATCGTTTTCGAGTTATAAACAATTTAAAACTGAAAAAAGAACGAAAGATGACAATTTTCAAGGCTCAAAAACACAAGTAAAAAATATGATTTTTGTAATCATCAAGTACATAAATTCAAGTTCAAACCTTTTTCTATCAGGTCTCGATAAGAATTTTAGCCATGTTTTATTCTAAAACATATTTTTTTAATTGTTAATGAGGAAGGTTTTTTATGGGGAGACGGGCATTAACAACTAAAAAACAATGTTTCAGAATGAAATAAGTCCAAAATGATTATCAAGAACTGGTAGACTAAGGTTTGAACTTGGATTTAGGTACTTCGTAGTTTCAAAAATGATATACTTTTGTTTTTGAACCGTGAAAATCGTCATCTTTCGTTCTTTTTTCAGTTTTAAATTGTTTATAACTAGAAAACGATCAACTTTAGAGAAAAATTACAAAAGACCTTTTTTGTTTAGAATGACTTAAGTCGACTTTACATTACATGATTTATCATGTGATTTGTCATATGATTTGGTCATGGAGTGAAATTTACATGTTTACACTGTGTGATTTGTCATATGATTTTGCATTGTTTATACGGCTTGTTTTGTCATAAGCATTGTCATGCGGCTCGTCATAGGAAAAATCATATGACAAATCACATGATAAATCTTGTAGTGTAAAGTCGACTTTAGACTAGAAAATCTGAAATAATATCTGACCGGGTCGACAATTTTGTTTTTAAATTTATAAAAAAATATTATTTTTTAATTATTAATTAATTATAGTTAGAACAAGATTAGATCGGGCAACCCTTGTTTTTTGTAATTGTTAACATGCTAAATTACATATCCAATAATTTTTATCCATTAAACAGATCGGTGCAAATCGACCTTATATCGTATCTTAGACTATAAAGCTATATTTATAGCTATCAAGATATTAATAACTTGTATATTTTCTAGGTTTTACGGAAGGAGAAATAAAAACTTATAATTTCCGCCGCGTAAGTTTTGATGCTGACATACAGACGAACTACAGAAAATTTAAGGGATCATTGTTTTAAATTCATGTTTCGATCCAACGCACGCCTTATAAACCGGGAGATATTAACAGAACTTCAACCACGATTTTCTCAGTCCTGCCCTTTGCAATACTGAAAGGTTAGAAAAGGTAATTACAATTTATGGAAAAATCCACGGGTTTCCTGTGACATTTTCCTGTGAAAATTAGATTTTCCATGAGGAAAAAAATGGGAAGTTGCGATGAATTTCTGAGTCCTGCCATATCCATAGAATGACAGGATACTCTCAATTTTATGAAGATAGTTTTTTGGGCAGAAGAGTTGCAAAAGGACTAAGGGAGTATATGGATATACGAACATGTAATGAAAATAATGAAATTTTCATAATTTTCTGAGTCCTGCCAACTTAATAAATTAAACATAATTATTTGAAAATGATCGAGAAAAATATTGGCATGACGTCTCCTAATGTTTAACTGCACTTGTCCCTTGGAAAATTCTGTGGAAAATTTTCACCCTGGTTCCATGATTTTCTGAGTCATAATATAAATTTTATTATAAAATAAATAATTTAAGTAGACATTATTCAAAATGGCAGGATGTTTAGTTACACCGTTTTTACTATACATAGTTTAAAAATGTGTAAGAAAATTCGTGGAAAGTTACACGATTTTCTGAGTCATGCCATTTTCGACATATCTCAAGAATGTTAATATGAAGCTATTTACAAAGAGGCAGGATGGTTGTGTAGTTATTTCGTATATAAAAATAAAATTTTAAGTTAGTAAAATTATTTCAGGTCCTTATACAAACATATTCATATCACCACAATTTTTTGAGCCATGCCATGTCAAGTATGCTTAAAAAACACTAATCTAAAACCGTTTACAACGTGGCAGGATAACCGCAAAGATATTTAATACATAAAAATTAATTTTTATATCGTTAAAAAAATCCTACGGTATTAAATATTATTTTCCTGAGTAATGTCTCGGATTTTTACACACCTTTCAAATCTAATACCAAACTGTAACATATTTATTTTAAGCGATTAGATCATATTTGTATCTAAGTAAAGGTAATAAAAGTAATAGGAAGAAAATCAATAATTTTACAATTAATTGGTTGTAGTAGGAATTGTACCTATTATACAGGGTGTCCAGAAACTCTTCTAACAATCGAAGCCCTGAGATTCCTCAGATAATTTTAAGAAAACTTACCTCAATTCACCTCGTCCGAAAATGCTTCCCAAGGAAGCTAGAGCTCTTTAAAGGTGGCGTATTCTAATTAGATTTTTTTTAATAGCTCCAGAACACTTCTATTTGGAAAAACTAAAACTGGTATGCCGACGGATCAGAAGATGGAGAAATAAGGAAGAGAATAACGCAGGCAAACAGAGCTTATTTTGCCCTCTCCCATATATTTCGGTCAAAAAGTGTCCACCGAAATACAAAGATGAGAATCTATAAAACCTTAATTCGACCAATTACATGCTATTACAGTGAAGTTTGGGTGCTGAAAGGAACATCCAAAAATAAAACTCGACACATTCGAAAGGAAAGTACTTAGGAGAATACTAGGACCTGTGAGGGAAAACGGAATCTTCAGAAGTCGATACAACAACGAGCTTTATCAACTTTATAAGGAAACGCCCCTGTCAGACTTCATTAGATTACAAAGATTGCAATGGGCCGGACATGTGATAAGAATGGGAGAGGATAGGCTACCAAAACGAGCACTGAATGCTAGAATGCAAGGAAAGAGACCGGTTGGGAAGCCACGAAAGCGCTGGGAAGACACAGTAAACAGCGACGCACAAGCCCTTTTAGGAGTCCGTGTATGGAGAAGAGCAGCCACAGACAGGCAAGGGTGGAGGCAAAAAATAAAGGAGGCCAAGGCTCAATTTGGGCTGTAGTGCCGTAGAAGAAGAAGAAGAAGAAAACTGGTACACCTCTTCCAGAGATAAATCGATTCCATCATTTGTCAATTTTTAGTACCGGTCATAGGCGTCCGTTTAGGGTAGGGAAACGGATATTTTATCGGATAACTTTTCTGTGTTTAACTTTTAAGAATTTTTGACACTGGATTATTAAACTATGGGGTATTCTTGTACTAAAAGGTACTTTTGCTTTAAGGCGGTAGGATACGCCGTGTTCTAGAAAAATCGATATCAAAATTTTGAAAAAAAAAAATAAAAAAAAACTATTTAGAAAAACGAAAACTGGCACGTTTATTTCTCTTCCAGAGATGAATATTTTATCAATTGTGAATTTCTAGTATCGGTCATAGGTGTCCGTCTTGGGTAGATCAACGAAATCTCATAACTTGCTTTAATTTTTAAGCATTTTTGACAGTAGCGTATTAAATTACGAGGTATTCTAGTACTAAAAGTTACTCTTGCTTTAAGTCGGTAAATACACCGTTTTTTTTTTAATTTTTTTCAAATTCTTCTTAAATTCAAAATAGTAAAAATTTTGAAATTGATTTTTCTAGAAAACGGTGCATCCTACCGACTTTAAGCAAGAGTACCGTTTAGTACTAGAATACCTCATATACAGTTGAGTCCGCGAGTCTTTACCCGTGCGTTATTAATACCTGGCGAGATAAAACACATACTTTTTATCTAGCATCATTCTCTTCCACGCATGAAACTCATGACAAACCAGCTGCCGTTTGTTATTAAGTAAAAACACATGTTATTTTTATGAACCATCTAGACTCAGTGCATTGAAAAGAGATAGGTACAAAAAAAGATGATTCGGTATGTTTTCATATTTAAAGCACAATTTGTTTGACGTTTCTGCTTTGTTTACTTTTGTGGCTGTCGGTCAGTTGAATTTTTTGCTGTTTTTGTCGAATTATTGCATTTTAAAGTTTCTTTATGTTACACAAACAGTTGTTTTCACAACTAATTTTATATTGGGCTTTGAAATTTTAAGGTAAATAATTATATTTTGGCAATTAATATTTAAAACATACAAAGCAAACGTCATTCACACAGTAAAGAAATTATTGTGTTTAGATTTCCGTCAAAATGAATAAAATAACAAAAATAAAATACAGTAGAACCCCGTAAATCCGAACCCCGCGAATCCGAACTTTCGGCAAATCCGAACCAACGGAAAGTGAAAAAAATTTAAAAATTCAAGAAAAAAACTTAAAAACATGTTTATTATACAGAGTTAAGCCAGAAAATTGGACAATGTAGGATTACTAGGACTTTGACATTTAAAATTTCTTTAAAATAAATGTTATACTTTAATATATAGGTTTATAAAGTGTTTATAAAGGTTAAACACAAACTTACTTTGGTTCTCTCGTAGTCAACTTGAGTCCAAAAATATTGTCCACACTCTTGCGAGAACGTTTGGCTACTCAAAATCACAATAAAAGCTTTGAACTACTAGTTAAGGATAACTTTCCGAAAATCCGAATTTTTCGGAATCCGAACAGGCTGTCCCTCCAATTAGTTCGGATTTGCGGGGTTCTACTGTATGTTATTGAATTCTTTTATAAATTGTTTATTTATTTATTAATCAATAATAATAAAAGAATTTATTAAGCTACTTCAAATGTAGCTGTAATTCTGCACAAAAATTTTGAAGCAAAACTTACATTTGACATTCTATATATGATAACGTCAAATTTTATAATAAAACCCGTAATCGGAACAGTAGCCACTTTATGTCAGTTGTTGTTGCGTGAAATAGATTTCCGACTTATTTCGTATGCTTTAAATGATGACGCACGGGTAAAGACTCGCGGACTCAACTGTATACATATACATAATACCTGTGTAATTTAATAATACGAGCATAGTGTCACAAATATTAAAAGTTAAAGACAAAAAAGTTATGCGATAAAATAACCGTTGTCCTACCCAAAACGGACTCCTATGACCGGTACTAGAGATTCGCAGTTGAAGGAATCAATTTATCTCTGGAAGATAAAAAGGCGGGCGGACCTTTGTCTATCGAAATGGAAGTGTTCTGGAAATAAAAAAATCTAATTACAAGGTGCCATTTTCAAAGAGCTCTAGCTCCCTTAGGAAACATTTTTTGGATTATGTGAATTGTGTTAAATTGTCTTAAAATTATCTTAGGAATCTTAAAATTATATACAGGGTGTTCCATTTAAAAAACATAAGTTTGTGTCACCCTGTCAATACGGGTAGCCCTGTATATTACAAATTATTTTTAAATTATGATCCTCTCTTTTCCCCACGTTTTACCTAAATAACTTTTTTTTTCGTATTTCTTACGACAAACGAGTAATTGGACTTTGTCACACTAATGCCCCACCCTGTATACGAAATAACTATAAAACCATCCTGCCTCTTTGTAAATAGACTTATATTAAGATTCTTGAAACATATGCAAAATGGCATGACTCAGAACATCGTGGAATTTTTCACGAAGTTTCTTACAAATCTAGACTCCTGTCGTCTTACAAGAACCGTTTAACCAGCGTTGCCAGATTTTTTTTTTGCCAAGTCGGGATTTAGGAACTTTTTGAGTGAAAAAAGCGGGATTGTTTCGTCGAAAGCGGGACATAGTGAAAAAAGGTATATAATCAAAAATATTTGAATATTTATCTTTTTATTTTAGTTCAAATTACGTTTACGAGACATTAAGATAGTCACCTAGTGAAAATATCAATAGAAAATAAATTTTAATAAAAATATGGTATTTTAAATCACATTTACCTTATCATTAAAATATTGAGTCTTATTCGTCTTCTGAATAAAAAAATAAAAAACAAATCAGATATCAGAATCAAAAACGTTTTATTCGTTAGAAAAATGTGGCGTTTCAAACAAAAGTCATAGAAGTTAGAGTTACAAATTATAAGAGAATAATTTTATATATTTATAAGAATAAAAGTTATAAAAGATATAAGAATAACAAAATAAGAACAATAAGAGAATATTTTAATTATTTATAAGAATTACTTATTCATATTTTTGTGAGGATTTAACTTCTTTCAAAATATCCCTTTTCTCTTTAGTAAATTTAAAGAACTCTTCACAGGATAGCTGTAGATTAAACTGGACGAGTAATTCTGCTTTAATTAACTTTACGGAACATTTATTTCTCGCATCTGACCATTTCAAATTCATCTGCGAAAAAACTCGTTCCGGAAAGCAGTTTGACGTTGAAGTACTTAATATAAAAGATACGAGTTTAAACATATTCCTGGTATCTTTTTTTGGAAACTGTTGAAAGAGCTGTTGCCATTTCTGTGCGGTGGTGGCAGTGGTGTCTTTGGAATTTCCCACTAATACGTCCAAAGATGATTTCAACAAGTTAAATTCTTCATATAGGTGATCTACCGAAATATTGTCTGTCAATTTCAATAAAGCGATAGCATTTTCAATCATGTCGAAACTAATTTCAGTTTCCAGATTTAGGAATTTAAGTCTAGCAAAAATATTCTCATCTGAAAAATTATAACGTTTTTCTATATATTTTTGGCAATTTGTGTAAAATAGTTTAAAGTCTTCGATGACTTTGATCTCTTCAGATTCAACTAATTTATTTAAAATAAGTTTCGTCTGGTAGCCGAAAAACCCATCCTTCTGTCTTTGAATCAGTCTTGAACGGAAGAGGCATAATGACTCATGCATTTCGGTTATGGCAATGTCATTTCCTTGAGACTCTTTTATTAATGTACCAAAAGCACTCATCACATTATAAACAAAATTCAAGTAGGCTAGAGTTTTTGTTTCCTCTGCTTCAGAACCAAAAATTTTTTCAATGGCTTTCGCACATGATTTTTTTTTATCAAAGTAGCTTTTCAAAGCAGGCCAAACCTTGATTATTCTCTCAACAGCAGGACAGAGCGACAAAAATCTTGTATTTACGTGACGTAATAACTCGACCCACTCCATTTCCGTAGTTTCAAATATCTCCATCAATTCCGCACGACGTTTAGCTGAATGTGAGAAATGGCCATATATTTTTAAGATGATAGCTTCTACATCGATGTCTAATCTATCACATGCAAATTTGCTCATGGTATGCAAGATGTGAACTGAACAGTTAGCTTTTAATATTTTTTCGTTTTTGGAATGAAGATTAGTGAAAACAGAATGATTTGAACCAAAGTTTACATTTGCATTGTCTGCACCATATGATGTTACTTGCGATAATTTTAAGTTATGTTTATCCAGTGTTTCACAAAGTACCTTTGTTATTTGGTCGGCAGTTTCGTCATTACTCTCCACAAAATCTATTAATTTGTTTTGTATTCCTTTGTCAAAACTGAAATATCGCACACATATTGGAAACATTTTCCGGTTTCCTTTATTGCTGGCATCCGTAGAAATCGAAAAAAATAAATCTTCTTTTAAATTTTGAACTACGTCCTTCAAAGCTTCTTTTGCCAATACTTCACAAACTATTGCTTCGCTCTTTGTCCTACCACATTTAACATTCTTAGCTATCTTAGAATCGGCGTACATGAGAGGTAATAACTTTTGAAAACAATCCAGACTATTGTAGCTTAACGAATGTTTAACGGTGTGATATACAGAAGTAATTTCTGCAGCTGATGTTTTGTATATAATATCATCGCGATCACGATCAGATGTTGAAGTACCCGGTGCCTGGAAATAGCTAGTTAAGTTTCTTGCAGCACGAGAACTAGTGATCTTCAAGTGACTATTTGTTTTGGAATGCTTCACTACGTCGTTTAATCCGCCATGTGAAATAGTAAACTCTTTTTTACACAGTGTACAGTAAGCTTTATACTCACCCGACGCCACAGAACGCAACCAATTGTGATCATTCTGCCAATTTGAACTGTATTTGGTGAGGCGATGTTTTCCTAGTTTGATTTTCTTCTTGGGTGTAATGTCTTCCGGTTTCGAGCAATCCGAAACATCACTATCGGTTTCATAAGTTTCATTCATCTTTCGTAAAAAAACTGGAACTTTTGTTTTCTTATTGCAATTACACTAAATTTCGCACCTAACGCAACTCACTACCTCACTGATTTCAAGCTCGAAAACAAATGGTATTCGTTTTTCTTTCGTAAGTAAAGTAATCACAGCTACTCGCTTACGATTCAAATAAGAACAAGAAAAGAGCAGAAGAGAAAGAGAAGATGTTAGCAGTCGCACGCACCGATTGCGTGAGGCACAGAGGCACCCTCTCTCTCGCCCGCGCTTATATTCATTATGCGCTGGACAGGTGGCCGGTCCACACTTGTTTGTGCCAACCGCTGCGCTTTCTCAGTACGCTGCACGCAGGGTCGAATTATTCCCAAAAAGCGGGATTGAGCCTGTCCCGCGCGGGACATTTAATTTTGAGTTAAAAATCGGGACGTCCCGCGAAAAGCGGGACGTCTGGCAACGCTGCGTTTAACCCTCCTGCCGAGTACCGAAAAAGTATTGATTGCATTTGAGTATTTTAACTTTTTAAAGGCAGGACTCAGAAAATCACGGAATCAGGGTAAAAATTTTGCGCATAATTTTCCAAGGGACAAGTATACTTAAACAGTATTAGACGTCATGCCAACATTTTTTTTTTGATCATTTTGAAATAAATATGTTTAATTTATTTAGTTGGCAGGACCCAGAAAATCATGAAAATTTCATTATTTTCCTTACATGGTGGTATACATATATTTATACTCCGTTAGCCCGTTTGCAACCCTCCTGCCCAAAAAATTTTCTTCATAAAATCCATAGTATCCTGTCATTCTACGGATATGGCAGGACTTAGAAATTCATCGCAAAACCCTATTTTTATGTTTTGGGAAAATCTAATTTTTACAGGAAAATGTCACAGGAAATTTGTGGATATTTCCACAAATTGTAAGTACCTCGTCTACCCTTCCACTATTGCAAAAGGCAGGACTTAAAAAATCGTGGCTGAACTTCTGTATAATATCTCCCGGTCTATTACTGGAGACAGTTAAAAATATGTAACTAGATGTAGCATAAAGCCTATATTTTAGGAAACACTTCAATGTCTTTAAATTTAAATCAACATATTTTTCAGTTCTGAAGAAGCATAAGTTCTCTTTTTAACTTTATTAATACATGTGATTGTTAATTTCGTCATATTTTCTTATTCTGAGACTGCTTTTACTCTTTCTTTGTCCAATTACCACTAATTCCCGTATCGGAATGAGTCACCCCTGTGGTGGTCTCAATGTTCTGAAGAATATGTTAATAGAAAGTAAACGGCAGCGGATCGTGGACTCCATTCGCCGCTTTATGTATATATCATGGTCTACTAATTGCATACAAATCAAAGAGCAGAAGCGGCCAGGCCGCCGAATTTACGTTCCATATCCGAGAGATGCGATCTTAATCTGCGACCGACTGTCGACTTCCCCGGCCGGCGCTACAATCCGATCTATATTTAAATAATTCAAAACAACAACATAATGTAAAACGAATTGTTTTGTTGCAACGTTACTTAGGTGAATCAAAGTTCTTGATAAGCTACTCGTATGCATTAAGTTATTATATTTTTATTGTATTAGTTAGACAAAAATACAAGAATTCAATGATATCAGCACAGACGCATCCAAGTACCGACATAGGATCAGATCCCAGCAGTGACCAAAACACTCATCAGATAACGCCTGACAGATGAAATCAATAATAATCGATTAATGAGTGTTAAAGAACAATTTTTGCAAAACACAGACATCATCATTCTCTTTGCCTTATCCCTATGCGGGGTCGGCTTCCCTAATTGCATGTATCCACACAATTCTATCTTGGGTCATATCAATGTTAATCCCCTTTACCAACACGCTCTGCCTTATCGTCTCCCTCCAGGTTCTCTTTGGTCTTCCTCTCCTATCCCTTCCAGGAATCTGCACTTCAGCTATTCTTCGTATTGGGTGATTAACGTCTCGACGTTGAACATGACCAAACCATCTTAACCTATGCTCTCTCATTTTGGCATCAATTGGTGCCACACCTAGACTTCCCCTAATATACTCATTTCTAATTTTATCCTTCTTTGTCACTCCACTCATCCATCTAAGCATTCTCATTGCCGCCACATGCATTCGTTGTTCCTCTTTCTTTTTCACTGCCCGACATTCAGTTCCGTACATCATAGCCGGTCTTATGGCTGTTTTATAGAATTTTCCCTTCAGCTTCATTGGAATTTTTCTGTCACACAACACACCACTCGCTTCTTTCCACTTCATCCATCCAGCCCTAATTCTACTGCATGCTTTCTCCATTACTCTGTAATACCGATCCTAGGTACTTAAAACTATTGCTTTTCACAATCATTTCACCATCCAAAGATACCATTTTATTTGTAGTAGCTCCATCTTTAAATGAACATTCCAAATACTCTGTTTTTGTCCTACTAAGTTTTAAACCTTTTTCCTCCAGAGTTTGTCTCCAATGTTCCAGTATTTGTTCTAAATCTATTTCACTATCTCCTACTAACACGATATCATCAGCATACATTAAGCACCATGGAATGTTACCCTGTAGTTTCGCTGTTATCTGGTCCAAAACTAATGAGAATAAATACGGACTAAGCACAGAGCCTTAGTGCAATCCTACTTTCACATGAAATTTATCAGTCTCTCCCACACCTGTCCTAACACTAGTCGTTACTTCCTCATACATATCCCTCAAAATCTGTACATATTCACCAGGGACTCCTTTCTTATTGAGTGCCCACCACAGAATCTCTCGAGGAACTCTATCATATGCTTTCTCAAGATCAATGAATACCATATGAGCGTTTGTTTCTTTACTCCTGTATTTTTCCATCAACTGCCTTATAATGAAAATTGCATCTGTTGTTGATCTACCCTGCATAAAGCCAAATTGATTCTTGGATATTTCGGTCTCTTCACGTATCCGTCTATCAATTACTCTTTCCCATATTTTCATGATGTGGCTAAGCAGTTTTATAGCCCTGTAGTTTGTACATTGTTGTATATCTCCCTTGTTTTTGTAAACAGGTACCAGTATACTGCTTCTCCATTCGTCTGGCATTTGTCCAACTTCCAAAATTCTATTAAATAGACCTGCTAGCCACCTTGTTCCTGTCTCTTCCAATGCTCTCCATACTTCCCCAGGAATATCATCTGGTCTTACCGCTTTTCCTTTCTTTATTTTTTGAAGCGCTTGAGCCACTTCCTCGTTGGCTATATTGGTGACCATTGCTGCTACTGCCTCCGTTGACTCTACAGGCTGTCTGTCAAATTCTTCATTTAATAAGCTGTCAAAATACTTTCTCCATCTCTTTTTGACATCCCTTTCGTGAACTAGTATTTTATTATTTTCGTCTCGGATACATCTAATCTGATTAAAATCTTTTGCTTTCTTTGCTCTCTGTTTGGCTATTTTATATATCTTCGTTTCGCCTTCCCTGGTATCAAGTTGATCGTATAGGTTTGAATACACACACCACACACACAACATTCAATACCTCTTTATCAATTACAAATTTCACTGAAATCAATCTATATCATTTCTACTCGTTCTTACAACTTCTACTACGTTATCTTTCATTTCAGTATCAGCAATTATACCAACTCCATTTCTAGTGTTACTACTCCCTACATACCACAATTTGTATCCTTCACCTAGTTCTTTCGCCCTTTGTCCTTTCCACCTAGTTTCTTGAATACAAGCAATTTGAACTCTTCTTCGTTTGAGCGCATCCACTAACTCCAGACTCTTACCTGTAAGACTGCCAAGATTCCACGACCCTATCCTGATTTTTCTAACCTGCAATGGTGTTCCCCCTGAGATAGTCCTCACCCGGAAATCCGAACGGCGGCTCATTTTACTTCCGGCACATTTTACCTCAGGAGATGCCATCATTTCAGTATAAGTTTTTTATATCATTGGAGAAGGTTTTTTCATTATTATGGCCTGAAAAGATTTTGTTTGGATATTTGATGCCTGAATGCCTTTTCTATCAGCAACATACCCTGCCCTGCAAAACACAGACATGGTAATAAAATGGGTATTAATAAAGACAGTAATAGATCAAAGTCAAAAAGATCGTCAAAGACGTCATTATAAAAACAAAGATAATCAGTTGTACAAATATTTTTTTTTCTTTGGAGTTGTATGACTACGGGCCCTTAAAGGCTCATTCGCCGATTCACCAATTTTGCTCATATATTTTACAATATATTTTCCTATACCTATCTACTTAACATTTTCTATCCTACTTATTCTACATACTTTATAAGGATTGACCACTGGTCAGTGGGAATACCACATCAGGCAAAAACACAGGTTTACTTATATATTATAGTCTGGGCTGATTATCGGAGAATAGGCCATTTTTGGGAAAAGTTATTTACCAGCAATTTTGTTGCTGGAATCGAATCTTATGATTGTACATATTAATAATATAGGTATGCAAAGTCCGCAGATAGTGTGCTACTTTTTTTATAAACAAAATGGCGCCCGAAAATCGTGTTTTTTTCAATTTTTGCTCTATAACTCCAAAGATTTTAACTTTACACCAAAAACACCCAAATAAAAATTCACCGCAATTAAATTCTGCATAGAGACGTGTTTTCCCCGATTCACTTCGACGAAAACTTTCCCCGGAAAAAGTGGGTTTTTCCAACAAAATCTTTAATTTTCAACTAAAGTTTTAGATAAGTAATTGTTAATCAATAATTAAATAACTTGGTAATACAAAATCCCTTTTCGTATAGATTATAATTCCAGAAGCCGATGGAAATTGAATGAACAGTTTAGCAACAATTGAATTGTTAAATAAAAATTTACGGTCGCTATAATAACGACAATAATTATGGTGCATAAGAATAACTATGATTTTTTCATAAAAGGAGACTATACCTATCTAATGTACTTTACAGAATTGAAATTGGACAATTTAAGCGGCCTCAGGAATATTTTAAAATTATAAAGAATTTTTTGGCTTATAAACAAATAGAATTTCTCGGGAAATATTAAACCAAATTAAATTGTAAAAACGGTATTCGAAAAACAGCGGCAAAGCGCTTCTTTTAAAAGAAAAATTGTTTAATTATGATAAGTAGTTCCTGAGATACAATCGGTCAAAGTTGACCGGAATTTATGGCAAAGATATAAACAATAGGATCATAATTTTTAAACCATCACCTTTGTATTTTTGTCCTCTTTCTCCACACCAATTTTCATATCCTTAAAATGCTCATAACATATATTATTATAATAAAAACTATCGATAATACGTGTGAAAATTGCCAAAAATAGCAAAATTCCAATCAAAAGTTAGGTTGGAGAAAATGTAACCCTCAAAGTTCAAAATCGGTATACGTTAAAAAAATGCATTTTCTCGGCTTTCCATGGAGCAATTTTCTTCATTCTTTTTTTGTTCCAAAGTAACTCGAGTAGAGCCATCGAACTGATGCATCATTAAATGTCAAACTTGCTTTTGTTTTGTTATAATAAATTAATTTATTTATTATAACACAAAATTTTAATTTGTTTAAATACAATTTATTTAATTAATTATACAACTTTCAAATGAGAATATTTATGTTTTTAACTTTAAAAGGTACACTTGTAGTAATTTTATCTAAAAAAAGCGTACAACTGGAAAAAATATGTAGTTTTCTGTTCTTATAAATAAATTAATGTATTATAACAAAACAAAAGCAAGTTTGACATTTAATAATGCGTTAGTTCGATGGCTCTACTCGAGTTATTTGGGAACAAAAAAAGAATGAAGGAAATTGCTCCATGGAAAGCCGAGAAAATGCATTTTTTTAACGTATACCGATTTTGAACTTTGAGGGTTACATTTTCTCCAACCTAATTTTACTTTATCGTACTATATAGGTAGTATAGTATAATAGATAAAGTTGTAGGATCGTGCAAAAAAAAATTTCAGATTTCACTTTTTTTCGACGTTTTGAGTCCCCCTGAGTCTAAAAAGCAAATAAAAAAAACATGTCGGAAGTATGTACGTGTACGTACGTATGTCGCCACCGCCCAGCAAAAACTACCGGACCGATTTCAATGAAATTCGGTATGAGTAAGTTTAAGAGAATTTTGTCGAGAAACTAAGCTTTTAAAAAGACCTCTCAAAGGGGGGCCGAAATAGGGAGGCTATATAGGGCCCATTTTTGAAAATTTTGACCGAAACGAATGAAATTTAACTCAAAGTGAGCTCATCGAGAGGTTAATCGAAATACGAAATTTGACATTTCCAAATTCAAAATGGCGGCCTACAGGGCCGACCGCCCACCCGACACATTTCCCTACCTATCTAAAAACTTGTTTATGATAAGTTTAATTTTAAAAAGTCGTTATATAGCCTAAAGATGGGGCTATAAGAAGAAGATTATCGTTTTTCAGAAAAAGTTATGGGTTGCCTATATTTAAGGGGTCGAAATTTGACATAAATTTGAATTAGATTTTCTCAAAAATGGCTATATTTAAGGGGTCGAAATTTGACATAAATTTGAATTAGATTTTCTCAAAAATGGCTCCAAGGAATTTGTTTATTTTTTGTCATAGTTTTGATATACTATAGGTAAATCGAATGACATTAGTCAAATTTCTTAATTCCCCATAGGAGGGGAGTTATGAATTTTTTATTAAAAAATATTCGAGTGCCCGTAACTTCCTGTGTAATAGAAACTAAAATTTGAAATTTTGCAGACGTATATGACACTTTATTATCTATTATTTCAATAAATTTTACCCAAAATATGGCTTCCGGTTAAACCGGAAATGAAAAAAAATTCTAATGTTTTTAAATATGCCGTGTATATTTTCACATATTTTGAAAGAATTCAAAATTACCTTTCCAATGACATAAAACTCGTCACTGTAGCTCAAAAACTAGAAAAGTTACAGTAAATAGAAATTTTGCTATATTCTTGTGTGTGACCTCTCACGCGATCATAGCAGAGCATTATTATAGGGCAGTCAGTAAGTGTATTTGGCTCCGAATTCCATCCTACTACATCGATGTACTTGATATTTTCACAGTAAGTGGGGAATAGCTCAAGAAACAAAATCTACCCTATATACTATGGCGCTTTTTATCTTGGGGCGGTTCCCACCCCTTCAAGAGGGTGGAAAATTTGTTGGTCAAAATAAGCACGAAAGTGGATAGAGAACCTATTTCTAAGCAAAAACTGGTCTATACTTTTTTTTGAGAACTCAATGTACTTAAAAATCTTCCTTTTTCTCCATGTAATTCGAAAATAAAAATATTTCACCCCTGAGAAGTGGTGGGAACTTCCCCCATGATAAAAGCGCCATAGTATATAGGATAGACTGTGAATTAGGAGATTGGGCTACTCCCAAAATTTCATTAAAATCCATGCAGTAGGATAGAATTTGGAGATAATATCTTGTTCTTAATCTCGCGCATTGACTGGCGTAATCGAAATAGAATGAAATTCAAATATTGTAAACTATTAATTTCTCAGAAAAATGAACTTATTTGAAATGAAAGTATGACTATAATATTCTATTGATTTATGCAATAATCTACACATCTATAGTGTGTCCCCGAAATATGGCATCGAACATTTTCTCAAATGCAGGAATTAATGATGTGTAGAACCATAATATACTTTTAAGTACAGTAGGTGTTTCTAAAATATCAAAATAACGAGTAACTTTGTTATTTTTATAGAATGCCAGTATCTAGTACCATAACGATAATAGATCGGTACGATAAAGTTCTTGGGCGGCCCTTCCGTCCAGCGTTTTTGATTGGAACTTTGCTATTTTTGGCAATTTTCACACGTATTATTGATAGTTTTTATTATAATAATATATATTATGAGTATTTTATAGATATGAAAATTGGTGTGGAGAAAGAGCACAAAAATAAAAAGATGGTGGTTTGAAAATTATGATCCTGTTGTTTATATCTTTGCCGTAAATTCCGGTCAACTTTGACCGGTTGTATCTCAGGAACCACTCGTCATAATTAAACGTTTTTTCTTTTAAAAGAAGCGTCCTGCCGCTGTTTTTCGAATACCGTTTTCACGATTTAATTTAGTTTAATACTTACCGAGATATTCTGTTTGTTTATAAGCCTAAAAATTGTTTATAATTTTAAAATATTCCTGAGGCCGCTTAAATAGTCCAATTTCAATTGTGTAAAGTACATTAGATAGGTATAGTGTCTTTTTATGAAAAAATTATAGTTATTCTTATGCATCATAATTATTGTCGTTATTATAGCGACCGTAAATTTTTAATTAACAATTCAATTGTTGCTAAACTGTTCATTCAATTTCCATCGGCTTCTGGAATTATAATCTATACGAAAAGTGATTTTACATTACCAAGTAATTTAATTATTGATTAGCAATTACTTATCTAAAATTTTAGTTGAAAATTAAAGGTTTTGTTGGAAAAACCCGCTTTTTCCGGGGAAAGTTTTCGTCGAAGTGAATCGGGGAAAACACGTCTCTATGCAGAATTTAATTGCGGTGAATTTTTATTTGGGTGTTTTTGGTGTAAAGTTAAAATCTTTGGAGTTATAGAGCAAAAATTGAAAAAAAAACACGATTTTCGGGCGCCATTTTGTTTATAAAAAAAGTAGCACACTATCTGCGGACTTTGCATACCTATATTATTAATACATACAATAATAGTTAAGATTCGATTCCAGCAATAAAATTGCTGGTAAATAACTTTTCCTTGTATTTTGCTAATTAGCCCAGAGTATTATAATAGATTTTAATTTCGGTCTTTACGTTAGTTAGTTTATAATTTGATTTTTATATTGTTAATATGTTCTATGATAAGGAAATTACAGCTCCGGGACTGAACTATGGTCGGTGAGAGAAATCCTGTCTGGGTAAAGTTTAGATGGGTGTACGACCGACGACAGCGTTTGTGATCGGCCATGGTTCGCTCCGGGAGCTGTAAATACAAAATGAAGCTAAAGAAGAATGGTTAAAAGAACAAAGCGCAGAAATAAAGACATGATAGTTTTAACACACTAAATAATTAACTGACGATAACGGAAAAAGAATACCAAGAATAGTGAAAGAACAAATAGGAAAGTATTTGTGTTAAATACTAATGGCCCTTGGGCCCATCATTTAAAAAAGTTATTACCTCTCTCATGAGACTTTTTTTATTTAGTTATTCGGAATTCTAGACTTCGCCACCTCTAGCTATTGTGCCAACTTCCATCTGCTGCACATATCTCCCCACCACTTCCATCCATATCGGGCTTTCACCAGAACATTCTCGGCTTACGTCTCGAGGTGGAACAGTTTGGAGCTGTTACTTGCGGTCGGTGATTAATTCTTTTGTTACACTGCTCCCCTCTTAAGATCTGAACGTCCCGATCCGCAACTCTAGATGAAGGCCCAGGATGGCGGAATCTACAGGAGTCTCCAGCTCTACATACACCCTTCAAGAAAAAATATCAGTCTACTGTCTTTGAAGGGTATGACATCATCGGGTTCATGCAACACACAGTAATTCGTACGCCAGTTTCTCTGAAGACCACTTCAGTTTGGTATTATTACTTATTACAAACCGTTTAAAACAAAGTTTCATTGTCGATGGACTTAAGTTGACAATTCTGTCCAATCTAACTTCTTTATGTTCAACTTTACTTTTCCTTTTTAGGAATTTTCACCAAAACTAATAAAAATTTTTTAAAGGCATAGTTATTTAGGAAGGAAAAGGCAGTTTCTGTTTTTATTTGATTCAGAGTTGGATCACCTTGTCCAGATAGCTATTTCTGCATTTCATGCGTCCTCAGTGGAGCTATGCAGTCACAACTCTAAACCAAATATCAACAGCCTGCCTATTTAAGAGAAATCACCGCGAAGCAATGATTCCACCTTTGAGACGCAAAACAGCGACATCTCTCGTAAAAAGAGGAAGACGAAAAGCCCTAGATACAAAGTTTAATTGATTCAAATTTATAAATATCTAAGAATTCATTTTTAAATAAAAAAAAAAAGAATTAATATTCCAAGGGTTGTTAAATCCACCGATATAACGAATTAAGAAAAAATTGTTTAAAAAACGGTCAAATTAACCCCACCTAAAAGAAAAATAAGTTTAACAGGCAAAAAGCATATACGGTCAACTTCCCCCCAGATGGGGTGAACTTGACCAAAGGCATTTTTTATTTTTTTTTCTAAGTCATGATTATTTTCTTGTAATTATAATCTAAGCTACTGAAAGTAGGCGCCTAAACCCACAACATATTTGCATATACAAAAATGTAGCAAAATTTAAAATATGATTTTTATCGGATTAAAGTACAAAATCGGTCAAAGTCACCCCATTTTACGGTAACTGAAATAAAAATAATAAACAATATTTTAAATCCAAAACTTTTCGTTAAGAAACTGCTTTCTGGCTGCATCCCGTATCTTTGGCTTTCACAATATATAAGCACAGAGACGACGAATATAGAAGAAAGGAAATAAAGGACACGGTCACGTATTTGCATTCTTTTCGTCTGCGAAAAGGGCCGAAAGACAGTTTCTGTTACTCAAATCTGAGTAAAGATGAAAAAGGAAAAGGCAGTTTCTGTTTTTATTTGATTCGGAGTTGGACCGCCATCTTCAGATAGCTATTTCTGTATCTCATGCGTCCTCAGTGGAGCTATGCAGTCACAACTCTGAAACAAACATTAACAACGCCTATTTAAGGCGAACCATCGGATGCAATGATTCCACCTTTGAGACGCAATCTAGCGACATCTCTCGCTGTTTATCACCAAATGGGCGTTTTAATGAGTGGAACATGTAGAATATGTCAAATGACAGGAATTATGACAGGTGATAAATAGCAGTCTGATTTTTGCATGAGATTTCAATCTCTGTTCGGAGAGTTTAAGTCTGTTCTGTCGGACAAAATAAATGTGCCGTTTTCGTGATCTGACCGTTCCAAATTTTTAACCTGTTCCACAATTAAAAGTGCCTCTGTTGCAGTGTTCCCATATATCAAAGTTTATCCGACTAGACACCCTTAAGCTATTAACAAATTTTCAGCTTGCTATTAATCAACTTTTTTTTCATATGCGGGATCCAGACCTATTAGTAAAGTACAAAGAAAGGTTATTTACCAGCAATTTTATTGCTGGAATCGAATATTATGATCCTATTTATTAATAATATAGGTATGCAAAGTCCGCAGATAGTGTGCTACTTTTTTTATTAACAAAATGGCGCCCCCAAATCGTGTTTTCTTTCAATTATTGGTCTATAACTCCGAAGATTTTAACTTTACACCAAAAACACTGAAATAAAAATTCACCCCAATTTAATTCTACATAGAGGCATGTTTTTCCCGATTTGCTCCGACGAAAATTTTTTGGGCAAGTAATTATTTATCAATAATTAAATAATTTGGTGAAATAAAAGCTTTCTTGGTATAGATTATAACTGCAGAAGCCGGTGAAAATTAAACGAATATGTGAGCAACAATTCAATTGTTAATTAACAATTTACAGTCGCAATAACAACCAAAATAATCATGAGACATTAATCAAACTTAGAAAGATTATAAAGATGTGATGCCTATTTAATATTTTGTTGACAAAATATAAATTTTTTGCATAATACTTAAATGTTTAAAAAATAGTTATAAACAAATTAACATTTCTTAGAAATTGTTTATTATGTTATAATTTTAAAAAATACTTAAAATGTGTATTTCAAAGGTCTTCAAATGAATGCTTTAAATTTTTTTCCAACCATTTGCAAAAAATTATGAATCAGCAAAGTAAACATACGATTACTCCGTTGTTTATAATTTGTTTTAATTGTTTCAAAGCTTAAAAGTGAGTTTATGGTACAAACTAATTACTCTCAAAAAATATCAAACATTAGTTCAATGGTTATATTTTAATCAAAGATTAAAAATGTTCTTTTTTGTAATTTTTAGCGCGAAAGTACGAAAGTAGGCTTGATACAGAGCCGGAGCTAAAATATTCACTCGAAGCAACTGACACGCTTTAAACTCGCGCGAGTTGTGTATGTGCACGGGTTATAATACATAATTTTATTTATTAACTACTGTACGTCGCTTCGAGTGAAAATTTTAGCTACGGTACTGTATTAGTCTACTTTCGCGCTTGTAAATTACAAACAAACAAAATTTATAATCTTTAATTAAAATATAACCATTAAACTAATAATCGATATTTTTTGTAAGTAATTAGCTTGTACTTTAAGCTCACTTTTACGCTTTGAAAGAATTAAAAAAAATTATAAACAACGTAGTAATCGTATGTTTACTTTGCTGTTTCATAACTTTTTTGCAAATGGTTGCAAAAAAGTTTTAAAGCATTCATTTTCAAGATCTTTGAAATACGCATTTTACCTATTTTTTAAAATTAGAATATTATATAATAAAAACTTTCTGAGAAACGTTAATTTGTTTATAACTATTTTTTTAAACATTTAAAGATTATTCAAAAAAATTAAAAATTTATATTTTGTCGATAAAATATTAAATAGGCATCTCATCTTTATAAGATTTCAAAGTTTGATCAGTGTATCATAATTATTTTGGTTATTATTGCGATTGTAAATTATTAATTAACAATTGAATTGTTGTTAAAATATTCGTTTAATTTTCACCGGCTTCTGGAACTATAATCTAAACCAAGAAAGCTTTTATGTCACCGAGTTATTTAATTATTGGCAGATAATTACTTATCTAAAACTTTATATGAAATTTAAAGATTTTGTTGGGAAAACCCGCATTTTTTTGGAAAATTTTCGTCGGGAAAAACATGTCTTTATGCAGAATTTAATTTCGGTGAATTTTTATTAGGGTGTTTTTGGTGTAAAGTTAAAATGTTCGGAGTTATGGAGCAAAAATTGAAAAAAACACGATTTGGGGGCGTCATTTTGTTAATAAAAAAAGTAGCACACTATCTGCGGATTTTGCATACCTATATTATTAATATATATAATCATAAGCTTCGATTCTAGGTAAATAGCTTTTCCCAAAAATGGCCTATTCTCCGATAATCAGCCCAGACTAATTGTAAAAGCCAGAGATACGGGATGCAGCCAGAAAGCAGTGTCTTAACGAAAAGTCTTGGAAGGTAAAGTTTTCAATCCTAATAGCAACATTAATAATATTGAAAAATATTAGAAATATGACTAAAAGATTTTTAAATTGAAAACTTATTGGTCCATTTCCCTGGTAACACCTCCAAGGCTTCTTAAATTTGCAAGCCAAATGGATGCTGCAGTAAAGACAAAAGGAAGGAATTCTAAACGTTGCAATTCACAACCCCCGTCTGCAGCTTGGTAAAGTTCCAACGGAAAATGGACCTTAGGTTTAGAAAAGGCTTAGAAAAGTATTGGATTTAAAATATTGTTTATTATTTTTATTTCAGTTATTTTAATTGTAGTAAACTTTGTATCTAGGGCTTTTCGTCTTCCTCTCATATTTATTTGTTTATTTTTCTTATTTTTTATGTACGATGTATAAAAACTGTACCAACTATTAGATACTTATGCAGTTTATCTTTTACTGTTAGCCACGTAGATAACCATTGTCATCAGCGGAACGGTGATTGTTGTCTCCGCCCGCCGGTGGGCCATCTAAGATGCCGTTGGCGGTGTCTCCACGTTTGCCGTATTAATTAGTGGGTGTTCATCGAGGACGCTAATTGTGACCTTAATTAAAGACTTACCGAGCCTTTATCAGATACAAGGAAAGAAGAATGTGTTATTCTGAAAGAAACGACAGAAAAACTGAACAACGAGGTTTTCGGGAAAGATATAAGAATACTATTTTTAGACATTTTGCACTGTTTACACTGCGTTGTATCTACTTTAACCGTGGTTTTCTTACATAGGTAAGCAGTGGGTTATGGTCTGGCTTGATGTCAACTTCTGGGTATAAGACTGATGTTATGGATATTGTTCTAAACAGCAATACTCAACCTTATTTTTTCTGGGCCATATAGTAGCTATTAATTGCCACAGGTTGCGGGCCGCAATTTAAGTGAAGTAGTATTTATATCGGGAGCTATATGTGATTTCTGTGGTTTTCCGAGTTTTACTCCACGTTGAATAATTTTATTTTGGCGACGTTTCGGCAATGTTGCACTTGCCATTGTCAAGTCAGGAGTTCCGCTTCTCGCTGTGGCTTGAAGTAAACAGTTTAGTTCGAGTCACTTCATTTTTGATAAATCTGATAGGAATTACTACAAACTACTCTCAAAACGTCGCTTCGTCCAGATGCGAATTAGTGAGTCAGGATCGGTAAAATTTTTTTGCATATTTCATTTTTGAATATGAGGATTCGCACCGGTATGTTGAAGCAAACAACGTGAGGAGCAAGTAAGCGCAACTTTTCCACACATATAATATTTTTTCGCAAATCATTAAATCTTGCCTGAAATTCATTACTCAAGGAAACTAAATCATTAGAAATAATAGCATAGTTTTCTGGAGATACATCAATTCCTTGAGCTTTTATCAATGTCAGAAAGTTATGCAGATTTTTTTATATTAAGTTCCTCGATGTGTACCTCTTTATCTTGTTTTCGAAAGCAAATACTTTATTTGCCAACTGTGAAATAATTTTATGTTTGACAAATAATTTGATCGTTTACATGACCTTTTATTTAGCCTTCGGGCCGCATAAAAAAAGCTAGAGGGCCACATGCGGCCCGCGGGCCGCTGGTTGAGTATCACTGTTCTAAAGCTATTTTCTTGTATCATTTCAATTAATTTACTACTTTTATTGGAAATTAACGATAATTTTAGTTTAAAATATGTTTATTTTGTCGTTTCAATTTCCACTTCGTAAATCTTTCTCAAAATGCCCGAAGTGAAAATGGAAATATTACATTTTGTTCTGACCTCTTCACTCCTTATCAGCGTGTTTCCTGCAATTCTTCTAATTTCTACTGCTTTTAGCATTCTGTGTGTTTTGGCTGTGTTGTCTTGTTTCTGATGCGTACGTAATTATTGGTCTTACACTGGCCTTATAGAATCTTGATTTTATCTCATAGTGGGTTACGCCATAGTGTTAATATAGCAGAGAGTAAGAAATAAAATTTGTGTTACCCAAAGAGCCATGGAACTCTCAATGTTAGGCATTTCTCGTCGTAGGAGAACAGGAGTAACGGATGCCATAGAAAGAATAATGACCCTAAAGTGGAACTGGGCTGGAAACATAGCTAGAATGTCGGACAACAGATGGACACAGCGAATACTACACTGGAGACCAAGACAAGAAGCATATCGAAGTAGAGGTCGTCCGCCAACCAGATGGTCTGATGATATAAAACGGATCGACAAGAACTGGATGGAAACAGCACAAAACAGAAATGCATGGAAAAGACTGAGGGAGGCCTATATCCAGCAGTGTATAGACGGGTTGAATGATGATGATGATGTTAATATACAATGTGTCCACAGATGGGGTGCCCTAGAGGAAAAACTTTTTTATTTTGAATTTTAGCGAAAAATGTCATTCTTGATAAAAGTTTTTCTTGTTCTAAAACCCCATAAAATGAAATAAAATTTAAGTTTTTCAAATCCTGGTTAACTTTATAGCCAATTTTATGTAAATCCCTATAAATTTTTGCACTAAGTTCGAAATTGTAACAATAATAACTTGAGAGAACAACCCTTTCGCTTCTCTGGATTATGAAGCCAGACTTTGTCGTTCTTCTTGCATCCAATTATTGATTAATTAAATAATTATTAATCCAATACTTTTATTAATGAAATTTATCTCAAGATAAATTCTTTATTGAACGCTTAACATTATCGAGAAAAATGACAATTCGCAAATGATTTATCGGAGTTGACAGTTACTAAGCTACATTGTGGCTTGGCAACACTAGATTATTGTTACGATTTCGAACTTAGTGCAAAAATTTATAGGGATTTACATAAAATTGGCTACAAATTAAGCAGGATTTGAAAAACTTGAATTGAATTACGTTTTATGGGGTTTTAGAACAAGCAAAACTTTTTCTCAAGAATGATATTTTTCGCTAAAATTGAAAATAAAAAAGTTTTTTCTCTTGGGCACCCCAACCGTGGACACACTGTAGCATTCTACTAATCTATGTGCTTTTTGTACTTGATCTCTTACTTTTTTTTCAACATCTCCATTCATCTTCTTCTTGATGTGCCTTGTTGAATGTTGTCGATTGTCATGGCATTCTTCATCTTATGTGCAGCGCGGAAAAGCTGCATATATTATGTTGTGTTGCACGTCTCCATGGATAGTTTATACTCCATGTTTTGCTTAATGTTAACTCCATCAACTTCAGGTTTGCATCTCATTAGTTATTTACTGATTACTATTGTTCTAGTTTCCGAGTTGACATAGGCATGTTAAATTATTTTGCTCTTGTGCTAAACTTGTCTTTGAAGGTTATCTTCATTTGTGTGAGTAACAGAAAATTTCAATTTCATTAACTGCCGATACGTCGGCCTAAAAGCGATGATAAAAACGAAGACAATGACAAACACAGACTGCCAGAGGTATAACTATAAATGTCAATGAGATAGAGCAAGTCCAAGAATATATCTTACTTACTTACTTACTCCGTGGCGTGACAACCCTTCGTGGGTTTTAGCCGACTCGACAACATGCCTCCACTGTTTTCTGTCTTGAGCAACCTCCATCCAATTCTCCACGCCCATCGCGCTTAGGTCTCCTGCTATATTATCTTGCCACCGGAGTCGAGTGCGTCCGCGTGGTCTCCTTCCAGTTAGGACTTCCTTCCACACCAGTCTTACTGTTCTTTGGTCAGAATGTCTTCTGAGGTGTCCCGCCCATTGGAGTCTTCTGGACTTTATTTCTTTTATGATGTTGGCGTCTGGGTAAATTTCTTCGAGCTCTTTGTTAGTTCTTATCCTATATTGTCCTAATGCTTCATCCAACACAGGACCAAAGATTTTCCTTAGGATTCTTCTTTCCCAAACAAGTAGTCTCTCTTCGTTTGCCTTTGTTATCGTCCACGTTTCGCTTCCATACATCACAACGGGTCGTATGATTGTTTTATAGACTTGTATCTACGTACGTCTTGTTAATTGTTTTGATTTTATAAGGTTTTGGAGGGCAAAAAGACATCTGTTGCCGGCCTGTATCCTGTTGTTTATTTCTTGTGATCCGTTATTGTCTTCAGTTATTGTTGTTCCAAGATACTTGAATTCTCTAACGCGCTCAAAGTTAAAGTCATCCATGGTGATATTCTGACCAATTCTACCTGAATATTCAGGTAGATATATTCAAGAATATATCTACCTGAGCCAAATTCTGAAAATGGACGAAGAGGACAAAAGTGCGGCAATCGCTAAAAGAGCAAGAGTAGCATGGACAGGATTTGAAAAACTAAGTTAGATACTTAAGAACCGCGAAATACCTCAATACGTAAATGTTCAACCAGTGCATCCTTCCTGTGATGACATATGGATGGACAAAGCTGGACTCTAAGTAAGGCAGTAATTAATAAACTAGCCACAACATAAAGAGCAATGAACAGGACAATGTTAGGTGTACGACTCTCAGATAAAATGAGGAACGATTGGGTAAGATCAAAAGCAAATGTTGAGGATCATCATCATCATAAGTGGTATGACAATCCTTTCTGAATCTTGGCCTGCTCGTAAAGAAGTCGCCATTCCTGTCGATTTCTGGCAACTTCCCTCCATCTTGTGACCTTAGAATCTTTAGGTCTTCTTCCACATCTTCAATCCATCTTCTTCGTGGTCGTCCTCTAATTCTTGTACCCTCAGATCTTGAAAATGTTAATTTCTTCGTGTATTCGTGATCAGACATCCTATCAATGTGTCCAGCCCATCTAAGTCTTTGCACTTTAACGAATTTCACAATATCTGGATCGGTGTATAACTGATATAGTTCAAAGTTGTATCTTCGACGCCCTAGTCCATTTTCATTTATAGCCCCAAAAATCTTTCTAAGAATTTTTCTCTCAAAAATACCAAGACGTCTTTCATCATTTTGAGATAAGGTCCATGTTTCAGCCCATATATCAAAACCGGTCGTATTAAGGTCTTGTATTGAGTTTTACTTCACGTTTTATATTTTTGTTTTTTAAATGTTTCTGGAGACCGTGAACAGTTCTGTTTGCTTTTGCTATGCGTCTTTTTATTTCATCGCTTGTCGTGTTTGTTGCGTTTACTAGCGATCCAAGATATGTGAATTATTTGACTTGCTCAAAGGTATGGTTGTTGATTTGAATTCTCTGTTGGATATTTCGGCAGTTTTTAGAAACATATATTTGGTTTTTTCCTCGTTTATCACAAGTCTTAATTCACTTGACGCGTCCGCAAGCCTTGTAAAACACTGTAGGTCATAGGCGTGATGTTCTATTCCGCTACTTTTGGGGATGCTCCGGTAAGCTACATTCTTCAGAGATTTAAGGGGTGGGTTTTAAAATAACATTAATAATTAAAAGATAATATTGGGCGCCATTAATAAATCAAATTAATACTGCAATGATCCAAAATTAAAGAAAGTTACTTGCAATGTCGATCCATTTAATGTAGGTTGGTACCTACCATTGCGGTCGTAAATTTGTCTGTACTTCTCTCCAACAAGAAGGAAAAGAGATAAAGTGTGCAAAAGAAAATACCAATAAAAGTTATAACATAGTATACGTTTATTAAAAAAATAAAAAAAATAAAAACGAATCGAAATGATTTTGGTAAAGTTAAGTCTTTCGCGAGATTGTTCGAAAAAAAAAATAAACAGTTTATTATGAGTACCTGGTGACCTGGACTGCATTGATGATTAGAGCTACATGGATCTGGTTTAGCTCAACTGGAACTGTTGTTGCTCAACACTTTTCACTTAACACTTTACAATTGTTTGAATTAAAGTACTATTTCACAACATTTTATAGTATAAGAATAGAATTCCAAAGTTTTGTTTTATTAGCAAAAAAAAGGTAACTGCTAATGGTTGATTATTATAGAACATTCCACATTGGAACGATGTAGGCACTGTTCATTTGAACATAGTAAAAATTTTGTTAAAAAAATGAGTTTTTTTATCTTATTATGAAGTTTGAGAAACTCGTTCCGCGAACTTGTATTTATTTCTTCTTAAGAACAACATAACGAAGCTATTCGTTCTAATACACTAGACAACTAGACACAAAACATACTCTCGTGGTATTCACTATACCCAAAGTTTTTTTTTCTGAACTGTCTCCTAGAACAAATCGGTCTGTGACTGTACACCTTCATCGCTAGATGTTGACTTCCTTTCCGTGCCCATTTCTGAGCCGGTTCCTTCTCTCAAAAAAAGAATTCACCTCCCATTCTAACAAACATCAGACAGTTTTATCCAATAAAAAACCAGGGTATCTTTCCAAGACCATCCCACTAGGAGTCGTAAACCAATCAGGAATACTTACTTTCCGTAAACAAGTCTTTCGGCTCCCGCTAAGAAACTGCTGGCTCAGCTGCAACGGTCAACTCTGAGAACCCAACTACTTAAGAATTTTATCAACACTAAAGACGTTGTTTATGTCGACATTCAGCTCGTAACATAAACATTTCCCAGTCTTTATGTCTCAGAAAGTCATTAAATTCTTTTGATACTAGCCGAAACACACACAACTTATTAATTCTGAGTATTTGGACGGCAAACGAAAATTATAATATCATCACATATCGTGGGATATATACAAAAAAGATTTCGCAGTATAACACTGCATCTAATTCATTCGTCACTACAGGACCGGACCTGATATATTTATAAGACGTAAATTTGAGACCGTTACAACACTGCACCATGTCTCTCATACTTCTGCCCACTATAACTACTATAAAAGTCGAGGGCATCACAACGAAAATTGCCAAAATCAAATGGAGCTTAGCATTCAAGATTGGAGACATTGGAGACACACTTCAAACATTGGAGACCCTACAAAGGTAGACGACCACAAGAAAGACCACAGATGAGATGGGTAGATGGCATTAAAAAATAGCAGGAAGAAGTTGGAAGTATACTGCTCAGGATAGAGATCGATGGAAGGAGTTGGGAGAGGCCTATGTCCGACAATGGACGATAGAAGGCTAAGAAGAAGAAGAAGGAGAAGAAAATAATATATTTATCAAACGCAACAGGCCTTGTAGGCCTTGTTTACATTTCTGATTACATAAATAATAAATAACTTAATATAACTTACATAACTTATACATTTTATTTAATTACACTTCAGTCTTTTTTTACACTTGTTCACCACCTCCCTCCATCCCCTTCTGTCCAATACTAGTTCTTTCCATCTCTCAATGTTACTTTTCTTCAAGTCTTCGTACACACTGTCCTTCCATCTTTTCCTTGGCCTGACTTTCCTCCTATTTTGTATTGGTCTTCGTGAGAGTACCATTTTTGGCATTCGTTTACTTCCCATTCTCTTGATGTGCCCCAAATATCGTATTCTCTGTGCTTTGATCGTCGTCGTGATCGTTGGCTCTTGATATAGTTCTTCCAATTCTTTATTGGTCCTTCTTCTCCACTGACCTTCTATTTTCACATCTCCATATATTTCTCTTGGCATTTTTCTCTCCCATCTTTCTAAAAGGTCTGTTTCTGACTTTTTGAGCACCCATGTTTCGCATGCGTATGTTACTGTTGGTCTGATAACAGTCTTATAAATTCTTATTTTTGTTTTTCTTGATACGTATTTGGATTTCAATAGTGTGCGTAATGCTCCATATTTTTTATTTCCTTTAGCTATTCTTGCCTTTATCTCCCCTTCTTCATGACCATTTTCATCTATTTTGGCTCCCAGGTAAATAATTTCTTTGGCTCTTTTGAACGAGTATGTTTTTTCTCCATCTATTTGTACTATGATGTTATTCTCTTTTTCTTTTTGGATCTCTCCCATTATCATATACTTTGTCTTTTCTTCATTTATTTTAAGTCCGAATTTTTTGGCTTCTGTTATTATGTTTTTTTTTTATTTTCCAAACTTTCAAGTCGTTCTTCTATTTGATAAACTGCCTGTTTTAGTTTTATGTTTTCTTCTCTTAATGATATATTCTCCTGTCTTAGCTCTCTTATTTCTTCTCTATATTCGTTCTGCTGTCTTCGAATCTCGCTGAGTTCTCTTGATTGTTCTTCAATGTCTAAAATTACTCCTGCCATCATTTCCATTATTTTTTGTACATTTTCGTTCATTTTTTTTCTTTCTATAAGAGGGAGATATGCTTATTTTTCGACTTTTGTTAAAAACCTGTTGCAATTATTTTTCTTCTTTTCTCTTCTTGTCGTTTTCGTCTGTCGTAGTATCATCACTTTCTATTCGAAATAGCTCTTCGTATTTTTTATTTTCTCTGCTCATTACAAATAGTCCGTTTCACTGCGATAAGGATCTCGTTCGGATCGTCTCCTCAGAAACTTGATCCTTCTCATTGTAACGTCTTACTTTTTTTTCGATCCTCCCTAGTTACAGCACTTCCCTGTCGACTTGGCAACATCGCTTTCTAATCGATCAAGGTTCCACTTCAAAATAGCGTAATATCGATGACATTTTATTTGCTTATGTGTTAACGCTTACCTTCTATTTTTGCCAATTTGGAGTACACTTTTAATATTTTGTTTATTATTTTTCGTTCTGCGCAAAGATTACTCACTTATAGACCAGGGTAATAAGCTAGAAATAGACCATGTTCGGAACACTCAAAGATCCAGGTAGCTGACTACTTTTGTAGTTATTGTATACCTATAGGATAAAATCCTACCTGTTTCCTGCCTAGAGTTCGCGTCCGTTTTTTAATTATTAACAATTTAGTGCAAAAATCGCGATTTTTTCGATTTTTTGCACCCCTTTTAAAAGCTAAATAGTTGAAATACAATTAGAAAATTTAATTTTTTAGAACATTAAAAAACCTTCAAAATGCCGATTTTTGAAAGTTAAAAAGTTAATTTGTTGCTACGCAAACTGCAAAATAAGTGAAAATCGTTATTTGTTAATAACTTTTACTAAAACTACCTTAGAACTTTAGTGTTTCACCCAAAGTTGGGTATTGGGGTACTTAACAAACCCTCAAAATGTGAGACCGATCCATTAATTAGTTTAAGAGTTATTCTAATTGTTTATCCCAGAGACCTTTATTTTGCAATAACATAAGACAGAAAATAATTAAGATAGGGCAATTCTGAGTATGCCAAATGAAAGTTGAAAACTGATACTATCAAGATGTACTAAAAAACGATAAAGAGATTGTCTAATATAGTCAAAAATCCTAATGCCAAATTTGTGAAATTTTGTAGTTTAAAAACATTTAGAATAACTTTAAAAATATTGTCTGTAGAAAAAGTCATTTTACATATTAGAAAAACTGTTATTTTACACGAATTTTTAAAAATGTAGTTTAACTGGTAACTAATCGTGGTAAGTGAAGGGGGTGCTGGGAGACGACAAATGCACTAGTTCAAAAACTAAAAAAAGCAACTTAAAACTACTATCATTTTCTATATCTCGGGATCTACTGAATATATTTTGATCGTTCTTTTTTTAATTTGTATGTAATTTTTCTGTACATTACAGATATGTAATTTGTGTAGGCATTTATTAATTAGTAAACAGTCTAATTTGTTTAAACAATTTTTGAAAAAATAATTTTTTCCCAAAAATCCATGATTTTAATCATACTATCCCTATCAATCATAGAAAAAGTTAAGGTATACTTTAATAAATAAATTATTTTCAATAAATAATTATCTAATAAAAATCATTTATTTATTGAAGGTTACTTTAACTTTTTCTGTGATCATTAATGATACTATGATTAAAAAAATAGATTTTTGTAAAAAAATATTTTTCAAGAATTGTTTAAACAAATTAGACTGTTTATTAATTAATAAATTTATAAACAAATTGCATATTTTTAATGTACGTAAAAATTACATACCAATTAAAAAAAGAAAGATCAACATCCATTGAGTTGATCCGGAGATACAGCAAATTATATTCGTTTGAAATTGCTTTTTCGGTATTTTAACTCGCTGGATTTGTAGGTTCCCCCTAGTAATCGTTTGCACTACATTTTTGAAAAATCGTAGAGGGTGCTGTGAAGGTATAATGTTTGTGCAAATTTTTTAAGAAAAAATACAAATCCCTTCTTTAAATGGCATTATTGAGATTCCTTAATTATTATAAACAAATTAGCTGTGAATTAAAAAAACATATAGCTAACTTTGTCCCAAATGAGCCCAGGCTAAATTTTTTTACTTGAAAATTCGTGTTACAATACTATCTTTTCGAATATATAAAAAGATTTTTTCTACGGACAACATTTTTAAAGTTATTCTAAATGTTTATAAACTACAAAATTTTAAAAATTTTGCATTAGGATTTTTGACTCTGTTAATCATTTTTTTATCTTTTTTTAATACATTTTGATACTATCACTCTTCTACTTTCATTTGGCATACTCAGAACTGCTCTATCTTCATTATTTTCTGTCTTATCTTATTGCAAAATAAAGGTCTCTGGGATAAACAAATAGAATAACTCTTAAACTAATTAATGGATCAGTCTCAAATTTTGAGGGTTTGTTAAGTACCCCAATATCCAACTTTGGGTGAAACACTAAAGTTCTATGATAGTTTTAGTAAAAGTTATTAACAAATAACGATTTTCATTTATTTTTCAGTTTGAGTAGCAACAAATTAACTTTTTAACTTTCAAAAATCGGTATTTTGAAGGTTTTTCAATGTTCTAAAAAACTAAATTTTGTAATTTTATGTCAACTATTTAGTTTTTGAATGGAGTGCAAAAAATCGAAAAAATCGCGATTTTTGCACTAAATTGTTAATAATTAAAAAACGGACGCGAACTCTAGGCAGGAAACAGGTAGGTTTTCTTCCTATATGTCTACAATAACTAAAAAATAATCAGTTACCTGGATCTTTGAGTGTCCCGAGAAAATCCTTATTACCCTGGACTATTAACTTCACACTTCATACGTTAGATACAATTGATATTCAGACACTTAGCGCAACGTTGCCACTCTAGAAAGAAAATAAACGTTATTTAAAAGTCAATGTCATTTTTTAAGAAGTTTTTTAAGGTGTTAAATAATATCGATATTTATGTATAATAAAAATAAAGCATATATGTAAGCATCAAGCATCTATGTATGCTTTATATTAATATTTCAACTCAACCCACATCAAAATAAATCATTTAGTATCACAAATAATTGCATACAATATAAAACACAATATAACAAAACCACCTATAATTATTGATTATAACTTTTACTGCTTACAAATAACCGCCTTAGTTCGTTGCTAATTAATATCGTCAACTTTTTTTCTGATACGATATCGTCTAAACACGGCGGGTTTGATTATATCCCTTATAACGTTTAAGACGAAATTAACGAAAAAAAAAAAATATCGTTGCCCGTGGTCGTCGTTAGCACATTTATTATTAATTAATAATAAGTTAGGTGGTAAAGAGCAGGTGAAGGTACGCACACGTGTGACCCGCATTCAAGATTTTAAAGTACCCTCCACTTTTCGAGACCGCGATCAACGGACGCGACCTGCCCTGTGGGAAAATGTGAAGCCGCGATACCTTCGTTATTATACTTTAAGGTAATAATTAGAAACGTGAACTGCAAAAAGTGGTGAACATTATGTTTGGAACAAGATGAGTCAATTAGATATTCATCTACAGGAAATTAAGCTGCGGTTTTTGTTTATGCTCGGAATGGTTTAGCGATTAGATAACAAAGTACACATTGTTTATCTCTTTTTCTTACTTCTGCTAAATTAAAAATATTGTTTATTTTTCTTTAAGAGGATGGGTACGTATTTTCGGCTGCAATGCTATTCAAATAGGGATTCATTTTTTTCGAATCCTGAGAAAATTAATACAGTAAAACCTCCGTTAACCGAAATAATTGGGGGAGACCGTTTCGGATAACAAGAATTTCGGTTAAAAATAACATTGTTTTTTGTATTCTTCTTGTATCAAATTACATAGTATTGAAGAGATATAGCTGCAAAACATCGTTGTCAAAGGAAAATACAACAGAAAATAGAAGATTTCTTAAAAAAACACTCCAAACATGTTCATTTTCCTTAATTTTATTGCTTTTTTTTAAATTTACTGTTTATTGACGAAATTATTTAAACTGTCAGCCATTTCGGTTAAACGATGTTTCGGTTAAAAAGGTTTCAGTTAAAGGAGGTTTTACTGTAAGTATTTTTGAAAAATTTAAACGCAGAATGAAAGATTACGTTATTGGCGAGGGCCAAAAGTCCCTCAGAACTTCTATAATGTTTATTTTAATAAGTTACAGGGGTGAAAAACTAAGAGAAAATTTAGTGTGATATTTAATTTAAAATATCTCATTCAAAATAAACTTTTTATTTATTCTAAGGGACTTTCGGCCCTCGGTAATAATATAATCTTTCATTCTGCGTTTAAATTTTTCAAAAACATTTATTGGTTTTTTCAGGATTCGAAAAAAATGAGCACAATGTCCGTGGTAATATTTCCAAATTTATCTTTGTTATACAACGCACTCAGTCGAATAGAATATTTTCAGCATACTGTCAGTCAGACAGTGACAATCAGTGATAATTTTAAATATTTGACATGGCATCGGGACATCAGGCATATTTTGAGTCGTTGATTAAATAATATTGATATATAGTGTATTTGATAAATAATTGATTTAAGACGTGAACTTAATAAAAAGTTATTTATTGTGTATTATTTGTGGAAGATCCAAGCAGAGAATACATCAGGATAATATATTCTGTGATCCAAGTATTTTGTTGTTAAAGATGTTCAAAATTGTAAGCGTTGTTCCATAGTAACAATATACAATATATTATTAAAAAATCACTTAAACACTTTTCCTCTTTTCTCGATTGAGTATTAGTTTTTGTTGTACATATAAATTATTACAATCACTGAATACATAGTTAGTGAAAAAATTGTCAGTAGTAATTGCACAAGAGCTCTAAAATTCTATATTAATTTTAGAGATCGAGTACAATTTGTTGCGATTATTTCATGAATAAAACTGTTAAAAACCAAAATTTTATTATAATTTATTTATGTAAGTACAAATTAGTACAATTAAACACACAGTTGTTATAAATATTTGACGGTTGAAAGTCATCACTTTTATAATTTTTAAAACATTAATTACCATTAATGTCACTGAATGTATTTTTTCATAGCAACGAAGGGCATCTGACGTAATATACTTGACGACGGGAAATTATCAAAAATTATCGGGTATAATATCACAAGAGAGTGAGAATAAATTGAAAATAATGCGACAGTTTTTCGAAAATTTGTTGTTTGGCAATAGACACGAGAGCCCGCAGGGCTCGAGGGGCTATTGCCCAATGACAACAAATTTGAGTAAAAATGAAGCATTATTTTCTTATTTATTCTTACTGTCGTGTGATATTCGTAAGATTATTTTTTAATACGTATATTATGGATATTTTCTTATATGTGACAGTTGTCAAAACTAGGATACTGGTTGCCATTAAACAGAAACAATCTACTTAAAAAAATTCTATCGGTAATTTTCTACAGTAGATAATTCTCAGTATAATTTTAATCTGATTGGACAGAATTAAACACGTGATCAAATATCTTGCTATACGATTGGAAGTTAAAATCATCAAAAAATAATCAATTTAATTTAGATTTCTGTAGCTTTCTATTGGTGAGAATCTCCTATGAATGAAATAATCACATTTATTAACTGAATTAATAATTTGCAATTATAAAAATAACAGTTATCCATTCAAAACCTTCAAAAGCCATCTCTTTAAATTAATGATGACATTATCAATTAGAATGACATTCTAGTAATGTTTACATATCCATACGAGTGTGAATTTTACTACACGTAATTTTCCGTGTAAAGACAGAAAAAGTAGGGATACCCGTAAAATATTTGCGAATTATGTACCGATGGCCTTAAATCAATCCAGACATCGGGGACATGAAATTAGATACGCCGATAACACAATACTAATAGCAGAAACTATTGCAGATCTACAAAGAATTTTAGATAAGGTTGTTGCAACGAGTGAAGAATTTGGTCTGTCACTAAACATAAAGAAAACGAAATTCATGGTTATATCAAAGAAAAATATTAGAAACATAAATCTACTCGTAAATAATAAGACGATAGAACGAGTTCAGAATTATAACTATTTAGGGACAAACATTAGTGAAACAAACGAAAACTAAACCAAAGAAATCCGAATTAGAATAGAAAAGGCTAGAAGTGCATTCACTAATATGAAACAAATATTATGTAGTAGAGACCTCAGCCTAAATCTTAGAAAGCGAGTACTAAAATGTTATGTATTTTCTGTTCTTTTGTATAACGTGGAGACATGGACTCTCAATAAACAATGCCTCAATAGATTGGAAGCATTTGAGATGTGGACGTATCGAAGAATGCTGAGAATCTCCTGGACAGACAGAATAGCCAATGAGGAAATACTAAGGAGAATACAGAACAGCAGGGAGATACTGGATTCCATCAAAATAAGAAAACTTCAATACTTGGGTCATATAACACGTGGTGACAGATATGAACTCCTAAAATTAATTATGCAGGGAAATATTCAAGGAAGGCGCAGCATAGGTAGGAGAAAAATGTCCTGGCTGAGAAATCTCAGAGAATGGTTTGGATGCAGCTCAACTGAACTCTTTCGGGCTGTAGTATCAAAAGTGAGAATAGCAATGATGATTGCCAACCTTCGTCGCGGAGATGGCACGTAAAGAAGAAGAAGAAGACATCGGGGAGCAAAATTGTACTCGCCTTTGCCGATGACGTAAAGCAGTGGCACAATCAACATTAGAAGTTAAAGATATTTTCTCTCGAATTTTGAAGAAGCTGCATTAAATATCGGTCTAAAAACAAATGAAGACAACACAAAATACATGGTAGTCTCAAAACAAGAACGTAAGTAACTATTACTATAAATAAACTATCCAAACCTTGAAGTTGCTAAAGAATTTAAATATCTAGGAGCAACAATCACCAATGACGGCAAAATAGATCGAGAAGTTGAAACTTTTGAGTTTTTTTTGCAGTGCATCACAAACAATGATCTTTTTTGCAATGAAGTCAAAACTTCTCTCACGATGTCCGAAAATCCAGATATATAAGACCATAATACGACCAGCAGTCGCGTATGGAAGCGAAACATGTACACTAACAAAAAGAGAAGTAAATAAATTGCTGGTGTAGGAACGTAAAATCCTTCGAATGACCAGCGTGACAAACGAATGGAGGCGCAGATACAATAACGGGTCTCTCTTTGGAAAGGAAAATCTAGTGAGATATGTATATAAAGGCCAATCAATACGTAAGATAAACAGGAGAAGATCTGTAGGGCGGTCTAGAAAAAGGTGTAACGATGCAGTCAGAGAAGATCTAGAGAAAATGGGAGTGAGACAATGGGAAATAGTGCCACAGGACCGACAAATATGGAAGGCAATGATAAACGCGGCAGACTCACGAAGAATTATACCGCAATTAATGATGATGATGCTTACTTTTCAAAGTGAAAGAAAATCGGCAATAACAGATTTCTGTAATAAAACGGGTCATTTTTGATAAATTTTGGAATATTCCTGTCACACAAAAGGGATTTTGGGTTAAATATTAAAATCATCACCTCCTCTGTGCTTGATCCTTCGTAAGGATGTGGTATTATAATAATCGACGTATGGCTGCTATCCAGTCATCTTTCTCCTGCGCGTGGTGTGCTGCCTCAAGGAGAGAGAGAAAGGGAGGGAGTTATTTACCATCTACTTTATTTTAAACCACCAATTTCTCGTGTATTGTACTTCTCCAAAGAGTTCTGTCCCTCCATGTTTTCTGTATCTGCTCCCATAGCATGTCCAAAGTATTTTAATTGTTGAAGATGGACTTTACTGGAGACCCGTATGCTGACCTTCAGCTCATTTAAAATTTATTGGGGGTTTTAATGGTTGTACTTTTGGAACAATGGTACTAAACAACACATAGTATTTACTTGTATTTTCCATAGTAAACACACACACAATTCAATACTATCTCTTCAAAAACTGTATCAAACAGCAATGTAAACAAAATGGTTTATATGTACTTTTATACGAGACAGGAGATCCGACATTACAACTCGCTTTTTCGATCGTTTGAAATGATTATACGGAGATTTTAAATTCATATTGCAAACGTTATGAGTTTTGGAGGCGTGAAATTTTGGAAATCCTAGTTTTAAACGAAACTGAAAATTATTATGTAATAAGTCAAAAATGTGCAAGTTCCCTAATCAATATAGCTAATGGTAGGTGAGCCCAAGCGGGGATCTTTGCAGTTACTCGAGCGCGTCAGGTTATCACATAGGGAGAAACCTTGTACCCTGTAAATGTACCCCTACCACATATTGGCTCTTAATACAGGGGAGTTCGTTATGATGAGGTAAGTTAAGTACATGCAAAAGAGTGTATACGTATTTCAAAAATCTGACGTTTTGAGACTTCCATCAAGTTAGCAGAACAAAGTCAGCAGAACACAGTTATTCTTATACCATAATTAAGTGTAAATTAAATGCAAATTTAATGTTCGAAGCAAAAATTTATTGCTCTTCTCTTTTAAAAGTTATCGCATGTTCTGCTAACTTGATAATCAAGCTAGCAGAACACTAGTTCAAAAATTTGATAAATCATTTATAATTGAATGCCATAGTATTCTCTGAATTAAATGCTAATTTAATGTTCAAAGAAAAAATTTATTGCTCTTCCTCTTTAAAAGTTATCGCATGTTCTGCTAACTTGATAATCAAGCTAGCAGAACAGTAGTTCAAAAATTTGATAAATCATTTATAATTAAATGCCAAAGTATTTTCTGAATTAAATGCAAATTTAATGTTCCAAGAAAAAATGTATTGCTCTTTTTCTTTAAAAGTTATCGCATGTTCTGCTAACTTGATAATCAAGCTAGCAGAACAGTAGTTCAAAAATATGATAAATAATTTATAATTGCATTCCAAAGTATTCTCTGAATTAAATGCAAATTTAATGTTCCAAGAAAAAATTTATTTCTCTTCTTCTTTAAAAGTTATCGCATCTTCTGCTAACTTGATAATCAAGCTAGCAGAACTGCAGTTCAAAAATTGATAAATCATTTATAATTAAATGCCAAATTATTCTCTGAACTAAATGCAAATTTAATGTTCGAAGAAAAAATTTATTGCTCTACTTTCTTAAAAGTTATCGCATGTTCTGCTAACTTGATTATCAAGTTAGCAGAATATGCGATAACTTTTAAAGAAGAATAGGAATACATTTTTTCCTAGAAGATTAAATTTGCATTTAATTCAGATAATATACCCTATTCCACGAACATACGCCTGTTTTGGATTACTTCGGCAACGAATATTTTACTGTGCAAAATAAGAAGAACGAAAGTAAATTGCACATTACATTGTTGTTTATTGGAATAATTATTAGCGCCATTTACTTTCGTACTTCTATGTTGCACAGTAAAATATTCGTTGTCGAAGTAATCCAAAACAGGCGTATGTTCGTGGAATGGCCCATACTTTGGCATTCAATTATAAATGATTTATCAATTTTTGAACTAGTGTTCTGCTAGCTTGATTATCAAGTTAGCAGAACATGCGAGAACTTTTAAAGAAGAAGAGCAATACATTTTTTGTTGGAACATTAAATTTGCATTTAATTCAGAGAGTACTTTGGCATTCAATTATAAGTGATTTATCAAATTTTTGAACTACTGTTCTGCTAGCTTTATTATCAAGTTAGCAGAACATTCGATAACTTTTAAAGAAGAACAGCAATAATTTTTTTTCTTGGAACATTAAATTTGCATTTAATTCAGAGAATACTTTGGCATTCAATTATAAATGATTTGTCAATTTTTGAACTACTGTTGTGCCAGCTTGATTATCAAGTTAGCAGAACATGCGATAACTTTTAAAGAAGAAGAGCAATACATTTTTCTTGAAACAATTTTTCAAATTTCAAATTTTTAAATTTTTCAACTACTGTTCTGCTAGCTTGATTATCAAGTTAGCAGAACATGCGATAACTTTTAGAGAAGAAGAGCAATAAATTTTTTCTTGGAACAATAAATTAGCATTTAATTCAGAGAATACTTTGGCATTTAATTATAAATGATTTATCAAATTTTTTAACTAGTGTTCTCTGCTAGCTTGATTATCAAGTTAGCAGAACATGCGATAACTTTTAAAAGAAAAGAGCAGTAAATTTTTGCTTCGATCATTAAATTTGCATTTAATTTACACTTAATTATGGTATAAGAATAACTGTGTTCTGCTGACTTTGTTCTGCTAACTTGATGGACGTCGATTTAAGCGGAGCGTAAGGAAATGGGCGAGTCACAAAGTTTCACAAAAATAGCGCATATTTGTCGAAATGGCGTCATATCGAAAATACCTGTCCAATAATTTTCACAAATCTATCGAATGATACCAAACACGACCCCCACGGAGGAGGGTGCGGGTATATTTAAAATTTTTAATACGAATTCCGCGATATTTCGCGAAATGAACATCAGAACGAAAAATTGCAAAATACACGTATTCAGTATTTTTGAAAAATCTATCAAATGGCACCAAACAGACTTCCCACGGAGGTTGGGTGGGGGGTTATTTAAAATATTAAATAGGAGCCCCCAATTTTTATTTTAGATTTGGAATCTTTACGTAAAAATAAGCAGCTTTTATTCGAGACATTTTTTCGAATTATGGATAGATGGTGCTATAATCGGAAAAAACGATTGTTGGAAATGGAAATGGAAAGTCCCCACTGTATGGAAAACTTAACTTAACTTTTTTTGGTTTTAGAACCTACTCTTCACAACCCAATAGGTCCCCATAACGCTCGAGTAACTGCAAATTTAGCATACTTTCCTCCCCTACTATAACCAAGTTTAATAGGAATTAAATGATATTGTAATAGACATACCTATATTTTATTTCAGAGAAATAATACGTATTTGCATCTGGCGACACTCTATATTCGTTTTTTTTTCGAGAGTACAAACAACACACTTTGCGTAATTGTGTACATAATTATGTAAATACGTAAATCTTACCAAGAAACTGATTGGCTGGATAATTTATAGTGAATAAAGAAAGTACTTTGACAACACCAATTTTCTAGTTAGGTTCGAATTCGAAAAACTAATTGGAACATCCATAATTCAAATGTAAAATCGTTGTTAGCCTTTTGCCAATTAGAGTATGGGATAGTTATGTGTCGTGTAAAAAGCATCTATTTGTCACTGTTAAACATGATTATACACAAAAATATTCCTAATGTCGTGTTTGTAAAAACACATGCTTTTCGATTCAGAACCAGTGACAGCGAGTGACGGTAATAGATGTATCAAATGGTGTAGTTTTAACACAAACGGATTCAGCTTCGGGGAAATGGTAAATGTATACATCATGGTAAAGATGGAACAATAAAATTTTACGGAATTTATACGTGGTACAGAAAAATATTAATAGATAGATACCATGAAAATGCAAATTAAAGACCAAAACTAAATTCTAAATAAAAGGAAACTGTTTTTTAGTTTTAAAGTAGTTAATAGCGATAATAGAGTATTTTCAAAGTAAATCCAAATAGTGCAGTTAGTGAAGATGGATATGAGCTATTACCTCCATCGATTTTCATGAAAATTTTCGAGTGGTTAGAGTTAGAGGAACAAAAGTTACATGTTGCCAACTTGCGCTTATCCCCTCTCGGGCGTGAAAATTATTTTATTAAAAATAACTTCATAAATCGATATTTAACCTAATAATCTAATATATAATCTCATAATCGATAATTTTAAGCAAAATTTGTTATATGAAGTTATTACAATAAATTAATACCTACTTTTTGAGTTATTAAAGATAAAATTTTTTCATTAACAACTGCGTCTTCTAAAGCTGTTTTTCATAAATAAATTTAAAAACTATCAAGATTTTTCAAAAAAATTATTACCAAAATTAAAGATAATAAAAACTAAAATAAATTGCTTATTTGAAAAACCTTTTAATATTAATTCAAAGTGAGTTATAGGTAATTGAATGTACCTATATTTTTTTCGGTTAGTACTCAAATCTAAGTATTAAAGCTTAAATAAGGGGAAAACGATGCCTTTCATAACAATATACTTATTAAACACTTGTCAACATACTCAAAAAACTAAAATTTAATTCTTTATGATTTTTTACGTATACTTATCGAGTAATTTTTGAGTTATTATCGAAAGAAAACAAAATGTACAAAAATTTGAAAAATTCAGATTTTTTTAAATATTTTTTTTTTCAAAAATATGCATTTCAAACCTGTCAAAATTTTTGAGGTAAATAAAGAAAGTCTTGTGGGGATTACTATACATTTGAATTTTTATGGCAATGGCATAATATGTTTTATTTATCACTTTTTCCTAAAAAATTCGAAAGGGTTCTCTTATTTTCATCATAACTTGCTTAATTTTGATGCTATCAACTTCTTCAGGAGCTCATTTGATAGGTATTCGTGAGTACTTTGACATGTATTTAGCAAGCATATTTTATAAAATGCATCATTTCCCGTTATTTAAGCTTGAATGCCTAAATTTGAGTACTCACCGAAAAAAATATACATTCAGTTACCTATAACTTACTTTGATTTATTAATACTAGAAAAAGGCTTTTCAAGTAAGGAATTTATTCGATTTTTTATTATACTCAATTTTGGAAATAATAACTTTTTTTGTAAAAACTTATACAATGCACGTCAGAGAAAACAATCCACCCACAAAATTTGGGAAATTTTATATATTTTTTATATATTTCTCCATATTTATTTAATTTGTTTTGTGGTAACTAAATTAAATGAATTTTTGCGTGTGTTTTGAGAAGTTAGGCCGAGCCTTCAAACCGAATAAATAAATTCGCAAAACCTATTAAATCATAATATTCTCAGAACTCATTATTTGCAAATCAACGAAGCTTCGCGAAATTGATTATTTTGAGAACTGTGTGAACTATTGTAGTGTTCTAAAGAGTTCCTGAGATATCTTACTGTTACACTGGTCTCCTTACAGTGAGTCGTATTGCTACATAATGATGAAAAAATATCAAAAGTCTGTTCAGATTGTTGCATTGTTGGCAAATGCAACAAGCCAAAGAGATGTTGCAAGACAGTGGCGTACTGATAGATCAGCGGGCCCTGGTTTCAGTTGGGATGCGGGCCCAACATTAAATATAAATCATTATATATAATATATATCATAAAAACTCAAGCTAATTTATAGTCCATTTACTCACGGTTTTTGCTGTAAATTTTAAAGAACTGCTCGGATTGAGATAAAATTTGGCATACCCATGGCTAACATGTCAAATAAAAAAAGCGATACATATTGTGTCGATATTTTGTGTTTTACCACTTCTCGGGTGAAAAACATACGTTCAAGATAAGTACGGAATTGAATAAACTGATCAATTCTAAGCAACCTTTAAGTTCTATGGAGTTTTTTTACTAAGTCAATACTTTTCGAATTATTTGTGAGTGAATATGTTCATTTTTCAAAAAAATTACGTTTCGAGACGGTTTTTCACAAATACCTCAAAAAGTAAGTATGTTATCGAAAAAAATATTCTTAGTAAAAATATAGCTTATAAAAAAAGTGAAAAACATGGTATATATACGAAGTCTTTAATCCCGGTAGGTCATGAAATATACGTTCTTATTCGTCAAATTCAAAATCGAATATTTCAACGTGAAATAACCAAAAATGAATCAATTTTCGAGAAAAAGTCATCACAACTTTTTTAAAGTTTTTTAAAAAAAAAGCTATATTTTTGTCATGTATTAGTTTCTAGCATCAATATTAACTATGTAACGCTCATAATAAGGTTGGACACTTTTTTGGTAAACAAATCGTAAAAATCACCCCCTAATTAGCATCCCAAAAGAAATTAATCGTTACCGCTTCACAAGTTACTTGACTTACGTGTTGCTTATAAGATTAAGTTGTACTGCTTCAAAGTGCTCATTTTTAAAAACAATTTGGTATTAAATTGAAAAAAAAATTATAATTTTGAAAAAAAAAATTTTTTTCAAAATAACTTATTAATTATTGGTGATACCAAAAATCTCAACTAGTATAAAAAATATAGGTTTTTACTATTGTGAATATTTTGTTCTTTTTGTTTTGCTGAAGACAGAAATTGGTTATAAGATATGTCTGTTCAAATTTTGCATACACTTCTGATTAGTGACTCGTTTAAGCCCATTTGACTACATCCTTTTAAAAAATAGGCACTTTCAACCAACGAATCTTACATATCTTATAAACAATAAGTAAAGTAATTTGTGAAGCAGTAATATAATTTCGGATGCTATTTAGAAAGTGATTTTCACGACTTTTTTACCAACCAAAAGAAAGATACCCATATTATTTTAATCGAAATTTACTTACTTTTGATGTTAGAAACTTTTCTAAAAAACAATAGACCATTAAAACAGTAACTTAATATTTATCGTTTAAAAAAATATCAAAAAAAAACCTTGGATAACGGTGGGGTTGATATCTTTTATCAAACGACGAGATTTTCTTAAAAAGAAATTAGTGTCTATATGTGTCTTGTTATCCCTACCACTATTGTCTATATTTAGCATTTAATTTCAATTTTTAAGAATTACCTACCTATATAAAAGTACAGGCTGAATGATGACGGTTCTATAAACACGAGTATCGAGCCTATTGTATTGATATTATTTTTATGACCGTATAAAACTTGCAATGCATATTTACAACTTTGTAGTTTACCTACATCTTATTTATGAATCTTGCTAATATACAGGTGTTTGAGTTATCACGTGTAGGCAGGCCCTGTCGGTTAGTCTTTACAAATGTTGAAATATGGGCTTTGGAAAGTAGGTAAAACGTGTAAGGAACATTACAATAGCTTTCCCTGTATTTCAATAAACTTTGTTTTTAAATTTTTTGAGGAATAGGTATTCTTCGTTTTTATTTATAAGTACCTACACAAATAATAAAATCTATTAAGCAGTTACATTTCCTATGTGTGTATTTGTGTAGTTCCCATCAATGTTCCCAAATGTCCCCATCAAATTATAAACAAAAGAAGCAGGATGCGCAATAAAGCGGGCCCCTGCGGGGCCTGGGCCTGGTTCCGCGGAACCCGCGGAACCATGCTCAGTACGCCACTGTTGCAAGATAATCGAATGTTAGTCGTCCAATTGTGCAGACAACTTACCAAATGCCTCTTGAGACCGAGTCTCATCAACAGCGACCCGGCACGGGTGCAAAAATGAAGATAACAGTCATAAAAGATTACGGTCTCACTATTGCTGCAATGCAAAACAAGATGCAAACTACTAAAATGCTCCAAAGCCATATTCAGCAAGTCCAAGGACCAGTAATGAGCGTTTTTACTGTTGACAAAGGTTAACAGAACAGAGTTTGATAGCTTGCAATACAGCAATGGGGCCATTACGTACTGCTGCTCACAAAAGACACGTGAACACGTCAATTGGACAATAGACGATTGGGAAAAAGTATTAGCTACGGAAGAGTGTAGAATATCAATTTATGGTAAATGTGGTCGAAATAAGGCCCACAGAAGGGCTTAAGAACGTTATGCTGCCTGCACTCGGTTACACCGGGTTGCTTTTGGTGATGGCTCAGTAATGTTTTGGACAGGGATTTTTTTTAGGCACACGCGGATCTCGTCTTGATTTAGAGGGGCACATTAACAGAACACCGATATAAAACGGAAATGCTACATTATGTGATGTCATATGCTGGGTTTATTGGTAATGGTTTTCTGCTAATGCAACATAGTGCGAGATCACACACGGCAAGGATTGTAACACAGTATCTTGAAGATGTTGGTATTTCAAAAATACACTGGCCTGCTTAAAGTCCAGACCTTAATCCTATTGAGCAAATATGGAGAATTCTCATTAGGCGTATAAGACGTCGTATACCTGCTCCAACAGCAAGTGAAGAGCTTCGAATGGCTCTCATTGAAGAATGGATACTTTCCTTGAAGTAACATCGTAAACGTGATCAGTTGTATGCCAAATCGAATAATGAGTGGTATCCAGAATCGTAGTGGCAACACATATTATTGAAACGAGTGATACTTGTCTTTTCTTGACTCTATTTTTAACTATTGCTATAACTGGTGCTGTAAGGGTACAATGAAATTTTCAATACATTTATTAGTTTTCACAAATTTCTCCTTGTTTTCCATTTGTTACTAATAATAATGTCGGATTATGTGCTGCAAAAGAAACTGACTGAATACACAATAGATTTAGTTTAATATAAATAAGAAAAAAATCAAAAATTTCTTAAATTTTATGGGTTTATTTATAAACCGGGAGATATTAACAGAACTTCAACCACGATTTTCTAAGTCCTGTCCTTTGCAATACTGGAAGGTTAGAAAAGGTACTTACAATTTATGGAAAAATCCATGGGTTTCCTGTGACATTTTTCTGTGAAAATTAGATTTTCCATGAGGAAAAAAATGGGAAGTTGCGATGAATTTCTGAGTCCTGCCATATCCATAGAATGACAGGATACTATCAATTTTATGAAGAAAATTTTTTGGGCAGGAGGGTTGCAAAAGGACTAAGAAAGTATATAGATAAACAAATATGTAATGAAAATAATGAAATTTTCATAGTCCTGCCAACTTAATAAATTAAAAATATTATTTGAAAATGATCGAAAAAATGTTGGCATGACGTCTCCAAATGTTTAACTGTACTTGTCCCTTGGAAAATTCTGTGGAAAATTTTCACCCTGGTTCCGTGATTTTCTGAGTCATAAAATAAATTGTATTATAAAATAAATAATTTAAGTAGACATTATTCAAAATGGCAGGATGGTTATTTGCACCTTTTTTACTACTCATAGTTAAAAATGTGTAAGAAAATTCGTGGAAAGTTACACGATGTTCTAAGTAATGCCATTTTGGACATATCTCAAGAATGTTAATATAAAGCTATTTACAAAGAGGCAGGATAGTTGTGTAGTTATTTCGTATATAAAAACTAAATTTTAAGTCAGTAAAATTATTGCAGGTTGTTATACAAACATATTCATATCACCACAATTTTCTGTGTCATGCCATGTCAAGTATGCTTAAAAAACACTAATCTAAAACCGTTTACAACGTGGCAGGATAACCGCAAAGATATATTAATCCATAAAAATTAATTTTTATATCGTTAAAAGAGTCGTACGGTATTAAATATTATTTTGCTGAATAATGTGTCGGATTTTTACACACCTTTCAAATCTAATACCAAATTGCAACCTATTTATTTTAAGTGATTAAATCATATGTGTATCTAAGTAAACGTAATAATAGTAATAGGAAGAAAATCAATAATTTTACAATTAATTGGTTATAGTAGGGATTGTACCTATTATACAGGATGTCCAGAAACTCTTCTAACAATCGAAGCCCGGAGATTCCTCAGATAATTTTAAGAAAATTGAACTCAATTCACCTCGTCCGAAAATGCTTCCCAAGGAAGCAAGAGCTCTTTAAAGATGGCGTATTCTAAGTAGTTTTTTTAAATAGCTCCAGAACACTTTTATTTAGAAAAACGAAAACTGGTCCACCTATTTATCTTCAAGAGATAAATCGATTCCATCATTTGTCAATTTTTAGTACCGGTTATAGGCGTCCTTTTAGGGTAGGGAAACGGATATTTTATCGCATAACTTTTCTGTGTTTAACTTTTAAGCATTTTTGACACTGGATTATTAAACTATGGGGTATTCTTGTACTAAAAGGTACTCTTGCTTTAAGTCGGTAGGATACGCCGTGTTCTAGAAAAATCGATTTGAAAAATTTTTCGGTTTTTTAATTTGAAAAAAAAAATAAAAAAAACTATTAAGAAAAACGAAAACTGGTACGTTTATTTCTCTTCCAGAGATGAATATTTTTTCAATTTCTAGTATCGGTCATAGGCGTCCGTCCTGGGTAGATCACCGAAATCTCAAAACTTGCTTTAATTGTTAAGCATTTTTGACAGTAGATTATTAAATTATGAGTTATTCTAGTACTAAAAGTTACTTTTGCTTTAAGTCGGTAAATACACCGTTTCTTTTACGAGGAAAACGAAAAGCCCTATATACAAAGTTTACTACTTTTTAAACAATTAGAATAATTGAAATAAAAATATAATAAACAATATTTTAAATCCAAGACTTTTCTTGAACCCTTTTTAACCGTTTCTTTTATTATTTTTTAATTTTTCTTAAATTCCAAATACGAAAAATTTTGAAATTGACGTTTCTAGAAAACGGTGCATCCTACCGACTTAAAGCCAGAGTACCGTTTAGTACTAGAATACCTCACAATTTAATAATATAGTGTCAAAAATGTTTAAAAGTTAAAGACAAAAAAGTTATGCGATAAAATAACCGTTGCCCTACCCAAAACGGACTCCTATGACCGGTACTAGAGATTCGCAATTGATGGAATCGATTTATCTCTGGAAGATAAAAAGGCGGACCAGTTTTTGTCTATCGAAATGGAAGCGTTCTGGAGATAAAAAAAATATAATTACAAGGCGCCATCTTCAAAGAGCTCTAGCTCCTTTAGGAAACATTTTTGGATTATGTGAATTGTGTTAAATTGTCTTAAAGTTATCTTAGGATACTTAAAATTATATACAGGGTGTTCCATTTAACAAAAACATAAGTTTGCGTAACCCTGTCAATACGGGTAGCCCTGTATATTAGAAAATATTTTTAAATTATGATCCTCTCTTTGCCCCACGTTTTACCTAAATAACTTTTTTTCGTATCTCTTACGACAAACGAGTAATTGGACTTTGTCACACTAATGCCCCACCCTGTATAGGAAATAACTATAAAACCATCCTGCCTCTTTGTAAATAGACTTATATTAAGATTCTTGAAACATATGCAAAATGGCATGACTCAGAACATCGTGGAATTTTTCACGAATTTTCTTACAAATCTACGACTCCTGCCATCGTACAAGAACCGCTTAACCTTCCTGCCCAGTACCGAAAAAGTATCGATTGCATTTGAGTATTATAACTTTTTAAAGGCAGGTCTCAGAAAATCACGGAATCAGGGTATAAATGTTGCGCATAATTTTCCAAGGGACAAGTATACTTAAACAGTGTAGGAGACGTCATGCCAACATTTTTTTTTGATCATTTTGAAATAAATATGTTTAATTTATTTAGTTGGCAGGACCCAGAAAATCATGAAAATTTCATTATACTTAAGACAAGTATACTTAAACAGTGTAGGAGACGTCATGCCAACATTTTTTTTTGATCATTTTGAAATAAATATGTTTAATTTATTTAGTTGGCAGGACCCAGAAAATCATGAAAATTTCATTATTTTCCTTACATATTTGTATACATATATACTCCGTTAGCCCGTTTGCAACCTTCCTGCCCAAAAAATTTTCTTAATAAAATCCATAGTATCCTGTCATTCTACGGATATGGCAGGACTCAGAAATTCATCGCAAAACCCTATTTTTATTTTTTTGGGAAAATCTAATTTTTACAGAAAAATGTCACAGGAAATTTGTGGATATTTCCACAAATTGTAAGTACCTCGTCTACCCTTCCACTATTGCAAAAGGCAGGACTTAGAAAATCGTGGCTGAACTTCTGTATAATATCTCCCGTTCTAGTATCTCTGACGCGCAGTTTAGTTTTTGAGATATTTATGAAAGTTTTAAAAATACATTCTTTTCACGAAAAATTAAACTGTCGATTTATGGGGTAATTTTTAATAAAATAATTTTCACCCTCGAGAAGGGGTGGCATTCATCCCCAAGGTAAAAGGGCAAGTTGGCACCATTCCACTTTTGTTTCTCCAGGTATCTTCTAACTACTCACCAATTTTCATGAAAATTGATGGATGTTCAACGAAATCGATGGTGAAAACCTTCAGTGACTGCACTAATATACGTGTGTATGTGCATGTATTAAGATGCATATTTTAGTATTGTTTATATCTATCTTTAGTATTGGTAGTTATTCAGAGATTCCCTAAACCTCTACGGAAACGCCTCTTTAAAATGCTTAAGATTCGACCAGACACGAAGATGAAGAGTTAAAGTTAAAATAGGTGGTACTGTGTTTGTAAATAGTCGAATTCCAGAGCAATTTATATATTTAGCAGCAGATTAATCTGGTGTCACATCGTTTCACTCGAGAATTTTAATCATCCGGGGCTTCCTTGTCACGTCGCGTCATATTAAAAAATATGTTCAATGCTACATGGCATTATGCCTACAGGGTAATTCGTATTTAAAAAAAAATCGGCTTTAAAAATATCCTAGCAAGCTTTGGGTTTGACAAACGCCAGCTTGATGGATATCGTCTGCAATTGGAAAGTCTTAATAAGTATGAGTAGATAGATAGATTTTGCAGCAGATGCTTCGGCACAGTCACTTTTCAAAAGAAGTTAATCTAAGGCAAGTTTGTCTTATACAGGGTCTCCCATAATTAATTGGATATTAGCTAATGGGTGATGGAAGACATCAAAATATTAAGATTTAACCAAAATCGCTTAAATAAAATATGGCTCATTACTGAGTTACAGGGTGTTTTATTTAAAAATTTAAAAACTAGGAAAAATTAGGATTTTTGACTATATTAGATAATTTTTTACCTTTTTTTAGTACATTTTGATAGTATCACTTTACTACTTTCATTTGGCATACGCAGAATTGTCCTACCTTCATTATTTTCGTCTTATGTTATTGCAAAATAAAGGTCTCTGGGATAAACAAATAGAATAACTTTTAAAGTAATTAATGGATCGGTCTCAAATTTTGAGGGTATGTTAAGTACCCCAATACCCAACTTTGGGTGAAACACTAAAGTTCTAAGATAGTTTTAGTAAAAGTTATTAACAAAATAACGATTTTCACTTATTTTGCAGTTTGCGTAGCAACAAATTAACTTTTTTACTTTCAAAAATCGGCAATTTGAAGGTTTTTCAATGTTCTAAAAAATTAAATTTTGTAATTTTATGTCAACTATTTAGCTTTTGACTGGGATGCAAAAAATCGAAAAAAATCGCGATTTTTGCACTAAATTGTTAATAATTAAAAAACAGACGCGAACTCTAGGCAGGAAACAGGTAGATTTTCTTCCTAGTGGTTTACAATAACTAAAAAAGTAGTCAGCTACCTGGATCTTTGAGTGGCCCGAACATGGTCTATTTTTAGCTTATTTCCTTGGAGTAGGAATAGTTTTCTTTTAGTATTTTAATGGCTGGATATTATTTGATTGATCTTATTTTATTTTGGATGTGTCTTTGTGTATTTTTTAATATTTCACATTCGTAAGGCTCAGTTACACGACGCTAGTAACTCGTACGAGTGACTAAAACCGAGTACTGGCTTTTAGTACTCTCCTTGTGTAAATTGGTGTTTTATGTTCCAGTAGAGTACTCGCTGCGAGTGTTCATGCCAGTAGAGTAAAGACTTGCTTACACGGGTAGAGTAATGATGCAAGTACTTGATAGAGTAGAGTAACTCTACCCGTAAAAACGCTCAGCACAGTAGAGTAGCAAGTAGAGTGTATAGTAGGTGGTAAAGTAGAGTGACTAGCAACATGTGGCAAAGTAACTCTACTCTACTACCACCACCACCGCCAAAATGTCCACTCACCTGCGCACTCTATCCATGGAACGCGCTAAATTCTGGTAGAAGTGGTAGAGTAGAGTAGGTAGGAGAGTACATAGGAACGCTGTCATTCCGGCTGGAATCGTGTTTTGTGTAAATAGTGAAAATGAAGTTCACCGAAGATGAGACTTTAAAACTTGTAGATCTGTATGGCGAATACCAGTGTTTATGGAATTTAGGTAGTGTACACTACACAAATAAATGTATGAGGCAAGCTGCGGAGGATGAAATCGTCGAAAGAATGGCAAAGGGGAGCTTTGGAGTAAACGCGCTGAAGCAAAAAATTAAGAATTTAAGGTGCACTTATAATCAAGAGTGTTTAAAAATACAAAAATAAAAAAAAATCGGGTTAACTATACTATCATCAGTACTATACTTGTACTCTCCTCGTGTGAACGGTATCACGCCATTTTTTTTAGAGTAGCGAGTGGAGTCTACTCTCCTCGCTACTCTACTCTCCTAAAAACTCTACCCGTGTAAACAGAGGAGTCTGTTTACACACTCTACTACTTACAGACTCTGTCTACAAACCCGTGTCTTAAGGAGAAAGCAATCCTATTTACTGGGACGAGTAGGTTCCCCACCAATACTTTTTCCACGCAATAGTCGCCTGTATGATGCACTAGCACCGCAGAGACCGATTACAAATTACAAATATCTAGTAGCTGGTTGGTACCACTGATTAGTTGAGGTGTTACGAAGTCTCTGATAACATATTAAAAAATATTCTTCTTCTTCTTCCTCTTTATAAGCAATTCTGCTTGTTCATTGGCGGATTGATACCTCTATGGAAGGTTGTCACTCCATCTTTTGCGCGGTCGGCCGATACTTATTCTACCGATTGGTGATTTATCTCTTGCTATTTTGACCACATGCGTCTCCCGATTCTTGTTATGTGGTTATTCCATTCTTTTTTTTTTTTTCTATTTAGTGTCCATTCGTTTATACAATGTATAGGGTGGCCGGAAAGTCCCTTTACATTAATGAATTGCTGTTGTTGTACTACAGAGTGAAAAAATAATAACACCATTTTGTACGTAAGTTATTTATTACTTATTTAGCTATTAAAAACATCGGTGTACATATCTCCATTGTCGCAACACAACTTGATACGACGCCATGTTTGTATGCTAATCCTTCCCAGCATATCCCGAGTTACTGACGTAAAATCTTGGCCAACTCCGTTTCGCAAGTCCTCATTTGAAACATATATCTGCATTTTCTAATCTCATCTTTAATGAAACCCCATAGTGCATTGTTCGGCGTTGTCCAGTCTGGACTTATTGGAGGCCAAGGAATTGGGGAACCTCGCCCAATCCATCGGTACGGTAAACTTTCACTTAGGCAATTGCGAACAGCGAGAGCAAAATGAGGTGAGGCGCCATCTTGTTGAAAATAAAGAAGGCCTTCACTTGTTAATCCTTTCGCATGTGATCTTGCGTTGTTGACCTTGCAATACCAAACTCTGCAGAGCGTTTCCGCGTCGACTTTATCGATGAACTTAATGGAATCCACATGTTTTCGATTGCTTGGTCTTCCACTTCTTGGTGCGTCGAGAACGGCTTTTGATAAAAAAGCCTTCTTCTCCCACGACAGCAAAGTTGGTCTGGATGGTGAATTTGGATTTGAAAACCAACAACAAAATCCTTCATAATGTCGGCCATTGTTTATTGTTATGACGACGTTCGTGTATCGACACTGCAGCGATCAAACTTTCTTCAATTGTATACTCATTTGTGTCCGCCATTACGTTTCGATCGCAACTATTGTTGTCTGTCTGTGTGACCAGACATGTGCTCTTGATTATGTGCATGCGCCGGAATATCAACAAGCGTTGGCGTGGTGTTGAAACATTATTATTTTTAGTGTAAAGGGACTTTTCGGCCACCTTATACGTTACATTGCCTTCCAATGCCTTTACTCCTCTTTCGATCTCTCACCGTATTTCCTGTAATTCTTCTCAGTACTCTCATCTATGCCGTTTTCAATATAGTCTTTGTATTGTGGCTGTATCGGGTCTTGTTTCTGATGCTTATGTGATTATTGGTCTTACACTGGCTTTATCAATTCTTGACTTCATCTCAGTGTTAATATGTTGGTTTCTCCATATAGTGTTATTGAGACAATTATTGTTACTTGAAAATGTAATTCCAAGGTATTTTACTTCCATTACTTGTTCAATACTGATACCATCAATTTCTATTTTACATCTGATTAGTTCTTTATCGACTACTATTGTTTTAGTTTTCTGAGATGAAATTGTCATATTGAATTCTTTTGCTGTTATGATAAATCTGTGCAGACTGTCTTCATCTTGGGCTATCAATATTGTGTCGTCTGCGTAGCAGAGTATTTTTACTCCTGTGTTTCCCATTCTATATTCTCTTCCTTTGTTGACGTTTTTGATGATTTCATGCATGATTATATTGAAGAGCATAGGACTCAATGAGTCTCTCTGTCTTTTTCCGCTGCCTATATCTATAGATTCTGTAAGTTGTCCATCTATTCTGACTTCCATTTTGTTGTTTTGGTAGATGTTCTCAATAGTTTTTATGATATCTAGGGGGACTTCTCTATTATACAGAAGATGGATTACATCTTTGAGTCTTAATCTGTCAAATGCTTTCTTCAAGTCAATCAGACACAGAAATGCTGGTCTATTATACTCTAGTGATTTCTCAGTAATTTGCTTTATGACGAATATTGCATCTGTACACAATCTTTCAGTACGAAAACCCTGTTGTTCATCTGCTAAACTTATCCTCTGATTCATTAGGTCTTGTAAAATTTTAGTTGTAAGTTTTCGGGTACCTAGTATTTAACAAGTTGATATATCTGTAGTTTTCTGGCTGGTTACTAAAAACTCCGCCTGCAGTTTTGTTTGGTGGATCGAGTAGCTCGACATATCTGTTGCCGGTCCCAAGCCCGGATAAAGGAGGAGGTGTTCTACAGCCAGGTTAGCACCTTACCGATAGACTTTGAAACCATACAGCTAATAGAAACAGGATTATGCCTCGGAACAGAAATAATTAAAAAATATGATAATAAAATTTAAACTGATTTTATACTATCCTTGTGAAACACTCGCCTCCGGCACTTGTCCATATAACTAGTACGAGTTACTAGCGTCGTGTAACTGAGCCTTTAGTTAGCTTATTTTTTTTACTATGCACATCATTAACCTTACGCTTATCCTTCGTCAAATTCTTCTTTCTTCTTTCCGTACTTCTTTGTAGTATGGCATAACTTTCTGTGTTGTATCACACCCAACAACTTGCAATACAGGGTGATTGATTAGTAGGGTAAAGCTCAATAGCTCCGCTATAGTAATAGATAGCAATAAAAGTTAATAACAAAAATTTTAGCCACCTTTAGGACACCCTATATTTTATTTTAAATTCGAAATCTTGTTAACTTCTCCATCAAAAAAATATAAAGGTTTGTTATGTTATACAGGGTATTTACAAAGTTATAACCAATTTTATATGAAAATCGTAACAAGTTCAACTCCCTGTATAAATAAAAATAAGCAAAACAACAATGGTTTATTAATGCCATATTTTTTAACGTATTGTCAAAATTTTCAAGAATGGTCGATATTGCTAATTTTCTTTATATCAAATACAGAGTGAGTCAAAACGGAAGTACATTATTTCCTCAGTAATTTTAAATGGAACACCCTGTATTTTATATCACTATTGAAAAGTCCATTACCGTTCTTTAATTTTTAGATAACATTTCCTATGTCTAAATTTATTAGTTTTCGAGATATTTTCATTTTTCAATGGACCAGTAGCGTGGCCACCCAAATCACCAGAATTTAATAAACTGGACTGATTTTTTTGGGGTTACGTTAATAATGAAGTTTATAAAATACCTCCGACAACAAGTGATGAGATGAAAAATAGAATACAAAGTGTATTTCGATGTGTTAATTTACAAATGCTCCGTAGAGTAAGTAGCTCATTTAATGATCGTTTTTAGGCGTAAATAAATGTGTTACGAGATAATTTTGAACACCTTATGTAATTAAATATTAAAAATATTTTATTAAAAGTAGCTTCTAATTTTTTCAAACATGTTTTTTTGCAAAATGTATTACTGATAAATTATGTTTCGTTCTTTATTTGTTACATTGTTACATTTACATACAAAAGTAGTGTTTAATTGTCTTCACAAAATATTGTATTTTGTGTTTGTGTGTTTTTTTGTAAAATTTATTACTAATTTTCTTTGTTTATTTGTTGCATTTACATAAAAATATAGTTTTTAATTGTTTCAAAAATGCTGCATGTAGTGGTTGTGTTTTTGTTTGTAAAATGAATTTGTAAAATGAATGAATGAATGAATTATTTTTATTTCTTTATTTGCTACAGTGTTACATTGATTACCGGATTGATAATCGGTAATCTTCAATTGTCAATTCAGTCATGGCTTACTTAAAATTTAGATAAATTTAAACACCTAAAATAATTTGCTCTGAAAAATAAAAATATCTCGAAAACTAATAAATTTGGGCATAGGGAATGTTATATAAAAATTAAAGTACGTTAATGTTACTTTTCAATAATGATATAAAATACAGGGTGTTCCATTTAACATTACTAAGAAAATAATGTACTTGCGTTTTGACTCACCCTGTATTTGATATAAAGAAAATTAGCAATATCAATAATTTTTAAAAAATTTGACAATAAATAAAAAATAGGGCATTAATAAACCATTGCTGTTGTGCTTATTTTTATTTATACAGGCAGTTGAACTTGTTACGATTTTCATACAAAATTGGTTATAACTTTGTAAATACCCTGTATACCATTACAAACCTTTATATTTTTGTGATGGAGAAGTTAACAGGATTTCGAATATAAAATAAAATATAGGGTGTTCCATTTAAAAAAACATAAGTTAGGTCTGCCACTGTGTTATCGAACACCCTGTAACATTCTAACTAATTTTGTAACGTGAAGCTCAAAGGTGGCTAAAATTTTTGTTATTAAGTTTTATTGCTATCTATTACTATAGGGAGCTATTGAGCTTTACCCTACTAATCAATCACCCTGTATTTGCAATAGTTTTCTTTTGCTATAACGCTATATGCTAATTGAATACAGTACCAACACCCCGTACATTTACGACCAGCAGTAAAAGGCTAAACGTTCCATATATTTCTACTCGTTAAACACGTGTAATACCTGCTGTATTTACCAGTTGTTTGATATCGCGTAGAGTGTAGACGATGAAACACTCTTCGGGGATTATCATATTTACCTATTTGACATGTTGACGTTCGAGTTGTGCTGCTGGATAACTTTCAAAGCAACAGCTGCTAAAATCAGAACTAAGTAAGATTGAATCTCTTGAAAGCACATAATATAGTCCGTGTGCCAACAACGATTTATTTCGTTCATTTTAATAATTAAGTTTATTTGTTCACTTTTAGCACTGTCGTTAATACGTGCATCGTATGTATTGTGACAATTAATCTTTGCAATTGGTTAATGTCCTAATGACGTTGTTTTACTAATTTAAGTACCAGATAAATAGTGTAATTATATCAAAATATACAGGGTGATTGATTAGTGGGGTCAAGCTCAATAGATCCGCAATAGTAATAGATAGCGATAAAAATAACAAAAAGTGTAGCCAACTGTATAAATAAAATAAGCACAACGGCAATGGTTTATTGATGTCATATTTTTTTATTTATTGTCAAAATTTTCATAAATGATTGATATTGCTAATTTTCCTTATATTAAATACAGAGTGAGTCAAAACGGAAGTACATTATTTTCTCAGTAATTTTAAATGGAAAACCCTGTATTTTATATCACTATCTAAAAGTACCATTACCGTACTTTAATGTGTATACAAGATTCCCTGTGTCTAAATTTATTAGTTTTCGTGATATTTTCATTTTTTCATGGACCAGTAGCGTTGCCACTAGATTACCAGAATTTAATAAACTGGACCGTTTTTTTGGGGCTACTTTAAGAATGAAGGTTATAAAATGCCTCCAACAACAAGATATGAGATGAAAAATAGAATACAAAGTGTATTTTGAAGTGTTAATTTACAAATGCTTCGTAGTGTAAGTAACTCCTTCAATGACCGTTTTTAGGAATGTTTAAATGTGTTAGGAAGTCATTTTGAACAACTTATGTAATTTAATATTTAAAATATTTTATTAAATGTAGCTTTTAATTTTTTCAAAAATGTTGTATTTTGTGTTCAAGTTTGTTTTTTGTAAAATTTATAACTAATAAATGATTTTTCTTTCTTTATTTGTTACACTTACATGCAAAAGTAGTTTTTAATTGTTTTAAAAATGTTGTATGTTGTGGTTGTGTTTTTTTTTGTAAAATTTATTACTAATACATTATATTTCTTTATTTGCTACATTGTTACATTTATTACCAGATTGATAATCAGTAATCGTAAATTGTCAGTTTTAGACCCGTAATTAATAATTTGCTCTGAAAAATGAAAACATCTTGAACACTAATAAATTTAGACATAGGGAATGTTATATAAAAATTCAAGTACGATAATGGTACTTTTCGATAATTATATAAAATACAGACTGTTCCATTTAAAATGACTGAGAAAATAATGTACTTGCGTTTTGACTCACCTTGTATTCAATTTAAAGAAAATTAGCAATATCAATCATTTATGAAAATTTTGACAATAAATAAAAAATATGACATCAATCATCCATTGGTTTTTTGCTTATTTTTATTTATACAATGAATTGAACTTGTTACGATTTTCATATAAAATTGGTTATAACTTTGTAAATACCATGTATAATATTGTTATGTTATAACCTTTACATACTTTACTCTCAAGCGAAATTCATGTTTTGACATACCTCGTATAAAATTGATCAAATTTGACACATTATGACCACATCTTATTTTCTAGACCATGCAAAACTTTTTATAAAGAATAACTTTTTTTTTGTAAAATTTGTAATATCGGAGTTATCATAAATAAAATTGATGTTAGGTATCCGTGATTTGAGAAAAATTTTCAAAATTTAGAAGAATGAGAAGAATTAGAAGAATGTAATTGCATATTAGAACATAATTTTTAGTTCCAAACAACTTTCCATACTAATAATTTTCAATATTGTGTACTTTACTCTTGAGAGAAATTCATATTTTTTGACATCCCTCGTATGATATTGATAAAATTTGATATCTGATGATTGCATCTTAGTTCTTAGACCATGCAGAATTTTTTATGAAGAATAAATAACTTTTATTCGTAAAATTAATAATTAAAAAAGTTTTCTATATGGTTCCAAGTTTCAGGGACATACTGTATATCTTACATCTTATATTATCAGTTTTTTATTAAATACTTGACCGAATAGGTGATTTAAAATATGTTAAAAAGAACATTATCATTTCAATGACTCATACCTATCATTTTTTGCGTAAAAACCAGAATTCAGAACGAAGAAGACTAAATGATTTGTATAACCGTATTGTTATCTTCTTTAACTAGAAAGAAGCTCCGGCATCTTTTAAAAAATCTTTATCTCCATCCAGTTTCGCAAGAATAAAAAATGTCAACGCATCGGTACTAAAAAAGATTTTTCCTTTGTTAATGGCAGAGCTTTATCGACTTGACTTATGAATACACATGTCTTCACATCAGTTAATTCAATCTTGATTCAGATTATTATAATCCTTTTACCACACACGAAGACAGCTTACAACAGTTTCAGTAGGATTGAGATTTATTTCTTTTATCTTGAATAATCAATTAAAAAATTTTGAAATCTCGAAAACGATGGATGATAGTTCTAGAGTCATTTGCAATATTACGCAATATTTACATCTATTTTCTTAATGTTTTGATTGTCACAAAAGATGTTTAAATATGTTACTTTGATTTAATGTTTTTTTCTACAACCGTGTTAAAATAGTATATTGTGCAACAAGTGCAGAAAGGTACTAATTTCTCACGAGTTTGAAAAGTTGTGGTACGAGCGCAAGCGAGTGCCGCAATTCAAACGAGTGAGAAATTACCTTTCTGCACGTGTTTCACACTATACTTTTTCTACAAGCACAGTTTTTCCTAAAAATAAAAATCACAATTTCCAAACGACGATTAATTATAATAGGTACCTATGTGATAAATTTTAAACTGTATTTAATTAATACTTACTAATCAATTTAAATTCCTTATACCTAAATAAATTACACAGAAATCAGTTAAAAAATTAATGCACTGCCTTAATTTGTTTAAATTTAAACAATTATTACACATTATTGACATTATATTTATACAGTCACGGATTTACACAAAACCTACTTCATTCGACGTCTCTTGCACAGGTTGCTAAATCCTTATTGGTTATTTGATAATTATAAAATGTTTAATAAGAATAAAATTGTAAAATAAAACAGTTGTAACATCCATAATTTAGTTTCTATGCTATAGTTAAATATAATAATTGTCTTATAGGTTATATATTTGTCTAAAGTTTAACCACGGATGTAAACAGAATATAACGTTACTCAGAATGCGGTAGTCCACGGATGTAAACAGAATATAACGTTACTCAGAATGAGGTAGTCAACTGTGCAGAAAAGAACTTTGCGGCACAGAAACGTCACTTTGCGGCACAGAAACGTCACTTTTCTGCACACTAATGTCAAATATCTTATACTGTGAGAAAATATCAAGTTTGCTAACATTAAACCGTGCAGAAAAGTGCACTTTGAATAGTGGTTGTAGAAAAATGCAATTTCTAGCACTCCATACGAGCGTTAAACATGCTACTTTAAGGCACTAGTGCTGTAAAATTTTTAAGGCACTGCAGTTCGTATTGACCGTATATGCAATTTTGATGTAATGCCAAAAAAATATAAAAATGGAATGTCAGTCAAGTTCAAGTAAAAGTTTTTGTAGATATTGTCCTGTAATTACATTTGTAGAAAAAATATTGTATGATATGCGTGTTAAAACATGCGTGTACATTTTGAAGGCACTCATGTGAATTGCAGAACTCGCTTTCGCTCATTCTGCAAACTTTCACATGCGTGCCTTAAACGTGTACTTTTAACACTTATTCATAAATAACTATTATATAGAGTTTATAGAGTGTCCCAAAAGTAGTGGAACGGTCGAATATTTCGCGAACTAAACATCGGATCGAAGAATGAAAAATACGTGTTCAATCATTTTCAAAAATCTATCCAATGATACCAAACACCAATCCCCACTACACCCCCTGGAGGTGGGGTGGGGGGTAACTTAAAATCTTAAATGGAAACCCCCAGTTTTTCTTGCAAATTTGGATTCGTTACGTAAAAGTAGGCAACTTTTATTCAAGACGTTTTTTCGAACTGTGGATAGATGGCGCTATAATTGGGAAAAACGATTTATCCAGATACCATAGGTAAATTATAGAAACGGTCTAATATCTCACGAAATACACTTCCAAATGAGAAACCAAAAAACAGATTTTTAATCTTTTTTGAAAACCTATCGAATAACACCAAACATGACCCTCCAACCCACCCCCTGGATGTGGGGTGGGGGTAACTTTAAAATCTTAAATAGCAACCCCACTTTTTATTGCAGATTCGGATTCCTCATAAAAAATTAAGCAACATTTATTCGAAACATTTTTTAAAATTTCTGATAGATGGCGCTAATAAATCGAATTTTTCCAATTAAGGCTATTAATTCCTATTAACAATTCTAAAAAATGTTTCGAATAAATGTTACTTAATTTTTCATGACGGATCCGAATCTGTAATAAAAAGTGGGGGTTGCTATTTAAGATTTTAAAGTTACCCCCCACCCCACATTCAGGGGGTGGGTTGGAGGGTCATGTTTGGTGTTATTCGATAGGTTTTCGAAAAAGATTAAAAATCTGTTTTTTAGTTTCTCATTTGGAAGTGTATTTAGCCATTATATTTTATAATTTAGCAATTATAGCGCCATCTATCCACAGTTCGAAAGAATGTCTTGAATAAAAGTTGCTTACTTTTATGTAACAAATTAAAATCTGCAAGAAAAACTGGGGGTTTCCATTTGAGATTTTAAAGTTAACCCCCACCCCACCGCCAGGGGGTGTAGTGGGGGTTGGTGCTTGGTGTCATTGGATAGATTTTTGAAAATGATTGAACACGTATTTTTCAGTTTTTCGATGTGATGTTTAGTTCGCAAAATATTCGACCGTTCCACTACTTTTGGGACACCCTGTATATAAAATTAAGTATTTCCATGGTAATAAAAATTAAGTTTATAAAAGTTGTTGCTCTAGTTCTACTTCTTGTTTTATTTAGGCAAATTGCATGTTTTATTCAACGTTGTCCATTATTCTCTTACAATATTCTTATTACATTTCCTTCTAAATACGCCTATACAGTTTTCCATTGGAAACTTGTCTCGGGCTTACCTTTTTGTTTGATGCCATTCTGTTGTCTTCTTCGTCTTCTTTCTTTATTTGAGGTGAAACTTTTTAGATTGCTTTTATTATAATAGTTTTCGTGTAATCCCTTATTTGGTCAGTTATTGATTCTAACGTGTTTGTTACCAACCTAATTCCTTCCTTTTTCCTATATTTATTGTTTACATACAGGGTGTCCAGAAACTCTCCCGAAAAATGAAGACCGGAGATTCCTCAGATAATTTTAATATAATTTAACCCAATTCATCTTTTCCGAAAATGCTTCCGTAAGGGAGCTAATAGATCTCTCTAAATGTGGCGCCTTGTAATTCGTTTTTGTTAAATAGCTCCAGAACGCTTCTACACTCCTGGTCAAAAAAATCCGGAAACGTTAAATATGGGTCATTTTTAAAGTCTCGAATTTCCTAAACCTGTTGTACGATTTAAGTGATTTTTTTAATATATTATAGCATTATTCTGTAACAATATCGCTGTAGTAATATTGTTGCTAGATATTTAAATTGTCATTGTAAACCGGGTGTACCAATCAAACTGTGTTTTTTCCTCAAACTTCGCCACACCCTGTGGAATATTCTAGTATTTATAAAATACTTTTTTTTAACATCCAACGTTTATTGCGATCTGCCTGATCACAAACAATAAGCAATACATAATATTATTGAAAAATAACACAGATGGAAGCCGCCCAGTGGCGAGCACCCAGTAAGACATATAACATTATAATTTTAAAATTAGACATAACTTATAAAATACTGAAACTAAAAACCAACTATAGCGTTAGTTTTTCGTAACATTCTGTTTTTTGATTCATTCGCTTATGTTGGATAATAAAAAAGTTAGGTACTTTAACAACTAGCCATGTTTTTCGTCCGTACAGGGTGTTTTTAAATAAGTATGACAAACTTTAAGGGGTAATTCTGCATGAAAAAATAATGACAGTTTGTTTTATTAACGTATGTTCGCAAATGCTTCGTTTCCGAGATACGGGGTGTTGAAATTTTTCTTACAAACTGACGATTTGTGTATTGCTGTAAAACCGGTTGAAATATGCAAATGAAATTAGGTGGGTTTTAAGAGGTAGTTATTGCGCATTTCTTGACATACAGCAAAGAATTTTATATTCACCATTGGCGCGTATACGGGTAATATAGCACGTACGGGTAATGGCCTGAATTTTTTATAAAAAAAAATAGTACGCCACTGAGATATTTCAAAATGAAAACCAATTTTAAATTCCTCGTTCAGTTTACAAAAAAAAATCTTTCTTGTCGTTTTTTTTACATGAGGCACCGTTTTTATGCAAAAAAATTATCTTAACGTTTACAAAGTATTTGAAATAAGTTTCTATGCATATATGGAAACTACCCCTCTTGTAAGCGTTAAGATATTTTCAACACTCCGTATCTCGGAAACGAAGCATTTGCGATATACGTTTATAAAGCCAACTGTCATTATTTTTTCATGCAGAATTACTCCTTAAAGTTTTCATACTTATTTAGAAACACCCTGTATTGATGAAACACATAGCTAGTTGTTAAAGTACCTAACTTTTATTATCCAACATAAGCGAATGAACTAAAAAACATAATGTTAAGAAAACCTGAGGCTATAGTTGGGTTTTACTTTCAGTATTTTATAAATGATAGAGTATTCCACAGGGTGTGGCGAACTTTGAGAAAAAAACACAGTTTGATTGGTACACCCGGAATACAATGACAATTTACCTGTCTAGCAACAATATAGTCCTTGTGGTGAGACCGCTTCCGTCTGGAAAAATTTCTGATTCGGTTTCTTTGTGGATTCCTATTCAAAAATATCCCCTGTGAACAAATATGAAGGGTGCTGGGCGGAATTTTTGGGCAGAAATTGTTTAAAAAATTTTTTTTAAACAAATACAAAAGATCACGTTTTTTTGTTCCATAACATATTATATATTTTTAAGTTTCTTGGGTCATTCTAAACAAGAAAGGTATCTTGTAAATTTTGTCAAAAATTGAGAGTTTTCGAGTTATAAGCGATTTAAAATCCGAAAAATGCGAAAATACGCATTTTCGAGGCTTAAAAACTCATATTTAAATTAGTATTTTTGAGGTTGCCATATACTTAAATTGAAGTTTAAACATTCAGCTTCAAGATTCTGAAGAGGGATCGTGTCTAACCTGAATTTAAATCGTTGATTTTTAATTGCTAAATATGCATGTCCATCCGATTTTTTTGCCGGTGCGGCGCGCTCTATTCCAAAAATCTCCTATTTTCCTCCAAACAATATTTTTTATAGATTCTTTGGGACATTTTAAATAAAAAAAGTTTCTTGACATTTTTCAGAAAAGTTAATAGTTTTAAAGTTATAAGCGATTTAAAAACCGAAAATACGTTTTTTTGTCATTTTTCGGATTTTAAATCGCTTATTATAACTTTAAAACTATTAACTTTTGAGAAAAATGCCAAGAAACTTATTTTATTTAGAATATCCCAAAGAATCTAGAAAAAATATTTTTCGGAGGAAAATAGGAGATTTTTTAAATAGAGCGCGCCGCACCGGCAAAGAAATCGGATAAACATGCATATTTAACAATTAAAAAACAACGGTATAAATTAAAGTTAGACGCGATCACTCTTCAGAATCTTGAAGCTGAATGTTCAACCTTCAAATTAAGTATCTGGCAACATCAAAAATACTAATTTAAATATGAGTTTTTAAGCCCCGAAAATGCGTATTTTCGCATTTTTCAGATTTTAAATCGCTGATAACTCGAAAACTATCAATTTTTGAGAAAAATTACAAGATACCTTTCTTGTTTAGAATGACCCAAAAAACCTAAAAATATATATTGTAGAGCAAAAAACGCGATTTTTGTATTTGTTTAAAAAAATTGTTTAAACAATTTCTGCCCAAAAATTCCGCCCGGCACCCATCAGATTTGTTTAAAGGGAACATTTTTGAATAGGAATCCACAAAGAAACCGAATCAGAAATTTTTTTCAGACGAGAGCGGTCTCACCACATGGACTAAACAGCAATATTGCGAAAAAATAAAAGGCTGTGATATATTAAAAAAAAATCACTTAAATCGGACAACAGTTTTAGGAAATTCCAGACATCAAAAATGACCCATTTTTAAGGTCTCTGGAATTTTTTGACCAGGTGTTAATTATTTAGAAAAACGAAAACTTATACGCCTATTTATCTTCCAGAGATAAATCGATAAATCAATTGCAAATTTCTAGTACCGGTCATAGGCGTCCGTTTTGGGTAGGGCAACGATTATTTTATTTCATAACTTTGTTTGTCTTTAGCTTTTAAGTATTTTTGACACAGGATTATTGAATTCTGATGTATTCTAGTACTAAAAGGTACTCTTGCTTTAAGTCTGTGGGATTCACCGTTTTCTAGAAAAATCGATTTGAAAATGTTTTGTTTTTTCGTGTAGTTTATCGAGTTAAAGCAAGAGTAACTTTTAGTACTAGAATATCTCATTCATAATTTAATATTCTAGTGTCAAAAATGCTTAAAAATTAAAAACGAAACCGATAAAGAGATAAAATAACCTTTGACCTACCCAAAACGGAGGAATAATAACGGTACTAGAAATTCGCAATTGATAAAATCGATTTATCTCTGGAAGATCAATAAACGTACCAGGTTTCGTTTTTCTAAATAGTTTTTTTTTTTTAATTATTTTCAAATTCAAAAAACGAAAACTTTTCAAATCGATTTTTCTAAAAAACGATGAATCATACCGCCTTAAAGCAATCCTTTTAGTACGAGAGTACCTTAGCCTTAGAGTTTAATAATCCAGTGTTAAAAATACTTAAAAGTTAAAGACAAAAAAGTTGCGTTAAAGTTAAAGCCTGTTGCCCAGACAGGGAAGCAGTAGAGATTCTTGGTAAAGCGATGAAACATTTTTTTTCAAGAAAGCATTTGGCGAAAATACGACAGCATCTACGGCAAAAGAAGCTAGTTTGTCTAACATAATTGAAGCTATTAATGCAAGAAGGTGTTAACCAGCAAATTTCATAATGTGAGAGAATTAAGATCAAAGTTTATTGACTAGAACTTTTTTGCTAATAATTCAATTCGCATGTTACAAAAACAAGTGTTAAATAAATGAACCCACAATTTTTTGAGGATACACATAGTCCTATAAATCAATAAGACTAACAGAGTTTTTATACAAATTACGAAAAAAATGTAAGTTAACACCTTTTTGTACAAACATATTTTTTCATTTGAGAATCAAATAACACATAAAAAGGAGTTCAAAAAAGTTTATTGTTAAAAAAAACTACAAAATTTGTGTAACTTATAGTTAATAAAAAACATTTAATTATCGTCTTCTTTTCTGAGGCCATGGTAAAAGGCCCGGAAGTTTTCTGGAATGTATGGCATTTGCTGTTGAATATTTTCATATTTTTTAGATGCTATTGGCCTACTTTTATCCACTGGCAATAATATTTCACCTGTACTTGAAGTTGACTGGCGTGTTGCAATTCCTTTACTTTTTAGAATGGAAACTTCTTTCCAATTTTCATCATCATTTAGAGAATATCTGTATTTTGTTTTACCAAATTCCGTAATTTTTATCCACTTTACATCTTTAAATGATATTTTTTCACCATTGTCAGCTTTTTTTTATTTATTAGTTGCAATTTTTTAGGTAATTGCTTAACATCCACAAACTTGTCTTCCATTCTAATAATATGAAAAGGAGTTTTTTTCCTGGACTGTACCATGGTGTTTACGTACTCATCCACTGTGTAAATATTCTGATGCTTTCTTACTTCTTTTTCAACAGCCGCAAAATCCCGGTCAGAATCCATAAATGTATGGCCCACTTCAGGGAATTTATGTTCTATGGTATTAAAAACACCTTGTTTTATCAAGTAATGCCAAAAACATATAATAAACCAGTTTTTGTTTTGACCACCTGCTGAGTCACTCCAGGCTACAAGATGTTTTTGCTGTGGTTTCAGAGTGGTTAAGAGTGCTAGCAGGCAACTTCCAACTTCCTCAGATCCACGACCTCCCTTGTCTTCTGTCCAAAGATGAAAATACCCCCTGCCATTTGGCTGGTTTTTGTTAATAACGTGCACGCCTAAGTTATAGAGCCATACCTGTCTTAAATAAAAAGCAATGCTAGTGGAAATTTTAGGTAATGGCAGAGTTTTTTGCATGTCAAAAGTAATGTATATAACACTATTATCAGTTTTAGCCAACTCCCTATCTTTTTTTGTTCTTCAAAGGCTTTCTTAAATTTCTCCGAATGCTCATCTGTTGCTTTACCAGAGTCGCAGACTTTACAAGTATCCGATCGGGGAGTACCAAATCCTAAGTTAAAATCTTCAACAAATATTTTCCTGTACATTGCTTTTGACACAACATTCTCCAGCTTCCTCTTGACACAGTACGCTTCATATAACTCGAACATCTTATTTATTGATAAGGTGGGTGATAAATACAGCCGAGAAGGGTTCTTATTACGAGAATAGTGGGACATTTCTGCTGGGAAAGACTTAATATGTTCATGAACAATCATTTTGGTATCTGCAGGTATTGCTTTTGGCCGATTATGATGACGGCCTCTTTCGTCCTTTTTGGGAGTTGATTTACCAGCTGTTATTTGATTTCGAATTAAATCAAATTTTTTTCGACCAATATCAAGCATAGATAAAACTGCGTCTTTGCAAACCTTCCGAGATTCTCCATTTATTTTAAAAAAATATTCATAAGAATTTGTACGAACAGCATGTAAAGTGGGCGTCTTTACTCCAATAGGTTTCATCAAACTAAACAAGTACAGATTTTTCTCGTCATTTTGTAATAAATAGTAGTGGTTAAATAGTAAGCTTTTATCTTCATCCGTAAAACGTGAATCACATTTTAGTCGACATTTTTCTTTACACAACAGCTTACCGACACTTGACTTTTTAGCTGGCTGCACCTGACCTTTATAGTTTATATATGATTTTCCAGCAGCCTTGTTGTTCTTTTTTTCATTTCTTTTCCAATTTTCTGGTTTTGCTTTAACTTTTCTAGATTTTTTTATTTTGCGAATTGGATCTAAAAATTTGGTTTAAATACTTAATATTTACCCTATGTATTACGTAAAAAAATTTACCTTGTATATGAGCATTATTTTCCTCTTCAGAAGAAACTACTTCCTGTTCCATATCTGCGTTCTGTCTATCTTGAGTAGAAGGGATGATTTCTTGCATATCTAAAAATTGTTGCTTTAAATAGAACACAATCAAGTTAAAAACTTTATATGTAGAACTTACCATCATCATTCCCTATTTGCTGAATTAGAAGACCTTTATCTGTGTTTTCACTTTCCTCGGGTGTGTGGACCTCGAGGGTCTGAACAGGCATACTATTAATATTACCAGGACTGCCAATATCTAAAAAAATTAAATAATGAGCAGAATATCTATTTAGAATCAACATACCCAATTTTAGACAATCAACATACCCAAAAAATATTTTGCTTTCTTTACTTTTGAAACTGTCACTTCCTCAGACGAACTAGATTCTGAAAAGAACAAGACAAAAACTTAATATGTGCCACCTATACTATGATATGCATAAAACATGTTTTTATGCTCGTACAAAGCAAAATAAGTCTTTATCATCGAATTCAAAGTTACAAAAAAATTAAGCACCTATAAATTTAAAAACTTACCATGATCTGTTTCAGGAATATATTCCGAACTAGAATCTTGAAACAGTTCCTCTTCTTGATATTCCTGTGCAAGCCCTAAGATACGCATAGTTCTGCTGTTTTGATTCATCTTCTGATTAATATTTCGCATAAAGTTAGGTTAGAATCCTTCAATTTAGCCAAAACTGATAATTCCTATGATTTGTGTCAGTTTTATTAATAAACTGGCTATATCTAAATTGTTTTTGCAATACTTTTACTAAATAATTATGTTAAACCTTCTCACAACAAAATAATTGCACCAAAAACAAACACAACGGCATGCAATAACACCTGATAAACAACTAATGCTTGATTTACCGCGCAAAAATAGGCAGATTTTCTTCTGCGTATTCTGCAAAAAGGTGTTAACTGCTCTGTTAACACCTTCTTGTAGAAACGTCGAGAGTTAACACCTTTATGCACTTCAGGTTCTTTGATAATGGGACATTAACTCCTTTTTTATAAGCATTTTTAGGGCTATTAATGCCATCTTTTGACAAAAGGCTTTACTACTTAATAGAAATGGATGTTAACACCTCTTTGCATTTGATAAGATCAAATTTACAAAAATGTAAGTTAACACCTTTTTGCATTAATAGCTTCAATTTAAGGGAGGAGGAATCAGACAACAAAACTGAAAAATTCTGTTGGAAAGATCACTTCCGTTTCGATATTTAAATATATTTTATTTTTTGATGGGTGTCTGTTTATGACCACATGTATTTCTATTCCTTGAAAAATATTAAAAAAGTTTTTGCGTTTCCTGTCATTTTAAGCAAGAAATTGTGCTCAAAACAGGACATATTCAAGCCGATAAAACATACAAAAGCTGACATGTTCAAATTTAAATTTCATTAAAAAACTCGATGCAATCAATTTATGACCACCACGTACTAGATGTAGAAATAACATTTTATTGTCTGTGTAACATTTGTTACCTCTCCCAATTATTTTGAACTATACCTTACAATACAGTCCAGTAAAAATATCGGAAAACAAATGTAAGGCAGAATTTACAAAACAGTCATCAGACCAATAATAAAATATGCGGCAGAAACACGACCTGACACAGAGAGAACAAAAATAATGCTAGAAATAGCGGAGATGAAAATCCTTCGAGAAAAATCGATGGTAAGACACTATGGAACAGAGCTAGAAGTACAATACGACTGAGATGCAAGGTGGACAACATTAATAACCCGGTAAGAAACAGAAGAGTAGAATGGAATGAAGGAATCATTTTTTGTACTTTTTATGTAAATTCAGTGAAAAGTAGAGCTGCATTCCCGGAAAATTCCCGGGATCAGTAAAAAATGAAAATCCCGATTCCCGGGAATTTTTACAGATTTCCCGGGATTTTAAAATATTTTATTTTAAATTATGAGCGGAGATATTACTAACTCACAATGAATATTCACATATGAATGATTCTGATACAATTATTATCTCTGCTTAATAATCATTTTAAATCATTCCACTTAAAATATTTATTTTTCAATTATATTTTAACCCGGGAGCAGTCGCGCTCACTTCTGTCACGTAAGTAGTCGCGCGTAGAAAAAAATCTCAGAATACGAATTTAAATGCGAATTTAAAAGAAATTTCTATTGTATAATATTTTTATTGACTTGTTACGTTAAAAATATCTATTTCTAACAAATTTAAAGCTAATTGGTTCTCACCAAACCCGTAAATTTCACAAAAAAAATAAAAAAATAAAAAAAACTAAAAAATTTTTTTAACCTTTGTCGAGCGGAATAATTTTACACTGGTAACAGACGGACGGCATAGGTACAATTGTACCTATAACATATTATCTTAAAAATTCTTTAGTCTAAAGGTAACATTTGTTAGTTTTAAGATAATATTATGTATTGCTAGCATAACTAGTAAACATTTTTTTAATATTGCAATAAATAAATAATAGTATTCGGTAATTAGTTTTTGTATGGATTTACAAAGATTTACAATCTTTGGAAATCTTTGTAAATCCATAGTTTTTAGCCGCTTTTAAGTGATCCCTGTTATCTATCGTAGATGATTGAAATTACTGTAACAATAAACTTTTGGAAATAGTGGTCGTCAACAAATTCTAGGAAGAGTAGCATTGTATTGTATTTCAACTGGAAACATAGATTTCATCCACATTTAGTTGTTTGGTGTTTGTCAATATATGTATACCTGAAAATTATCATGAGTATTAATGATTCTGCATCTAGTTTCCAAAAATGCCGACAAAAGACTTCTGAAAAGAGGTATAAATAGAATCAACGAAGAAAACTTGTGTGAGATGGGGAATATAGAGTCTCTGTCACTCATACGTGAAGCTACGTCTCGTGATTATCTCAAGACTATGCTAATATTTATAAGATTTGACAACGAAAATACCCGTCAATAACGCAAAATAGCTGATAAGGCTGTACTCATACGAGATGTCTGGAAAATGCTAAATAAAAATGTGCAACATGACTACAAACCATCCCAATGCATAACCATAGATGAACAATTGTTTCCGTTTAGAGGCCATACCTACAAAATGTACACAATGGTAGGGGAGCAAAGTATGCTAAATGTGCAGTCACTCGGGCGTTATGGGGACCTATTGGGTTGTGAAGAGTAGGTCCTAAAACCAAAAAAAAAGTTAAGTACAGTTTTCCATTTTAGCGGGAGCTTGCCATTTTTTAATTTAATTTTCCATTTCCACAATCGTTTTTTCCGATTATAACGCCATCTATCCATAATTCGAAAAAAAGTTTCGAATAAAAGTTACTTATTTTTACGTAAGGAATCCAAATCTGCAATAAAAAATGGTATTTTGGGTTTGTAATGCATCAACACCTTATCCCATACAAATTCATCTTTATATTTGAAAAACAGAATATGGTTACCGACAAGTTAACGTTGGCAAACGAACAGTTTTGGATCTGGTCACGTCTTATAAAGGTTCTGGGCGAAACGTTACCACAGATAACTTTTTACCAGTTTGAACTCGCTAAAGTCTAGAATTTGGGTAACATGACGTTCGTGGGCTCATTTAGGAAAAAATAAGAGATTTTAGCTCACCAATATGAAAGCAAGCAAGAAAAGAGATGTTTTTCCACAAATCTGGCATACAATCATGATGCTACCGTGTTCTTATTTGCTAAAGAAAAACAAAGCAGTAGTGTTACTCTCGTCCATGCATATGACAGGACAAGTAGCCTGAAATGATTAAGAATTAGAGTGAAACTAAAACGAGGTTGATACGATGGATAAAATGCTGGGTGAATGTACTTGACCTTTTTTTATAATATGATTGACGTCACTGGCTTAGCATCCTACATTATATCGAGACCACAATCCATTACAAAAAAAGCACCAACGCAAGAAGTTTTTGAAAGATCTTTCTCAAGATCTTTGTCTTGTTGTAGATACTCCTCCTCAAGTATCTCACAGCATTCGTGGATCTACTTCAGTAACCGGAAGTTACCATGTTTGTCGAAATGAACGGAGAAACAGCCTAAACAAGAAACAGTTGTGTCGTATGTTTTCTACCTGTTTGTGACGAACATTCTTTGTCTAAAACGACATGTAGGTATGTTGCGAAAATCTACACTAAAATTCATTTTTGAATTTTAGTTCAAATAAACTATCATTTAAATACAAAATGTATTGATTTTTAATAACATTTATTTAAAAAAAAATACAAGGTACAAATGTACCTATGCCGTCGTTTATGGGGGTAGGAAAAATTTAAGCCTCCTGCTGTGAACTGGATGAAGATTTCTTTGTTATATTTGGTTTACATAATCTACTGGGTAAATGTAGAGACGTCACAAAAGTTCAAGTCTCTATCTCTTTAACAACAAAAGTTATCACAATTTAAAAACTCAAAAGTTACAATTTGTACCTATGCCGCCCGACGAAGGTTAAAAATTCCCACTCATTACTACAATCTTCCTCGAGGCACTTACGAGTGAAAAGTTATGTTACAAAATTTTTCTTCAAGTTATCACGAAAGAGGATAAAATGTTAGATTTTTTGGCGCGGCTGCTCCCGGGTTAAACCTTCCAATTTAGGGTAAAATCAGAATGTATCACATCCGTCAGCATAAACACTCTTTTGTTTATGCGACGATCCGATTCATTTTGAAGCATCCAGAATTATAATACAAATATTTATTTTGAATTAAAATTATGTTTATGAAGTAAATTTAATACGGAATTAAATTAGTGCAAATCAGCTGACCTGAAGTTTAAAAAATTACTCACTTCACTAAAAAGCATTAGACCTACATCAACAGAAAGTGCGTTTTCAACTTCAGCGAATTTCTGTACAAAAAAAAAGAGCCAGCCTGAAAGAACAAATCTCAACAATTTATGTTTTTTAAAACATATTTCAATAATAAAAATAACGAAAATTCAGATCACACAAATTTATAATTTTTCTATTTTTAAAATTTTCTTTAAAATTTTTGAATTTTTCTAAACATTTTTAATTTGTAATCAAATTTTTTATACTAATTGCATTGAAAAAATAGAACAAAAACAATTTCTTCTTTTTATTTTTAAAGTTCCCGATTCCCGGGAATTCCCGGGAAATCCAAATTACCAACTCTTGATTCCCGGGAAATCAAAAGGGGCCGGGAAAATGGAGCTCTAGTGAAAAGTGAGTGTTTTGGACATTAGCAACGAGAAGAATAAGGACAGCACTATCTACAACAAGGTATTTCATGTAAACTTTTTTATTTGATAAAAAATGGTCTCTTATATTGTACATCCACAAGAGATCCATCATTTTCCTTTTTATTTTTATTTTAATAAAAATTTTATTCATTTTGCAATAATGTTTTCTTTACTATTAATTATTATCTGATCCCTTTCTCTTGGTCCTAAATGATATTCAACTCAGAACACTATGGTAGGTATAATGTTATATTTATATTTTTTATGTAAATGTGTTTGTATCTTATGATAACTATACATTTTTATTAACTTTTTACTTGAGTTATTTTTTTTGAAGTTTTATGTATGTTTCTTCTTTCATTTTCTTTTTATTATGGCGCCCCCCCCCCCCCAGCAATTGAGTTTCTATTATATTTAAAATCTTTTTAAGAATCCAGCCCCTAGGTCTCTAAAGAGCTACCGAGACACTCTGTAAAGTTAAGTAGCACAAAGAACATCATGCCTATGACCTAATTACTCTGTTTAAATATATTTTTGTTTGTTTAATTAGTCATGCTACAATAAAATGTCGCCCACCGTCGCGTCGAGGCTTTGGCATTTGACGTGCTAATGCTTCCATATATTTTTTTGCCTTTGTTATCCAATAGGCTTAATACAATGTATGGGAACACTGGAACAGGGGAAGTTTTAATTGTGGAACGTGTCATCCTGACAAGTTTATGCGTTATTGTGAAACTAGCAGGCTGTTTTTAACTTTAGTCAATAGCAAACTTTATATTTAATATGAAAAAATATTTGTCCGACAGATATATTGGGCATTTTAATAAGTCCGACACGTAGAACATGTCAAATGACAGGAATTATGTTGGTGGTAAATGGCAGTCTGAATTTTGCATGAGAGTTTAATGAAAGGGTAACAAATCAATTGAAAGTGCTGTTCGACAAAATGCATGGCACGTTTTCGTAGTTTGACGTTCGAAACCCGAAACCTGTTCCACAATTATTAAAACTTCACCTGTTCCAGTGTTCCCGTACATCAGAGTGTGTCCGACTAGACACCATTAAGCTATTAACACATTTTCAGCTTGCTATTAGTAAACTCCTTTTTTAGTACGCGGGATCCAGGCCTAGGAGGCACATTGAAAAAAAACAGACAGAGCCATATCTATACAAGAAGAAGAAGAAGAAATTTATTTATTAATACGATTAAAAGACACGCCACTATTATTATCTAATATCTTTTATTTTTTCGCATACTTCACGCACTGTAATCAACACTCATCGATCTGAATGAAAAATTACGTTTATAATTTAATTACCCGGGATATTTGTTCGTATCAAGAAAATCGGCACGTCAAGTCAAACCATTTGCAATTCATGAGGTGCATATACGACGATGTATAAAATGACAATCCGTAGTTTTAATTTGAATACTACGTGTTGTACTTAAGATGTCATTAGTGACACGTAACTGATGTTATTAAAAATTCTTTCTTATGAATATTTCATATTGAATACTTAGTAAATAAACGGTCATCCGATATCTAAAGTAGTTCTAATTTAACTAATTTAATACTTAAAATAAGCAGATACAAATAAGATAAGGAGTAATCCGATTAAGGTTTCATTAAGTTCTTATTTTTGTCGAAATTGGAGCTCTAAGGACTAAGTATTTAAAGCAAGAATATGGCATAAAGTAGGTAGTAGTCGGAAAAATGAAAGAATACCCATGAACGAACATATAAAACACGCTGTATTTTCCTGTCACCGTGTTACAAAGAAAATTGGCCAGTGCAAGTACATGTAACAATAAGTTACATGTACTTGCGCTGGCCAATTTTTTTTGTGACACGGTGACAAGAAAATACAGCGTGTTTTATATGTTCGTTCATGGGTATTCTTTCATTTTTCCTACTGTATCGGTCGTCTAAATTCAAAACCCAACTTGTCTATTAGTCCAGGGCGCATCTGTTTTGAGATGGACGTTGAGAGGTGACTCAAATTTTTTTGCAGAAATTGCTTGAAAATAACTCAAATAATAATATTTGAGTTATCCTCCCTCTCAAAAAGGTCCGGAACATTGTTTAAATAATCAAAATGTCAAAAAATTAAGGAAAAATTCGATTTCTTTCTTCGTTTTATGATTATAACTTTAAAACTATTCACTTTTGAGAAAAGTTGTACTGGCATAAAAGTTGCATAATTAAATTTCCAACAATATAGAATTGGTTAAAAATTTAAAAAACAGTCACCCTTGTTGCAAAATAGCAATAATTGCGAAAAAAAACCAAATAAAAACAAGTATTTGCATTTTACGTTTTTCAACCATTTATGCTACACTTAGGGCCTTCATATTTCACCCAGAAAAACTTTATGATATGATAAAACAATACTGTAAATTTAATCAAGATCGGTTTAATAGATTTTGCAAAATAAATTGTGCAATCCATCTTTCGCAAAAAAAATTAATTTTTTTAAAATGTTGCAGGACTGAAAATAAAGCAAATAGCAAATTTATTTTTTTTTGCTTATAGAAATGTACTGTACCTTTCATTTGCAAGAAAAATTAAAATCGAGTAATTACCACAGCGTCAGGAAATTTTTTAAATAAACATTAATTTTTGGTGCTACGCGCAGGACAGCGGTGTTCGATTCACACAAGTTGATTTCCACCAAAATTTCTTTTAATCTTTATCTAATGTATTATTTTCTTACTCTATATTATGTTGTATTTTAATATATTAATTCCACAAAAATCAAACTAATTTTATTATTGTTTGTGAAATATTGTTTAAACAATTGCATATGTTTAAAAATAATATACTTTTATTCTCTAAGTTAAAATATATGAACAAAGAAAGTTTTTGCTAAAAAAAGTGTTATTTCAAAAAATAGAGTATGTGTTTTTATTTTGCAATAAACAAATTTATTTATTTATATCGAAATGTAATAAAAATTAAAATGTATCAATCATTATCAAAGGTCATTGGAATGCCCAATCAGAGCAAACTATCCGCTGTCCTGCGCGTAGCACCAATAATTAATGTCTATTTAAAAAAATTCCTGATGCTGTGGTAGAAAATCGATTTTAGTTTTGCAAATTGCAAATGAAAGGTACAGTACACTTCTATACGCAAATAAATTTCAACTTGCTATCTGCTTTATTTTTAGTGTTGTAACATTTTGAAAAAATGAATTTTTTTTGCGAAAGCTGGATTGCAAAATTTATTTTGCCAAATATATTGAACCAATCTTAATTAAATTTACAGTATTGTTTTGCTGTATCACAAAGTTTTTCTGGGTGAAATATAAAGGTCCTAAGTGTAGCATAAATGGTTGAAAAACGTAAAATGCGAATACTTGTTTTTGTATGGTTTTTTCGCAATTATTGCTATTTTGCAACAAGGGTGACTACTTTTTAAATTTTTAACCAATTCTATATTATAGAAAATTTGATTACGCAACTTTTATGTCAATACAACTTTTCTCGTAAATGAATACCTTTAAAGTTATGATCAAAAAATGAAGATAAAAATCGAATTTTTCCTTCATTGTTTGACATTTTGAGTACAACAATGTTCCGGATCTTTTTGAGAGGGAGGATAACTCAAATATTATTATTTGAGTTATTTTCAAGCAATTTCTGCAAAAAAATTTGAGTCACCTCTCAACGTCCAAATGTACTAATATTTTTACAGATGCGCCCAGGTCTATATCAAAACGAATTTTAAGTAGGAATATAGAAACGTTATGTCTGCTGAAAGTAATCTGCATCAACGTATATTATATAATTTGTACGTAAACAAAATTAAAAATACTAGTTCACGAAATTGCTGGCCAATTGGTTCAAACCAAGGTCATACATCTAAACACACCCACACATAGTTCACGAAAATTGTCAAAAAACTATACAAAAATAATATTTTGATTTTGAGTTTATAGACAATAATTATTAAGGCATGCTCATATGCGAAATTATTAGAATAATTTCTGTGGACTGTATTGTAGGGTATAGTTCAAAATAATTGGGAGAGGTAACCATAGATATAATAACCTGTAGGTTAGGCCTAGCTATGGGCCGCTCTGTGCATCGAGGTGTAACGCCGATATCAAGGACGCCATTGGTCAATATTCATTTTAAGTGGTCTAGCCATCTTTGTGCGTCATATGAGCGGTATCGCTAACTAAATGTTACACAGACAATAAATGTTATACAGACAATCAAGTTCATAAAAAAGGTTTACCCCTATCTACCTATATAACGATTTCTCTCGCAGTATCGATAATCGTCACATCTGCATAATTCACAAGCGGTGGTTGATGGCGGATAAAACCGGGATGTCTTGTCTGTCTGTCTTTCGCGGGTTAAAGTGCACACGTCACTGTTTGCGTTTTAAACTGTTGCACAAGGAGAAACAAAATTTGTTTATTACAAGACACGGAATCAGTGCGATTCGCGGTATTCTAACACGTGGTACTATATGGGAAGCGGTATCACAGAGAGATTTGTTAGCACGTCTGTTGCCTGTTGGAGTCAACACAAGAAAGAGATTCTCGATACTTTTCACCACGCGGTAACTAGTAGTTATCACTAACACATAATAGAACAAAGCATCTGTTCTACTCGAGGGTCGAAACCAAAAAGTTTTCGTTTTGCACTGTCAAAAAATGTTTGTATTTCCAAAGGAGTGGGGAACGGGATGGTTGGCCTAAGCAATTATTGAAAATTATGAATGGAAAATATAGGTACTGAAAAAGACTTTACTAATATACCAAATATGGAAAATGTTTGTTTTGTATAATAGTAATGTAACGCGGGCATGTTGATTATAGTTTTTCTATTGGCATGACCACTTTATTTTACCCTGCAATTTCTAAATGATATTTGGCATAAATTCTAACAGTTCGTCCCTGTATCGATGTAATCTCAGTATCGACAAAAATCGTATCAGTATCTTTTGAGTATCTAATGGGAATGCATTGAGCCGAACGGTGCAGTTTGCTTGAACACTAATTATAGCTCGAATTCATTCGCGATAATTACTGCCGTTAATCAAGTCGGGTATCAATGGTCTTTAAAGGAGATTCTAAGAGAAGCTTGAATAGTTTATCAGCAATAGATACTATGAGCTTTTAAAATACACAAGAACTATATACGAAATAGTTTTAGATTTCATTTTTGTAGCTATAAAGTAGGAAAGCTACTGAGAAATTTTGCAGAAACCCTATTTTATAAACAAATTGTTTGGTACAGCTTTTTTTAAATGGGCTAACTTCAGTTGATAAATAATTTCAATTAGAAGTATAGCCCAAGTAACCAATACAGTGAAACGGATCAAATTTGTAGGTTTTAATAGTTCTGATTTAAGCTATAGTCCGGCGGCTCTTTTTTTGTAACTAAATATGTAATTAAAAATATTTATTTTTACTTAGGTATATACGGTTAAAGCAGGACATATCCTATTTGCTAAAATTAACGTTGGCTATTTTTCTTTACATTTTACCTTACAGGAACCCTTCTAGTTTTATAACATAATGTTGAACAAAATGTTTATACATATATCTGAATGTGTGAATAACGATTACTTATTCGTTATCTTACGAAATCCATTAAAACCAGGTGTGGGTCAGTTGTAAACAAGAATGGATCAAATTTTGCCGCCTTTAAAGCCTTCCTACAATGTAAATTATTAATTGTAAATAAGAAGGAATCAAATTTCGCAGGCTTTAAAGAAGCCATGCTACTAAATAAATTACGACGACTATACTATAAACTAAATGGGACCACATAAAAAGCATCCAAGAATCCTAGACTTTTTTTTAAATATCTACAAAACGAAACATGCTAGGTGTATACAACCTTATACCAAAAGAAAGGTTGTAATATTTACTATAAAATGCGTTACTAATATACAGGGTGAGGCAGATAAAGGGCCTATTAGAAATATCTCGAGAAATAAAGGTAAAGCGCTGGTTTACTCGAAAGCGGTGCCGACAACCTGCGATCGTAACACTGCGATGAATTACGTCAGAAAACGGTGAAAAATTCAAGGTTCTTCACTGCGGCAATGGAATGTGCAAGCTCAGCAAGCGGTGGCTTCCAACGCATCATTGGAAAGCACCACTATTATTCTGCATGGTACAGTTTTTTATGATGTCATTCATCGAAGTGTTACGATCGCAGGTTGTCGGCACCGCTTTCGAGGAAACCAGCGCTTAAGAGAATCATAAAAATTGGAATACAGCTGTTTTGAGATATGAAATATTTAATGAAAATATTTTGGTCTCTTTGCTACTTCCGGTTATACCGGAAGTTGATTGTAACTTCGTTTTTTTTTAAATAGGACACCCTGTATATTTTTACAGTTTTGGATTCTATTCGATGTCTTCTTTCTTAAAATATAAGGTTTTGTCATATTATACAGGGTAGTTTAAAAGACAATGACGGTTTTTTATAAATTTTGTAGCAAACTTCACACCCTGTAGAATTGTACTGATTTGATATTAAAACTCCATTTATGTTTAGGTGATTTCTAATATAGTCTATTATTATTAAAAATTAATAATATAGCGAAATGTTTAATTTTAGTATACAGGGTTGGTCGAAAGAGTAGGAGAATACGGACTCGGTAAAAGAAATGAACGAGGTGACAGACTGCTTCAATTCTGTCAGGAGAATAACATGATTGTATCTAATACATTCTTCAACTTACCAAAGAGAAGACTTTATACGTGGAAATCACCCCAGGACAATGGCCAAATAATAATTCGAAACCAGATTGATTTTTTACTGATAAACGAACGATACAGAAACTCCTTAAAATCCGTTAAGGCTTACCCAGGCGCAGATGTCTATTCGGACCATAACCCTCTAATAGCTCAAATGAGTATTAAACTAAAAAGATTGGAGCAGAAAAGAAGAGCAAACCAGATAGACGTCATTCATTTATGTAACCTGGAGGTAAAGGCGGAACTGCAAAGATGTATTAATAATAATTTGAAAATACTTCATGAAAAAGAAACATCTCAGCCAACGAACAACATTGAATAAAAAATGGCAAAACGTAAAAATGGCGATAACAAGTCCTGCGAGGAAAATTCTGACTAAAGAAAAACCAAAAATAAAGCAAAGATGGATGACTGATAAAATCCTTCTTCTCATGAAGGTATAAACAAATACAGAAAGAAATCAGGGAATAAAATGGATAACAACCGTATTCAACAAAATATACGTAACTGGAAAAATACCCCAAAGCTGGTTAAAGTCGACCTTCGTAACTTTACCCAAAAAAGTAAATGCCAAAACATGTGAAGACTACAGAACAATTAGCCTAATGAGCCACTTACTCAAAACGTTTCTGAAGGTGATACATGGCAGAATATATAAAAAATGCGAACAACAGATATCATGGACGCAGTTTGGATTCCGCGATGCCTTAGGCACCCGAGAGGCTCTATTCGCTGTCCAAGTGCTTATGCAAAGATGCAGGGATGTTGACTGTGAAGTGTATATTTGTTTTATCGACTACAAAAAGGCGTTTGATAGAGTAAAACATGATAAACTCATAAACATCTTGAAAGAAGCGGGAGTAGATGATAGAGACTTGAGAATCATATATAATTTGTATTACAACCAAACTGCCAATATTAAAGTGGAAGACCAATTAACAGAGGCAGTCTCCATAGATAGAGGAGTGAGGCAAGGATGCATCCTGTCCCCGGTGCTGTTTAATATATACTCTGAATGTATCTTCGAGCAAGCGCTGGGAGAACTACAGGAAGGCGTATTAGTCAACGGAGTGCGTCTGAACAACATTAGATATGCCGACGACGCTGTAGTTTTTGCAGACAGTCTAGATGGTTTGCAAAGAATAATGTCGCGCATATCAGATATAAGTAGAGAATACGGACTTGATCTCAATACGAAAAAAACAAAGTATATGGTAGTCAGTAAGCGCGAAATATTAAATACACAGCTTTTGGTTAACCAACAACTAATTGACAGGGTCGACAGCTACGCATACCTTGGTACCAACATAAACAGCCAGTGGGACCACTCAAGTGAAATAAAACAACGCATAGGAAAAGCGAGATCAGCGTTCATAATGATGAAGTCTCTTTTCAGAAGCCACGATTTACCTCTTGCTACCAAAATCTCTATCATCAGATGCTATGTATTTTCTACGTTATTATACGGAGTAGAGGCCTGGACACTTTCCGAGGCTTCTTTGAGAAAACTCGAGGCATTTGAGATGTGGTGTTACACGCGCATTTTGAGAATTTCGTGGGTGGATCGTGTGCCTAATATTGAGGTTCTACGTAGAATAGGCAAGGAATGCGAGATTATTAACATAATCAAAGAGCGCAAACTAGAATATCTTGGCCATGTTATGAGGAATGAACAGAGATATGGCTTGTTGCAACTCATTCTTCAAGGCAAGGTATTTGGAAAGAGAGGACCAGGGAGAAGAAGAATATCTTGGCTTCAAAACCTGAGAAAGTGGTTCAATACATCGACAACCGGACTATTCAGAATAGCAGCAAGCAAAGTTAGGATAGCCATGCTGGTCGCCAACATCCGGAAATGTCAACGGAAACATAATAACAGAACTAGAAGAACAGTTGAAGACATGGAAAAACTATGTTGAAGAACTCTTTGCAGATGATAGACAACAATCTGAACTAAGTAACATACAAGGAGACGAAGGTCCAGAAACAACGGAAGAGGAAGTAATGTACGCACTAAAAAGAATGAAAAACGGTAAAGCCCCAGGTCCAGATGAAATACCAACGGAAATCCTTAAACTGATAGAAGAAGACTCGATCCACATTTTAGTTGAACTTTTCGATAGCATTTATACATCAGGAAAAATACCACAAGAATGGCTTTTATCCACCTTTGTTATTATACCAAAAAAGATGAATGCCAAACAATGTAGTGATTACCGTACAATTAGTTTGATGAGCCAAGTACTGAAAATATTCCTGAAAATTATACACACTAGAGTACACAGAAAACTGGAAATGGACATCAATGATACCCAGTTTCGATTCCGAAATGGACTCGGAACAAGAGAGGCGTTGTTTGCACTGAACGTTATGTCTCAAAGATGTCTTGACATAAATCAAGATGTATTCATGTGTTTCATAGATTATAACAAGGCCTTTGATAAAGTGCGGCATGATCATCTAATCAGACTCCTGGCAGAAAAGAATTTAGATAAACGAGACATCCGACTAATAGCAAATATGTACTACAATCAGAAAGCAGTAGTGAGAGTAGAGAATAATACCACTGAAGAAATTGAAATAAAGCGAGGTGTGAGATAAGGGTGTATACTGTCACCAACCCTGTTTAATCTTTATTCCGAAGACGTAATGAATAGAACACTTTCTGAGCAATCCATAGGTATTAAAATAAATGGTGTTAGATTAAACAATCTGAGATTTGGCGACGACACCGTTCTGATCGCAGAAACACTTGAAGAGCTACAGACATTGGTGAATAAGATAGCAGATTGCAGCGAAGAATATGGACTATCTTTGAACATAAAGAAAACTAAATTTATGGTAATATCGAAATCAACACGAAATGTCCAAAATTTATATTTACACAATGAAATTATAGATCTTGTTAGCAAATACAAATATTTATGCACTTTTGTAAATGAAGATAACGATAGCTCAGCAGAAATCAAAATAAGAATAGAAAAAGCCAGATCCATATTTACTAAAATGAAGAGAGTGTTCTGTGGAAGAGATTTGAGCCTTGAAATGAAACTTCGCCTGATGAGATGTTACGTACTTTCTGTGCTGTTCTACGGAATGGAGTCATGGACGCTGAAAAAGATTGATGTCAAAAAATTGGAGGCATTTGAACTGTGGATGTATCGCAGAATCTTGAGAATATCATGGACGGAGAGAGTCACAAACGTCGAGGTCTTGAGAAGAATGAATAAAGAAAAGGAAGTCATATTTAGGATCATAAAACGAAAACTGCAATACTTGGGACACATTACAAGAGGCGAAAGATATGAACTGCTTCGAATAATTATGCAGGGGAAGATAGCAGGAAAAAGATCCATAGGAAGAAGACAAACTCCTGGCTAAAGAATCTACTGGAATGGTATAACTGTAGCAACAACGAATTGTTTCGGTCAGCAGTTTCGAAAATACGTATAGCCCTGATGATCGCCAACCTTCGGAACGAAGATGGCACTTGAAGAAGAAGAAGTTGGTCGAAACTCGGAATGAGTATTTTCTGAGTTTTCTTAAATGGAACAGCCTGTATTTTTGTATTGTAATGAAATAATATTTTATAGTACTTTTTTATTTATTAAGCATTCCCTATACCTAACTGCTTTAATTTGTAAGTTATTCGTAGTTCTTTAAGCCAAACATTAATTGCAACAAAAATTACGTGAAACTTTATTATAGGTTTGCCGTGAAAATATTCAATCATAAATAATTTTTCGAAAATAAACACATATTAATCTCGACTGACCCATAAGTTTTTAATACAATACTAGTTGATATATCAAAATACCTACGTAGTTAAGATTGTTGGTGTGTTTAATATTAATAAAAACATACAATATTCTATCTAGTTGGTTATGATTTTGACACTAAATATTCTTAAACATTTGCTTTGCTACCATTACTAATATGAATTTTTCTAATGAGGAACTGATTCAGATGTTTTTTTGTTCTAGGAGAGTGTAAAAAATAAAAACGTGCTACCAGCAATAAGAATTTATCATCAGCAATTCCATGATAGATGACAACCAAAAAGAGAAACTTTTTAAAATGTACTAGAGTACTAGAGCGGTTTCAACGAACTGTACATTTCGATTACGAGAAATCTGATAGAACAAAAACTATTGCAAATGATTAAAATGAATTAAATGTTAGTGTCTTGGAGAATCTGCATATTAGTATGAACTTTTCTGTAATCTAAAGGAAGATTCATATTATCCGTTCGGGCACGTAGCGTTTCGTTTCCGAAAAATATAAAAACCTGATTTTACAAAGAGTTGTCTGATACTATACGCTCCGGACAGTATGAATTGTTCATATTTAAAACCATAAAATCAATATTTTTCGGAAACGAAACGCCACGTGCCCGAACGGATAAATATGAATCTTCCGTAAGTGTCTAGTACGTCGAAACTATTCTAGTAAACTTCGAAAAGTTTCTCGTCTTGGTTGTCGTCTATCAGGGAGTTGCAGATGATAAATTCTTATTGCTAGTAGACATTTTTGTTATACTCTTCTAAAACAAAAACTTTTCTAATCAGTTCCCCATTACAAAAATTTATATTAGTAATGGATGGTAATGGTAACAAAGCAACTGGAACGATAAAAATAATACAATGTCTAATGTTTAATCAAGTTTAGTGTCAAAGTCATAGTCAACTAGGTAGAATATTGTTTGTTTTTAATTAATATTTTATGCACCAACAATCTTAAAAACGTAGGTATCTCATCCAATATTAATAAATAAGGATCATTCTAGAAACATGTATTTATTTTCAAAAAATTATTTATGATTCATTATTTTCACCGCAAACCTAATAAAATTTCACGTAATTTTTGTTGCAATTAATGTTTGGCTTAAAGAACTACGAATAACTTACAAATTAAAGCAGTTAGGTACCTATAGGGAATGCTTAAGAAATAAAAAAGTACTATAAAATATCATTTCATTGCAATACTAAAATACAGGGTGTTCCATTTAAGAAAACTCAGAAAATACTCATTCCGAGTTTCGACAAACCCTGTATACTAAAATTAAACATTTCGCTATATTAGTAATTTTTAATAATAATAGACTATATTAAAAATCACTTAAACATAAATGGAGTTTTTAATATCAAATCAGTACAATTCTACAGGGTGTGAAGTTTGCTATAAAATTTATAAAAAACCGTCATTATCTTTTAAACTACCCTGTATAATATTACAAAACCTTATATTTTAAGAAAGAAGACATCGAGCGGAATCGAAAAATGTAAAAATATACAGGGTATCCCATTTAAAAAAACGAAGTTACAATCAACTTCCGGTATAACCGGAAGTAGCAAAGAGACCAAAATATTTTCATTAAATAGCTCATACCTCAAAACCTCTGTATTCCAATTTTCATGATTTTCTTACCTTTAGTTCTCGAGATATTTCTAATAGGCCCTTTATCTGCCTCACCTTATATAGGGTCTTCCATTAAAAGAAAATGAGAAAATTTTGTATTTGCACATAGTGATTACACTGATATTGACACTATACAAGAAAAACGTTGACATATTATTTAAATTTTTATTACCTTGAAAACCTAATCCACAGTCCTTTAAATATTACCATTTTTCCGATAAAAGTGTAAATATGTATTAAACTATATGTTTTAAACTTTAGACCTATGACCTTATACAAACTGATAATATTTTTAAAAATTTTGTTCAAAAATGATTTAATGTAATAGCGTGTTCCATTTAAGAAAACACAACTTTGGTTCATACTGTCGTTCCGAATGTCCCTGTATAATCGAAAATAATTTTAAAATATAGACGTCTTTGATACACATTAGTTTTGTTGTTTTGTATATCCCATATAGTGGAGTCACTGAAGGTGGATATGAGCTATTATGATACCTCCGATCTCGTTGAACCTCCATCGATTTGCATGAAAATTGGTGAGTGGTTAGAGGATATCTCAAGGAACAAAGGTGACTTGCGCTTTTACCCTGGGGGTGGATACCACCCCTTCTCGGGGGTGAAAATTATTTTATTGAAAATAACCCCATAATTCGACAGAGGGACAAATTCTAAGCAAAATTTGTTATATTTATAAAGTTATTAAAGTAAATTAAAACTTTTTGAGTTATTAAAGATCAAAAATTTTAATTTTTCTTGAGAAAAATGCATGATTTTAACCGATTTTTCATCAATAACTCAAAAACTGTAAGTTTTTACAAAAAAGTTATTATTATCAAAATTGAAGCTAATAAAAAATAAAATAAACGCCTTACTAGAAAAACTTTTTAATGTTAACTAAAAATGAGTTATAGGTAATTGAATGTATATTTTTTTCGGCGAGTAAAAAACTCTAATTATTCAAGCTGAAATAACGGGAAATTGATGTATTTTATAACATAAACTTATTAAACATTTGTCAAAGTACTTAAAAATATCTATCAAATGAGCCCCCGAACATGTTGACAGCGTTAAAATTTATGCTCCAAAATTTTTTCAAAATTTATCTTTTAAACATTTTTCCAAAAAATGTTATTGTTTTTTTTTTAATAACTCCGTTCGTGTTTACGATATCAGGTTTATCTAAAAACCGTTTGAAAGTTAATTCCAAGTGCTATTTGCTATTTAAGCACGTTAAACCTAATCGTTTAAACCCCTTACTTTTTTAAAAATTAAAGGTTAAATGGCCCCGGTTGCATGGTTCCCACTGCAAAATTTAAGATTTAAACGTTTCTATCTCGGTTATTTTTTACCCTATAGAAATAGTAAAACAGGTAAAATATTTAATACAGAAAAAACTAAAATTTGGTTATATATAATTGTTTCCGCATATTGAGTATTTTGGAGTTATATATTAACAAAAGAATATGAGAATTACAATTATTTTAAAAATTATGAATTTTTAAATTATATCTTTTTTTCAAAAATATGCGTTCTAAACCGGTCAAAATTTTCGAAAACATTACTTATGCTAATATAAAGAAGTTCTTGTAAGGATTACTATAAATTTTAATTTTTGTGGAAAGGGCGTATGTTTTGTTTTTCACTTTTTCCTAAAAAATTCGAAACGGTTCTTTTATTTTCATCACAACTTGCTTAATTTTGACGCTATTACCTTGTTCTGAAGCTCATTTGATAGGTATTTCGAAGTACTTTGACAAATGTTCAGCAGGAATATTTTATACATATCATCGTTTTCCCGTTATTTAAGCTTGAATACTTAGATTTGAGTACTCGTCGAAAAAAATACACATTCAATTGCCAATAACTGAGTTTTAACTAACATTAGTTTAGTTCTTTATGCGAGGAATGTATTCAATTTTTTATTATCTTCAATTTCAGTAATAATAACTTTTTTGTAAAATCTTCTAGTTTTTGATTTATACGTGAAAATCCGATTTAAAACAAGCATTTTTTTACGAAAAAATAAAATCTTTGGTCTTTAATAACTCAAAAAGTTTTGATTTATTTTAATAACTTTATATTACAAATTTTGCTTATAATTTGTCCCTCTATCGACTTATGGTATTATTTTTAATAAAATAATTTTCACCCCCGAGAAGGGGTGGCCTCCACCCCCAGGGTAAAAGCGCAAGTTGGCATCATTTCACCTTTGTTCCTTGAGGTATCCTCTAATTACTCACCAATTTTCATGAAAATCGATGGAGGTTCAACGAAATCGGAGGTGAAAACCTTCAGTGACTGCACTAATATAGTTTAGCCGTAATCAAGAAAACCATAGATTTAGCGTACTCTGTATATAATTTAAAGGTTATGTCCGATAGCATAATTTAATAAAATATTTTTCGTTTGTATAATTGTTAATTTTTTGTTTCAGGTACATTTTTGATTCTAGATATTTTTGGGGGTACGTATATTTATGGCTGTTTTTAAAAATAAATCCTCGTGATTAATTAAACAAACTACTTATACGGTGCGCTGGAATAAATGTTACCCCCTTTATTAACATATTTATTTTTAGCATATAAGCAAAACGCAAATAGTATATTATCTCATCAATGTTTCGTACTTTACGCGATCCCTCTTCAGGCGACAGGCACAACTTTGATTTTTTTAAATGGGAAAGTACATCATGTGACAACTCATTTAAAAGCTTTTGAAATACTGATTACAAAAATGTATAATACTTTAATCCTTTTTAACAGCGTAGACGCAAAATTTCGTTCGAGTTATTTTTAAACGCATTTATTTTTTTCGAATCCTGAGAAAACTTTATATAGAAATATTTTTGAAAAATTTAAACGCAGAATGAAATAATACAGTATTATCGATTGTCGAAAGTCCCTGAGAACTTCTATAATGGTTATTTTAATAAGTCACAGGGGTGAAAAAAAATTTAGTCTGATTTTTAATTTCAAATATGTATGTCATTCAAAAGAAACTTTTTGTTTATTCTCAGGGACTTTCTGCTCTCGGTAATAATGTAATCTTTCATTCTGCGTTTAAATTTTTCAAAAATATTTATTAGTTTTCTCAGGATTCGAAAAAAAAAAATAAATGCGTTTAAAAATAATGCGAACGAAATTTAGCGCCTACGCCCTTAAAAAGGATTAAAGTATTATACATTTTTGTAACCAGTATTTCAAAAGCTTTTAAATGGGGTGTCACATGATGTACTTTCCCATTTTAAAAAATCAAAGTTGTGTCTGTCACCTAAAGAGGGATCGCGTAAAGTGCGTAAAGTTCGTAACATTGATGCTATAATATGCCATAATTATTTTAAAAATTGACCTGTCCGGGCGTTTTGCTTATGTGCTAAAAATAAATAAGTTAATAAGGGGGGTACCTAACACTTATTCCAGAGCACTGTATAACAATTATTTATTAATTATTATTTTATTTGATAAACCGTTGATTGTTCCCTATAATTACTTTCGTTTTAAAAGGGAGACTAAATAAACTAAATGGATTTTTCAAAAATTCATTACGCTGGTGAAGTTTCCATTTTTACTCGATAATTAATGGACTTTTCAGAATTGACGAGTATCGCAAGCATAAAAATAGTATACCCTTAGCTTTCTTTTTTCTGATATAGATGTAAGTATCTGCATTATGAGTAAGAACTCTTCTAGTTTTTCATGTATAATAAGTCATTCTTTCTACCGCTGGCTGGTGCAATTATACTATAACAAGGTAACCCTGTATTTAAATTGGAATATTATATTTTTATACTTTTGAAGGAGTAAGAGAGTTCAAGAAACTGTTCACATCAAACATATTCACAATAAAAAATATGAAAAAAATTTAAGAAACGCTTTTCTTTAGTTACGAGTGACTAAAATTAAAAATGTTATAATAAAATCAACTAAAAAGCAAAAAATAAAAAAAATTCAAACTCGGATTATTCGAAAAAAACTGTTATAATATGACAGATTAAACATACAAAAATCTCAGATATTCGTTAAAAAATTGAAAAAATCTAACATATTCGTTAACCCGGCACCTGCCACGTGGCTTTGCAAGGCGCCAACTGCCACGTGGGGTGCTCACAGCACCCCTTAAAAATTTTCTGTGATCTACTTGTTTAAAAAACAAAATAATGTGTTGATTAACACAACAATATAAATAAACATGTTTTATTAACTTATTAGCCACTAATATGTTATAAAAGTTAAAAAATAAAATGAAAAAGGTGTTATAAGCAAATTAGCAAGTATCAAGCCATTATAAATGAAGTCAAGTAAAATATCTAAAAAATTAAGATTTAGTGAGTATAGAGTCTATATTAATAATTTAAATCAGTTATTTCAATAAAAAATGTAAATTTGACCTGTTTATCAAAAATAAAAAAAAAATTAAAACTTAAAGTGCCAGATGATGACACCCCAATTCGACTTTAGAGATATAAGTTCAGAATGACACTAAATAACCACTTCAAACACTAACACATATGTGCTATATAATATTATAGAAAGCTACTGTGACGCACAGCTCGGTTACCAAACTTGAAATACCAAATATTTGATAAAAATGTGTTACGGGGTGCTGGTAGCACCCCACGTGACAGGTGCCGGGTTAAAGAAAGGCGTGGGGCGAAAACCGTTTATTCGATGAAGACGCGCCCCACGCTTTTCTTTAACGAATGTGTTAGATTTTTTTAGTTTTTTAACGAATATGTGAGATTTTTTGTTTAATCTGTCGTAACAGTTTTTTTTTTCGAATAATCGTTCGAATTTGTTTTTTTATTTTTTGCTTTTTAGTTGATTTTATTATAACATTTTTAATGTTAGTCGCTCGTAACTAAAGAAAAGCGTTTCTTAAATTATTTTTTTCATATTTTTTTATTTTCTACTTTTTAGTCTTACACTTTTTAAATATTAAAATATATCGTCATGTTTATTAAAATATACACTCCTGGCCAAAAAAAACGAGACACCTTAAAAATGGGTCATTTTTGATGTCTCGAATCTCCTAAACATGTTGTCGGATTTTAGTGATTTTTTAATATGTTATAGCCTTATTCTCTTAGAATATGTATGTAGTAATAGTGTTGCTGAACAGGTAAAGGTCATTGTATACCGGGTGTAACAATAATAATAGGTACTGTGTTTTTTAATGAAAGTTCGTAACACCCTGTGGAATATTCTAGCATTTAAAAAATATTGAAATTAAAACTCAGTTGTAGCCCTATCCTCTCTTAACATTCTGCTTTGTGACTCATTCACTTATGTTGGATAATGAAAAAGTTAGGTACTTTGACAAGTAGCCATCAACAGACATTATCGACAATATAGGGTGTTTTTAAATAAGTGCGACAAACTTTAAGGGGTAATTCTGCATGAAAAAATAATGACCGTTTGATTTATAAACATATGCAAATGAAATTTGGTGGGTTTTAAGAGACAGTCATTGCGCATTTTTTGACGTAGGTACAATTATGTATTTTATATTCACCATTGGCGTGCATACGGGTCATATTACCCGGTCATATTACCTGTATGCACGCCAATGGCGAATATCAAATTTTTAGTTGTATGTCAAAAAATGTGAAATAACTACCTCTTAAAACCTACCAAATTTCATTTGCATATCTCAACCGGTTTTAGAGCAATAAATAAATTATCAGTTTGTAAGAAAAAATTCAACATCCCGTATCTCGGAAACGAAGCATTTGCGGATATATGTTTATAAAGCAAACTGTCATTGTTTTTTCATGCAGAATTAACCCTTAAAGTTTGTCGCACTTATTTAGAAACACCCTGTATTGATGAAGAACATGGCTAGTTGTCAAAGTACCTAACTTTTTTATTATCCAACATCAGTAAATGACTCAAAAAGCAGAATGTTAAGAAAGGCTAAGGCTACAATTGAGTTTTAATTTCAATATTTTTTAAATGCCAGAATATTCTACAGGGTGTTAGGAACTTTAAGGGAAAAACACAGTATTATTTTTACACCCGGTATACAATGACATTTACATGTTCAGCAACACTATTCCTACATCCATATTCTTAGAGAATAAGGCTATACGCCGTATTCGAGGTTCGAGGAAACAGGTTTAGGAGATTCGAGACATCAAAAATGACCCATTTTTAAGGTGTCCCATTTTTTTGGCCAGGAGTGTATGTATAAAACATAGATGAAGTACAAACATGAAAAGTAGTCGGAATCGTCAAAAAATTTGAAACTTTATTATTTATTTATGAAGCATAACGTAAACAATTAACATAAAAAGTGAAATTATATATAGGTCATATAATTAGCTATAATCTTTAAAAGTTTCAAGTTTCTTCATTGTAAAAAACAAGAGAATTTAAGCCTTTTTGCATTAAAATCGTTTTTTTTTAAACAATTAATAAACATAAAAAAAATTTTTATTGACTATTCGTGTATTGTTCCCGCGAATACATGTGTCTGCAAATTTTCATTTATTTGCATTGAAGAAAAGGCAGTCAAATTAACGTCTAAAGATTTGAAACAAACGATTGAAAAAGCGTTTAAAAAGAAAGGAAACTATTGATATACAGAACTCTTATTAAGCCCGTCATCACTTACTTGTCAGAAACATGGACGATGGGAAAATGCCACCAAGAACGTTTAGACTGTTTTTAACGTAAAATACTCATTGATAAAGGCGTGTAGGAAAACGGATTATGGCGTAGGCGCCATAATTTTGAGCTTTACCGTCTTCAAAGTGAACCTAGCATTGGTAGGTCCCTCAAAATAAACAGGCTACAGTGGTTAGGCCACGTAGAGAAAATGAACTAGATGGAGCCGTCTAAATACATTTAGAACCAATGACCGGATGGAGTAAGGAAAAGGCAGGCCCGGAGTCAGAGCACGATTAAGGACTACGCAGAAGACTGGGTAGAAGAGTACGAATTAAAAAAAAAACAAAGCGAAGGATAGGAAGGAATGGAAGCTGATCCTAGAACAAGTTAAGACCCACTATGGCTTGTAAAGCCAATGATGATGAACCTATTATTTATTGGCCCTACAATATACAGGGAAGTTGCCGGATCCAGTGCTGAACATTAACCTTCTATTATTGCCACTCGTTTTATGACGTAAGGTGTTCATTTTATTGAGGCTGAGTTGACGTTGGACCATTCGATATTTTAAAAATATCTAAATATTTTCGCCGACAGTAACTTAAGGAGTTTTTGCAATCTACAAGCTATAACTAGTGTGTAAGAATTTCGATATGAGAATATCGACAAAAAAGATGAAAGTTGAGACATTTAAAACTAAATACTACATTACAAGAGTACCTACTTACGATGATTTAGTCGAACATTAAGTTACGGGAGATATTATACAGAAGTTAAGCCACGATTTTCTCAGTCCTGCCTTTTGCAATACTGGAAGGGTAGACGAAGTACTTACAATCTGAGGAAACATCCACAAATTACCTGTGACATTTTCCTGTAAAACCAGATTTTCTCAAAAAATAGAAATAGGGTTTTGCGATGAATTTCTGACTCCTGCCATATCCGTAGAATGACAGGATACTATCGATTTTATGAAGAAAGTTTTTTGGGCAGGAGGGTTGCAAACGGGCTAACGGAGTATATATGTATACAAACAGGTAAGGAAAATAATGAAATTTTCATAATTTTCTGGGTCCTGCCAACTAAATAAATTAAACATATTTATTTCAAAATGATCAAAAAAAAAATATTGGCATGACGTCTCCTAATGTTTAAGTATACTTGTCGCTTGAAAAATTCTGCAGAAAATTTTCACCCTGATTCCGTGATTTTCTGAGTCCTGCAGTTAAAAAGTTTTAATACTCAAATGCAATCAATACTTTTTCGGTACTCGGCAGGAAGGTTAAACGGTTCTACTAAGAGGGTAGTAGTCCTAGATTTGTAAGAAAATTCGTGAAAAATTCCACGATGTTCTGAGTCATGCCATTTTGCATATGTTTCAAGAATCTTAATATAAGTCTATTTACAAAGAGGCAGGATAGTTTTATAGTTATTTCGTATACAGGGTGGGGCATTAGTGTGACAAAGTCCAATTACTCGTTTGTCGTAAGAGATACGAAAAAAAGTTATTTAGGTAAAACGTGGGGCAAAGATAGGATCATAATTTAAAAATATTTTCTAATATACAGGGCTACCCGTATTGACAGAAACTTATGTTTTTTTAAATGGAACACCCTGTATATAATTTTAAGATTCGTAAGTTCATTTTAAGACAATTTAACACAATTCACCTGATCCAAAAATGTTTCCTAATGGAGCTAGAGCTTTTTGAAGATGGCGCCTTGTAATTAGTTTTTTTATATCCCCAGAACGCTTCCATTTCGATACACAAAAACTGGTCCGCCTTTTTATCTTCCAGAGATAAATTGATTACATCAATTGCGAATCTCTAGTACCGGTCATAGGAGTCCGTTTTGGGTAGGACAACGGTTATTTTATCGCATAACTTTTTTGTCTTTAACTTTTAAGCATTTTTGACACTATATTATTAAATTGTGAGGTATTCTAGTACTAAAAGGTACTCTTGCTTTAAGTCGGTAGGATGCACCGTTTTCTAGAAAAATCAATTTTAAAATTTTTCGTATTTTGAATTTAAGAACAATTTGAATAAAAAAAATAAAAAAAAGGTTTATTTTTTTTTCAAATTCAAAAACTGCAACATTCTTCAAATCGATTTTTCTAGAACCTGGCGTATCCTACCAACTTAAAGCAAGAGTACCTTTTAGTACAAGAATACCCCATAGTTTAATAATCCAGTGTCAAAAATGCTTAAAAGTTAAACAGAGAAAAGTTATGCGATAAAATATCCGTTTCCCTACCCTAAACGGACGCCTATGACCGGTACTAAAAATTGACAATTGATGGAATCGATTTATCTCTGAAAGATAAATAGGTGTACCAATTTCCGTTTTTCTAAATAGAAGTGCTCTGGAATTATTTAAAAAAAACAAATTACAATACGCCATCTTTAAAGAGCTTTAGCTTCCTTAGGAAGCATTTTCGGACTAGGTGAATTGAGTTGAATTTTCTTAAAATTATCTGAGGAATCTCCGGGCTTCGACACCCTGTATAATAGGTACAATCCCTACTATAACCAATTAATTGTAAAATTATTGATTTTCTTCCTATTACTTTTATTACGTTTACTTAGATACAAATATGACCTTTACCTAGATATATTACTTAGATACATCTTACAGTTTGGTATTATACAGTGCGGTGGAATAAGTGTTGCCCCCCTGTTAACTTGTTTATTTTAAGAATATAAGCAAAACACTTAGACAGGTCGATTTTTAAACTAATCATAGTATATTATAGCATCAACGTTTCGAACTTTACGCGATCCCTCTTCAGGTGACAGCCATAACTTTGATTTTTTTTAATGGGAAAGTACATCACGTGACACGTCATTTAAAAGCTCTTAAAATACTGAGTTCAAAAATGTTTAATACTTTAATCCTGTTTGAAAGCGTAGGCGCAAAATTTCGGTCGAATTCTTTCTAAATGCAATAATTTTTTTCGAATCCTGAAAAAACTAATAAATATTTTTGAAAAATTTAAACGCAGAATGAAATATTACAGTATTCTCGATAGTTCAAAGTCCCTGAGAACTCCTATAATGTTTATTTTAATAAGTCACAGTGGTGGAAAAAAGAGAAAATTTAGTGTGAATTTTAATTTCAAATATATCATTCAAAAGAAACTTTTTGTTTATTCTAAGGGACTGTCAGCCCTCGATAATAATCTAATCTTTCATTCTGCGTTTAAATTTTTCAAAAATACTTATCAGTTTTCTCAGAATTCGAAAAAAATAAATGCGTTTAAAAAGTGTTCGACAGAAATTTTGGGCCTGCGATCTCAAAAAGGATTAAAGTATTATACATTTTTGAAATCAGTATTTTAAAAGCTGTTAAATGAGGTGTCACATAATGTACTTTACCATTTAAAAAAATCAAAGTTATGCCTGTCACCTGAAGAGGAATCGCGTAAAGTTCGAAACGTTGATGCTATGATATACTATGATTAGTTTAAAAATCGACCTGTCCGAGCGTTCTGCTTATATTCTTAAAATAAATAAGTTAAAAGTGGGGGGGGGGGGGCAACACTTATTCCACCGCACTGTATTTGAAAGGTGTGTAAAAATCCGAGACATTACTCAGGAAAATAATATTTAATACCGTACGATTGTTTTAACGATATAAAAATTAATTTTTATGTATTAAATATCTTTGCGATTATCCTGCCACGTTGTAAACGGTTTTAGATTAGTGTTTTTTAAGCATACTTGACATGCCAGGACACAGAAAATTGTGGTGATATGAATATGTCTGTATAACAACCAGCAATAATTTTACAGACTTAAAATTTTATTTTTATATACGAAATAACTACACAACCACACAGCCTCTTTCTAAAGAGCTTTATATTAACATTCTTGAGATATGTGCAAAATGGCATGACTCAGAAAATCGTGTACCTTTCCACGAATTTTCTTACACATTTTTTAACTATGTATAGGAAAAAAGGTTTAACTAAACATCCTGCCATTTTAAATAATGTCATACTTATAGTTATTTATGATATAAGTGTTAAAAGTACACGTTTAAGGCACGCATGTGAAAGTTTGACATGAGTGCCTTAAAAATGTACTTTTTAACACGCATATTTTACAATATTTTTTCTACAAACGTAATTACAGGACAATTTCTACAAAAACTTTTACTTGAACGTGACTGACATTCCATTTTTATATTTTTTTGACATTACATCAAAATTGTCTATACGGTCAATACGAACTGCAGTGCCTTAAAAATATTTTAAAGCACTAGTGCCTTAAAGTAGCATTTTTAACACTCGTATGGAGTGCTAAAAATTGCATTTTTAACACGGTTGTAGAAAAAATTATTTATTTTATAATAAAATTTATTTTATGACTCAGAAGATCACGCAACCAGGGTGAAAATTTTCCACAGAATCTTAAAAGGGACAAGTGCAGTTAAACATTAGGAGACGTCATGCCAACATTTTTTTCGATAATTTTCAAATAATTATGTTTAATTGATTAAGTTGGCAGGACTCAGAAAATTATGAAAATTTCATTATTTTCATTACATGTTTGTATATCTATATACTCCCTTAGTCCTTTTGCAACCCTCCTGTCCAAAAAATTTTCTTCATAAAATTGATAGTATCCTGTCATTCTATGGATACGATAGGACTCAGAAATTCATCGCAACTCCCCATTTTTTCCTCATGAAAAATCTAATTTTCACAGGAAAATGTCACAGGAAACCCGTGGATTTTTCCATAAATTGTAAGTATTTTTTCTAACCTTCCAGTATTGCAAAGGGCAGGACTTAGAAAATCGTGGTTGAAGTTCTGTTAATATCTCCCGGTTTATTATGCCTGGATCCCGCGTACCAAAAAAAGTTTATTTGTGGAACAGGTTACAGGTTTCGAACGTCAGACTACGAAAACGTCAAATGTATTTTGTCGACAGCACCTACAATTGATTTGTTACTCCCTTATTAAACTCTCATGCAAAAATCAGACTGCTAATTACCATAAACATAGTTCCTATCATTTAACATGTTCTTCGTGTCGGACTTATTAAAATGCCTAACATATTTGTTGGACCAACATTTTTTCATATATGATATAAATTTTGCTATTGCATAAACTTAAAAACAACCTGCTAGTTTTCACAATCATAAACTTGTCAGAATGACACGTTCCACAATTAAAATCATGTTCGACAATTAAAACTTCAACTGTTCCAGTGTTCCCATACATCAAAGTTTGTCCGACTAGACACCGTTAAGCTATTAACAAATTTTCAGCTTGCTATTAATAAACTTTTTTTGTACGCGGGATCCAGGCCTATAATTCAAACTAGAATATTACACAAAATTTCAAAAGTTTCGAAAATTTTCAATATTACACATATTGAAAAAATTTTACAAGAAACTACACACACCGGCAAAATTAACGGAACCGCTTAAAAATGGGACATGTTAGATGTCTTAAATTTCCTAAACTAGTCCGATTTGAGTGATTTTTTTAGTATGTTATAGCCCAGGGCTTCCCAAACTTATTCGTACTGTGACGCCCTTGGGACTTTGCTATATTTTTAACTAGTAACTGGTTATAATAATAACAAAAACAATATTTAAACATTTATAATTTTTATTAGAAATTAAGAACAGAATCAAAACATAGGCACAGAAACAAAATGGAGATATTTTTTATGTTACTGGCTGGTTAATGTGAGGAAAGTGCTTGCTTTTTTGAGCACAGTTTATGAAACGGTGGCTCCAGTTTGAAAATTGCTACTTTCGTTTTTTTTTCTAAGTTTATGTTTGACCTGTACTTGTTTTTAATTACTGTAAATGCAGAAAAGCCCGTTTCGCACAAGTACGAAGTCACAAATAGTAGTAAAACCTTTAATGCAGTAGTGCTGATGGCATGATGTTCATGAGAAACTGAGCTCCAACATTCAAACAGTTTGTCCTTGTCCTCTTGAAGCTTTAGGCTGGAATCACAGGACAATTTTGTCAGGTTTTCTTCTTCCTCTATTGAAAGTGTCGATGGTGTGGATGACTGGAATGGGTTACTTATCCAGTTATATTGCTCCAGATCTTCGGGAAAATATTTCTCAAAGTGTTCGCTCAATGATAACATGTGTTGTGTAAACATATTTTTTAAAGAGGGATCGAGGATTTCTATCGATTTTTCTTGTAGAATACCTTGTAAAGCCGGCAAACACTCAATTTCTTGATCTTCTAATTTTCTCTTCCATAAGAGCAACTTCTTCTGAAACCCAGTAATTTTATCTGCCAACTGCAGGATACGCGTATTGTAATAAATATATTTTTTGTATTAAAAGTCCGCGCTGACATGCAACGCCCCTGAGACAACGACGCGACGCCCCAGGGCGTCGCGACGCACAGTTTGGGAAGCCCTGTATAGCCTTATTATTTAACAATATCGTTGTAATAATATTGTTGCTAGACAGGTAAATTTCATTTTATACCCGGTGTATCAATCATACTGTGTTTTTTTCTTTTAAAGTTCGGAACACCCTCTGGAATATTTTAGCATATATAAAATATTGAAATTAAAACTAAATGTTGCCCTAGGCTTTCTTAACATTTCCTTTTTTGACTTATTTGCTTATGTTGGATAATAAAAAAGTTAGATACTTTAACAACTAGCCACGTTCTTCATTAATACAGGGTGTTTCTAAATAAGTACGACAAATTTTGTATTTTGACAAAGGCACCCGATTTGGGCGTCGAAACGTTAATAAAAATCATTTTTTAATAATATTGTGGCTTATTTCCCATTCTAAATAGTTAAAAAAAGTACGACAAACTTTAAGGGATAATTATGCATAAAAAATAATGACCGTTTGCTTTATAAACATATGCCTGCAAATGCTTCGTTTCCCAGATACGGGATGTTAAATTTTTTCTTACAAACTGACAATTTATGTATTGCTCTAAAACCGGTTGAGATATGCAAATGAAATTTGGTAGGTTTTAAGGGGTATTTATTGCGTATAATTTGACATACAATTAAGAATTTTATATTCACCATTGGCGTGCATACGGGATGTATCTTAAATGTTTATACCTGAATGCACGCCAATGGTAAATATGAAATTCTTAGTCGTATGTCAAAAAATGCGGAATAACTACCCTTAGAACCTACCACATTTCATTTGTATATCTCAACCGGTTATAGAGCGATAAATAGATCGTCAGTTTGTAAGAAAAAATTTAACATTCCGTATCTCGGAAACGACGCATTTGCGGACATATGTTTATAAAGCAAACGGTCATTATTTTTTCATGCATAATTACCCCTTAAAGTTTGTCGCACTTATTTACAAACACCCTGTATTGATGAAGAACAAGGCTAGTTGTTAACGTACCTAACTTTTTTATTATCCAACATAAGCAAATAAATCAAAAAGGAATATGTTAAGAAAGCCTAGGGCTACAATTTAGTAATTTCAATATTTTATTTATGCTATAATATTCCACAGAGTGTTCAGAACTTTAAGGAAAAAACACAGTATGATTGTTACACCCGGTATAAAATGACATTTATCTATCTACAACAATATTATTACATTGATATTCTTAAATAATAAGGCTATCACATACTAAAAAAATCACTCAAATCGAAAAACAGTTTTAGGAAATTCGAAACATCTAATATGTCCTATTTTTAAGGTGTTACAAGATTTTTTTATGGCATCGACATTAGTCATTCAGCCAGTTGCAATAGATTTTTCAGTCGGACAAATACACAATCCTATCCCTAATACGAAATCAACGGATATTTAATAGAAGAAAATACGACTAGGAAAATACAGGGTCACTTGCTTCTTGTCTAGGGGTCCATCAAGACATTTTTAGTAGACAAACAATACTTGACCACGGATAAGGTGTTATAACATTTAGGATAAACAAAGGATGCAAATCTAAATTTCTACACGAGTATAAAAAATTCCATACCCGCGTACTTATACAAATACTTGTACAAATCTTATAGAACCGTGCATGTGTCTGACAAGAAATTTATAATGATGTTTTATATTTGTTGCGAGCCTGTAGCCAGCAGATATTAGATATTGAATGGTGGATACATATTAAATTTGATTAAATTTTGATAGAGGGAGTTTGAATGCTGATGAGTACCTACATTCAAAAAAGATATGATCAAGATCACCCAGTTTTCCGCAATGTTTGCAATTATCTTCTTCAATAACGTTTATTTTAAATAAATGACTTGGAGAGCACGATATTACAAGATAGGCAGAAAAAGAAGATATAAGAGAAAAACTCAACATATAGAAAGAATTAATGAAACATAAATAATAAAACTCCGGAAAACCTTTTTGTGTTTTTAAATATTTGCGTAAACGATTTGTTCTTTTTATATCGTATTGTTTTTGTGAATTGGATGGCCTTGGCCGAACCAACTAGCCAGACATTTTGTTATTTTAAAAACAAACATTTTTTTTTAATCAGATGCATTTTTTCTGCATTTCTAACTCGAAAGTACTACGTAACTACCATACTATGTAACTACCATACTACAATTATTATTTATAATTCACTGTTTTTGTTGTATGTATCTATTTTTTTGTATTTGTATTTTTTTTTGTTTTATTTGATTATATTTCTAATTTGTTTTTTTATTAATAATTGTTTTTTTACTACGCTAAGACATAAACCCGATTCAACATCTCCGAGGTTTACATCTTCTTACTTTTTTTCCTTTTTTTTGCTTTTTTTCTCTTTTTTTTCTTCCTTTTTTTATTCTTTTCTTTTTTTTTTCAATTATAATATACAACAATTACTTAAATCTACAGGTTGTAAGAAAATAACAACAAAACAAACATGTTTGTTTTGTTTTAACAAAATTACTCAAATGTAGGGTTAATTTTATTGCTACAATTTATATTTACAATCTATATTTTAAATGTTTCTTCTATTAATTAAATGTTTTAAAATGGCTAAAAACATACTATAGTGAACTCGTAGCAAACAATGTTTACATATTATTAAAATAAACATGTATCTACTGAGGCACTGCCATTTCCTCCAAAAAAGAAAATCTCCCTATCTCATCGGAAAGAGCGCCAGCGTCGTCGTGCGTGTGTCCCGGAGATAGTGATCGCGCATGTCGCTTGTTTGTTTACAACTGATCAGAGTAGGCCGGACCGAAATCGCCGACAACGCGCAGATAAATCTAAAATAAATCACGATCTGCCCTTCGCGTCCTCCCCCCGTGCCATCCCCTTCAAAACGCTCAGCCACGAGAGACGTTTAATTACAATCACTGAAAACCAATTATAAAATAGGTAATTTATGACAAAAGACAGTAGCGGGCTTTTATACATACCAACACAAGAATATTCTTGTCGTATATCTTAAAAAACGTTAAGACCCTCTTTATTATCATCATCATTTACTGATTTTAAAGTCCCATTGTACTATTACTTTTTGCTGACTATGTGTTGCTTGCTTCTTCTTCTTTTTGAGGAGGATCTTTATATCTCTTAATACCGATTCATCTATTATTCAGCTGTAATATTTTTTGAGAAGTATATTGCCATCTAATCCTTCACTCTTCGGTTAAAGGTTTTACCTCTAGCATAATTAATGGTAATCCAGTTTTCTTCATTCCGCTCACTTGACTATCCCATTGGTGTCATCTTAATACATCTTTCGTCCCATAATATGTTCCTCTTATGTATTCGTGTCTTACGTATTTCTTTCTAGTTCTGCGTACTATACTTTGGACTACATTCATTTCTATTAATAAAGGAGGTTGGTTAGCGTGTCACTGATAGCTAACAGAAGTGTAGTAAGTGTAGAAGAATATCTGAACCATTTCGCATTAAGATTGCAGTGAAGAACGGAAGAATTCTTTCTGTCACACTTGGTGGAGTAACTCATGTATCACATTATTTAAGGAACTAGTTTAATATCTTCTTTTTACAGATGGCATAGCCATTCTAACAAGAAATAATGGCCGTGGAACAAGCGAGTTATTAAAAACGCTGCTGAGAATATGATGCTGAAGATAAACTTTGATAAGATGAAATACCTTGATAACTGTCACTATAGAAGACCACACAGAAATGTGCTTCTGGATAGCAACGATTTCGAATACTCCTCCAGTTTCAAATACTTGGCTACCTACTCAATTGCAGTACTCTTTGGGGTAAATACTTGGACTGTTAAATGTGTGAATACTTGGACAGTTACATGTTGCATGTGAAGATCGACTACGTAGATGGATGAGAAATTATTTTTTAAGAAAGATAAAGAACATAAGCTGGTAGAGGATATTTATGGATAAAAAGTGGTTTGTATCCCGAAATAACCAAAGTACGTGCCTCCTAGCGGCGGGATACGGGCAACAATACATTGGCTTATAGGGCAGTCCTTACAGTAGGGATCCTGGCCTATACAGAAAAATGCAGGCGGGTGTGGGGTAATACTGCACTTTGGTTGCATTGGTGGTGTATTGGCTAAACGTGCAGGGCAGGGTATGGTGCTGATAGAAAAGGCATTCAGGCATCAAATATCCAAAAATCTTTTCAGGCCATAATAATGAAAAGACCTTCTCCAAACGCAGTAAAAACTTATACTGAAATGATGGCATCTCCTGAGGTAAAATGTTCCGGAAGTAAAATGAGCCTCCGTTCGGATCTCCGGGTGAGGACTATCTCAGGGGGAACACCATTGCAGGTTAGAAAAATCAGGATAGGGTCTTGGAATCTTGGTAGTCTTACAGGTAAGAGTCTGGAGTTAGTGGATGCGCTCAAACGAAGAAGAGTTCAAATTGCTTGTATTCAAGAAACTAGGTGGAAAGGACAAAGGGCGAAAGAACTAGGTGAAGGATACAAATTGTGGTATGTAGGGAGTAGTAACACTAGAAATGGAGTTGGTATAATTGCTGATAGTGAAATGAAAGATAACGTAGTAGAAGTTGTAAGAACGAGTGATAGAATGATGTCAGTGAAATTTGTAATTGATAAAGAGGTATTGAATGTTGTTTGTGTGTATGCTCCCCAAACAGGTCTGGGTGAGAATGAAAGAAGAGCTTTCTATGATCAATTAGGAGACGTACTGAGTGATATTCCAGCAGAGGAGAAAGTTATAATAGGAGGTGATTTCAATGCACATGTGGGCCAAACCAAGACAGGATATGAAACAATACATGGGGGATTAGGCTTTGGAACTAGAAATGAAGCTGGAGATGACATGCTTGAATTAGCAACAGCATTGGATATGGCGATTGTTAACACATTCTTTAAAAAGAGAGAAACTCAACTTATTACCTACAAAAGTGGACAACATCAATCCCAAATAGACTACTTCATGATAAGGAAAGAAGACATACGTGAATGCAAGGACTGCAAGGTAATAGTGAGTGAGACAGTAAGCCAACAACATAAGCTGCTTGTTCTGGACATCGAAGTAAAAAGCGAAACTAAAAAAAAAAAAAAAAATATCGGAGAGGACCACAAAAAATCAAATGGTGGCTGCTGAAAGATGAGAAAGAAGGTCTATTCAGGAGAAGAATAGTAGAAAAAATATGTTGGAACATGAAAGGAAGCCCTAATACAATTTGGAGAAAAATGGCCAGTAGTATAAGAGAGACTGCTATTGAAATACTTGGGAAAACGTCAGGAAAAAAGTTTGAGGATAAAGAGACTTGGTGGTGGTCAAACGAAGTACAAGGAAAAATAAAAGAGAAGAGAAAATTATATAAAAAGTGGCAAGAAACCAGATCCGACACAGATCTTCAAAACTATATGGTGGCGAAAAAGGAAGCGAAAGGAGCAGTAGCAAAAGCCAAAGCAGAAGCGTATTCAAACCTATATGATCAACTTGATACCAGGGAAGGCGAAACTAAGATATATAAAATAGCCAAACAGAGAGCAAGGAAAGCAAAAGATTTTAATCAGATTAGATGTATCCGAGATGAAAATAATAAAATACTAGTTCACGAAAGGGAAGTCAAAAAGAGATGGAGAAAGTACTTTGACAGCTTATTAAATGAAGAATTTGACAGACAGCCTGTAGAGTCAACGGAGACAGTAGCAGCAATGGTCACCAAAATAACCAACGAGGAAGTGGCTCAAGCGCTTCAAAAAATAAAGAAAGGAAAAGCGGTAGGACCAGATGATATTCCTGGGGAAGTATGGAGAGCATTGGGAGAGACAGGAACAAGGTGGCTAGCAGGTCTATTTAATAGAATTATGGAAGTCGGACAAATGCCAGACGAATGGAGAAGCAGTATACTGGTACCTGTTTACAAAAACAAGGGAGATATACAACAATGTACAAACTACAGGGCTATAAAACTGCTTAGCCACACCATGAAAATATGGGAAAGAGTAATTGACAGACGGATACGTGAAGAGACCGAAATATCCGAGAATCAATTTGGCTTTATGCAGGGTAGATCAACAACAGATGCAATTTTCATTATAAGGCAGTTGATGGAAAAATACAGGAGTAAAGAAACAAACGCTCATATGGTATTCATTGATCTTGAGAAAGCATATGATAGAGTTCCTCGAGAGATTCTGTGGTGGGCACTCAATAAGAAAGGAGTCCCTGGTGAATATGTAAAGATTGTGAGGGATATGTATGAGGGAGTAACGACTAGTGTTAGGACAGGTGTGGGAGAGACTGATAAATTTCATGTGAAAGTAGGATTGCACCAAGGCTCTGTGCTTAGTCCGTATTTATTCTCATTAGTTTTGGACCAGATAACAGCGAAACTACAGGGTAACATTCCATGGTGCTTAATGTATGCTGATGATGTCGTGTTAGTAGGAAATAGTGAAAGAGACTTAGAACAAAAACTGGAACAGTGGAGACAAGCTCTGGAGGAAAAAGGTTTAAAACTTAGTAGGACAAAAACAGAGTATTTGGAATGTTCATTTAAAGATGGAGCTACTACAAATAAAATGGTATCTTTGGATGGTGAAATGATTGTGAAAAGCAATAGTTTTAAGTACCTAGGATCGGTATTACAGAGTAATGGAGAAATAGATGGAGATGCATGCAGTAGAATTAGGGCTGGATGGATGAAGTGGAAAGAAGCGAGTGGTGTGTTGTGTGACAGAAAAATTCCAATGAAGCTGAAGGGAAAATTCTATAAAACAGCCATAAGACCGGCTATGATGTACGGGACTGAATGTTGGGCAGTGAAAAAGAAAGAGGAACAACGAATGCATGTGGCGGAAATGAGAATGCTTAGATGGATGAGTGGAGTGACAAAGAAGGATAAAATTAGAAATGAGTATATTAGGGGAAGTCTAGGTGTGGCACCAATTGATGCCAAAATGAGAGAGCATAGGTTAAGATGGTTCGGTCATGTTCAACGTCGAGACGTTAATCACCCAATACGAAGAATAGCTGAAGTGCAGATTCCTGGAAGGAGTAGGAGAGGAAGACCAAAGAAGACCTGGGGGGAGGCGATAAGGCAGGACATGTTGGTAAAGGGGATTAACATTGATATGACCCAAGACAGAATTGTGTGGAGAAATGCAATTAGGGAAGCCGACCCCGCATAGGGATAAGGCAAAGAGAATGATGATGGATAAAAAGTGGTTTAATAAAAGAGGTTTTATAAAAAACAGTTTATGCTTCAATTTGGTTCAGAGGTGATGCACCATCCCCATATGTACGTTTCTGTCTCTCCAGACGTCTTCAGTGGGGCTACATGAACATCTTTGAATCGAAACGAAACCAAGCTGCCTATTTAAGCAGCAGTCTCCTTAAAGTGTTATTCCACTGATGTTTTCATTATCTAGAAAAGTACCTACGGATTACACTGTCCATCTAAGGAGATGTCGAAAAATAAGTAAAAGTATAAAGAGCAAATAGATTAACAGGCTGCCTTAAAAAGAATATAAATATGGCGTAGCCGACATTAAAAAACAAGGCCCGTCACATCCAAAACACAGAGAGTACTGGAAATAGCTGAAATGCGACTACTCAGAAGAATTACATATTTCCAGTACAGTCAAAGAAGTCAGTACAGTCAAACCGCAGACGGAAAAATTTGTGATCACGAACAACAGTGCAAAGAATGGGAAAGACACATCAGTGACCTTTTTGACGATGCTTCCCGAGAAAATGCTCCAAATACTACCTGTGACAACCAATTAGACAGAGGTCCCAGTATACTGAAGTCAGAAGTCATAAAAGCAATACAATAAGCCAAAAACAATAAAGCATCTGGACCAGATCAAATCCCTGTTGAGCTACTTAAACTTTTAGATGAGGAAAACATTACCTACTTGACTACTTTCTTTAACAAAATTTACAATGAAGGAAAAATACCAGATGATTGGTTGGGGTCACTGTTTATAACATTACCAAAGAAAAGCAGGCCCACCAAATGCAGCGATTTTAGACTAATCAGTTTGATGAGTCACACACTAAGATACTTTTACGTATTATACAAAACCGAGTATTCCTTCTGTGCGAAACTAGAATGGGTAATAAGCAATTTGGATTTAGAAATGGTCTAGGAACTAGAGAAGCACTATTTTGTATGCGCGTTCCATTACAAAAAAGTTGTGAATTCCGAAAGAACGTTTATGTTTGTTTCATCGACTTCGAGAAGGCATTCGACCGACTACAACATGATACACTTTTCGATTGCCTACAGGCAGCAGGACTTGACCACTACGATATAAGACTGCTGAAATACTTATATTACAATCAAGTAGCCTCTATCCAAATTGGAGACAGTCGTACTGAAAAACTGCCGATAAAACGTGGAGTACGACAAGGTTGTGTTTTATCACCCACCCTTTTTAATCTGTACTCTGAAGAAATCTTTAGGGAGGCTTTGGATGACAGACAAGAGGGAGTAAGACTAGGCGGAGAAGTAATCAACAATATTAGATACGCTGACGATACAGCCATTCTTGCTGAAAATTTACAAGATCTTCAGACACTACTAAATCTATTCAGTGAAGCAAGTTATCGGAGAGGCCTTAAAATCAACATTTCAAAAACAAAGTGGATGGCAGTTGGAAAGGTTAATATAGATCAAGGTCAGCTTTCTCTTGATGGAGAGGAGTTAGAACGGGTAAATCATTTCAAGTACCTTGGCAGCTGGTTAAATGTAAATTGTGACTCTGATGAAGAGATAATAACTAGGATCGAAATATCACGGAAGGCTTTTATGACCTGGAATCCAGTTTTATGTAACATAAACCTGTCGATGAATATTCGAAAGAAGGTGCTGAAATGTTATGTGTGGTCTATCCTATTATATGGTTGTGAGACATGGACGTTAAAAACCACAATGCTAAACAAAATAGAAGCATTCGAATTGTGGTGCTATCGACGAATCCTAAAGATATCGTGGATTTCGCACATTTAAAATGAAGATGTTCTTCAAATGATGAATTTAGAACGTCTGCTCATAAGCATCATAAAGAGGAGAAAAACAGAATACTGCGGCCATATAATTAGAGGACCTAAATACCATCTGCTTCGCCTTATAATACAAGAAAAAGTGGAGGGAAAGAGATGGATTGGTCGAAAGAAACTTTCATGGCTGCGTAATATTAGACAACGGTGTGGCTGCACAGTAGAAGAATTATTTCGCGCAGCAGCCGATAGAGAGAGATTTCAGGAAATTGTAAACATGATGACGGCCAACGTCTGAATACAGACACGACACCTAAAGAAGAAGATTACAGTCCAACCTTGATTACCATATAAACGAATAGAGAACACATAATATATATTATTCTCAAAGTGATATTATTTTCACATAAGCTTTTCTTTATCTTAAAAAATACTGCTCTAGTCTTCTCTACAGATTCTAATCTCTTTGTTCATGTGCCAGTTCTCATTTAGTTTACAACGAAGGTAACTGATATTGTTGGTTCTTTCCAGTTGTGCTCCATAAACTATTGCCACTTCTGTCTTACTCCTTTGTATTTGAAGTTCTTCTGAATTTTCCCGGCCAATTGTGATGTTTGCACGTTGATACCAGTGAAGATTTTTAATAAGGTGTAGGTGTTTATCGTCAACACTTCTTTGTTGAAAATGGATATCATCTAAGTATGTTTTACTCGATCAAAGACCTTATGAAATTAAATAAAACACACATAAACTGGTATGGCGATATATCTGCATCTCTGTACCCTAACTTGTATAATAAATATGATGTTAATCTGTAATTGTGATAACACTGATAACCCATAATTATGGTTTATTCCATTCAAAAAATATCTATGTTAAACATGTCACAAGGAACCAATTTAGTACCGTTTTACCATGTCTCTAAATTCCTCTAATTTTTCCAGATCTATTTCACAATATGTAGGTACATAATTATAACTCTTGATAAACTGCCTAAAAATGATTCTCGTTGAACTTGCTCCACCACTAAATAACCGTGTACAAAAAAAAACACTTTTGAAACAGCTGAAGTTGAGTGATTATATTGGAAGAATCTAAAAATCGTTGTCTTAGTAGTAATCTACAATTCTATTTTACCCTTATTTTATTTTTTACAAATTCTCCCTTTATTTTTGATTTAATGAAAAGTCAAAAAGAAAATAGCTACGTTGCTGGTGGTTTCTTACAAGCTTCTCTTTAGCTTCTGTTTGCCTGGAGCCAAACCGAAAGACCGACTCGTGAGAGAGACTGCTTCGTAAATTATACTACGCCGACCCAGACCATACTTTTTATCAATGGGAATCAATGGGAAGGCGGTTACGCTATTATTTAACTAAAAACCAACATGATTAAGTGGTTGGGTTTTAACTACCTGATCTGATAATATATAGGTATTACAGAGTCAGCTAATCACAAGATCGTTGTAACTTCTTTGCTAAATTCGAATTTACTGGCAACGAGATTTATTTAAAAAATATTTCAAATAGCGTTGGGAATTTAATAAGAAAATTATGATATAACGTTTCAAGGTTGGAGAAAATTTTCAATCAACTACAATCTATTGTTAATTTGCAACATAATTTAACAACTGCGAAGGCTCATGTACTGAAAATTTCATCTCGCAATCAAGAACACTCCAAAATTCTTCTTTTTCACACCCTACCTGGAGACGTAGGTACATATGACGTTTCCGTTGCTATTGCCTGTATTCAGTTGGATACTCATTATTATATCACTTCCGGTTACCCTTACAAAATGTTCCTTCCACTCATTGTTTAAAAGAATACCCACTTTATTTCTGCCATGCTGCCTTTCGCTCTACTAAACGTTAACTTGCATCCACCTCCCAAGAACTCTCGATTTATTATCTTTCCAACGAGTTTCTTACAGACAAATTACACCGATCCTTCTCATCTGCATGAAATCGGTCATCTCTCTTCCCTTCCTTTACCTGTCATACTATTGACGTTGAGAGTTGCAATCTTCAAGACTAGTTTCTTTGGCCCTTTTCGTTCTCTAAAGGTAGCCCTAGCACACTTTTTGCATAACAGACGAGGCCGAAACTACGTGTCGCTTACGAGGAACGACCTAGCCTTCTTCTTCTTTGAGTGCCTCTCCTATCGGAGATTGGATATCATTAGGGCGATTCTAATTTTATTTACTGCTGTTTTGAACAATTCGTTAGTGGTACAGCCAAACCACTCTCTCAAATTTCTCATCCAGGACATTCTTCTACGGCCTGGATTTCTTCGTCCTTGGATTTTTCCTTGCATTATGTTTTGTAGGAATGTGTACTTTTGTCCCCTCATCAGGTGGCCTAAGTATTCAAGTTTTCTCTTTTTTATATTCAGTAGAACTTCTGGCTTGTTATTTATTCTGCGTATTACTTCTTCATTTGTAATTTTATCCACCCAACTTATACTTAGTATACGGCGGTAGCACCACATCTCAAAGCTTTCAAGATTTTTAATATTCCTCTGGTTAAGAGTCCATGACTCAACACCGTAGAGCAAAGTACTGAATACATAGCATTTTAACATTCTAGTTCTTAGATGAATACTAATATCACGATTACAAAATAAGTTTTTCATTTTTATAAAAGTAGACCTGGCAATTTCAATACGTCTTTTTATCTCGTGATTTTGGTCACCTGTTTCATTGATAAGGGTTCCCAAGTATTTGTATTCGTTTACTTTTTCAAGTTGGGTACCGTTTATTGTGATACTAGTGTCATTTATTGGATTCTTACTGAAGGTCATATATTTGGTTTTTTTGACGTTCATCCTTATGCCGTAGTTATTACATATCTCATTCATACTTTCAACTAGATGTTGTAGATCTTCCGCTGTTCTTGCCATTATCACAGTATCGTCAGCATATCGAATGTTATTGATAACTTCTCCATTGACTATTATCCCTTCGTTTGCATATGAGAGAGCTTCTTGGCATATTTGTTCGCTGTAGATATTAAACAAGAGCGGTGACAATATACAACCCTGTCGTACCCCTCTACGTATTTCTATTTTGTCCGATGTTTGGTCTTCTATTTTTATATTAGCTCGCTGATTCCAGTACAGATTTAATATTATTTGTATGTCTCTGTGAGTTTACTGTGGCGTACTTTGTCAAAGGCCTTTTCAAAGTCTATAAAGCAGGCGTGTACCTCTTGGTTAACATCTAGGCATCTCTGTGTTAGAACGTTCAGGGCAAAGAGAGCATCCCTTGTACCTAATCCTTTTCTGAATCCCATCTGTGTATCGTTAATATCGATGTCTAGTTTTTGATAGATTCGGTTGTGGATGACTCTAAGAAATATTTTAAGCAGGTGACTCATCAAGGAGATTGTTCGATGATCTGAACATTGCACTGCCTTAGTTTTCTTCGGTATGGTGACAAACGTAGACAGCAACCATTCTTGTGGTATTATACCAGACTGTATATTGTATTGAATATATGCAATATTATGGTTACGGATTGAACATTCAAAAGCTTCAGCAGTTCTGTAGGGATTTCATCAGGTCCGTTTGCTTTTCCATTTTTAGCGTTTCTTATTGCGTATTCTACTTTTTCTTTCAATATGTCTGGCCCAGTTGCATTGATTATATGAGTTAAGTTGTTTCTATCGTCTTCAAATAATTCATTCAGGTATTCTGTCCATCTTTTTATTTTATTCTCTAGATCTACAATAAGGTTTCCATCTTTGTCTTTAAGTTTACCTATTTGGCATTTCTTTATGCTTCCTGTTATCTAGACGACGACCTAGCCGCTAAGGCCTAAACTGTTTGCATATTCCCTTATTCCATAATTTTATCAAAGTGTTTACTGCCGGATACCCTTCCTGACTCAAACCCCCCTCCTTTATCCGGGCTTGGGGCACTGATAACTACTTATAACTTATAATAATAATAGCCTTTATTCCCCAACAGTTTCCTATTTACAGAGGAATACAAAGAATAAGAAGTTATAACAGCACTGCATGCTTAATACAAAAAATAGAACTTAAAATCTAAGGTTGCGCAACTTAAAGTAGAATAATAAAACAAAAAGAAAAAGAATAAAATATAGGTAAATATTACAGAGATAACAAAACAGAAAATTTATATGCTTATATGTGGTAACTTATTAGAAATTACAAATAAGTATTGCATTTGTTTTTCAATTCCGAGACACTACAACAAAAAATGTCACAAACAGATGAAAGTTTGTTTGCATTAGCACACATCATATTAATCGGCGCTTTTAACATTAGATTTGTTTGAGCTCTTTTGCACAGAAACGTCTCATTTTGTCTTGATGCAGGCCTCGGAACAAAAAAATCTAATTGATTTAGTAACACTGCACAGTCTATCCCACCGTTTAATAACTTATGTAGAAACAATACTGATGCCTGATTTCTACGTTTTTCTAGAGAAACAAAGTTAATCTTTTCTAATAAATTAAAATAATTGCAACCCCTAGCAGGGTAAACGCCGTCAACTTTAAAACTAAGAAATTTTAAGAATTTCTTTTGCACCCTCTCAACAGCTGTTGTATATTGAGCATAAATAGGATTCCATATTAGAGATCCATATTCCAATTTTGTTCTCACTAAACTAAAAAATAGACACGACAGCGCAGTTACATCAGTAAAATTCCCACAATTTCTAAATATAAATCCATATGTGCGGTAAGCTTGACTGACAATGAGGTTAATATGAACGTTAAATGTTAAATGAATATCAAAATGAACCCCTAAATCTCTAATTGTTTCAGTTCTCTCCAAAATTGTATTATCAATGACATACGAAAAAAATATTGTATTTGTTTTACGACTAAATGTTAAAACTTTGCATTTAGCTATTTTTAAATAAAGTCTATTGCTCAAACACCACCTTTGCAACAAATCAATTTGTTGTTGTAACATAATGCAATCCTTTATATTGGATACCGAATCATAAAGTTTTAGATCGTCAGCAAACATTAATTTATTACAGCTTATGGACTCACATAAATCGTTAATGAATATTAGGAACAATAACGGACCTAAATTGGAACCTTGTGGAACGCCACTAGTTGCAAGGTAAGTCTCTGAACTATATCCATTGTAACAAACATATTGTACACTATAATACATTGTACGTTATAATGTACACTATGGGATAGAGCTAGAAGTGCAGATATACGACAGAGATGCAAGGAAGACAACATTACTAACTGGGTGAAAACAGAAGAGTAGAATGGAACGACCACATAAGTGACAACAAATAGAGTAGTAAGGACGGCGGGAGACGGTTCCCCAATAGGAAGACGATCAGTAAGAAGACCACGAAAACGATGGAATGACAACTTATTAGAGACACATTGAAAAAACAGACAGTCATGTCTACACAAAAAGATGAAGAAGAAGAAGAACTTATAATGTAACAAGTGGATGAGAAATCATTAGAATACGACAAACCGGCATATTATGTTTTGTCGACCTTAAGAAGGAGACAGGGTCAAATATTGGAGGGTATTATCCACTTATTGTAGATAAGTGTATTGTAGATAAAAGTAGAAGCAGAACTAACCGACCCAATTGAAGCTGGCAATGGGAATGGACAGAGTGATTCCCTGAACCCTCTAATGTTCAACATAATCAAGGATAAAATAATGACAAATCAAACTAGCAACAATAAGTCCTTCTACTTCCCTTTGAAGCCTTTTGAAGCCAGCCGGTTAGAAGTTGTAGTCCTAATGCTCTCCACAGTTCTCCATGAATATTATCTAGTCCAATGCTTTTCCTTTCTTTATTTTTTGAAGTACTTGAACCACTTACTCCTTTATTATTTTGGTGACCATTGCTGTTACTGTCTCCATAAACTCAACTGATTCTCTGTCAAATTCTTCATTTAATGAACTGTCATATTATAACATATAAATATAATATATAGGGTGTCAATTTGAAAAGTTGCCACCCCCTATAATTTGGTCCCTATAGAAAATCTAAAAATATGCAAACACACGTCAAATTTATTTGTGAGAGGGACATTTTATAGACCACTTTTCAACTAAATTACATAAACCCTCTAACGGGAGCGGACACAACCCCAAAAATCTTTAATGGAAAGGGGGGTTGAGTGATACCTCATTTTAAAGATCGTTCTATTACCTTTTCAAAAATACCACATACGTTATATTTATTTTCAGTACTTTTCGAAAAATCAAGTGAAACCATACAGATATTAAGTATCTAGTTCAGAACTCCAAAACTTTTTTTGGAGTATTGAACTCCAAGTTGAATTTTTTTTGGATATTGAAGTACTTAAAGTATTGTTTTAGAGTATTTTTTGGAGAAATCAAGTAAAACCGTAAAGATATTAAGTATCGAGTTCAGAACTCCAAAATTTTTAGAGTATCGAGTCCAAGATTTTTCCAAAAGTACTGAAAAGAAATATAAGGTATGTGGTATTTTTGAAAGGTAATTGAATGACCTCTAAAATGAGTTATCACTCAAACCCCCTTTCCATTAAAGCTTTTGGGGGTAGTGTCCGCCTCCACTAGAGGGTTGATGTAATTTGGTTGAAAACTGGTCTACAAAATGCCCCCCTCACAAATAAATTTGACGTGTTTTTGCATATTTTTCGATTTTATGTAGGGACCAAATTATAGGGGGTGGCAACTTTTCAAATTGACACACTGTATAATATCTTATTATATACAGTATGGTGCAAATGAAAGGAATAAATTCGATATTTCGTAAACCAGCAATATTAGAGAAAAATCCCGAAGCAGGTCGATTTTTATTTTTAAATTATGATTTTCTGGCATATATGTCATAGTAGTGACGTCATCCATCTGGGTGTGATAACGTAATCTGTAATTTTTTAAATGGGAATAGGGGTCGTTTGCTAGCTCATTTGAAAGGTCATTCAATTCTCTATTTAATAATATAAACATTTATATAATTATTTGTACAGGGTGTCCAAAAAATTTCTTTTCATTAAATTATTTGACAAAAAAAAAGAAGAATGTATGTAATTTATTAAATTCAAAATACATTTTACTGTTGCCAAAAACAAAAAAAATGTTTATTTCACAGATAAACATTGCTTTTCGATTAAATTCAATGTTCATGCCAGCTCCCGCCAACCATACCTGCATCTTGGAAGTTTGTACATTTAGTTTAAGCGAAAAGCAATGTTTATTTGTGATATAAACATTTTTTCTGATTTCTGCCAGCAGTAAAATGTATTTTGAATTAAACAAATTACAAAAATCCTTTTTTTTTGTCAAAAAATTTAATTCAAAAATTTTTTTGGACACCCTGTATAAATAATTATGTAAATGTTTATATTACTGAATAGAGAATTGAATAACCTTTCAAATGAGCTAGCACACGACCCCTATTCTCATTTAAAAAAATCATCGATTGCGTCATCACGCTCAGATGGATGACGTCACTAGTATGATATATAAATATGCCATAATGTCATAATTTAAAAATAAAAATTGGCCTGTTTCGGGAGTTTTCCTTAAAGTCGCCGGTTTACGAAATAACGAATGTATTCCTTTCATTTGCACCATACTGTATATTTTTTTATTATAGAAACATGTATTATTACACCTTTAAGTCTTATCTGCCAAATACTTTCTTTAAGTCGATGAAACAAATGAATGCGTGGCTATTGTAGTCTCATGTCTTTTCTGGGATGTGTTTTATGACGAATATTCCAACTGTGCACGACTTTCCTGTGCGAAAACCTTGTTGCTCATCTGCTTACTTTACGTTATCGTGTCCGGACATGTCATTCATAACATTTCGGCCCAATATCGGGCTACGTCGGTTCCATCTTTGTTGGCGAGCCACAAATCTTCGAGGGTACACCGATGAGGACAGTTTCTGCATGTAAGAAGATGTTCCATAGTCTGTGTTTCTCCGCAATCACAGTTCACATCATCTTGGTCTATTTTCCCCCATTTTACCATGTTTCATTTTACTGGAGCAACCCCCGTTCTGATCCTATTGATAGTTTTTCACGTTTTAAAGTCTAGATACTGGCCGGTCTTTTGAACCTGAGGAAGAGGAAAATACTCAGTCGGTTCATCCTGCACTGTTCCAAGTAAGGTTTTTCTGGATTTTAGTCGCTTTCGTGGTGTTCTAGCTTTGTATAGGGCATGCTGCTCATCCGCAATCTGTCTAATTTTCTTTATGTGCTCTGCAACGCCTCTGTGTGTTGAGGGTTCTGCAAAACCCGCTGCTTTATATAGATTTCAGAGTGGCGTTGGTTTTATGCACCCCGTTACTATTCTGCATGTCTCATTTAGTGCAGTATCAACTTGTTTGGCGTGGGCAGATCTGCACCAAATGGGGCACGCATATTCAGCAGTTGAGAAACACAATGCCTGTGCCGTTGTTTTTAAGACACCAGGACATGCACCCCATTTACTTCCCGTTAGCTTTCTGAGTATGCTGTTCCTAGTTGTTACTTTCCCTCTCGTTTTTATGCAATGTTGTCTGTAGGTGAGGGACCGGTCCAGAGTGACTCCAAGACATATAGGTTGGTCTGTGTGCTCCGGTATATTACCATTCCACGCAATTTGGAGTTTTCGCTTGGCTAGAGGGATTGGGTCTCAGGGAATTCCGTAGATAGTACTCTGTCATTGTTTTTAAGGCAGTTTCGAGTTTCTCCTTCACTTCTTCAAAGCTATTTCCTTGAGCACATATTGCGAGATCGTCAGCATAGAGGAAATGATTGGTTTTACTCAGCATAGGTTGGTCGTTTATGTATATATTGAAGCGCATTGGTGCTAAAACACTTCCCTGTGGGAGGCCGTTCTTTTGAACTCTCCACCTACTTACTTTTCCCTCCAGCATAACTAAAAAACGTATGTTTTGCAGTAAGGAATGTACAACCTTACCCAGATGATGGTCATTGAGAATGTCGTATAATTTGCGGAGCAATGTTTTGTGCCTTACTGTGTCATAGGGTGCTGTCAAATCTACGAAAGCAGCCCCTGTTATAAGTTTTTCTTCAAAGCCCTCTTCAATGTGTTCTGCTGGTGCGAGGACTTGACCGGTGCAAGATTTGCCGGGTCTGAATCCTCCTTGTTGTGGGATGAGGTGCTTGTCGACATTTTTTTTTCTATTCTGACGAGGATGAGTCTCTCGTATAGTTTGAAAAAGTGACTCAACAGCGAAATAGGTCTGTAGTTACTGGGATTTTCTGGGTAGTCCAGGGCGGATCTGTTTTGAGATGGACGTTGAGAGGTGACTCTAATTTTTTTGCAAAAATTGCTTGGAATTAACCCATATAATAATAATTGAGTTATCCTCCCACTCAAAAAGGTCCGGAACATTGTTTAAATAATCAAAATGTCAAAAAATTAAAGAAAAATTCGATTTTTTCGTCGTTTTTTGATTATATCTTTAAAAATATTTACTTCCGAGAAAAGTTGCACAAAAATAAAAGTTGCGTAATTAAATTTCCTACAATATAAGATTGGTTAAAAAATTTTAAAATTGTTACCCTTGTTGCAAAATAGCAATAATTGCGAAAAAAACATAAAAAAACAAGTATTCGCATTTTACGTTTTTCAACCATTTCTGCTACACATACGACCTTCATATTTCACCCAGAAAAACTTTATGATATGATTAAACAATACTGTAAATTTAGTTAAGATCGGTTTAATAGATTTTGCAAAATAACTTTTGCAATCCAGCTTTCGCAAAAAAAATTCATTTTTTCAAAATGCTGTGCTGCAGGACTGAAAATAAAGCAGATAGCAAGTTAAATTCTTTTTACAAATAAAAGAATACTGTACCTTTCATTTGCCATTTGCAAAATTAAAATCGGTTAACTACCACGACGTCAGGAATTTTTGTAAGTAAACACTAATTTTTGGAGCTACGCGCAGGACAGCGGTGTTCGATTCATACAAGTTGATTTCCACCAAAATTTCTTCCAATCTTTATCTAATATATTATTTCCTTACTCTATATTTTGTTGTATGTTCATATTTTATTTCCACAAAAATCAAACTAATTTGATTATTGTTTGTGAAAAATTGTTTAAACAATTGCATATATTTAAAAATAATACATTTTATTTTCTACATTAAAATATATAAACAAAGAAAGTTTCTGCTAAAAAAGTGTTATTTTAAAGGACAGAGTATGTGTTTTGATTTTGCAATAAACAAATTTATTTATTTATTTCGAAATGTACTAAAAATTAAAATTTAAAAATCATTATCAAAGGTCATTGGAATGCCCAATCAGAGCGAACGTATCCGCTGTCCTGCACGTAGCACCAAAAATTAATGTTTATTTAAAAAAATTCCTGACGCCGTCGTAGTTAACCGATTTTAATTTTGAAAATTGCAAATGAAAGGTGCAGTATTCTTTTATATGTAAAAAAAAATCAACTTGCTGTCTGCTTTATTTTTAGTGCTGCAACATTTTGAAAAAATGAATTTTTTTTGCGAAAGCTAGATGAAATTTTTTGCGATCTTAATGAAAGGACCAGGCAACACTCCTTATGGAAAAGTGGTCCCGGTCAAATTTGATGAAAGTTTGGTCAATGATACTTCTTGATGTGTAGATTAAAAAAGTCCATGGCACCTGGGTCTGAATAACTACTATTCTCGAGTTACAGCCTTCTGAAATTATTGGATTCGGGTGCTCGGTTTACATTAAGTGTACTAATTTACGGTCAAGTGAACGAAAATATCTATTATTAGAAGAAGAGAAACTCATGTTCTTCATACATACTTGCGTGTTGTATATGAATTTGTGGTCAAAAATAGTTGGATCGTATTCAGAAAACCTCCGAAAAGTCTTCAGAAAACTAAAGAAGTGCGGTATAAAATGTGCTGCTAGATCGATATAATCATTATCATGTTTTCATGAATGCTTCTCAGTTATGCAATACCAGCAAAACCGCAGTTCGGCTTTATCTTTACAAAACTACTGAACAGTGGCGGATCTAGGGGGGATAGGGGTAATTCCACCGGTAACATGTTCCAGAATTAATGAAATAACTTTATTTAACGAAAATGAATGAGATGGAGCCATCAAAACACATTTATAACCAAATAGCGGATAGTGTGATGAAAAGACATAAGACCAGAGCACGGGCGCCCATAAACAAATTTTTAGGGGGGTGACAAACGTGAAAATGTTGCAGATTATATTTTGTATACTTTGAATAACCATATATAATTCAAAGCCCCCAAAAGCCAGGGAGGTCACGCCTCCCCCCCGGCCCAGAATACGATTTAAGGACCAGAGAAGATGAGTTACGGGTGTTAAGAGTACGAAATTGGAAAACCAAGGCGGAGGATAGAATGGAATGGAAGCTGATTCTCGAACAGACCGAGGTCCACCAGGGGTTCTACAGCCGAATGATGTTGAGCTTTTTAATACAAAATATTATGGAGAAAAATTTTGTAGGGTTATTTTTATAACAACTATAATATTCATACTTAGGTATAATCATATAGAAGAAATGGTCAATGGAGAAGGCTTCATAATCATGATTTTGCTAACTTTCTTGTTTTCGACTTAGACTACCTAAAAGACCTTACGATTGGGATATATCAAATTAAACTGGCACCATCTTACATACAAGATAAAATAGTAAGAGGAAATGACGAAGAGTTTCAAATTGATAAGAATATGGATGAACCGGGATTCATAAGAGTTCGAATATTTTCTAGGTTTCGGCAAGCTACAAAACACCAAGTATTCATTTCTTATACGGTTGATGAAGATAATGATGAAGATGAGCCTGTAGAAGAACCGATTAACTGGTACTATTGTACCTGTCAATCTGGTGCGAGAACTGTAGGTACTTGTGCTCATATCACCAGTGTGTTATGGTTGTTAAGCTTTGCAAGACATCAACCCAATGTTAAGTATCCTGATAGGTCGTTAGTTAACACGACGTATGATGCATCTAACCGAAATCAGCAAAATGTTAACATACGAATAGTCGAAGATGATTTAAACCCGATTTTTCCATAGACAATTGTAATTAATATTTAGCATTTAGAAACTACCATTTACTTTATTTTTTTTTGTATTGAAAGCAAGTCCATGTTCTCTACCTGTCTTATATCTGATATGCGGCACAAGTTTCATGTCAACTAATGTATTTTTTTATGTTTCAACAATTTTTTCTTTAATTATTCTGGAACATGTTACGAGTGGAATTACCCCCATCCCCCCTAGATCCGCCACTGTTCAGTATTTTTCTAAAGATAATGCGGAACTGTAGTTTTGCTGGTATTCCATAACTGAGAAGCATTCATGAAAACATGATAATGCTTATATCGATCTAGCAGCACCTTTTATACCGCACTTCTTTAGTTTTCTGAAGACTTTTCGGAGGTTTTCTGAAGACAAAAATACGATCCAACTATTGTTGACCACGAATTCATATACAACACGCAAGTATGTATGAAGAACATGAGTTTCTCTTCTTCTAATAATAAATATTTTCGTTCACTTGACCGTAAATGAGTGCACTTAACGTAAACCGAGCACTCTAATCCAATAACTTCAGAAGGCTGTAACTCGAGAATAGTAGTTATTCAGACCCAGGTGCCATGGACTTTTTTAATCTACACATCAAGAAGTATCATTGACCAAACTTTCATCATATTTGACCGGGACCACTTTTCCATAAGGAGTGTTGCCTGGTCCTTTACAGTATTATTTTATCGTATCGTAAAGTTTTTCTGGGCCAAATATGAAGTTCCTAAGTGTAGCATAAATGGTTAAAAAACGTAAAATGCGAATACTTGTTTTTATGGTTTTTTTTCGAAATTATTGCTATTTTGCAACAAGGGTAACAATTTTTAAAATTTATAGTTAATCCTATATTGTAGGAAATTTAATTACGCAACTTTTATGTCGGTGCAACTTTTCTCGAAAATGAATGCTTTTAATGTTATAATCAAAAAACCAAGAAAAAAATCGAATTTTTCCTTCATTTTTAGACATTTTGATTATTTAAACAATGTTCCGGACCTTTTTGAGTGGGAGGATGACTCAAATATTATTATATGAGTTATTTTCAAGCAATTTCTGCAAAAAAATATGAGTCACCTCTCAACATCCAAATGTACTAATATTTTTACAGATGCCCCTGGACTAGGGTCCTTTCCTGGTTTTAACAAGACTATTACTTTAGTCTTTGCAGCACGTGTAATAAAGTTGCAATATCCAGTTTTTTTGCTCCTTGGCCTAGATGCTTTATTTGTTCACTGCATATATCATCCACACCTGCAGCTTTCCCGTTTTTGAACCTGTTCATACCGTCGTGGAGTTTTTTTAGTGTAAAAGGAGTTCCTAGGTGGTTTGTTTCCTGATTCAATCTTCTTCTAGTATATGGGTCTTTATATCTGTTCTTAGTTCTTCCATTCATAAGGAGTTGAGTAGCAACTTTTTTTTCTGTAACCTTGCAAGGTGGTTTATGTTCTTTTGGATCACTGCTAAATTTTTTTACAAGGTTCCATGCTATTTTGCTACTATGTGTCGTCCATTTTTTCCAGGGTTTCAATCCACTCTTCCTTTCTGGCTTGACTTAGCTGTTGGAGTAGGATTGGCCCGCAGTCAACCGTTTCTTGGCTAAAAGGGTCAGTGGAATAGAGGGTTTCGTATGTGCTCATTAGTTATTTGGACTCTCTGGACATCCCGGGAACATATTGTTGCCTACATCCTCTGGGGATAGCTTTTTAAGACTCATTTTTTATTACCTCTACAAATTTTTCGTAGTTCTCTAGTTTTGATTCAAGACGTAGCAGCTCAGAATCTAGCATGTCTGCATACTTTTGCCAGTTTGCCTTTTTGAAGTTAAATCTCCTTCTGAATGGAATAGTTCGTGGTCTGACAATTGGAAAGAAGTTTCATACCTGAGATTTTCTGTCTCGCTGCAGCTGTAGGTTTCCTGGATGCACAATACCTCACATTTCGTGTTTTTGCAGAATTCTAAAAGGATGTCTTGTTTTGCTTTAGTGATACCCTCAATATTTATGATCGCTACTGTCAATGTTGGCTCTGAGAAGAACCGTTGTGACTTGATGTTTGCCGTCAGATTTGGTTTGATCCGGTGTTGGAAGAATTAGCCGTCTACTAGTAGACGTTTATTCGTTCTTGCAAAGTTTAGTTTTAAAGTTGGTTTAATAAGTTTAGTAGTTGTAAGAACCTCTTCTTCTAGTGCCATCTCCACTAATGAAGGTTGGCTATAACCATTGCAAATTATTCTCTATCTTCTGCTTTTCTTAAAAGCGTCTGTGTGTTTAACCCGGTCCAGTCGCGAATGTTTTTCGGCCAGGATATTTGTCGTCTACCATTTTTCCTTGGATTGTACCCTTCCTAATAGGCTGCACCAACTCGTACTTATCATTTCTATGTAAGTATGTGCCCCAAATATTCTGTCTTTCGCCTTTTAATGGTGAACAAAAATACTCTGTCTCTTCCCATTCTGTGCAACACCATTTCGTTCATAAGATACTTCTAATCTCAAAAGCTTCCAGCTTTCTCATTAACACAACATTAACAGTCCAGGCTTCGACACCCTAAGGAAGAATAGAGTGATAACATTTTACCATCCGATATCGGATTTGCAAATTCAGTCTTTGGTTACTAAAAAATTTTCTCGTCTTTAAAAATTGATTGCTCTTGATTGCTCTATTCTTTATTGAATTTCTGATTTCTGATTTAGATCTTTCGTAAGCCAGACTTCTAAGTATTTCATTTTGTCCACTTGCTTCAATATCTTCATTTTTTAACTGGATCCTTGTAATGACTTGGCCCTCTTACTGATAACCAATGGTTTTTGTTTTCTTTTTCATCATCATTCTCTTTGCCTTATCCCTATGCGGGGTCGGCTTCCCCAATTGCATTTCTCCATACAATTCTATCTTGAGTCATATCAATATTAATCCCCTTTACCAACATGCCCTGCCTAATCGTCTCTCCCCACGTCTTCTTTGGTCTTCCTCTCCTACTCCTTCCAGGAATCTGCACTTCAGCAATTCTTCATATTGGGTGATTAGCGTCTAAACGTTGAACATGACCAAACCATCTCAACCTATGTTCTCTCATTTTGGCATCAATTGGTGCCACACCTAGACTTCCCCTAATATACTCATTTTTAATTTTATTATTTTTTGTCACTCCACTCATCCATCTAAGCATTCTCATTTCCGCCACATGCATTCGTTGTTCCTCTTTCTTTTTCACTGCCCAACATTCAGTTCCGCACATCATAGCCGGTCTTATGGCTGTTTTATAGAATTTTCCCTTCAACTTCATTGGAATTTGCCTGTCATACAGCACACCACTCGCTTCCTTCCACTTCATCCATCCAGCCCTAATTCTACTGCATGCATCTCCATTACTCTGTAATACCGATCCCAGGTACTTAAAACTATTGCTTTTTTACAATCAGTTCACCATCCAAAGATACCATGTTATTTGTAGTAACTCCATCTTTAAATGAACATTGCAAATACTCTGTTTTTGTCCTACTAAGTTTTAAACCTTTTTCCTCCAGAGCTTGTCTCTACTGTTCCAGTTTTTGTTCTAAGTCTCTTTCACTATTTCCTAGTAGCACGGCATCATCAGCATACATTAAGCACCATGGAATGTTACCCTGTAGTTTCGCTGTTATCTGGTCCAAAACTAATGAGAATAAATACGGACTAAGCACCGAGCCCTGGTGCAATCCTACTTTGACATGAAATTTATCAGTCTCTCCCACACCTGTCCTAACACTAGTCGTTACTCCCTCATACATATCCCTCACAATCTTTACATATTCACCAGGGACTCCTTTCTTATTGAGTGCCCACCACAGAATCTCTCGAGGAACTCTATCATATGCTTTCTGAAGATCAATGAATACCATATGAGCGTTTGTTTTTTTACTCCTGTATTTTTCCATTAACTGCCTTATAATGAAAATTGCATCTGTTGTTGATCTGCCCTGCATGAAGCCAAACTGATTCTCGCATATTTTGGTCTCTTCACGTATCCCTCTATCAATTACTCTTTCCCATATTTTCATGGTGTGGCTAAGCAGTTTTATAGCCCTGTAGTTTGTACATTGTTGTATATCTCCCTTGTTTTTGTAGACAGGTACTAGTATACTGCTTCTCCATTCGTCTGGCATTTGTCCAACTTCCATAATTCTATTAAATAAACCTGCTAGCCACCTTGTTCCTGTCTCTCCCAATGCTCTCCATACTTCCCCAGGAATATCATCTGGTCCTACCGCTTTTCCTTTCTTTGTTTTTTGAAGCGCTTGAGGCACTTCCTCGTTTGTTATTTTGGTGACCATTGCTGCTACTGTCTCCGTTGACTCTACAGGCTGCCTGTCAAATTCTTCATTTAATAAGCTGTCAAAGTACTTTCTCCATCTCTTTTTGACATCCTTTTCGTGAACTAGTATTTTATTATTTTCATATCGGATACATCTAATCTGATTAAAATCTTTTGCTTTCTTTGCTCTCTGTTTGGCTATTTTATATATCTTCGTTTCGCCTTACCTGGTATCAAGTTGATCGTATAGGCTTGAATAGGCTTCTGCTTTGGCTTTTGCTACTGCTACTTTCGCTTCCTTTTTCGCCACAATATAGTTTTGAAGATCTGTGTCGGATCTGGTTTCTTGCCACTTTTTATATAATGTTAGCTTCTCTTTTATTTTTCTTTGTACCTCGTTTGACCACCACCAAGTATCTTTATCCTCAAACTTTTTTCCTGACATTTTTCCAAGTATTTCAATAGCAGTCTCTCTAATAATGTTGGCCATTTTTCTCCAAATTGTGTTAGGACTTCCTTTCATGTTCCAACATATTTTTTCTACTATTCTTTCCCTGAATAGACCTTCTTTCTCATCTTTTAGTATCCACCACTTGATTTTTTGTGGTCCTCTTCGATATTTTTGTTTAGTTTCGCTTTTTACTTCGATGTCCAGAACAAGCAGCTTATGTTGTTGGCTTACTGTCTCACTAATTATTACCTTGCAGTCCTTGTATTCACGTATGTCTTCTTTCCTTATCATGAAGTAGTCTATTTGGGATTGATGTTGTCCACTTTTGTAGGTAATAAGTTGAGTTTCTCTCTTTTTAAAGATTATGTTAAAAATCGCCATATCCACTGCTGTTGCTAATTCCAGCATGTCATCTCCAGCTTCATTTCTAGTTCCAAAGCCTAATCCCCCATGTATTGTTTCATATCCTGTCTTGGCTTGGCCCACATGTGCATTGAAATCACCTCCTATTATAACTTTCTCCTCTGCTGGAATATCACTCAGTACGTCTCCAAATTGGTCATATAAAGCTCTTCTTTCATTCTCATCCAGACCTGTTTGAGGAGCGTACACACACAACATTCAATACCTCTTTTAGACCAGGGCGGATATGTAAAAATATTAGTACATTTGGACGTTGAGAGGTGTGCAGAAATTTCTTGAAAATAACTCAAATAATAATATTTGAGTTATCCTCCCTCTCAAAAAAGTCCGTAACATTGTTTAAATAATCAAAATGTCAAAAAATTACGGAAAAATTCGATTTTTTTCTTCATTTTTTGATTATAACTTTAAAAGTGTTCATTTCCAAAAAGATTTGTACTAACATAAAAGTTGCGTAAATAAATTTTCTACAATATAGAATTGGTCAACAATTTAAAAAATAGTCACTCTTGTTGCAAAATAGCAATAATTGCGAAAAAAACCATACAAAAACAAGTATTCGGATTTTACGTTTTTAAACCATTTATTCTACACCTAGGACCTTCATATTTCACCCAGAAAAACTTTAGAATACAGTAAAACAATAATGTAAATTTCATTAAAATCGGTTTAATAGATTTTGCAAAATAAATTTTGCAATCCAGCAAAAATTCGCAAAAAAAATTCGTTTTTTCAAAATGTTACAGGACTAAAAATAAAGCAGAGAGCAACTTGAATTTTTTTTGCTTATAGAAGTGTACTGTACCTTTCATTTGCAATTTGCAAAACTAAAATCGATTAACTACCACGGCGTCAGGAATTTTTTTAAATAAACATTAATTATTGGTGCTACGCGCAGGACAGCGGATAGTTTGCTCTGATTGGGCATTCCAATGACCTTTGATAATGATTCATACATATTAATTTTTATTACATTTCGATATAAATAAATAAATGTGTTTATTGCAAAAAAAACACATACTCTATCCTTTGAAATAACACTATTTTTAGCAAAAACTTTCTTTGTTCATATATTTTAACTTAGAGAATAAAAGTTTATTATTTTTAAACATATGCAATTGTTTAAACAATATTTCACAAACAATAATAAAATTAGTTTGATTTTTGTGGAATTAAAATATTAAAATACAACAAAATATAGAGTAAGAAAATAATATATTAGATAAAGATTGGAAGAAATTTTGGTGGAAATCAACTTGTGTGAATCGAACACCGCTGTCCTGCGCGTAGCACCAAAAAGTAATGTTTATTTAAAAAATTTCCTGACGCCGTGGTAATTAATCGATTTTAACTTTGCAAATTGCAAATGAAAGGTACAGTACACTGCTATAAGCAAAAAAAAATGCAACTTGCTATCTGCTTTATTTTCAGTCCTGCAACATTTTAAAAAATGAATTTTTTTTGCGAAAGCTGGATTGCAAAATTATTTTGCAAAATCTATTAAACCGATCTTAATGAAATTTACAGTGTTGTTTTACTATATCATAAAGTTTTTCTGGGTAAAATATGAAGGTCCTAAGTGTAGCATAAATGGTTGAAAAACGTAAAATGCGAATACTTGTTTTTGTATGGTGTTTTTCGCAATTATTGCCATTTTGCAACAAGTGTGACTAGTTTTTAAATTTTTAACCAATTCTATATTGAAGGAAATTTAATTACGCAACTTTTATGTCAGTACAACTTTTCTCAGAAATGAATAGTTTTAAAGTTACAATCAAAAAACCAATAAAAAATCGAATTTTTCCATCATATTTTGACATTTTGATTATTTAAACAATGTTCCGGACCATTTTGAGTGGGAGGATAACTTAAATATTATTATTTGAGTTATTTTCAAGCAATTTCTGCAAAAAAAAATTGAGTCACCTCTCAACGTCCATCTCAAAACAGATGCGCCCTGGACTATTTATCAATTACAAATTTTACTGACATCATTCTATCACTCGTTCTTACAACTTCTACTACGTTATCTTTCATTTCACTATCAGCAATTTATACCAACTCCATTTCTAGTGTTACTACTCCCTACATACCACAATTTGTATCCTTCACCTAGTTCTTTCGCCCTTTGTCCTTTCCACCTAGTTTCTTGAATACATGCAATTTTTGTTTTCTTTTTGTTTATTGTTAAACCAAACTATTGTAAGAGCTACGCTTCTTTTTTTCTACCACTACTTTACCCTTTCTTTTGTTTTATTTTTTTAAATTTCACGTAAATTTTTTGAAGGTTTAGAATCATTTGACGGGCAGTGTATTTGCAGGAAAATAGATTTAAACTAAAGCTCACACAAATCCTGAAACGATTTTGTCTCCTATTCTCGTACATTTGAATAGCTCTTTACATCCCTTTAGTATTAACTGAATATGATAAATGTTAGTATATAAATTATAATAAACTCCCAATATTCCGCACAAAACAAAAACTCAAATAATAGTCCAACCACCTGAGGGCTACAACTTCAAACCGGCTGGCTTCAAAAGGCTTTAGAGGGAAGTTGGCGTATTGTTGCTACTTTGGTTTGTCATTATTTCATTGTTTTCAGAGGTCTGTCGGCATGTAAGGCCCTAGGCCTTTTGGCATTTCACTTTTTTCGTATTTTCCTCTTTGTCGCTCTTGCCTCTGTCTGGTACAGCATTGTCACAGGAAATAATTCCATTTAGGTTGTTCTAATTGGTGGAAAAATGGCAAATTATTTTGATATAAAGGGCTTTTTTCCTTTGGATACTTCGGTCTTTGTGGTGACATTTGTTTTATTTAAAAACTCTTGCCAATTTTCGAATCGTTTTTGTAAATAATACGACATAATTGAAAAGCTAACTGTTATTTAATATTTAATAAGATAAAAGCGGCATAGAGTATAGGGTAGACTTTGTTTCTTGAGATATTGCCTGCTTACTGTGAGTATATCAAGTAAATTGATGCGTTCGTACGGAATTCAGATTGACTTGATACTGAATTCGGAGCCCTCATTGACTGCACTAATATAGCTCTGAGCATTTCATTTTCCCATCTTTCTAATTTCTCCTCATTTGCTTTTTTCGTTGTCCATGCTTCGCTTTCATACATCACAACCTATAATAAAATGTATAATATATAAATAAAGAGATACCTCTAAAATCAATTAAAGACGTCTATAAAAACAATAAGATGGAAGTCAGAATAGGTGGACAACTTACGGAACCTATAGACACAGGCAATGGAATAAGACAGGGGAATTCACTAAGCCTTATGTTATGACTATTTAATCTACAGTTGAGTCCCTGAATCTTTAACCGTGCGTCATCATTTAAAGCATACGAAATAAGTCGATGATAAGTCGGAAATTGAAATTTACTAAATACAACAGCAAGTGACAGTAAATGACCAGCGCCATAGTAAAGCTTACTACACTAATAAATACATCCTTTAGGCTTAGATATGTTCCCATCCTTTGGAAAGTTGCAGAGGTTATAATGATACCCAAAATAGGACAAGATAACCATCCATAATCTCAAAGGGGTTTGAAATATTACTACTACGAAGAATGAACCATATAATTGAACAAAAAAATATTATTCCGACACACCAATTTGGATTTCGTGATAAACGCTCCACAATTGACCAGATCCATCGAATAGTAACTGAAATAGAGAAAGCATTGGAAGGGGACAAAATTTGTTCAGCAGTATTCCTGGATATCACAAAAGCATTTGACAAAGTGTGGCACGACGGTCTGTTAATGTACATAAGAAAATATTTCCTATCAGTGGTGTCATGGCAAAATTAGCAGTGCGGGAACGCAGTGCCGGAACGCACTGCTAATTTTTGTTTACAAAACCTAAATTCTCTATTATTTTTTTTTCTTTTCTTAACCAGTGCGGGAACGGCGTTCCCACGCGTTCCCACACCATGACACCACTGTTTCCTATGTAACTCGTTGAAATATTGCAGTCATACCTACACCAGCGAACATTTAAAGTTAAAATGGAAAACGAGTACTCTGAGTTAAAGCAAATAAATGCAGGGGTTCCGCAAGGTAGCGTTCTTGGACCAATACCATACCTTTTGTACACATCTGACATTCCGGAGAGGGAAAACATCCAACTGGCCACATTTGCTGATGATACAGCAGTCCTGACAATAGGAGCAACTATAAAGGAATTTACGATTAACTTACAAAATGCAATTAATGGCATAGAAGGCTGGTCCAAAAAATGGCGAATGGCGTATAAAGTTTAATGAACATAAGTCAGTTCATATTAATTTCACTAACAAGAAAATCAATAATATTCCAATTATCCTAAACAACAACGTTGTTCCTAATAAAAAAAACAGCGAAAAATTTAAATCTCGACGTCAAACTAAAATGGAGAAGCACGTTAAAAAGAAAACTGAACAGTTGAAGATAAAGTACAAAAATATGTATTAGCTAATAGGTAGGCACTCTCAACTTTCCATCCAGAACAAAGTACTAATTTACCAACAGATATTGAAACCGGTGTGGACCTATGGCCTGCAATTATGGCGCTGTACCAAAAAGAAGCAATTACCGAAATTTAGAAACGCTCCAGAACCGAATATTAAGGAATATTGTATGTGCTCCTTGGTATGTTCAGAATGACGATTTGCGTAGAGATCTTAAAATCGAATCTATTCCAAATGAAATTAAGAAAATCGCCAGGAGACATGAAGAGAGGCTCCATAAGCATCCCAACAGTGAAGCACTTCAGCTTCTTGTCAACGAACCCCAGATGCGAAGGCTCAAGAGGACTAAACCGTTGGAGCTCGTGTAATGTGTGAAGTTGTGCCGGGCTTAGTTAGTGTTGTGCATTGTATTGTAGCCACAACAAAGACGTGAGCAATTAGTGAAAAGCAGAGTCAGTGCTGTGCTGTGTAGCCACAACAAAGAAGTGGGCATTTCATGTAAAAAAAAGCTAGGATGGACCAGGTGACATCTAGTTTACAAACATTTTTAGGGAAATTAGGTTAAAGAAAAAATACTGATTAATCTTGTAGATTAGGTGTATTTATATTGTTTAAATAAAAAAAAACTAAATGCAACAGCAAGTGACAGTAAGTGACTTGCTGTTGCGTTTAGTAAATTTCAATTTCCGACTCATCGACTTATTTCGTATGCTTTACGTTCGTAGTGATGACACACGGGTAAAGATTCAGTGACTCAACTGTAGTTATGGATGTCATAGAGAGCATTAAAAAAGAGAAAGGATACAGAATGAGGAGGACCGAAATTAAATTCTCTGTTGCGTGACTCATGAGGTATATCGTACGGCAGTGGTTCCCAACCTTTTATGTCTGGCGACCCACCTTCTGATGTTTTTTCATATTCGCGACCCATCCGTCACCCATTATGATATGTGATGTACGCTACTCATCTACTGTAAGAGCCACGCCGCGACCCATCTAAAATCTGCCCGCGACCCACTAGTGGGTCGCGACCCACCGGTTGGGAAACGCTGTCGTGCGGTATTCTTTCCATTTTTTGGTTTTTGGTTTTTTTTTTGGAAGTGCAATAAACTAAGACTTCTACCAGTCTATTGGTATTTCTCCAGAATTGTATATGTTATTAAATATCTTGGTGATTATTGCTATTAGTTCAGTGTCAATTAGTTTGAGTAGTTCTGCACGTATATTATCGGGGCCTGCTGCTTTGACATCCTTTAGCTGTGTTATTGCAGAACAAACTTCCTGCTGTATTATTCCCGGTCCATAATTTACCTCTATTAAATACTTTCCTCTTACATATTCTTGATCTATGCATTCCATGTATTTCGTTTTTAGGTCATTAATATATACTCGTAGTCCTTTTTTACGGCTTTTTCTTCTAATTCTTTAGTTATCCGTATCACTTCCTGTTTGCTTCTTGCTAATATTGCTATATTATCATATTGCATTGATGTTTTGTGTGATATTTAATTTCTTTTCTATTTATTTTGGCGTTGTCTTCCCGCAGCTCGTTTTCCAGGAGGAGACTAAAGAGAATAGATGAAAGTGGGTCGCCTTACCGTACTCCTTTATTTACTAGGAAACTGTCTGATATTTCATTATTACTTTTACTTGGTTTTCAATTCTTCTTAATGTTAGTTGTATCATGTTAATAATTTTTCTGCTTGTTCAAGTGATTTATAAAGTTCCTTCTTGTTTACTTTGATGTAATAAACTTCTTCTTCTTAACGTGCCCTATCAAGTCCCCTTGACGTTGGCGATTAACATGGCGAAACTGTCTCTGTCTCGAGCTATTCTAAATAGGTGTTCTGCTTTCTTTATTCCTGTCCACTCCCGGATATTCTTCAACCAAGAGGCCTGCTTTCTACGGTAAACATATGTGAAGAGTCTGAGGAAAAAGACAGAAAATTGATATGTGGAGAAGGAAAAGAAAAAGAATTGCGGTTGATGTTAAGAAACTACGAAAATTTGATCAATGAGGAAAACAGAGTGGCGAAAAAGTACGAACATTCATTTGAGGTGAAAAACTTGAGAAATTTTAGATCAAAGACTTACCCGATTCCATACAAGTATCGACAAGAGGTGAAAGAAGAAATTAATAAAATGTTGGAAGATCAAATCATCGAAAGATGTGATTCACCGTATGTTAACCCGATTGTGATAGTAAAGAAAAGCAATGGAGAATTGAGATTATGTTTAGATGCCAGGAATATCAACCAGCACACTGTATCACAATATGAATCACCTCTAAACATCGAGGCCATTTTTGGAAGAATTACGGGATCACACATATTTTCTAAAATTGACTTAAAACACAGTTTTTGGTTGATACCTTTGGCTGAAAAGTGTAGAAACTACACCGCTTTCTCAATTGATGGTATTGTCTACCGGTTTAAGGTAGTGCCATTTGGATTGCAGAGTGCTTGTGCTGCACTCGTCCGAGCTCTACATACCATTTTAAATCGCCATGAAGATTTCATAGTTCATTATATCGATGATTTATTAATTTTTTCACAAGATACTCAGAGTCATCTGGAACACATAAAAATAATTCTGGAAGAATTGGACACAGCGGGATTGAAATTAAACATTGAAAAATGTCAATTTTTTCAAAAAGAAGTAATTTATTTGGGTTTTCAATTGGACACCAAAATAGTCAGATTAGCCGAAGACAGAGTCAAGCTCATAGATGAATACCCAAGACCAACGAATTGAAACATTGAGAGGTTTTCTTGGCACGATTAATTATTTTAAAAAGCTGATTCCCGATTTGAGCCAAAAGGAAATTCCTCTGATAAAATTGCTAAAAAAGGGAATAAAATGGAATTGGAAAGAAGAACAGGAGGAAGCTTTCAAAACATTAAAACGAGAATTCGCAAAAGGAACGAAAATATACCACCCCATTTACAATTTACCTTTTATACTCCGAACTGATGCGTCCATACAAAAATTCGCAGGAGTTCTGTCTCAAATACAAAACGACCAAGAAGTGCCGATATGCTTTATATCTCGAGTGACTAAAACACATGAGAGAAAATATAGTGTTACAGAATTGGAGTTTGCCAGTGTACTATATTGCGTAAACAAATTGAGGTTTTACTTATTGGGAGCAAAATTCACAATCGAAACAGACCATGCAGCTTTAGTACATATCATGAAGAATAGATTAGTAAATAATAGAATACATAGAGGTATTCTATTATTACAGGAGTATGATTTTGAGTTCCGATATATAAAAGGAAAAGACAACATAATAGCCGACGCTCTAACACGGGATGAGGACACCGGAAAAAAGGAAACAATTACTCTAGAGGTGGGACTAAATAGATTAATACAAGAAGAAGGGATATATTCGTTAAATGAGATAAGGACAAACCAGGAAGACCTAGAGGAAAGAGAGAAAAGAAGAGCGGAGGTAGAAAATAACATATATTTTAAGAGAATAGACGGAAAGGAACTATATTTAGTGACACAGACATTGGCAGAAAAGATAATAAAGAAATTACATGAGGACAATGGGCATATTGGTAGCAGAAAGGTTTGGCTCGTTTTTAGGGAAAATTACATCAGCCGACAGGATTACCGCATTGCAAAGGAAATTACCCAGAAGTGCGATGTATGTCAAAAATATAAGAGTAGAAATTTCAAAAACGAAAATATTGCCAAAAATATTGAAGCCCGAAACAAACTAGACATTGTAGCAATAGATATGTTAAGCGATCTAATTATGACCACTAAAAGGAACAAACATATTCTAGTGATGGTGGATGTGTTTTCAAAATACGTAAAATTATATAGTTGCCGCACCACAAAGGGGGAAGAAATATTAAGAAAAATCGACAATTTTATAGCCACAGTAGGAACACCAAAAAAGATTCTACTGGACAATGCAACGTATTTCCGAAATGATCGTTTCAAGGGACAACTTCGAGAACGCGAAATAGAGACAAATTTTGTCAGCATCAGGCATCCACAGAGTAATCCTTCGGAACGATTCATACAGGAAGTGACGAAATTTCTTCGCATTGCAACAGATGGTCAACATCGCCACTGGGACAGGAAAATGGCGGAAATAGAAGTGTATCTAAATACAATTCCGAGCACAGTAACAAAAGAGACCCCAGAATACATCATGAAGGGTGTACTGCCGATAAGGCCATGGGAAGACCCAGAGCCAAAGGAATATCGACAGGTGATTGAAACAGTACAGAGAAGATTACGGCGAAGCAACGAAAAGTATATTCAAAGACAGGAAAACAATAGAAAAAGAAGACCAGTGACTTTCCAAAAGGGTGAAAAAGTACTCGTGAGGGCATTACGAGTATCAAATCTTCCTGGGGGCATTTGCGCAAAGTTGATGCCTGTTTTCGAAGGCCCGTACATCGTGAATAATGAAAATGGGATAAATAGTTATGAGTTGAGGCATAGGAACTCGGAAAAGATCCGAGGAATTTATAATATTCACGATGCATACAAATATCACGAATAAAAGACAGAATTACATAAAGTAGATAGTAAGTTAGGGTATAAGACGTAGATTAAAGTAAGGTAATAGACAGGGAGTTGGTTTTGCCTCGAGAAAATTTATTTAAAAATGCAGATAAATTTTATCGAATACAAGGCGGGGATTTGTTATATTCCTATTTGATAGGAGAATTAAAATTTATAATTATAAGCAAAATTCAAATTAATATAAAAGATCTTCAATTTTCTCAGCCACGGGCATGTAAATTTAGAACAACCTGTATACAACAAATTATTATATTTAGTTTTTAAGAAAGTGATTCGAAGAAGTGTACGAAACTCGATAACAATGCGCCTAAGATAAACAAGTTGAGTGACGCGGACCATTATAGTGTTTCGCGGAAGATTCGATCATTAGCCTACGCTAAATAAGACTCAGTGAAATAGATAATAGGTCATTAAGTTTTGTAAAAAGTAGAAAGTAAGTTTAAATTGGGAAATGATTATTTTTTCTTGAAATCCATTAAACATATTTAGAAAGATTAAAAGTTGGTATTGACGAATACGGCGAATTAAAATTTGTGGTGGAATGTTGATTTTTGAATCTGGAAGGGATATTGAGAAAGTAGGGGATTGAATGAGGATGAGAGATCAGAATGTTTTGAGCGGTGGAGAGGTGAAGTCCAGTGGTAGACGGTAGTGTACGAAGAGTGAAAAAGCCGTAATAATTCCGTGAGTGTTGAGTACCCATCGGAACGAGAGGTAGGCCGAGTCGAGAGAAAAGAATCTCCTTGAGCAAAGAGTGTCCCGGTAGCTGATTGAAGTGGTTCGAAAAAGGATAGAACACGGCATCACGAGAAAAGCAGGAACGAGAGCGATACGAGGTAGTTTTCAAAGGAGAACATTACTGGAGGCCAGTACGAGTTTTTCATCGCAACCAAGGGTAGGAGGAAACGGGTCTTGTGTGAGGACATTCGCAGTTCACCAGATAAAGGTCAGTCTCATTTGTCAGGACATGAATGTATGGTTTTTTTTTTATTAAATACCACATTAAAAATTGAAGAACATAATCGCTAATATCAGAAGATTTTCATCAAACTTAAATCAATTTGTTGCTAATAAATCCTAATAGTTCATTATTAATAAAAATTTCAAATTGGAAACCAAAAGGAAATAAGATTCCCATTTTTAAATGTTTGTATTAAATAAATATAAGATCTAACAAATATTAAGCAGTAATTGCCATTTATATAAAATAAACAAAATTTTGATTTAAAATTGTAATCCATATGTGTGTATTATTTTATTTTTTTCTATCCCGATTAGGAACCACTGAGAAATACTTAGAAGTCACGAAAGTAAGTAAGTAATTTTATAATTCGCCCTGAGATTGAAAACATATGTGATATGTGATCTGGTTGATTAATTAGATTATCATTAATGCATTAATTAAATTAAATTACATATAAGAATATCATCACATATAAATAAATAAGATTACAACAGTATTTTGCAAAGTAGAATAGGGGAAAATGCGTCTATAGACGTTGTGTCACATTACATCAATGGAAATTAGACGTCTATAGACGTTCTGTCCGTTAGCGTGTTAATTTCAAATAATATATATCATTCAAAAGAAACTTTTTGTTTATTCTAATGGACTTCCGGCCCTCGGTAATAATGTAATATTTTATTCTGCGTTTAAATTTTTTAAAGATTCTCGTATTAGTTTTCTCAGGATTCGAAAAAAAATGAATGCGTTTAAAAAGCATTTGACCAAAATTTTGCGCATGTACGTATTATACATTTTTGTATTTCAAACGATTTTAAATGAGGTGTCACATGATGTACTTTTCCAGTACGAAATAAAATTAAAACTATTTCGACATAAATTTTTTTGCCTTGAAAAAAGTAAAGTACATATTTTGATTTTTTGAAAATTACATTCGGTTAATTCATTATTACATTTCCGAAACTACTGTAAGTTGTTAACTTATAAAGTCTCATTTTGTAGGTTTTTTAAATTTTAATGATAATTCACTACATATATTTATTTTTATTTCATCAACTTTATATATACGGTGTCCCAACCCAAAAGTAGCGGAACCGTTGAATATTTCGTCAAATGAACATCGAATCGAAAAAATGAAAAATATGTGTTCAATAATTTTTAAAATTCTATCAAATGATACCAAACACGACCCCCTACGTGGGATGGGGTAACTTTAAAATATTTAATGGAGACCCCCAGCTTTAATTGCAGATTTGGATTCCTTACGTAAAAGTAAGCAACTTTTATTCGAGACATTTTTCGAATTCTGGATAGATGGCGCTATAATCGGAAAAACGATTAATCGTGATACCATGGGTAATTTATAGAAATTGATTAATACCTATAGAAACACATTCTCAAATGATAAATCAAAAAACACAAGTTGAATATTTTTCAAAATCCTATCGAATCGAATGCCACCAAACACGACACGGTGTCATTCGATAGGTTTTTGAAAAATATTAAACACGTGTGTTTTTAGTTTATTTGGAAGTGTATTTCTCGAGACAGACTATTTCTATATTATTCTATTTCTATAGAATAGAAAAAATGTCTCGAATAAAAGTTGCTTACTTTTACGTAAGGAATCCAAATCTGCAATAAAAACTGCGGGTTTCGATTTACGATTTTAAATTGAGCCCCGCCCCCCCCCCCCCACCTCTGGGAGTTGGAGTAGGGGTCGTATTTGGTGTCATTCGATAGATTTCTAAAAATTACTGAACAGGTATTTTTCAGTTCTTCGATCCGATTTTCATTTTAGCCAATCGGCCCCCCCCCTCTTAACGATGCAGGATCCGCCGCTGGGCTCAACGCTCTAATCTCTAATTATTATTATTATTAATTTACCTCTTCGTCAGCTCATAGGTGTCATCTCTTTGGTCTTCATATAGTTTCTCTGGGTATTCTTTACACCTTTTGTTTTGTATGACAAATTAATTATAAATAATGAATAAAGATCAGTATAAAACTCCTAGTACCATCTTAATAGTTATTTAACCAACAAGTGTATTAATAAGGGCGATTAACAATTGAGATATTTTAACGCGTGAGGCGGAGTGAGCGCGTTAATGTTCGAGATTGTTAATCGCCATTTTAATTCACGAGTTCGTTACAGAACTTTTCCGTCGACCGTACTTTTCAGAAAAAAAGATATATCCATCTTTTGATTTTTCAAATACACAGAATTTTAAACAATAAAGTAAATAATGACATACAATGACAGATAGTACTAACAGCGGCTACTTGATTTTAAATTTAGTATATAATAGGTATATGTTTGGTTGCCTACACCACAGGTCACTGCCAATCACAGAGCGTTTAATTAATTTATGCAAGCAATGTATGTTGTGTTGCCTATAATGAAATTGTTCATTAATCGAAAATCATTCATTAATAGGGGTCATTAATAAATGATTTTGAGGGTGTTAAAATTGATCATAAATGGACGGTCGACGAAAAAAATAGTAATTCTATGTTTAATTCAACTACATTTGACAGATATATTTCAAAATTTGTTTTTGCTTTCGTTATAAAAGTTATTAGGATTTTATTATCAACCTTTTTGTGTATATCTATCTTTTTAAGTTTTATTAATGAAACACATTTGAAACCATTCAACCTGATCTACCTACACACCAAATCTTCTAATACCATCTATTTAAATTCTGATTTAATCCTAATGTAACGGACTGTAAGAGAGCAACAATTCCGGTAGCTATTTAAATTAGAATTTATAATCTTCTGATGGTCACTTTTAATGACATAATTATGAGCTACTTAACAACATGGAAATAGAGTTTTACCTGTTGAAAGACAAATAAAGTTCCAATCTCAGTATTGGACTAAGGACAAAAAATGTTCAAAATTTGTGAACATTTTGTATTGTATAATATAAGTTACTGCATTCAATATACTGTAAATATTTAATTTATAGTATACAAACAGAAATATCAAAGAATAAATCACCGTTCTCTTTGCCTCTATCTTTATGCGAAGTCGGATTCCCTAATTACATTTATCCATAAGTTTCGATCTTAGGTCATACCAATATTTGTCCAACTTACTGACATGCCCTGCCCAATTGTCTCCGCCCAGGTCTTCTTTGGGCTTTCTTTCCTACTCCATCTAGGAAAGTGCAAGTCAGCAACTCTTCTTAACGTCTTCATGATGAATATGCTCGAAATATCTTAACATGGGTTAAGATGCCCCTTATTTTGGTATCAATTGGTTCCATCCCCAGACTTTCCCCAATATACTCATTCTAAATGTTATCTTTTTTTGTGACTCCACTCATCCATATAAACATTCTCATTTTCGCCACGTGCATTCGCTATTCCTCTTATCTTTTTAATTACCCATCATTCAGTTCGGTACATCGTAGCTGGTCTTATGGCACTTTTATTGCATTTTTCCTTCAGTTTAAGTGGAATCTTTCTGTGACACAACACACTACGCGCTTGCTTCCGTTCATCCATCGCCATTAATTTTACTGCATGCACCTTCTTATGTTTCCCTATTACCTTGTAATACTGATCTCATAATATATATTTCCCAGGCATTTCCATATATTTGCACATTACCATGTAATACTGATCCAAGGTAATTATTACTTTTCACAATTATTTCACCATCAAAAGTTATCATTTTATTTGTAGTAACTCAACCTGTATATTAATATTCCAAATATTCCTATTAAGGACTCCTGTTTTTAACCTTTTTCTCAAAAGCTTGTCTCCACTGTTCCAGTTTTTGTTATAAATCCCTTTCTGTATTTCCTACTATCACCACAATATCAGCATACATTAAGCACCAGGAAATATTATCCTGTAGTTTCTCTATTGTTTGATCCAACAGTCATGATCATCATCATTCTCTTTACCTTTATGCCTATGCGGGATCGGCTTCCCTAATGACATTTCTCCATAAGTTTCTATCTGGTGTCATATCAATATTAATCCCCTTTAACGGTATGTCCTGCCTCGGCGTTTTCCATCAGTTCTTCTTTGGCCTTCATATCTAACACTTTTACTAATAAACCAAGTATAAAAGTTATACTGAGAATAAAGCAGGTACATATAGGCAAAATCACTACCAATAAACATGGAATAACTTAGGTATAGGTTATACTTGGTATAAGAATTTAGTCCAAGTTTATACCAACCCACACCCTTGTTTAAGTCTGGTATAACCTATTTTATGACTGTTAAAGTCATCAGAGACAAAAATATACTATTTTTTGATTTGTTTTGTGAGTAGATATATAATAAAAAAATGTGTTTAAGATGTATTGCGGCTAACGAGGAAGTTGATAATTTAATTAACATGATGGAAAATACACGAAAAAGGAAAACTATCAAAGAAAGCATAAATTCCTTTTCAAAGAATGCAGAATAAAAATCCGGTTTCCTAAAGATGATGTAAGGTTTTTAGAAAAATTAGGCGGTTCACTTATTGTGAACAAGTGAGGAGGAGGCTTATCCTCCACTCTACAAGAAAAATAAGGTCTGTATTTTCTATAATATTCTCACAATATTCTTCAAAATATGCTGAAATTAACATATTTATATTGTATTTATAAGTAAAATAAATCAATTTGTTTACTTTTTCTTCACTTTCCCATTTAATGCAACGTTCTCTTTTATTTGAAGCCATTTTATGAAATACTCAAACTCAATATACAACATACGAAATAACGATTTATTAAAATATAGCGGAAAATACAAAGTTCTCTTTTACTCGAAGCCATTTTATGAAATACTCAAACTCAACATACAAGATAAGAAATAACGATTTATTCAAATATAGCAGAAAATACAACGGCCATAGCCCATCAAAAAATTATGAAGTAAAATTTGATGTTGAAAATCTACATTTTTTGAGTTTATACGACTCTTAAAGGGAAAAGCAACTGCGGGTAGTTCATCAAAAAATGACGGAATTTGGTTTGTCAGTTGTAGAGAAAAGTCAAAATTGACATATTTCACCCAATAGGGCTTTTCATTCACAGTCATTTGTTTCGAGCTTCTGTCACATGTCGTATAATCCGTGTACATATATTAATATTATACACAGATTATACAACATATGACAGAAGCTCGAAACAAATGACAATCGATGAAAAGCCCTATATATCGTTGTTTTATGCATTTGTGTAGAAGATTGCGCCGTTGCCAAACTATTATTTCGGAATAAAGTGAGAATACTTATAACTAACTTATACCGATAAAAAAGATCTCTTATCTCTTAAAAAAGATAATTTATACCGAGTTTATTGGTAACAAATTATTTTCGTATTATATCTACCTTATAGTTAGGATAACTATTCTAGATATAAATGCGGAATAACCTTAGAATACGAGTGTTTTATTAGTGAGGCAGTAAGTGATTAACGTCTCGATTTTGGAACATGATTTGACATCAGTTTGTGCCACTCCTAGACTTCCTCTAATACAATTTTAACTATTTATAATGGGAAATAAGCCACAATATTATTAAAAAATGATTTTTATTAACGTTTCGACGCCCAAATCGGGTGCCGTTGTCAAAATACAAAATACACCCGATTTGGGCGTCGAAACGTTAATAAAAATCATTTTTTAATAATATTGTGGCTTATTTCCCATTATAAATAGTTAAAATTGTAAAAATGCTACAAGAAAATAGCTTTAGAACAACATTCCTTTAATACACTAATTTTTAATTGTATCCGTTTTTGTCACTCCACTCATCCATAGCATTCTCATTTCCGCCACATACATTCGTTGTTTCTTTTTATTTTTAACTGCCCAACGTTTAGTTCCGTACATTATAGCCGGTCTTAGGGATGTTCTATAGAATTTTTCTTTCAGATTCATTGGAATTTTTCTGTCACAGAACACACCACTCGCTTTCTTCCACTTCATCCGTCCAACCCTAATTCTACTGCATGCATTTCCATCTATTTTCCCATTACTTGTCATACCGATCCTAGGTACTTAAAACTATTACTTTTCACAATTATTTCACAATCCAAAGATATCATTTTATTTATAGTAACTCAGTCTTTAAACGAACATTCGAAATACTGTTTTTGTCCTATAACTTTTAAACCTTTTTCCTTAAGAGATTTTCCCTACTGTTCCAGTTTTTGTTCACTATTTCCTATCAACACTACATCATCAGCATGCATTAAGCACCAGAGAATGTTACCCTGTAGTTTCTCTGTTAGCTGATCCAAAACTAATGAAAATAAATGAGGACAAAGCACTTAGCCTTGGTGCAATCCTACTTTCACATAAAATTTAGACTTATACAGTCTCTACAGGACCCCTTTCTTATTGAATGCCCACCACAGAATCATTCAAGGAACTCTTTCATATGCTTTCTTAAGATCGATGAACACCATATGAGCATTTGTTTCTTTATGCTGTATTTTCCCATCAACTGCCTTATAATGAAAATTGCATCTGTTGTTGATATGGCCTGTATAGAGCCAAATTTACCAAATACTCTCTCCCATATTTTCATGGTGTGACTAATTTATTATTTTGGTGACAATTGCAGTTACTGTATCCATTGACTCAACTGGTTTTCTGTCAAATTCTTCATTTAATAAACTGAATTAGTATTTTATTATTTTTATTTCGGATACAATCTGATTAAAATATTTTGCTTGCTTTGCTTTTTGTTTGGCTATTTTATATATTTTTTATACATTTCCTTGGTATCAAGTTGAGCTTAGCTTTTGCTACTGCTACTTTCGCTTCTTTTTTGGCGACCGTATAGTTTTGAAAATCTGTGTCCGATTATTTTCTTGTCATTTTTTTTATATAATTTTCTCTTCTCTTTTGTTTTTTCTTGTACTGCATTTAACCACAGGCAAGTCTCTTTATTCTCAAACTTTTTTCCTGACGTTTTTCCAAATATTTTATTGGGACTTATTTTCATGCTCAAACACATTTTTTCCAATATTCTTGCCTTGAGTAGACTTTTTTCTTATCCTTTAATATCCACCAATATATTTTTTGTGGTTCTCTCCGATATTTTGATTTGGTTTTGCTTTTTTACTTCGATGTCCAGCAGCAGCAACTTATGTTGTTGGTTTACTGTATCATTAACTGTTACCTTGCAGTCCTTACATTTCTATATATCTTTTTTCTTATCATGAAGTAATCTATGTGGGAGTGATTTTGTCATATCTAAATGCTGTTGCTAATATTCTAGTACATCATCTACAGCTTTATTTTTAGTTTCTATAAGCCTAGTTCTCTATGTATTGGTTAGTGTTTTGGACTTGCCCATATTTGTAGATCTTAATATCCGTATGATATAAATTCATGTTAGCTTTAGAATTAATTTACGGTAAAGCAGTCTAACACACATGTCTTGGAAATATGTATCAGCTTGATTGTTTTTCCGTTGAAGATAAGTTCTACTGTAAAAATTGTCAGGAAAGTAAAAGCAATGACTTCTTTTTGTTGCTATATTTTCATTTTGGTATTTTTTAATTCTCACAGTGTCTGATACATTTTTTAAAGGTCACATCGAGCCAGTCCGTCGACACTTCTCTAATAATGGGAACGCATACCTTTCCTTTTCTTCTTCCAAAAGGGCGTAAGTTTTGTGACGAGTTTTTGTTCTCACGGACTTTCGCGGTAAATCCGTTCCGGAATTCAAAATGTCGCGTCGGTAATTTTCTTAAGAGACCATTACACGCATAATAGTCCGTGGTCTTGCATTGTGAACAATTAGAGACATTAAGAGAATTCTAATAATAATGTATTGTTATGGAAACTCCTAATAATATTTGACATTTTTACTTCTTGAACCTGTTTACTTGTGGCATATCTAAGTTAAATAAGTGGCATAACATAAATAAGGTAAATATTGTGTTTATTACTCCAGGGAAATAAGCTAGCAATAGAGTACGTTCGGGACCTTCAAATATCTATGTAGATAACTACTTTTTTTAGTTATTGTAGACCTATATAGGATGAAAACATACCTGTTTCCTGCCTACAGTTCGCGTCCGTTTTTTAATTACATATTAACAATTTAGTCCAAAAATCGAAAATTCCATTAAAAAGTTGACATAAAATTACAAAATTTAGGCCCGGTCTTTTCACCTCCGAATAAATAGTTAACGGGAAGTTTATCTGACAGATAAAAAAAGTAGCGTCTTTTCACTCTGGAATAAAGTTATCCGGCAGATAAATTGACGTTAAATATCAAATATTTAACTGGCGAATAAAGTACCGAATAAGAAGTTATCTGGAAGATAAACTTTGATTTTCGTATATTTCATGGTTTCTGATTGCCACGAAACTAAAAATATAACCTAAAATCTTGTAGGTCTGATTGAATTTATTGCAAAAGTAAAATTTTGTTCTTTCTAAAAATTCTCAATCACAAATTTTATGTTATTTTGTTTTTATACATACCTACCTACTGTAATTTTTTAAGCCAAGTTATTAGATATTAAATTAAAGATGGGTTATAATTTGAAAAAATTATAATAGTTATGTATTATTGTGTACCTACTCAACAAAGGAAAATAAGTTTCATTTACAAAGGAAAATAAGTTGTAAAAAATAAAATAGTTTTTTATCCCATCTTGCATAAGTATCTATCTTAAAGTTACCCACTAGAATAATCTGTGAAACATGAAATTGGTAAAAGTTTTACCTCTAGTTTTGTTAAAAAATTGTTTAGTTTTCTCATTTTTAAAATAATGATTTCTTTGAATTGCCAAATATTTTACGATTCCAAAATGAAAGGTATTGATATAGTAACTAGAATTAAGTATGCTCCAAAACAGTAGATACCTACCTTGAAAAAAAAGCTGCAGAGTTAAGTATCCAAAACATACTGGGTGTATCATGAAATTCTCAAAATTTTCAATAAATCTATAGAATATAGGAAGACTGATTTTATATTCTGACAATTTCGTAATACTCCCTGGATATGTTTTAAATAGGTACCTTCTTACTAATCGCTACCTACATTCTAATACCACGTATGAAGATTTTTAGGTGAAACAAGTTAGAGGTTGATTCTGAGTATATTCCCAAGTACGAGAAAACATTATTTCTCGTACTTGTGATTAGAATCATTCAGTAAAGTGTGCGCAATATACTCAGAATCAACCTCTAACTCGTTTCACCTAAAAATCCTCATACGTGGTATTGAATGTAGGTAGCGTAATATTTTTTGTGCCAAATATAAATAATTCTGTATTATTGCTGTTTAAATTCAGATCATAGCAATGGGTTGTTACTTGGAGATTCTGATTGTCCACTGATGAGTCCAGAAATACATATCGCCCTTTTTGTATATGGCAGAAAACAAAACAATTAAATTGATTCAATTGTCCTATCTTACACTGAAGCAATATATTTATAACATAGAGAGAGAAATGAAAATGAAGACAATTTTGAAAATGAATTGCTAAGTATAGACCAGGAATAAGCTAAATTATTGAATTTACTGAAGATGTTTGATAACCTTATAAAAATTTTTGTGTTAAGCTTGTCATGCACGGGGATCTATACTAAAATATATCTCATATCACTCACTATAGTAACGAGTGAGGCTGCATACATGGAACTATAATGTATATTATGGTTCCGTTTATGCAGGCTCACTCATTATTATAGTGAGCACTATGAGATGTAATATATCTATTATAGTATACCTCCTGGTCAGTAACATGCTTTATGGGGAAATAGAAGGATCAATAATATACATGTATCATTTTTTATTCTTTATTTAATTGTCCTTTGTATAATTTAATTTTTAAATTTAATAAATCAATGAATTTTTGTGTCTCTCTTCTGCCCTTTCATTTTCTCTAGCACGCTTGTGTTGTACCTTTTCGTCCTCTTTTTCTATCTGAAGCAATTGAGGTATGTTTAGTATTAGCGTTGTTCTTTCTTGTAATACATTCTCTAGTTTATTATTGGTAGCTTACTACTAGAACTAGCTTTTTTCTTTAAGAACGGAGGATTGAATCTTCTAGATGTTTGTCATATCTGTAACTAATTTTTTTATTTAGAAAAGTGAAAGGTATCTACTAACAAATATTAAAATTAGGTTTTATTCTTGTTATTGGGATTCTTCAAGTTACCATGTAATGTAAATTATCCAATCTTTAAAAATATTGTGTTTTGATATACTTAGTTGGTTATTTCCCTAGTTTACTATTCAATATACCAGTTGGATGGATTATAAATCTGTAGCGTTTTGACGATGATTGATATGTCCATCTAGCCTAATTTTTCAGGAGAGCATTTTGAAAGTTTGAATCATGTTTTGCCAACCCAAAAACGAAAAGTAATCAACATAAGAAATCAAGTAATATATCAAGTTCTGGCCTACCTAATACAGTAGAACCCCGATTATCCGTGCTCCTCGGGACCGAAGGTGGCACTGATAATTGAAAAGCACAGATAATCCGAACATGTATTTCATATTATGTATAATACGTACGTATACACATACATAATATATACACATACATAATATGTATGTGTATACATAGATATTATTATGTACCTACTATAAAGAGATAACAGAAAAAAATAAATCTTTCATTATGAGTCTCTCTTTCATCATATAGAGTCAAGTGATTTACGATGACGCTATTTTGATAAAACCTCAAAAATGCAACTTGAGTAATAGAAAGCCCACCCAGATAATCGGGGTTCTACTAAGTAAGTTAAAAGGGGACATAACTTTTATACAAAAGATATGTGGAACAAAGGGGTTTTTACCTTCATCATACACATACCAAACTCCACCATCTTGAAGAAATTTTACTAAATAGCATATCAAGCAAATAATCTCATTCTGGCTAAAATCGGACATAAAATCAAATTTTTGCCTTACCACTACAGAAATATAGTATTGAATTTAAATAAAAGTTTTCCCCACATTAACAAATTTTTACATCATTGAACAGTTAATAGATATTAATAATATAATATGTTAAAATTATTAATTATGTAAACAAAATTACCACTGCATCTGTTTCATTAGCTAGCTTGTCTTTATTTAAACTTGTCTTTGTCTTCTTTACATACAAATCAACAGTTTTCCACTAATTTAAAATTTATTTACCTCTCTTGTTCAAGTTCTCCAGTAAACTTTTTCACTATAATCAATGTTTTCTTTCTAAAACAATATTGTTTGATTAAAATATGGAAATGTATTTCTAAACCTTATGACTATGACTGTATATACTTCTTATTTTAAGTTGTAATTCTTTGATTTACTTACATTTCCTTCTTCCAAAATGGAAATTACATCGAGAAAATCATCTTGGCTTGATTATGTGAATCTAATTATGTTAGGTTAAGTTAAAGCTGAAATTATAAAAATAAACACAAAAATCAGGTGTGTTCCGAATCCAAACTTACTTTTAAGCTTATCTACCGGATAACTAACTGGAACATAAATTGACGTGAAAAGACGGGTACATTTTATCTGGCGAATAAATATTTATCCTCCAGATAGCTAACTGCCAGATAAGAGCATATTTATTCGGAGGTGAAAAGACCGGGCCTTAATTTTTTAGGACATTGAAAAACCTTCAAAATTCCGATTTTTGAAAGTTAAAAACTTGATTTGTTGCTACACAAACTGCAAAATAAGTGAAAATCATTATTTGTTAATAACTTTTACTATAAGTACCGTAAAACGTTTTACCCAAAGTTGGATATTGGGGTACTTAATAAACCCCTTAAAATTTAAGACCGATCCGCTAATTAGTTTAAAAGTTATTCCATTTGTTTATCCCAGAGACTTTAATTTGCAACAACATAAGACAGAAAATAATGAAGATAGGGCAATTCTGCGTATGCCAAATGATAGTAGTCAAATGAATAACTTTAAAAATATTGTCCGTAGAAAAAATCATTTTACATGTTCGAAAAGCTGGTATTTTACACGACATTTTAAAAATGTACCTAGTTTAATTGGTGACTAGTCGTGGTAAGTGAAGGGGGAGCAGGGATCCGACAAATGCACGAGTTCAAAAACTAAAAAAGCCAACTTAAAACATAAAACTACTATCATTTTCTATATCTCGGGATCTACTGAATACATTTTGATCTTTCTTTTTTAATTAGTATGTAATTTTTCTGTACATTACAAATATGCAATTTGTCTAGACATTTATTAATTAATAAACAGTCTAATTTGTTTAAAAAAATTTTGAAAAAATAATTTTTCCCAAAAATCCATGTTTTTAATCATACTATCATTATTAATCGTAGAAAAAGTTAAGGTATGCTTTAATAAATAAATTATCTTCAATAAATAATTATCTAACAAAAATAATTTATTTATTAAAGTGTACCTTAACTTTTTCTATGATCATTAATGATACTATGATCAAAAAAATAGATTTTTGGAAAAAATAATTTTTCAAGAATAATTGATTAATCACATTAAACTGTTTATTAATTATTAAAGGGCCTAGCCGGGTAAGATGATGAAAAGTGCCCCCTAGTCGATTCGAATTCCATATAGGTCAACGTTTAGCATATATATAGAAACTAACTTTCTGAAATTTTTAGCCCCCTAGGTGGTCATGTGACCCACCTAGAACCTAATTAGGGTTTTTATGTTTTTATTTTTTATCTCAGCCGCATCGAGAACTAGCGAAAAACTTTAAATAAAAAAGTTGTAAGCTTTAAAAAGTTCTGTCCGAAAATTTTTTTTTTTTAATTTTTGGCGGGAAATTTAAATTTTAGAACGATTTTAAAATTTTAAATGAGTATAAAAAAATAACTAAGACATTCGTTTTCACGAAAAAAATATGTAACGTGTATTTTTGCATAATGTTTCACCCTGAATTTTTTCAAATTTTTAAAATTGGTGAAACGCACCTTTAAAAATAAAAAACTGCATTTTTTCGGTTTTTTTTTTCGTTTTTTGATACAATTTTATACATATTTTTCAAAAAAGGTAACACCGTTACTGCTGTAGGTAAAAAACTGAAAAATAATTGGGGTTTGCTTAATAAAAATTTTTTGTAACGCCATCCATTTTCAAGATACACATTGAAGAAAACAAAATTTTACACATTTTTTACGATTTTGCCGAAACTACTGGAAACATTGTAATAAAATTTGGCGAGTTTTAAGAGGTAGTTGTTGTGCATTTTTTGACATACAATTAAGAATTTTATATTTATCATTGGCGCGCATAGGGGTAATGGTCTGAACATTTTAAAGAAAAAAGATAGTACGCCACTGACATATTTAAAATTAACAATCGTTTTTGAATTCCTCGTTCAATTTGTGACAAAAAATCTATCTTCCTATTTTTTCATACGACGCGCCATTTTTATTCAAAAAATAAAACATCTTAACCCTTACAAAGTCTTCGAAGTTCTATGAAATAAAATAATACTATTATGTAGTAGTTTCTACATTGTATCTACATAAACTCGTACATCCATTATAAAAACTAATTCGAATACTTTGGAAGCGTTAAGATATTTTATTTTTTGCCGCAAAACGCGCCTCGTATCAAAAAATGAGAAGATAGTTTTTTTTATCGCAAATGGCACGAGGAATTAAAAAATGATTGTTAATTTGAAATATGTCAGTGGCGTACTATCTTTTTTTCTTAGAAAAGTTCAGACCATTACCCCTAAGCGCGCCAATGATGAATAATATCAAATCCTTAATTGTATGTCAAAACATGCACAATAACTACCTCTTAAAACCCGCCAAGTTTTATTACAATGTTGCCAGTAGTTTCGGCAAAATCGTAAAAAATGTGTAAAATTTTGTTTTCTTCAACGCCCTGTATCTTGAAAATGGATAGCGTTACAAAAAATTTTTATTAAGCAAACCCCAATTATTTTCAGTTTTTTACCTACTCCAGTAACGGTGTTACCTTTTTTGAAAAATATGTATAAAATTGTATCAAAAAACGAAAAAAAACCAAAAAAATGCGGTTTTTTATATGTAAAGGTGCGTTTCACCAATTTTAAAAATTTGAAAAAATTTCAGGGTGAAATATTATGCAAAAATACACGTTATATATTTTTTTCGTAAAAACGAATGTCTTAGTTATTTTTTTATACTCATTTAAAATTTTAAAATCGTTCTAAAATTTAAATTTCCCGCCAAAAATTAAAAAAAAATATTTTCGGACAGAACTTTTTAAAGCATACAACTTGTTTATTTAAAGTTTTTCGCTAGTTCTCGATGCGGCTGAGATAAAAAATAAAAACATAAAAACCCTAATTACGCTCTAGGTGGGTCACATGACCACCTAGGAGGCTAAAAATTTCAGAAAGTTAGTTTCACTATATATGCTAAACGTTGACCTATATGGAATTCGCATCGACTTATGGGCACTTTTCATCATCTTACCCGGCTAGGCCCTTTATAAACAAATTGCATGTTTGTAATGTACGTTGAAATTACATACAAATTAAAAAAAGAAAGATCAAAATCCATGAGTTGATCCGGAGATACAGAAAATTGTATTATTTAGTTTGAAATTGCTTTTTCGGTATTTTAACTCGGTGCATTTGTAGGTTCCCCCTAGTAACCGTTTGAACTACATTTTTGAAAATTCGTAGAGTATGCTGTGGAGGTACAATGTTTGTGAAATTTTTTTAACAAAAAGTGCAAATCCCATTGTTTAAAATGGCATCAATGAGATTTCTTAATTATTATAAACAAATTACCTGTGAATTAAAAAAAACCCATGGCTAACTTTGTCCCAAATGAACCCAGGCTAAATTTTTTTATTTGAAAATTCGTGTTAAAATAGCTTTTCTAATATATAAAAATATTGTTTCTACGCGCAATATTTTTTTTTTAATTTTAAAAGTTATTCTCAATGTTTATAAACTACAAAATTTCAAAAATTTGGTATTAGGATTTTTGACTATATTAATTAATTTTTTGAATACATTTTCATACTATCACTCTTCTACTTTAATTTGGCATACTCAGAATTGCCCTATATTCATTATGTTTTGTCTTATGTTATTGCAAAATAAAGGTCTCTGGGCTAAACAAATACAATAACTTTTAAACTTATTAATGGATCAGTCTCAAATTTTGAGGATTTGGTAAGTACCAAAATACCCAACTTTGGGTGAAACCCTAAAATTCTAAGTTAAATTTAGTAAAAGTTATTAACGAATATTGATTTTCGTTTATTTTGCGATTTGCAAAGTAACAAATTGACTTTTAACATTCAAAAATCGTTATTTTGAAGCTTTTTCAATGTTCTAAAAAAATCAAATTTTGTAATTTTATGTCAACTATTTTTAATGGGGTGCAAAAAATCGCGTTTTTTGCACGAAATTGTTAATAATTAAAAAATGGACGCAAGCTTTAGGCAGGAAGCAGGTAGGTTTTCTTCCTATAGGTCTACAATAACTAAAAAAGTAGTCAGCTACCTGGATATTTGAGTGTCCTCAGAAAATCCTTATTTCTCTGGACTATACAGTGATGAGCGCGCTAATAACCGGCAAAATAGCACAAAAGATGGAACACGTATTAAGTTGTGAGATAAAAAGAAATGAAACTAGTCGAGCTGTTTATAGACCCTTAGGATGCGGACTGCGTCGCCATTTCGCCGTCGCCGTTTCGCCGTCGTGCCAGTTCGCCGTCGGCGGTTTCGTCGTCGCCATCCCGGCATTGGTTAAGTTTACAAGAACGTGATAACATACTAACTTTTTTTTATACTAAATGTCAGTGTAAATAAAATGCTGATGTTGCTAGTAAAACCACGTAAAACCAAGTTATATTTTCGTATTTAACTATACATTGTTTTCGTCTGAAAAATAAAATATTTACAGTATTAGAAATATTTAAAAAGTTACATTTCATAATTATGGGCAAGTCCTCTAAGATATTCTAAAATATCTCCATCGGCATTGAAGTTTCGGACTAATCTTAATATTGAGAAAAGGGATTTCAATTTCAATTATTGTTTATACTGTATCAAAAATAAAAAACTTCATTATGCAAAAGTGATAGTATATAATCGTTCGGAAACCATTCAAAACTTATATACAAGTAATGATCATCCCGAAATTATAAGTACGAATGCTAACAATGAAATGGCGACGGCGAAATGGCTCGATGGCGAAACGGCGACGGCGAAATGGCTCGACGGCGAAACGGCGAAATGGCGACGGCGAAACGGCGACGGCGAAACGGCGACGGCGAAATGACCTAGACCCGGATGCGGACTTAACCGGACCAGGATGAGTCTACTTAACCTCAAAATGCATTTTTCTTTATTTTTTTGGAAAAAGTGTGTAACTTTTTTGTGAGATGGCTGCAGGTCTAATTTTTTTTGTGTATTTTATCAAAAACTATGTTTTAAATTTTTTTCATAGGTGCGCCACCTTTAAAAACCCAAAAACACTGGGTCAAATCTACCCATAACAAATCTAGGTTCTACAACCTTCCCAGAATTTTTAGAAGAATCTTTTTTAAGAACGATTTCCGGAGTGGAAATCGAAACGTCATACATTAGTTAATAAAAAATGTAAATGTAATAGATGTAGGGCAGTCAATGAGAGCAAGAACAGGTTATTACCTCCGAATTCTATCCTACTGCATGGATTTTAATGAAATTTTAGGAATAGCCTGAAAATATCTCCTTATTCAAAGTCTACCCTATGCCGATGTGTGCTTTTGTCTTGGGGGCGGTTCCCTCCCCTTCTCGGGGGTGGAAAATTTTTTGGTTAAACAACTACGGAAGTTGCTAGAGAACCTAATTCTACGCAAAAACTGTTCTTAATTTTTTTTCGAAAACTCAATACTTTTTGAGTTATTCGTGGTTGAAAATTGGCCATTTTCATTGAAATATAACACCTATTCAAACGGTTTTTTGCGAATACCTTAAAAACAATGCATCTAACTAAAAAAATTATATAACACATTTTTGTAGCTCATAAAAAAACAAAGAGATTCGTTCCTTCTACAATCTTCTAGTTATAACACAAAAAAAAGATGGTAGGTAAAAAGGATTTGTTTTTTTTTCTGCATGCTCAAATCAGTGTATTCAACTTGAAATAACAGAGAAACGGTCGATTTTAGGTGTATAATGCTTCCAATACCTTTTATTGGTCTTGAAAAGTCCTTTCAAATAAGCAATATTAAATGTCGATTACATTCAAACTAAGCGAGATATGCCGAAAAAATTAATGACTAACGAATTTTAAGAAAAAAATTGAGAAGTATATTTAACCCCTCATTCACAAGAATTTAAATGCATCGTTTTCCTCTACAATACATTTTACTATAATGTTATTTTTATGTTCAAAAAGTTGAGCGGGTTTAAAATGAATGGTTTTTGAAAAAATAAAATCAAATTATAGAGCGCATATTTAAATTTTCTTAAAAATCTTTCTTTTTCTCCATGTAACTGGAAAATGATAAGAGATACTGTTATAAAAAATAAAATCAAAATATTTATCTAGAAGAAACCTACATTTTTGTATGGCATCTTTTTTTGGCATCTCTTATCATTTTCGAGTTACATGTAGAAATAGGAAGATTTTTAAGAAAATTAAAAATACGCTCAATAATTTGATCTTATTTTTTTTTCAAAAACCTTACTTACTTAAGCCGTCCTCTTGTACCTTACGGTGTCGAGGTAAGTGGAGAAATGAGACGTCTCCATGCCTTTCGGTCGGTAGCTAGTCTTTCTGCTTCTCTCCACCCAATATTTCTTTTTCCGCAAGCCTTTCCAATATTTGCATTCCACGTTCTTGCTGGCCTGCCTCTTCTTCGTTTGTTGTCAGATGCCGCTTTCCATACCCTCTTTACAGTTCTACCTTCACTCATTCTCGCCATATGTCCGAACCACGATAACTGTTTCGTTTCAAGTCTGTCTAAGGTCCTTCCAACACCGCACCTTTCACGTATGTCTTCATTTCTTATACGATCACGTCTGGTCACCCCGGATACCATTCATTTTAAACCCGCCCAACTTTTTGAACATAAAAAGAACACTATAGTAAAATGTATTGTAGAAGGAAAACGATGCATTTAAATTCTTGTGGATGAGGGGTTAAATATACTTCTCATTTTTTTCTTAAAATACGTTAGTCATCAAATTTTTTACAGTTTATCTCGCATAGTTTGAATGTAATTGACATTTAATATTGCTTATTTTAAAGGTCTTTTCAAGCACAACAAAAGTTATTGGTAGCATTATACACCTAAAATCGACCGTTTCTCTGTTATTTCAAGTTAAATACACTGATTTGAACATGCACCAAGAAAACAAGTTTTTTTCACTTACCATATCTCTTTTTGTGTTATAACTAGAAGATTCATAAAGGAAAGAATCTCTTTGTTATTTTATAAGCTACAAAAATGTTTTATATGGTTTTTTTAGTTAGATGCATAGTTTTTAAGGTATTCGCAAAAAAACGTTTGAAAAGGTGTTATGTTTCAATGAAAATGGACAATTTTCAACCAGGAATAACTCAAAAAGTATTGAGTTTTCGAAAAAAAAATATAGAACAGTTTTTGCTCAGTATTAGGTTCTCTAGCAACTTCCGTAGTTATTTAAGCAAAAAATTTTCCACCCCCGAGAAGGGGTGGGAACCACCCCCAAGACAAAAGCACACATCGGCATAGGGTAGACTTTATTTCTTGGGCTATTCCCTACTTACTGTGAAAATATTACGTAAATCGATGTAGTAGGATGGAATTCGGAGCGACATACCCTCATTGACTGCCCTAATGAGCTTTAATTAATATTTAGTTACCTAACTCACACATCAAAAAAATTTCTGCAACAGAAATACCTAGAAACATTTAAGATCTTACAAACACTCTCACTGACTAAAAATTGTCACATTTATAAAACCGTAAAACCCCCAGACACGGGCATTTATTCAACGATTACGGAAAATGGCCAACTCAGTTTTCGAGGATATGTTAAAGGTGCTATAAAGATCCTTTTTTCATGGAGACTCGCGTCTCTCTAGGTTCTGCTTGTCTACGCTCATAAAAGCGGATCCCTTTGAATTTCTGAAAATGGCAACCGAGATTCGATCACGTAGCACGTGACACACACCTACTGTACTATCCTGCAATTACAGGTTCGCTCAAACTCAGTATGGCCATTCCTCCAAACAGCAGAAAAATAAAAATGCGCATATTACGAATTTTTATGCGAACATCTTAAAACTTAATTATACTCAATAATGTTGAAAATTTGAACCATGTTAATGCATTTATTCGACATCCAATGAATGAGTCTAATCCTTTCAATACAAGCATTTTGTCCACATTGGTATTTAAAATTGATTATTTTATTAATTTTATGAATATATAAAATTAACATTAAAAAATATTTCTGGGTTTTTAATTCTTATTATCTGCCTGTGGGTCTTGTTTCTTAGTACAAGCACAGAATAAATAACTACACAGAAGCGAAACTCCTACCGAAAACGGTAACATAATTTTCATGCTCATGTGTCAACGTAACTGGTGCAACCTCACTTTTGCGCCTGACCTGACAGTTGTTTATAGTTAAATTTTATATTTATATATGTTTTATTTTATATTTTATAGTTAAATTTTATATTTCATATTTAATTAATAACTACTTGTCAAAAATATTACCTAATTTGGAATGGTCTATTCCTTAGAACATCAAGTTCTATTCTGTAACTGGTGCACAAGGTCAAATATTTCGGTCCCAACTAAATCAATGGAAACGACAGTCAGATTCGCTTCTGTGTGGTTATTTATTCTGTGGTACAAGTAGCATTCGACCGAGTACAACATGATACACTTTTCGATTGACTGCGGGTAGCAGGACTTGGTCACTACGATATAAGACTGCTAAAATACTTATACTACAATCAAGTAGCCTCTATTAAAAATGGGAGATGGTAGTAATGAAAACCTACCCATCAAACGTGGAGTACAACAGGGTTATGTTTTTATAATCCAGTCTTTTTATCTGTACTTTGAAGAAATCTCTATGCTTGGAATGACAGACAAGATGGAGTAAGATTAGGCGGAGAAATAATCAACAATATCAGATACTTTCATGATACCGCCATTCTTGCTGAAAATTTACACGATCTCCAAACATTGGCAAATCTAGTCAGTGAAGCAAGATATCGGAGAGGTCTTAAAATCAACATTTCAAAGACAACGTGGATGGCAGCTGCAAAGATTAATATAGATCAAGGTTTTTTTCAAATACCTTGGCAGCTAGGCAAATGTACTGTTATATTCCTATTTGACATAAGAAATAAAAGTCTATAGTTATATTTAAAATTCAAATAAAAATAAAGGTTTTCGTTTTTCTCGACCGCGGGCATGTAAATTTGGAACACCCTGTATAAAACAAATTTTGTATAGGTAGTTTTTAAGAAAGTGTTTCGGAGAAGTGTTTACGAACCCCAGGAACAATACGACTCAAGTAAACAATTAGAGTGATGTTTAAAAAGAAAGATATTCGACACCGATAACTCATATTCTAGTAAATAAGACAATAGGTTATTAAATTTGTAAAGAGGATTAATGTGGAAAGTAAAATTGAAATGGGGAATATTATTTTTTCTTGAAATCCATTAAGATATTTAGAAAAAGGAAAGTTTGTGTTGGTAAATACGGATAATTGAAAGTTGCTTTGGATTGGTTGATTTTTGAATGCTGGAAGGGGTATTTGGAAGGAGGAGAATGAATGAGCAATGAGAGTCAGTGTTTTTGAGCGATCGAGAGGCGAAGTCCAGTTTTCGAGAAGAGTGTACACAAAAGTGAAACGCCGGGTTGGTTAGTTTTGTCTTTAAAAAAATAAAAAGTAAGATATCGTGGAACGAGTGATAGGCCGAGTCGAGATAGTATATAACTCCTTGAGTCTAGAGTATCCCGGTTTTGTTGAAGTGTTTGAAAAAGGTAGAACACGGCATCAGGAGAAGGCAGGAACGAGGGCTGGACGAGGCTTAGTTTTCAAAGGAGCAGAGGCATTACTGGAAGACTTGGACGAGTCTTTGGATCGCAACCCAAGCCAATAGGAAACGTGTTTTGTGTGAAGACATTGTCAAATCATCAGTAAAGGTCAGTCTATTTTGTTATGACATGAATGTCTGGTTTGTGTATTAAATAACACATTAAAAATTGAGCAACACAATCACTATAAAAATTTCATCAAACCTCAATCAATTTGTTACTGATAAATCATAATAGTTCATTATAAATAAAATAAATTTGGAGACAAAAAGAAATAAGATTCCTATTTTTGTAATTGTTGTATTAAATAAAGATAGAAAGATAAGATATTAGAAATATTAAGCAGTTATTGCCATTTAGAGAAAATCAACGATTTTTATAATTTCTAATTGAAATCCGTATGTGTGTATTATTTTACTCTCTTTTATCTATCCCGATTAGGAACCCACTGAGAAATACTTTGAAGCCACGAAAGTAAGTAATTGATATTATAATTTAGCCCTGAGATTGACACTATATTGGTATTTGATCTGTTTGATTAATGAGATAATTATTGATTAATTAATTAAGATAAATTACATCTGAGAACATCATTAGATTTCAAAAGTAAGATCACAACAGTACATTGTGACTCTAATGAAGAGATAATAACCAGAATCGAAATATCACGTACCTATGGCTTTTATGACCTGAACCCAATTTTATGTAAAAGAAACCTGTCGATCCCTATTTATTTATTTATTTATTTATTTATATGTATTTACGAGCAAAGCTCATTGCAATAAAACATTACAGAAGATATGAAGAACTAACAAAATATTACAAATATACGTAAAATACAATAAGATACAATAAACACTACGACAATAAAGCAAGTCAAAAAGTAAAAATAACAGGTAAAGATATATAATCACAAGTTTAAAATATTCAAGAACATAAAACTAGAGGGTGCAATCCTTTAGCGTTTTTAAAAATCGCGAACTATCCGCAAAGAAATCCACACAATTGGAGCAAGCATTTGCCTGTCTAGAAACCCTCGAGATGAAAGAATTTGCAGTGAAGTTAGTTCTGCTGATGGGAGTATGAAACGTAGATCTTGAACGTGTGATTCTGGAGGAAATATGTAAACCTACTTCCTCCAGGAGCTCAGGGCAGTCGTGAATTGAATTTATAATATTATACAACATGTACATGTCCTTCTTTTTCCGTCTGCTTGATAAGGTGTCAATGTTAAATTCTCGTTCAAGATCCATATAATTCCAGTCTCTACGGTTTGTTTTGAATGCGACGAACCTAAGGAATAGGTGCTGGATCCTTTCAATCTTACAGTTGTATGTCTCATAGGCGGGTGACCAGACGCAAGATGCATATTCCACGATTGGCCTCACCATTGCACAGTACAACAGTTTAAACGATCTCAACTGCTTAAAGTCTTGGGAGCATCTTTTAATAAAACCTAACAGTTGAAGCGATTTTGAGATGATATTGCTTATATGAATATTGAAAGATAGTCCAGAGTCAAGTGTAACTCCAAGATCTTTTATGGATGTGACTGTTGTGATATTTATATCACCTATTTTGTATGTGAAAGAGATAGGACTTTTCGAACGCGTGAATGAAATGTGAAAACATTTGCAGGAGTTGAGAACCATGTCATTGTTGCTGCACCATTCATTCAACCGATTCAAACCGGAAACCTATTCGCATGAAGGTCCTGAAATGTTCTATCCTATTGTATGGTTGTAAGACATGGACGTTAAAAATCACAATGCTAAACAAATTAGAAGCATTCGAATTGTGGTGCTATTTTATATTCTTCAAATGACAAATCCAGAACGTCTGTTCATATCCGTCATAAAGAGGAGAACAGAATACTTCGGCCATATAATAAAGTACCTAAATACCATCTACTTTGTTTTATAATGTTTACATGGAAATCAGGTTGCTCATGGTTGTCAGGTTACTCATTCTCCGAAGTAAAACAACACGCACAGAAGAGAAATAATTGGACAGAAATAGTTAAACGAAGTGCATGACGGCACTACATCCTTAGGAATGAGAAAGATAGCGTAGGAGGAAGAAAATAATGCGTTGGAGAGAGATTTCCACCAAACCCCTCTTCAAAGGTATGAAGATTTTTAGTGGTAGAAATGCTACATTACTATCCGGTATGGAAAAAGCGGTGTTTTTTAAAGAGTTTCTCATCCGGTTGTAACAAAGTTGTTCCTAAGAAATTACAGATATTTCAAAACTTATTTCCTGATTTATTTATTTATGTTGTTTGTTAGTATGTGTTAATTAATTAATATCTTTCTAAACTTTTGGTGGAATCGTTTACTCACGAAATCAGAATTCTATTCAGAACCTTTTCAAAAAGAAAATAAATCCTGCTAACATGCAAGTATTCGAGCCAATCATTTTGCAGATAATTGTTCGTTCACCGCAATTGTTATACCTGCTCTGACTGCGTAATTGCAAAGGACAGTTTATTTCAATACGAACAATGTATTTTGCGTTTCAGCGCTGACTATTTTGAATTCTATCGACGTATTTGAGATAAAACCTAGTTGACTGGTATCACAGTTTTACTTCAATGAAAGCTTTTAGTATAATTTTTTACTTTTTGCTGAATTCGCCTGATTCTCTATATTTTAGTTTTAAATAGCGGTAGTATAACATGTATCCACCAGTAAGCTTACAAAAGGCGAAAAAGTAGTATAATGGTGTGTCCGCATTGGTAAATTTTTTGTGCATATTGAACTAATGGTTCGTCGCAAGAATTTGCGTCGTAAATTTTTACCAGTGAGAACGCAGTGCTCAAATTATTTGATCTTCGCTCGAAAACTATAACCGATGGAGCGTGTGCGTTGTGTGCGTCGAAAATTCTTGCGTCCGATTTATGCGACGAACACGTCCACACTAGCACAATTTACTTCGAGCACGCAAATATTTGCGACGAACAGCTGGTACGCACGAAAAATTTACCAATGCGGACGCAGCATTAGGAATAGAGTTGGTATAATTGCTGGTAGCGAAATGAAAGATAACGTAGTAGAAGTTGTAATAATAAGTGATAGAATAATGTCAGCGAAATTTGTGCTTGATAAAGAATTGTTGAATGTGGTACTTATGTCTGCTCTTTAAATCGGACTGGATGAGAATGAAAGAATAGCTTATTATGATCAACAAAATGTGTATGAAATAATATGTGTGAGATCATGAAAGGAAGTCGTAATGCAATTTGGAGCACTGTAGCCAGTATTATTAGAGAAACTGCTATTGAAATGGTTTACTTTTACTTCACTGAAAAATTATAGGAAAGAAGTTTAACAATAAATAGACATGGTGGTGGTCAAACGAGATTCAAGACAAAATAAAGGAGAAGACAAAATTTTATAAACAGTAAACAGTAGCAAAACACAGATCTTCAAAACTATACGTTCACCAAACAAAATAAATTTTCATCGTTGTTCCGTTAAACCCAATATTTCTTGAGATATTTCATGTATGTTTATGTTTGATTTATGTAGTTATATCTTCTTGTATAAACAAAATTGCACTTTCAAGCAAACTCCAATTCTACTTTATGCTTGTTTCGGTTGTTGCAGGTTCAGTGTCTCTATTATGTTTTAGGCAGTTGTTCTTCTGTTTGTAAGAAATTGTTTTATCTGAAGCTATTTCCTTGTGGCATGTAGTGCAGTCACTGAAGGTTTTCACCTCTGATTTCGTTGAACCTCCATAGATTTTTATGAAAATTGGTGAGTAATTAGAGGATACCTTAAGGAACAAAGGTGACATGATGCCAACTTGCGCTTTTACCCTGGGGGTGGATGCCACCCCTTCTCGGGGGTGAAAATTATTTATTAAAAATAATACCATAAGTCGATAAGGGACAAATTATAAGCAAAATTTGTTATATATAAAGTTATTAAAATAAATCAACACTTTTTGAGTTATTAAACACCAAAGATTTTATTTTTTCGTAAAAAAATGCATATTTTAAATCGGTTTCTCACGTATAAATCAAAAACTGTAAACTTTTACAAAAAAGTTGTTATTACTGAAATTAAAGATAATAAAAAATTGAATGCACTCCTCACATAAAGAACCAAACTAATGTTAGTTCAAAGTGAGTTATTGGCAATTGAATGTCTATTTTTTTTTGACGTTTACTCAAATCTAAATATTCAAGCTTAAATAACGGGAAAACGATGCAATGTATAAAATATTCCTGTTAAACATTTTGTCAAAGTACTTCGGAATACCTATCAAATGAGCTTCAGAACAAGGTAATAGCGTCAACATTAAGTTATAATGAAAATAAAAGAACCGTTTCGAATTTTTTATAAAAAAGTGAAAAATAAAACATACGCCATTTCCACAAAAATTAAAATTTATAGTAATCCTTACAAGAACTTCTTTATATTAGCATAAGTAATGTTTTCGATAATTTTGACCGGTTTAGAATGCATATTTTTGAAATAAAAGATATAATTTAAAAAACCATAATTTTTAAAATTATTGTAATTCTCATATTCTTTTGATAATACTCCAAAAATAATCAATATACGTAAAAAAATATATATAACGAAATTTTAGTTTTTTCTGTGCCAAATATTTTATCTGTTTTACTATTTCTATAGGGTAAAAAATAACAGAGATAGAAACGTTTAAATCTTAAATTTTTGCTGTGGGAACCATGCAACCGGAGCCATTTAACCTTTTATTTTTAAAAAAGTAAGGAGCTTAGAAGATTAGGTTCAACGCTTAAACAGCACTTGGAATTAACTTTCAAACAGTTTTTAGATGTACTCGATATCGTAAACACGAACGGAGTTATTAAAAAAAAAACAATAACATTTTTTGGAAAAATTATTAAAAGATAAATTTTGAAAAAATTTTGGAGCATACATTTTAACGCTATCAACATGTTCGGGAGCTCATTTGATAGATATTTTTAAGTACTTTGACAAATGTTTAATAAGTTTGTGTTGTAAAATGCATCAATGTACCGTTATTTCATCTTGAATACTTAGAGTTTTTTACTCGCCGAAAAAAATATACATTCAATTATCTATGCAATTATCTATTACTTCTGCCTGCTGTATTGTAGTTTCTGCTTGTTTTCCGCAACCCTGTACAAAACACCTTTCTGTGGATTCTACTTTATCGTTAGCTGTCTGATTCATGATCATAAAAGTTTTCTGTTCTCTCTTGTGGTCAGTTTTGTACAGCCAGTAATCACTGCCCAATTTTCTCACCATATCTGGCTACCGTTAGTTAAGCCTAGAGGATGATGCGTTACCAGAGTTGACTGCCTTGTGAGGACCAATTGGTTGAAACCACCTCTAGTCTGTGACTCTTGGCAAGTTTTAATTAGCCTGTGTTTTCTTTGTTTTTAAAATATTTTGTTTCTTTGAGTTCAGAACTTGTTTCCCATTAGTTAAATACTATTTGATGTTTAACATATCTTAAAGTTTATATTATTACTTTATATTGCTGTTATTTACATTTGAAATAAGGAAATGTACAAAAATGCCATTTGTGCAATTTACTATTTTATTGGGAAATATTGGGAAACAATTAAGTTAAAAATTAACTTTATTGATTAATTGCCGATATGAATGAGTCAGATTAAATTATGTAAATTATTAGAAGATTTTTTCCTAAGCAACATGAACAAAATTTATTTAATTTATTAATATTTTGTATTTCCATAACGACTTCTGAAGTTGAAGTCGAAACGTTAATAAATTTCATTTTTAACGTAACTTGTGGCCTGTTTCCCAATAAAATAGTAAATTGCATAATATACCACAAAGAAATATCTTCAGAATAATGTTACTTCTTTCTTTTTTCGCTGTCTGGCCAATTATCGCGAGTTGGCTATTCAATTATTCAATTGACCACAGCTTGGAAAAGGGATACAGAGAATCTGTTAAACCATTTCCCCAGGTTTCTAAGTCATGACGTTTTCCTTCGAGCTGTCCCTGTTCTGTCTATCTTGCCTTGTATTATTAAATGAAATATATTATTCATCTCTGGTTGACGCGTAATATGGCTAAAATATTCAAGTTAGCGATTTTTAACTGTTCTGACCACTTCTGTAACTTTTCCCATCCGCTGCAAAATGATACATACACCCATATTTCAAAGACTTCCAGTTTTATGAGAAGTGTGTCCGGCCAAATCCAGCCTTGGACACCATGTAAAAAAGTAGACAGCACATGATATTTCACCAATTTATTTTTCAGTCTCAAAGTAATACCTACTGTTTCCACATAAGATTTTCTTCATCTTAAAAATGCAGTTTTGGCCTTCTCTATACGTGTTCTAATTTCTTTTCTCATGTCCCAGTTCTCATTTAGATTACATCCAAGCTAAGTAGTTACCATGAAATGTTACCACTTCTGCTTGTTTTCCTGATAATCATCACCTTTGTCTTTGTGGTGTTTAGCTTCAGACCATACTATTACAGGCTGTGGTAGTCCTGGATTTTGAAGTACTTCATAACTACTTGCTATGAATACCGTATCATCTGCGTACCTCAAATTATCATTATTAAGCGTTAATTTTGATCCCACATTGAACATTATTCAATGCTTTATTGAAAAGGGGTCTGAATAAATCTTAAATATTATTGGGGACAAAATACAGCCCTGTCTTACTCCTCTTTGTATTTGAAAATGACTTTTATCAGAAGTATCCCTGCCAATCCTGATGTTCGGACAGTGAAGCCAATAAAGATTTTTAATGATACGTAGGTCTTTATCATCAATACCTATCTCCTGAAAATGGTTATCATTTCATTCTGTTTTACTCCACTAAAGGCCTTCTCACAGTCAAAGTCACTTAAAACCGAATGGCCGGCATCTCTACAGCATAACTCGAACACTGAATAGTGCTTTTGTGGTTCCAAGGTTATTGCAAAACCCAAACTGTTTCACTAAGTTGTTCTTGTATTTTTTCCAAGTAAAATTTTTAAAAAATTACTCAAAGCTGATGGTTCGGTTATTACAACATAGCAGATAGAGGTGTCGTCCTTTGGGATGGCACTAATTTGCATATTATTGCACTTGTAAAAAAGTCAAAATTTGAAGCTTTTCCTAAGCCACACCTTACCATTAAATAATTTCAATACTCAGTAGCAAAATTCAATGTCAATAAGACCAATCACCAACTTTAAAGACGGTTTTTAGACAATTTTTAGATGTGCTATAATAGGCAAATTAGTACCTTTCCAAATGACAGGACCTCTAGCCATTCTCATAAATTTTTTTCAAACGATGGAGAAATCTTTTACCTGAATTTTCGAAAAGGTTCTTTATTTCACTCGCTATTTCGTCTGGTCCCGTAGCGTTTCTGGTCTTTGTTAATCTTATTACACGTTTCTATTTCGTCCATAGTTATCTCTGGTACTGTCACTACTTTAATTTCTAGATCGCGCTTTCCATCATTAAACAGTTTCTCAATATACAGGGTGTCCCGAAAAGATTGGTCATAAATTATACCACACATTCTGCGGTCAAAAATAGTTCGATTGAACCTAACTTACCTTAGTACAAATGTGCTTATAAAATGTTACAGCCCTTTGAAGTTACAAAATGAAAATCGATTTTTTTCAATATATCGAAAACTATTAGAGATTTTTTATTGAAAATTGACATGTATCATTCTTACGGCAGTAACATCTTAAAACAAAATTATAGTGAAGTTTTTCCACCCCATAAAAATTTTATAGGGGTTTTGTTCCCTTAAACCCCCCCATACTTTTGTATACGTTCCAATTAATTCAATATTGTGGTATCATTAGTTAAACACAACGTTTTTAAAACTTTTTTGACTCTTAGTATTTTTTCAATAAGCCAGTTTTTATCGAGATGCGGGTTCTTTTTTAATATATTTACATAAAAATTTTATGGGGGTTTTGTTCCTTTAAACACAGTGTTTTTAAAACTTTTTTGCCTCTTAGTCTTTTTTTGACAAATCACCTTTTATCGAGATATGGCTTCTTTTTCAAAATATACCTAAAAATGTAAATTATAAATACATTTTCAGATTATTAACAGGTCTCTATAATCGTACTTAACCATATACAAATATGTGGTGGATTCGACAAATATTCAAAATAGGTCGATAAACACTGGCTTATCAAAAAAGTACTAAGAGGCAAAAAAGTTTTAAAAACATTTTGTTTAACTAATGGTGTCACAATAATAATTTAATTGGAACGTACACAAAAGTTTGGGGGGGTTTAAAGGAACAAAACCCCTTAAAAATTTTATGGGGTGCACAAATTTCATTTTAATTTTTTTTTAAAATGTTGCTGCCATAATAATGCCACATGTCCATTTTCAATGAAAAATCTCGAAGGGTTTTCGATATATGAAAAAAAATCGATTTTCATTTTGTAACTTCAAAGGGCTGTAACTTTTTTTGTGTGCACCATTGTATATAGGTAAGTGAGGTTCAATCAACATATTTTTGACCCCAGAATCTGTGGTATAATTTATGACCATTCTTTTCGGGACACCCTGTATATTTTCCACATATCCGTTGTATGCAAATTAATGATAATCAGTTTGTCATCTCTATCAACAATGGTATTTGTTTATTTTTTGTACTGAGCCATTACTTCTTCTATCTCATTTATCTCGTTTTATCTCCTTATTAATTATGTAGTTTATATTATATATTTCGACGTTTTGATTTTGCAATAATTAAAATCAGCTTACCTACATTATATTATTAAATCACCAAATGCATTTTTAAAAGCAACAAAATTCTATTTTTAGGTTTTGAACGACAATAAAAAATTTAATATTTTCCAATTTTATTACTCACCAATAAGCAAGAGTCTTGTGTCACACCATAACCCTGGAAATACTAATTAAAACCAGCACAGAATGAATGTCAACAAACGGCGCCAGTGTTTCCCACCTAATTTACTAACCACAGAAAAGAAAAAAGAGTTCCACTGAAACACTAAACGCATTCCCTGCTTTTTTTCTTGGTGCTTTTTTGCAGTAAAGTTACTATAAATCTCCAGTCGATTTCTCAGTTTATTAAATCTTCGAACAGTGTATAATTGCCGTACAGATGGTCGCATAAATCATGGTGGGACAAACTGGCATTTATCAGGGACCGTTTCTGTTAGATGTTGGTTGCTAATGAATAGAGGTCGGATTTTTCGTGGACGCAGCAGGAACGGACTATGCAGATTATGTTGTCGTAATCGTAATAGAGACATTGAGAAATAGTTGCTACATTGCAACTCAATAAGTTCGAACTGCAATTCTGGTTTTACTTATTCATAATTCAGTTAAACGTCATGCTGGTAATGTCCAGGTCCTGTTCGATAACTTTAAAGACTTGGAATCTTCGCTCAAACTCTCCAAGAACACATTTCACGCTTTTTTTCATACCTAGCTCTTAAGATTATCTACCCTAACTCTAATTGTTTTTAGCTTTGCAAAATGAGTCAAGTCTTTCTTGCCTATTTGTTTAGAAAATAGATTCAATTTCATTTTGAAAGCTTTAATATGACCCCAAATATCATGGATTAATTTATTTCTTCCCTGGAGTTTAAGGTACGATTTATTGATATGACTAAGATCTGTAAAATACGCAAAATCAGACAGCCATAAAATATCTTTCAAATTTTCACACTCATTCATCCCCTTTTCTTCCATAAAAGAGTTTCGTCTTTAAGATTCCAAGCGGGATCTGAAACCCGACCTGTACTTAGCCATCTTACTTTAGTGTTGTAAAAAAATATCAGACTGCAATGAACGAGAAACTCTTGAAATTGTCTATGATTGAGAGCATGTGAACGTATGCTATTAACAAGCTTAAGGGGATGGGTACGAACTTTCGGCGTCAATGGTATTTAAATGGGATTAATTTTTTTCGAATCCTGAGAAAACTAATGAGTATTTTTGAAAAATTTAAACGCAGAATGAAAGATTACGTTATTACCGAGGGCCGAAAGTTCCTGAAAACTTCTATAATGTTTATTTTAATAAGTTACATGGGTGAAAACTAAGAGAAAATTTAGTGTAATTTTTAATTTCAAATATCTCATTCAAAAGAAACTTTTATTCGTTCTAAGGGACTTTCGGCCCTCGGTAATAAAGTAATATTTCATTCTGCGTTTAAATTTTTCAAAAATACTTATTAGTTTTCTCAGGATTCGAAAAAAATGATTACATTTAAAATACATTGAAAATTTTGACAGGCGTTCCTTTTCCCTTAATGACAACATCAAGCACATGATTCATGTCTAGAGCAGATTTACACTCTTATGTATGACACAATGAAGAAACATTACATCGATCCTAGGAAACGATTCCTTAAACATGACTAGGAAACCAAATTTTGCCCTACATGATTCATGTCTAGAGCAGATTTACACAGGGCTTCTTGATGTATGACACAATGAAGAAACACTACTTCGATCCCAGCAAACGATTCCTTGAACATGACTAGGAAACCAGATTTTGTCCCTGTCACATTTGGTGCTCCATCAGTAGTAATGTTACAAATATTTCTCACAGGTACTTTCAAAGATGTGACGGTTTTTTTATTTCTTGAAAAATATCTGATACTTTTTCCGTTTCCTTTATTGGATGTATACAAGCTAAACTTGGAGCATACAACTTTTTACAGATTTACCATCAGGCAATGCTTTATTACATTTTGCAATATTATGGTGAGGGAACGCAGAGGTCACAGACAAAAATTTAAAAATTTATTTCTTTAATGTGTAGGGGGGATCAGTAGAAGCTTAAGTTCAAGTTTTTGGAGTCGCCACCCTTGTCCCCCGGCCGCCATCTTGGAAATGGAGTGCAAAGGGGTTTCGCGCTATATCTCCTAAACTACCAACCCTACTGGAAATCTAATAAAACATAAAATGTAGCAAATTAAATTTTATACAATTTTGTTTCTATTACTTTTTATCGTCAAGTGACCAACAAAAGAGATATAAACAAAAATATGTAAAAAATTTTTAATAAGTTTTCTTTTGGATGTTATAACTTTTTTTCAGTTCATTTTAAAATAAAATAACTTTAGAGCAATTTTATAGAGGGTTTTTCAGCGAACACTTTCCACTATAAAGTTGTTTAATTCTATTTATTTATATAGGTTTACAGCGCTCCAAACTTGACCAGATTCTCGAATGCTCATACATAGTGATACAATAAAAACAAAAGTTAGGCTTTCTTTTCTATCTGTATATATTTTTTTATTCATACAATTTATTATGATGTTAACATTCCTATGCTATTATTAATCTGTTTTTGACATTTCTTCCCACTATAAAACTTATAACCCTAAGCATAATATATAGAAAAGGCCCAAGAAGTTGTTTGAGCACAAAATCATAAAGTATGATCAAAAATAGCCATTCACCACACCGTGGTCAGGATCTCGAGATATAAGCGTTTTTTGGGGTGTGCCGCTTGTCTATGAAGTAACATACCTTTTTTCCTATTGTATATTTTGACTTAAAATTTTCCAAAAAACTTCTTCATGAATTATGTTTTATTGTTGTGTTGGTTAAAATTATAAACTAAAAAGTTTGTCACTCAACTTTTTTAAATAAACATCAAACTAACAAAATTTGTTGACAAAATGTTTAAAAACTAACAACTCCTTTTTTAATGTGTTTTAACATTATGGACACATTTCATTGTTATCTACATACTTCAAAGATGACACAGTAAAATTTTCAAAAGGAAATATTTACAGCGATCAAAGATACAGCGAGGTAAATTTGAAAAATCATCAAAATTGATTTTCGACATTTTTGTATAAAATTTGGTTTTTGAACATGTTCCACCAAATCTAGATAAAAATAAACTTCATATTCGGATTCAGCGACCTCGAAAACATAAAAATAGACCAAAATTGGTCATTCACCTTAAATTTGATTTTCGTGGTCGGCATAACGATTGCTGCCGCTCGACTAATATATTAGATAGAAAAGTATTTTCAACGAAAACATTTCGTTTATAAATTCGCAAAAGTGGATTCTTATGTAGTTTTTCTTCAGAATCCAAATCTGAAAACGGCATTTCGATATTTCTAACCGTCTTCGAGATAATCGACTTCAAAGTCTAAAATGTGACGTCACAATCGTTTTATTTTCTGCCAACACATTACACGTCCAGCTGAAATAGTTGCTATTAAGTAGGCTAGTTTTCAACGAAAACATTTCGTTTATAAATTCGCAAAAGTGTGTGTGTTATTGCGTTGCCGCTCCTGCAATACTTAGATCAGATTTATCGATGGATTCTTATGTAGTTTTTTCTTCTGAATCCAAATCTGAAAACGGCATTTCGATATTTCTAACCGCCTTCGAGATAATCGACCTCAAAGTCTAAAATGTGACGTCATAATCGGTTTATTTTCTTCCGACACACTACACGTCTAGCTGAAATCGTTGCTATTAAGTAGGCTAGTTTTTTAATCTCGATTTGTTAAGCAAAGCATAGGTTATTTACATTTGAGTTTGACACTTCGTGAATGTCAAACTAAATTTTAAGTTAAGTATTAATAAAACGTCAATGACATTTGATAGTGAATTTAATTATTATATAAAATAAATAAGATGTTCAAAAATACAATTTGAGTATATTTTAAAAGCAATAATTTATTAACAGCTTCAAAAAGGTTTATACGAGTATGCGGCCTCCCCTTTATGATAAATGGACTGTTCCATTTGCTATGAAATTAAAATATAGTCGGTTCGCTAAACTCAACACAACTGGCTAGTGATTTTAGTAGGTAATTTTTTTGTTTTTGCGAATTTTGCCAAAATTGCCAAAATTACTAATTATTTAGTAATTATTAACTAATTAGTAATTATTTTTCTTTGCCAAATTGGCAAAATATTGACTAAAATCACTAACCAGTTGTGTCTGAGCTTAGCGAACCGACAGTATATGAAAGAATATTGTTTGGTCTAAACAATTATTGTCTGATATGTGCAATTACATCCTTCTAATGGAAAAAAATATTTGAAGATTTTTCTCAAATTATGGATACCAACAACATTTTCATTTATAACTCTTTTATTTTTAATTTGACGAAGAAAAGTTATTCTTCGTAAAAAGCTCTTCATGTTCTAAGATTTATGATGCGACCATCATATGTTAAATTTTATTAATTTTATACGAGGTATATAAAAAATATGAATTTCGATCAAGAGTAAACTACCTTTATAGTTCATAACATTTAAATTAGAATGATATAATTGCACATTAAAACATAATTATTAATTCTAAACTACTTTTCATAATAGCAATTTTCCATATTATGAATTAAAATAAGTAAATAAACAAAGTTTTCGTTATGTATGATAATGCTCGCATTTTCAGCTTGTTTAATCTCAATTTGTTAAACAAGGCATAGGTTATTTACTTTTGAGTTTGACACTTCGTGAATGTCAAACTAAATTTTAAATTAAGTATTCATAAAACATCAATGACATTTGATAGTGAATTTAATTATTATATAAAATAAATAAGATGTTCAAAAATACAATTTGAGTATATTTTAAAAGCAATAATTATTTTTTAACAGCTTTAAAAAGGTTTATACGGGTATACGGCCTCCCCTTTATGATAAATGGACTGTTCCATTTGCTATGATATTAAAATATAGTCGGTTCGCTAAACTCGACACAACTGACTAGTAATTTTAGTAGGTAATTTTTTTGTTTTTGCGAATTTTGCCAAAATTGACAAAATTACTAATTATTTAGTAATTATTAACTAATTAGTAATTTTTTTTTGCCAAATTGGCAAAATTATTGACTACAATCACTAACCAGTTGTGTCTGAGTTTAGCGAACCGACAGTATATGAAATAATGTTGTTTGGTATAAAAAATTATGGTCTGATATGTGCAATTACATCCTTCTAATGGAAAAAAATATTTGAAGATTTTTCTCAAATTATGGATACCAACAACATTTTCATTTATAACTCTTTTATTTTTAATTTGACGAAGAAAAGTTATTCTTCGTAAAAAGCTCTTCATGTTCTAAGATTTATGATGCGACCATCATATGTTAAATTTTATTAATTTTATACGAGGTATATAAAAAATATGAATTTAGATCAAAAGTAAACTACCTTTATAGTTCGTAACATTTAAATTAGAATGATATAATTGCACATTAAAACGTAATTATTAATTCTAAACTGCTTTTCATAATAGCAATTTTCGTTATGTATGATAATGCTCGCATTTTCAGCTTGTTTAATCTCAATTTGTTAAACAAGGCATAGGTTATTTACTTTTGAGTTTGACACTTCGTGAATGTCAAACTAAATTTTAAATTAAGTATTAATAAAACATCAATGACATTTGATAGTGAATTTAATTATTATATAAAATAAATAAGATGTTCAAAAATACAATTTGAGTATATTTTAAAAGCAATAATTATTTATTAACAGCTTTAAAAAGGTTTATACGGGTATACGGCCTCCCCTTTATGATAAATGGACTGTTCCATTTGCTATGATATTAAAATATAGTCGGTTCGCTAAACTCGACACAACTGGCTAGTAATTTTAGTAGGTAATTTTTTTGTTTTTGCGAATTTTGCCAAAATTGACAAAATTACTAATTATTTAGTAATTATTAACTAATTAGTAATTTTGTTTGCCAAATTGGCAAAATTATTGACTACAATCACTAACCAGTTGTGTCTGAGTTTAGCGAACCGACAGTATATGAAATAATGTTGTTTGGTATAAAAAATTATGGTCTGATATGTGCAATTACATCCTTCTAATGGAAAAAAATATTTGAAGATTTTTCTCAAATTATGGATACCAACAACATTTTCATTTATAACCCTTTTATTTTTAATTTGACGAAGAAAAGTTATTCTTCATAAAAACCTCTTCATGTTCTAAGATTTATGATGCAACCATCATATGTAAAATTTTATTAATTTTATACGAGGTATATAAAAAATATGAATTTAGATCAAAAGTAAACTACCTTTATAGTTCGTAACATTTAAATTAGAATGATATAATTGCACATTAAAACGTAATTATTAATTCTAAACTACTTTTCATAATAGCAATTTTCCATATTATGAATTAAAATACCTAAATAAACAAAGTTTTCGTTATGATAATGCTCGCATTTTCAGCTTGTTTTTTTATTGTATTCCTATGAGAATTCGAGAATCTGCTCAAGATTGGAGCGCTGTAAAACCTAGATAATAAATAAAATTAAACAACTTTGTAGTGAAAATTGTTCATTGAAAAATCCTCTACAAAATCGCTATGATGGTATTTTATTGTGAAATGAACGGAAAAAAAGTTATAACCTCCAAAAGGAAACTTCTTACAAAATTTTCTCATATTTTTGTTTATAACTTTTTTGTTGGTTACTTGACGATAAAAAGTAATAGCCATAAAATTGTAGAAAATTTAATTTGCTACATTTTATGTGTAATTAAATTTTCTGTAGGAGTGCTAGTTTAGGAGATACAGCGCGAAAGCCCTTTGCACCCCTTTTTTCAATATGGCGGCCGGGGACAAGGGTGCCGACCCCAAAAACTTGAACTTAAGCTTCTACTGAACCCCCATACACATTAAAAAAAAATAAAATTGACTCCTCTAAGAAATGCAACCCTAAATGTAACATTTCAATGGCCTAGTACACTCCCTTCGATGTCGATATTAACGAAAAAGTAAATCAGTATACTTACGACGTCTGGATAGAAGAATAGGTTTTTTGAACATTTTTGACTCACATAAATTACGTTTTAATCGAAATCCAAACTAGGTTCATTTTACTTGAATTTCTAAATATTTTTAGCGTACTAAATAAATACGTTAATTGTCTTTGAATAATTTGACTACGTTGGGCGAGTTAAACTCTGATAAATCCTCGATGTCCTGCAGAATCCGCATTTGTGGTTTTACGTTGGCTACTAATGAACCAACCTCCGATTCAGTTACAAGCTACGTTTCGCCTATCATGGGAGCAATATAATAGAACGGTGTCGATAGGAAATTTCAATTGAAATTGCTGGCCGTTCGATAAATATCGACAAATTTGTCATTAGAATTTATAGGCGTTTGTAATTACATTAATAGGCAGTTAACTTAATATTGCCAACTTCAGATTTATTACCAGCAATAAGAATATCAATTTAGATTCTCGGTTAAATCAGAGAGTTAAATGGGTCTACGGTAGAAGGTTGAGTAATTTAGGTGCTAATCAAAATGGCTGAGATGTTTTTTCTGTATACTTTCCCACATAACATATCATATAATTATAACATGTGTTCATTTATGGTATCTTATTTTAGTAATTGGCTTTAGGAAAGTAAACTACAAATTACTAAGACTCAATTAGATATACGTCAGTTGAATGTATCCAGTCTTTGATTGGTAGTGCTCAGCATCTTACAACCTCTCGCATCAGCTGCATATCAATGTTAACGGACCTAATTGTCATCCACAAACCTTAAGAAATTTTCATTTTGTTCAATATTTATCCGATTATGTTCTGTTCTCAATATATCAAAGGTAAGTTGTGCTATATACCCAATTTTTTATATCCCCATTCTTCTGTGAATCTCCATGATTTTTACGTAGTTATACCAGTAAGTTACAACTCAAAGAAAGCCGTTGTTGTATATTTTTTTCTGAATGATTATAGAGCTTTTACTACTAAATATGACCTTCAGTTTGCTTTAAGTAGCCCTAGTACTTATTGCTTAGGCTCTAATAATGGTAATTCCGCAGTGATCAGTCAATGGAAGTGATAAAAATTAAATAAAAATTCCATTTTTATTCAGTTGCAATGCGAAGGCAAAACAATCTTATTTTTCAGTTAGAATACGGAGCGCAGTCCAGCCCTCTGAATCGACGATTTTCGACTCTTTTGGAGTCTCATCGGAGAGAACGTAGGCCTGCTGCTCCATACTCTAAGTGACCAACACCGAGAGTTTATCCCCCACACCGCAACTGACGTGAATGGACTAGGTGACTAACGTCATCTGGCAATTGAAAGATAAAGTAGTTTTCAATCCTAATAGCAATATTAATAATATTTAAAAATATTAAAATATTACTAAAAGATTTCTAAATTGAAAACTTATTGGTCCATTTTCTTGGTAACACCTCCAAGGCTTCTAAAATTTGCAAGCCAGATGGATGCTGAAGCGAAGAAGACAAGAGGGAATTCAAAAAATTACAATTCACGACCCCGTCTGTTCAGCTGAAAATGGACCTAGTTACGCAAAGAAGTAACGACCAATATAAAAATAAAATAAAAATTCCATTTTTATTCAGTTGCAATGCGAAGGCAAAACAATCTTATTTTTCACTTAGAATATGGAGCGCAATCCAGCACTCTGAATCGACGATTCTCTTAGGGTCTGAATGGGTCTGAATCGACCCTCTTGTCTTCTTCGCTTCAGCATCCATCTGGCTTGCAAATTTTAGAAGCCTTGGAGGTGTTACCAAAAAAATGGACCAATAAGTTTTCAATTTAAAAATCTTTTAGTAATATTTTAATATTTTTAAATATTAATATTGCTGTTAGGAAGTGATAAATTTTATTTATCTCATGAGAATGGTAAAATAGGGTAAAATATGGTAAATATCGTATATCTCTTTTTCTTCTTCTTCGGCTCAGCAGCACTCTATTCTCCCAATTACCTTCTCTGAGGTGTCTATCTATCAAAGCATTTCCTATGTAAGTTTTTCATCTTATAGCAGGTTTCACTCTCCGTCTTCTTCCCGGCGGCTCCCAGTCCAATAGTCCCAGTCCAATATTCTTTTCGGCCACCTGTACTCTGGCATTTTTTATACATGCCCGTAGCATTACAGGGCTCTGCTTTCTACTTCCATTTTGTTCCATATATCCTCTGTTCTTGTTCTGTCGTCTCTGGGGATTTGTAGACATCTCATTGTAGACAAGTCCAATTCAACTGTTCGTATTTTATTTCTCGTATTTTATTTCATACTGGGGGATTTTAACGCTCGAATAGGTAACCAAGTAATACCCGGAATTAAGCAAAAACACAATGAAAATGTTAAAAACGAAAATGGAAAACTGATGATAAACTTCTGCACGAATAACAAACTTAGAATAAATAACACATTTTTTGGCCACAAAGACCAACACAAATATACATTCAATAACACCCGTGGACAAAGATCTATGATAGATTATGTTGTAACCAACAGAGATATACATGCATAAAAAATAATCGATGTAGGTAGCGACCATAGCTTAGTATTATGTAAAATAGGAATCATTATGAAATATTTCACACCCAAGAGGGCAGCACCAACACAAACAAAAATCAAAGTCGGAGGACTACATACGGAATCCACAGAATACTTATACAGGAAAAGAATATCACAGACGATTGCTGAGAATGGAATATTAGAAAATGATAACATCGATGAAAGCTGGCAAAAACTCAAAGATAACATAATCAACGCTGCAACAGAATCACTTGGAGAGAGAAAAGTAACGAATACTCACATATTAAAGAAGAAAACCTCGTGGTTTAGAGAGGAAGTTAAGATAAAATGTGAAGAAAGGAAGAAAGCCTTTTTACAATACAGAACGAAACAAACACAACAGGCATACAACCACTACAAACGAATCAGAAACGAAACGAATACTTTAGTGAGGCAAATAAAAAGGGAGCACTGGCAGAGTTTCTTAAAACATATGGAACACGACTTCTACGGAACACTAAAAGAAGTATAGAGAATGATCAGAGGGCAAAGAAAAGAGATGAACGAATTAATAAAAGCGAAACACATTCAGAAGGAAACATGGGCAGACTACTTCCGATCTCTATTTGCTAAAGGCGACGATAATGAACCACCAACACCTGAAGTTACAACAAACGAAGAAATAAACATCGAGGAGGGAGAGGTGAAGAAAGTATTAAGAAAATTAAAAAATAGAAAATCTCCAGGAGAATATCCTACAGAAATCTCCTACAGAATATCGAACGAACTCCTAAAGTACGGAGGACAAGATCTAACTAAACAATTATTAAAACTATAACAACTATAAAACAACTAAAACAACTATAGATCTAACTAAACAACTATTAAAACTAATACAAAAAATAATAGAACAAAACAGAATACCACAAGAATGGAAATCAATCATCCTAATACCTCTCTTCAAAAAGGAGACAAATCGAATCCGGAGAATTGCAGAGGAATTAACTTATTAAACACAACATTAAAATTAACAACCAAAGTGATAACAAACAAATTAAATGAAATTATAACATTAGCAGAAGAACAACTAGGTTTTAGGTCGGGAAGGTCATGCAGTGACGCTATATTTATAAGGAGGCAAGTTCAAGAGAAATCGTTGGAATACAACAAACCGGCATATTTATGTTTCGTGGACCTTAAGAAAGCATTTGGCACGGTCACAGTAAAGCACGTTATCCATTTGTTCTCCGTTATTCGGTCTTGACGGTCCAGTTACAGCTGAGTAGCTGTAGCTGAGGCACAGTCGATCGACAAGTTTAGTGGATTTGCGATCGCTGGTTCGAGCCTCAGCTAGGTCATGAAATTAATAAAAGGTCAACGCCTTAGTATAAAACTCAATAGAGTCTACGACTTGGTCTGGAATAAACTGGCGTCTGATCGGTCTATGGAGGAGCGGTACGCCAAGGGATAAGGGCTTGCAGCTTGGTGATACTCCTCCATAGATCCCTACCGAAGCGCGTTGACGCCTAAGAACGGTATATATATATATATATATATATATATATATATATATATATATATATATATATATATATATATATATATATACATATATATATATATATATATATATATATATATATATATATATATATATATATAAAATTAAGAAGACAATGAGTCTTTGCTGACAGTAATTATATAAATTTGGTTATTGGGTTATGCAGCAAATGAAAAAGTACATATGTCATATGCTTTTTCCAAATCTATTGAAGCTATATGGTTTCTCTATTTCTCTGCACTAGTTTTTCCATTGCAAATTTTAATAAAAAAAAAAAAAAAAAAAAATATATCCATATTGGAGCGTCCGGCCCTATATCCCGCTTGTTCTTCGGGTTTTTTGTCTTTAATATCATTTTCTATTAGGTTTCGTGTTACCTTTGAGTATAGTCGGCCTATAGTCACAATCACTGCGATCCCTCTATAGTGCTAACAATATTTTATAAAAATTAAAAATATTTCAATTCTTATCATTGACCCTATTGGTCCTTCAATAAATTGTTCATCTATATTAAAAAATTTTGTAAGATATTTCAAATAATGTCATGTCATGTCTAAATGTCATTTTATCTTTTATTGATTTTGAAGTTGTGCTAAATTAATTAACTTTTATTTTACTAAATTACTACTTTATTTTACGTTTTTTCCATTGAAGCATTTACATGACCATGTTAAGTTTGATTCTCATTTTAGTTACACCATATTTGAAATATCCTCAATAAGTTTGTAAGTACAAAATTTTATACATGTTTTCATATTATCTTACACCAAAAATATCTTTGTAGCACCCTGATGATGGTTAAAATCTTAACCGAAAGCTCGGATTAAAGAAATTTAAAAGAGTACACTTTTTCATTTGCTGCATAACCCAATAACCAAATTTATATATATATATATATATATATATATATATATATATATATATATATTATATATTATCCATTTGTTATACTCCAGAGAGGTACCTCTAGGAATAATTAAAACGATCTAAAACATTTACCAGAACAACACAATAAAAGTAAAAGTGGACGATGAATTAACTGACCCAATTGAAGCCGGCAATGGGATAAGATTCCTTGAGTACTTTATTGTTCAACCTGATCATGGACGAAATAATAAAAAAAGTAAGAACTAAAAAAGGATACCAAATGGGAGAAAAACAACTTAAAATAATCTGCTATGCGGACGATGCAATACTAATCTCTCAAAGTGAAGATGATTTACAACGTATGCTGCACCAATTCAACATGATCGCCAGAAAATTTAACATGTTAATTTCCACACAAAAGACAAAATGCACGGTTATAACAGCAGATCCAATAAGATGTAAATTGGAGCTGGAAGGTCAGATAATAGAACAAGTGATGGAGTTTAAATACCTAGGCATCACACTATCTAGCTACGGAAGGCTCGAAACAGAAGTGGAAGATCAAGTGAATAGAGCATACTGAGCCGCAGGTTGCCTGAATGACACAATATGGAGAAATAAAAATATCGGAAAAGAAGTGAAGGGCAGAATTTACAAAACAGTCATCAGACCAATAATGACATACCCGGCAGAAACACGACCCGACACAGAAAGGACAAAAAGATTGCCCGAAACAGCGGAGATGAAAACGCTTCGAAAAATCGATGGTAAGACTCTATGGGACAGAGCTAGAAGTACAGATATACGACGGAGATGCAAGGTGTATAACATTAACTGGGTAAGAAACAGAAGAATAGAATAGAATGACCACATAAGCCGAATGACAACAAATAGGATAGTCAGGACAGCGAGAGACGGTTCTCCAATAGGAAGACGATCAGTGGGAAGACAACGAAAACGATGGAACGACAACTTACTAGAGGTACATTGAAAAAACAGACAGAGTCATGTCTGCACAAAAAGAAGATGAAGAAGAAGAAGAAGAAGAAGTACTTTATTTCGTATTGTTGTTGTCATTGGCCATACTTCCGCTCCATATAGGGTAATATTCAGCACTATACTCTAAAAGACCCATTTTTTGTTTTCTTTGATTAGAGTGTTGTTCCATAACATTACATGGAGTGCTTTCGTGGCTTGTTTTCCCCGTGATATTTTCATTTCTATATCTTTTATACAATTACCATCTCGTCGTATCATTGACCATAAATACTTAAAAGTCTTACAGCTCTTAATAGTCTCCTCTGAACTTGAGTTCAAATCTGCAACCTCGGATCGGTCTTACATATATTTATCTTGAGTTCCCAAAGCTCATAGTAGCCTCATTGTCTTTTGCAAAAATGACTTGGTCCTCGGCGAAAAGTAATGAATGTAATATTCTCTTGTATGCTCATGTGTATACACTTATAGCAGCAAATGAACAAGAAATGTTTGATCTCCTGCTAAGAGTTGAGCACGAAAGCAATAAAGTTGGTCTAAAAATCTATAAAGCTTAAACAAAAGTAATGGTGGTCGACAGATTCCACACCATTCATCTGACTAACATGTTACAGGAATACCAGATATAGTATTTTTACTACAAAAGCAAGATTACGTAGGTCAAAATTTTTGACGTATGAGCACTGTCAAAACATTAGAATGTGACTTTTCATCATGACCACGTTTATGTCATTACTTGTCAGAGATAGTTTTCTGTGTTTTTGTTTACTATAAAAATAATATCTATAATTATTTATTCTAATTAATGTCAATTGGTTTTCATTACTTGCCGAAATATATTAATTAGCAACAATATTATCATAGTGTAGGTATAAGTAATCATTAAAATATTTCACAGCTCACAGCATAATTATTGACCGCAACCAGCAACACTGAACTGTCATTTGCGTTTGAATGTATAGGGCTTTTCATTCACAGTCATTTGTTTCGAGCTTCTGTCATGTGTCACATAATATTAATATATCTACGACATACGTTATTGGTATATACAATAATACAAACCAAAGACGTATAACGTAGATATATTAATATTTTGTGACAAATGACAGAAGCTCGAAACAAATGACAATCGATGAAAAGCCCTATAAGTAGTGTACGAATGTCTAAAATATTTAACTAAAATTATTATTTTTTGGAATATTGAACTTAAATAATTGTTTTAGAAAATTTATATTATTGATAATAATAAATGTTTTTGGTTATTTAATTAATATAATTCTAAAATTCTCAATGTAATCGCGATTACGTTTTTTTTTTTATTAAAATACCATCTGGACGCTTATACAAGATCGGGCAGTTCCGTGTTGGTATCGTATTGTAGCTGTGCTACACAAATTTCAATTCTAGAGTTGATGTTGTGGAATATCATTATTTTCAAAAAAACAGTAAAATCCTGTATAAAAGGTATATTTAAAAACCCTCAAAAGGGCCACATCAAAATCACATAACTAGTTTTCGACTGGTTTACCAGTCATCATCAGTGCTTACGTGCAATGTACATGCTAACCACCAAGATAGTATTTAACAAAATTATGTGGATTAAACCCCAGTAAAGGAAGTCCGTCAAGGAAACATTGGTTTAAAAAGCTACATTAAATATGGATGTTTAAAATATTTAGCTAATCTGCTCTAGGTAGCATCTGAGCTGTGGATTTGACTTGTTTACATGTTGAAAGAATGACGGCAAGTGACTGTCACTGGCAAGGTACATACAAAAGCTGCGCTCTTTATCTTTAAAAAACGTATTTTGATTTTTGTCGATAGAATGCTCTGATCAAAATATATCGAATTTTTACAGTTAGAGTTGATACAAATGATATTTAAAAAATTAATTTTGCGCGCTTAACATTCAAAATCACCGGTCGCTACAAGCGTTGTTTCTGAGAGAGCGGTTAATTATACCAAAAAGAGTGCTAATAACATTCTTGTTCAAAGATCTTAGCAACATTTCTTGTTAGAAACATTTTTTTCTACGGCGCGGCGCGCGGCGTACAGATTCGTGATAAATTGATATTTTGCGCCCCCCTCCATACGAGGGAGGTTTTAGGAGGAAGCCCAGGGGTAGGAGTAGCAAACTTTATTTCATCTTTTTGGGGTTCCAAAATTGACATTTAACAAAATTTAGCTTGTTTGTATGATTTTTACCAGTCATTTGACGTTAATACAATTATTTTGTATATTTTTGGTAACTACCTGCCACCAGTTGTACAAATTGATCTTTCTCGAAAATGGTGCTTCATAGCGACTTGAGATAAGAGCATTTTTTATATAAAAAATCAAAATTTGTTTAATTTTAAAAAATTGAAGAAAAATCTTCTGCGTAAAAGGTATATTTATTTTAGAAACCCCAAAGAAGGGCTACAAATACAAAACGGAACGTTTTCGCTCTAAAGAGAGCATCATCGGTGTTCTTTGCAAGCTCTACATTCTAAGCCACCAAAAATACATGGGTTAAAACCCTTAAAATGTCTACTAAAAGTTTTAGGTACACTGAAATGTTATATGCTAAATCCTGACGATGGATGAAATTAATGTTGGCTTTCACCTTTCTCTTTATGGAGACAGAGAATTCGACTCAACAACCCACGTGCTTCGTGGAATAGTCATATAATGCCTTAGGGCAGAGGTCGGCAACGCGGTGCCCGCGAGTGCCACTGCGCCCTTTAATAAATTTTAATGCGCCCTTAAACTATTGTTAATTTAGACAAGAAATTCAAAACGTATATTTTTATACGTTTATATTTATATGTATGTTAGGTCAAAAAATAGTTGGCGCCCGCCATGAATTTTTAATATGGTATTTCACTCTTTACAATAAAAACGTTGCCGACCTCTGCCTTAGGGTATTAGTTTCATCCATCGTCAGGATTTAGCATATATTTAGTCGACATTTTAAGAGTTTTAACCCATGTATTTTTGGTGGCTTAGCATGTAGAGCTTGCAAAGAACAATGATGATGCTCTCTTTAGAGCGAAAACGTTCTGTTTTGTATTTGTAGCCCTTTTTTTGGGGTTTATAAAATAAATATACCTTTTACGCAGAAGATTTTTCTTCAATTTTTGTAATTAATGGTATACAGCCAATTTAAAGTTATGAATAAAAATGTAGAATACCCCTCCTAGATGAGCTGCTTAAAGTTCTTCCTTTTTATCTTTGCCCATGCGTCACGATTCATTTTCAAACAAATGAAGTCAAAACATAAAGTTAAACGTACGTCGATGTGTATATACAGTTGGTTCCTAAAAAAACTGATACGACTCTTAGTAAGATTTGATCATTTTGAGCAGTGTATGATTGGTCTGACATTATATTATATTTATTATGACAGACAAATAATAAAATAAACAAAAAAACAGCCATTTTTTGAGGTTGATGTTATCTGACAAATTTTAAGATTTGGCAGTGACAGTGACAGTATGCAAATAATAAGTATTTATCCTTCAAAATATAATAAATTAAATATAATTAAACTCATATCCATTATATCACACCTCATCAAAAGCTTTTTACAAGAACATATAGTCAGCGATTTTGATATGGCTTAGAGCCAGACTACATCAAGATCGCCTATATATCGTGCTGGTAATTGCCTTGCAGCGAGACCAAAAACAAAAAGAAGAAGAAGAAGAAAGTACACTGCTCAATTTTCTACAAAATACGCTTTAAGAGTCGTATCAGTTTTTTTTGGAACCAGCTGTACATTGTGTATACTCTGTATACTATATTATACTATACACATCGACGTACGTTTCACTTTATGTTTTGATTTAATTTGTTTGAAAATGAATCATGACGCATGGGCAAAGTTAAAATGGAACAACTATATCACTGCAATAAACCTATTTACACCAAACGATTGGGTATATTCCACTAAATGAGTATACAGAATGGTATCACTTCAAAGGCATCCGTTTTCCATTCACTTTTTTCAAAATTTTCAAAAAATTCACTCAAAAGTTCCACAATTAGTACTTGTTTATGGAGAGCGTTTGTGGACGTCCTGTATATCCGTTGTTTTTAAATATGAGAGTTGCACCATATTCGGTTAAAGCATGATTCTTCTGTCTTGGTTATTATTTGTTTTCTGATTTCTCTGTCGTCTATACTAGTTGACGAGTAGATCCTACTATGAATTTCTTTCCTAAATTTTTTGCCATAATAACCTTTAAAACTAAGATTTAGTAATGTTTGAACACATGCTTTATAGAAACCTTACATTAGCCACCTAGTAACTTTTATTTTTCATTTTCAAGATGACATGATCGCTAGTTTTCGCAATCTACAAGAACTAAAGTACTCAATTAGTCGCCGTCTAATTTCGTCAAACAACATTTGACTGCACTCTCTCCGATTTAAAGCCTCATTCATTATCCAGGCGAGTTCTTTTTATAGACCAGTCGAAATAATAATTTATACCACGGATCACAGTATGTACTAGCATAATTTGTGCCGTATATATATTTACATTTATAGTTACGGGCATAGGCGCAAAATGTCGCCTATCAAAATGTTCAATGTGTTTTAAATGTATTCATTTTTTTCGAATCCTGAGAAAACTAGTAAATATTTTTGAAAACTTTAAACTGAGAATAAAAGATTTCATTATTACCGAGGGCCGAAAGTCCTTTAGAATAACCAAAACATTTCTTTTGAATGAGATATTTGAAATTAAAAGTCACACTAAGACTAAATTGTCTCTTTTTTTCACCTCTGTAACTTATAAACACTCTTTCAGGAACTTTCGGCCCTCGGTAATAACGTAATATTTCATTCTGCGTTTAAATTTTTTAAAAATACTTATTAGTTTTTTCAGGATTCGAAAAAAATGAATATATTATTTAAAACACATTTAAAATTTTAACAGGCGACATTTTGCGACTATACCCTTAAATATTTTTTGTTAATCTTTTTGATTTTTCTATTTTTTTTAATACTCTATACTGGACTATAAAATACTCCGATTAATTCTTGGATTGAATATAAACGAACACAAGCATTAACAAACTTATTTGACTTGTATGAGAAATAAAAAAAAATGTTAAGTTACCTTGCATATTTATACCTACAAAAATGTTTTTACACCGTGCTTCAAATACCGCTATAAGTACGCAAGTTTTAATCAACTGACTTCATAGATATTCCCAGCTAACCCATACATACACATCTCATGAGCTAATGAAGAAAGAAGAAGCTATTCTCACTTTAAAATAGTAACCTTCTTAAGTAGCCTACCATTCCGGAAGCTGGCTATTATCACAGCAGTTCATACAAACTTCATCATCATCCAGCCTCAAAAGTCCACTGCTGAACATAGGCCTCCTCTCCTTGTTTCCAACCCTGCCTATCCTGCGCCGATCTCATCCAGTTTTTATTTATCCTTCTTAAATCGGCGGTCCTCCATCTTGTAGGCCGTCGACCCACGCTTCTCTTGTCTTCTCTTGTTCTCCATTCCAATAACCTCTTTGTCCATCGCCCATCTGTCATTCTGGCTATGTGTCCTGCCCATCTTCATTTTAGTCTGACAATCCTTTCGATGACGTCAGTTACCTTTGTTCTTCTCGTGATCTCTTCGTTTTTGATTTTGTCTCGAAGAGTTATTCCCAACATGGACCGCTCCATTCTTCTCTGTGTCACTCTTAGTTTGGTAGCTGAGGCTTTAGTTAAGGTAAGTGTTTCTGCTCCGTATGTCCAGACTGGGAGGACGCACTGATCAAATACCTTTCTCTTTAGCCATGTGAGCAACTCACTTTTAAAAGTTTCTTTCAGTTTTCCACATGCTGCCCACACAAGACCGATTCTTCTCTTCAGTTTATGAGTCTGGTTATACCTGCTAATCGTAATTTCATGTCCCAGGTATTTATATCTATCTACGAGTTCTATTTCTTTCCCACCAATATTGACGTTCTGGTTGGGTACCAAATTTGTCATAATTTTTGTTTTTGAGATGTTTATATTTAAACCTACATTTTCTGAAGCCACAACGAATTCCTGTACCATCTCTATAGCCATACCTAGATCCTCCGCTATTATGACTATATCATCGACGAAACGTAGGTTGTTTAGGCATTCTCCATCTATTTTTATTCCCCTTGTTCTCAAATCCAAATTCTTAAAAGCATGTTCTAAGACCCTATTATTAAAAAGTTTAGGTGACATTGGGTCTTCTTGTCTAACTTTCCTTGCCAAACTTCACTACGGAACAATTGTATGACTAAAGCTTGGCAAGTTTACTGGCTGAAAGTATTTGTAGCCGCTAAACTTGCCATCTTTAAGCAACAGGAAAAGTGCTAGCAAGTGCACTTGTGTTTACAGGGCAAGTTTAGTGGACGCAAGTACTTTCAGCCAGCATACTTGCCAAGTGTAAACGAAGCTTTACTTGTTCCATTTTACAGTCAACTTTTCCTTGCAAATCCAATCAAAGCAATTCGTAGTGCTGATTGTTTCTCATAACATGGCGCAAAAGTACCAGCTTGCATGTTTTACTGGTGATCCAGATCTTGCAATCTTATCAAGAAATTCCATGTCTCAGAATACACCTTTCATATTTTAATCACATTTTAAATGCCTACAGTCTCGTTATTGCTGGTTAAAAAAGTATAAGCTGACATATACATAATGTGATCAGATTTTATTGGTCCTATATTTACTTGTAGACGGAAAGTTGACAGCCGACAATATTTAGGCATAATTAGAGACGAAGTTGTTCCTACGTTGGCCAACTTATATTCCAACGCAATAGATCCGAATCTACCGAATGAAAATATCTGGTCCTAGCAGGAATGAGCAATGTCCCGCATTATGCATTAGTGATAAGGGAGCGTTCAAGTATTAAGTAACGCGATTTTTGACCCCCCCTCCCCCCTACGTAACGCACTGTAATGGGCGTTTAACTATTACGTAACGCAATTTTTAAAGATTTTTGACCCCCCCCCCCCCAACCTGCGTTACGTAATACTTGAACGGTCCTAAGACCTTAGAGGAAATCTTTCCCAATAAATGGATTGGACGAAGAGGTACTATTGAGTACTATTGAGTGGCCAGCTAAATCGCCAGGCCTCACGCCCTTGGATTTTTTTCTTAAGAGCAAAGTATATGCAAACAGCCAAGTAGCATTGCAGACCTCGAAGAAAGAACAACTTTAGAAATACGGAACATTTCACCTAAAACTTTTAACAAATTTTGGGACGAGTTTTATTGGATATTATGTAAAGACGTTAAAATAAAACACGTTAATATCAACTAGTCATTTCAAAGGCGATAAATCTTTAGCAAAAAAATTGTACACTCTAGAAAAATAATAGGTAGAACTAAAGATAATGAACCAAAACGAGACAGGGTATAGATGCAACATAGTAATAAACATAACATAAGGTAGGATTGGAATATATTAACACGATACACTTTGAACGTCGATTAACCAACCATGCCATAATGGCATCCGTAATGGTACAGTGACAATACTCCTCCAGTATATAAATCCGCCAATCGGGTCTTCTCTTCACACTGAACAGTGCATTTCTGCAGACAAAAATTGCTTACTCTTACAAATCAATTTACTATTTTTGTTGGAAATAAGCCGCAATAAGTTTATCTGACGTTTCAAATTTCAGTCCAATCGGACTCGTAGTTTTGTTATGACCTGGTTAGGAAGCGGTCGTATCCGCGGATTTAAAAAATTGAAAAAGCAATATCGATCGGTGATTCGGTTCTTGTCTTTAGAAGCAAAATGCCGCAGCGAAATCAAATAACACTTGATTGCTATGTACGTTGACTCTTCTCCTTCGATGGCGACCAACAAAAATTGGTTTAAGTTTAATGAGTGTGAGCTTGGTCACACATCGGCTTTAAACGAACCACGCCCATTTGTCCTGAAAACGGCTACCACGGAGAATACCGTGACAAAAATCGAGGATCTCGTATTGGCTGACCTCCGATTAACGTACCGTCAGACCACTTCAGAGCAGTGTTTGATGCTGTTCAAGAGTAATCCGAAGGAGTTTCTCTATCGTTACGTGACCGTCCAAAAACGGCCATATTTGACGAAGAGAAAGCTTCTGTCGCCATGACAACGAACGTCTCACCCGCCGCCATCGATATGGCCAAACTGGTCGAATTGGACTACGAACTGCGGTTCCATCCACCGTATTCTCGAGATTTGGCCCCGTGTGACTTATTTTTATTTCTAAACTTGAAAAATGTCACTCGCCGAACAGAAATTTGGTCTACGGAAAGCCATGGAGACCTACTTTGCAGGCGTCGAGAAAACATATTTTTTAGACAGGTTAAAAAAGTTGAACATCGGTGGGTCAAGTATATCGAGTAAAGGAGACTGTGTTGATAAATCGCCACTTTTCCAAAAATATTCGTTTTTCTTTTGTAGGCTAAGTAGTTATCGGACCGCCCTCGTATATAATTCAACCTTGAAGGGCGTCGAGCTACTACCGAATAACTTTAGACCTTAGATAGATAGGATTCAATGAAGTAGCATTTGGCCTATTCCACTGCAACGTCTGCGACCTTTTCAGATCTATTGTGGTCCTCTAAATCTTCGATTACATTATTTAACCTGACTTTTTTTAAAAGGTTTAATAACTTCATATAGCTTTTTGGTGTTGGGTTTTCCTAGCCTAATGTCAGTTGCCTATTAGGTCTGCTCTAAATTTTGGTAAATGTTCGTTCTATAATGTTTCGCTTATATTTGTCCTGGTGAATTCCTCCACCATTCCAGAGATTTGTATGCTACCCACTTTCTTGTAGCCGTTCCTGTTACTGCCTTTGCAACGCAAAGCCGCAAAAGGGTTCCGGTCCAACGAATGGCATTGATGAGCCTTGTTTGGCCATTCCATCTGCTTTTTATTGCCCTTATGAGCCTCGTGCCCCGGTACCCAGACTACCGTAACCTTGCTACGGTCTCCTAGTTTATTTAGGACACCCACACAAGCCCACACTAGCTTAGAATTTACCTCTACAGAAAAGCGTGCGTGAAGCGCTGCCTGGCTATCTGTGAAAATGGAAATTGAACGGTATTTATGTTCCTTTCTGTCTTTCTACTTTCTCACTACAGTAATGGATTGCCGTTGTTTCCGCCTGAAAAATTGTGACATTCTTAGATATACTTACCGGGAAATGCATCTCATGCTTCGTCCCTACTACATTAACTCCTACATCCTCCGATGCTTATGAACCATCAGTGTACCAGGACCTCGATTTTTGACCCTTCGCTTCGTTATCGAACGTATTCGCTTCGTATCTGTTTAGTGTACATAGCGAATGATCGATAACGAAGCGAAGGGTCAAAAATCGAGGACCTGGTAGCTTCTGCTTGTATGGGTACATCTTTCTTCCTGTTTCTCTGCCTGGTATATTAACGAATAATAAGCGAATAACCTTAATTAAAATATCAAGAGACAAACTAAGAAAACGATTATGATAGAACATTTCAGGAAGATTAAGATCAAAAACATAAAAGATGATGGATAACATATAAAAACGAGGAGAAAATTAATTAAAACGCTGAAACACTAGCAATAATAATTGTAAAATAAAACTCAAAATGGGACAAAAACTGTCGCAGAAGTATAGAACACTTTACGATAAAATATATCGTATTTTTTAATCTATAGATACTGTACATACGAGTATGTATACATACAAGTACATATATTTTCTTTTTTCTTTCCGTTTCTTTTTTATTTGATTCATAATGTGTTTATTTGTTTTAAATATAATAAAATTGGGCTTCGACTATGTCCACAGTCTACAGTTTGATTTATGATTTTTTCACGTGAGCGATATTTTTTGCCGGTCTATTAGCTGCCTAATTTATTTCCAGCGCAAGTTCCCCGTATATTTTCTCGAGAAGAACAATATTTTGAATGCCAGCCGCACTCCAGAAATTCATTGAGGAACACAAGTAGTTTATCTTAACACGGCATATTCTCTACTTCATGCGGTTATTTATTCGGTTATTTATTCACGGCATTAAAGCTTGGCGAGGTGCCACTTTTTCGGGACCCCGGCTGATGTTTGATTACCCGTGTCAGTGGTAGGAATGGGAAAAATTTTAAAATTTAAACACTCGACTGAATAATGCAAAGGTAAATGTGAAGTATTCGTCCAGTTACAAATAATTCCGGTGGAATAAAAGGAAAACCATTTTTTTAATGAACTTAAAAACGATATTGGTATATCCACCTAACTTACCTGGGCATCCTGGGAAGAAGTATGAGAACCCATTATATGTAAGCTTTTGCGATCGTGTTTTCGCGGAAGTTACGTAATCTCTCTCCCCCCGTTTTTTGTCGTAAATAATTAAATAATATACTAACAACGCCTATTTTCAGCTAAATCATGATTTTTATTAACGAAATTTTGGTCTATCAATAGTCACTACTTTATCATCTCGAAATATTATTTCCAACCAAAATAATTTAACATATTATTATGTTATGAGATGATATTATGTTCTCTATATGGACTGTATGGAGTTGTTGGACACATTCCTGGTGAATATCCACGGATCAGGAATAATACTCACTACGGGATATGAGATATATAGAAAACCATCACCAACAGATATTTAAATTACAAATAAACTAAGTATCTATTAAAAAGGAAATCATTAAATTATATATGATAGAGCAAAGTTACTTGTTGCCGGGGGGTAATGGTATTCTCCCGCGGTCTCTTTTTACCCTCGGGTTTTACCGGTATTTTAGTTTTGTTTTTATGGGGATTTGCTGTGGTCCATGTCCCAGCAGCCATTTTTGCCTTTCTCGTCACCTTACTTTTTTGAGCTCCAGAAAGGCGTTTTTTGCTACTTGTGCAGAGTCTGTTCCTCTAGGAACACCTTCTGGCTCAGTATTTGGGACAGATACAGAAACCACGACTGAAGTCTGACTGTTTCCACTAGTTGGGACGAAATGCTGTCAGGCAGGGCAGTGCGCCCTTACCGTGTTAAGGCTATAATCCTCAAGAGTTCGCCATTAGGGTGCATTGAAAAAGGCGAAAAATTTTTTTTTGCGATGGAAAAGTAACACCTCACAAAAGTTGCCCAATCACTGATAAGTATTTTGGTAAAATCTAGTCGAAATTGGAAAATATCTTCTGCCTCCCCAAGACAATTAAAAATTTTGAAAAAATATTAATAGACGAAAAATATTTTTATTTTGAAACGAAAATGTAATACCTTACAAAAGTTGCCTAACACAATATTTAGTAGATTAGTAAAATTGCGTTGAAATAAAAAAATATTTTTGCCCCCCACGGCAACTAAAACTTAGAAAAAATACATTAATATGCGAATTTCTTTTGTAAGGGAAATGTTCATAAAACATTTCCCTTACATAAGGGAATAGCTCATAAAAATTGAATAAATAAATTCGGTTTACATTGGAAAATATTTTCTGGTTTCAGAGGGCAATTAAAAAGTTTACTTAAGAAAAGTGACCTCCAGCATTCTTTTTATAACAAAATAGCCTAACTTATCCGTCTCCCTGACGTCACCAAAATGTTTTAATACTAAAATAAATATAATCAGAGAAAAAAAAATAAATATAAAGCAAAGTACAAAATTACTATAATTTTAAAATAGTTCATTAGGTACATAAATATCACAAAAATATGGTAAAAATATTCTAGGTCTGGATCCCGCGTACCAAAAAAAAGTTGATTAATAGCAAGCTGAAAATTTGTTAATAGCTTAAGGGTGTCTAGTTGGACAAACTTTAATATATTGGAACACTGGAACAGGGAAGTTTTAATTGTGGAACAGGTTAAAAATTTGGAACGTCAGATTACGAGAACCTTCCATGTATTTTGTCGAACAGAACATCCAATTGATTTGTTACCCTTTCATTAAACTCTCATGCAAAAATCAGACTGCTATTACTAACCAACATGATTTCTGTCATTTGAAATGTTTTTCGTGTTCTACTCATTGAAATGCCCAGTTGGTGATACACACCAGTCTGATTTTTGCATGAGAGTTTAATGAAAGGGCAACAAATCAATTGAAAGTTCTGTCCAACAAAATACATCTGACGTTTTCGTAGTCTGACGTTCCAAATTTTTAACTTGTTCCACCATTAAAACTTCCCCTGTTCCAGTGTTCCCTGTGTTCCAGTGTTACGACTGTTTCGTCGCATGTCATAGCTGGATTTGATACTTTCTGATGTACGAGACAGCGGAGACACAAATATCCGAAATATTTGCACCCTGGCTCATGCACAAGTGTTATGTGCTCTTCCACGATCGATTGACGATAAAACTTTGTACCGTTTTTTACTTGAGCTATAGTTTTGTCTTTGCGTCGCGCGTCGGTACCTTTCTTCTTTTACCGTTGTTCTCTCTGAATATATTTGTTTTTGTTTTCCATAGGTATCAATCGAGCTTATCACCATTTTTCTGGGACCTCTTTTATTTAATAGAAATTCGCGATCATCCAGAGTCACTTTTTGAGATTTGCTACAAAGACAATTCATCAGAGTGTCACATTTGCATGCTGCAAGATCGAAACATGTAGTTTTACTTTTGTCCTTAAAGCATTGAATTTTATTTTTGTAAAATTTATTATTGTTTTGCCTGTTCTTAAATGGTTTCCTAAATTTCATATATTTGTCATGATAGGCTTTTAAAAGCGGAATAATTCTTGTATGTTAAATTATTGGAATTGAAGCTTTTTCCATATTTTCTTCAATTTAATTGCAATACCGGCAAATTCTGGCTCTTTCTTAGTGAGGTTTTTATCCTCTTCCAACCACAAAACTTCATCACATGTTTATATTTCGGTAAAACATTTTCGGGTATATTTGGTGGTTGCCCAAAAATGGGGCGGTCCACAGCACATCTTGATTTTATACCCACGTTCCTGGTTTATCTATTTTAAAAATAGTTAATTCTTTGGTCATTTCTAAAATACATTTTGAGCATATAGGCCTGGATCCCGCGTACCAAAAAAAAGTTGATTAATAGCAAGCTGAAAATTTGTTAATAGCTTAACGGTGTCTAGTCGAACAAACTTTGATGTACGGGAACACTGGAACAAGGGAAGTTTTAATTGTGGAACAGTTTAAAAATTTGGAACGTCAGATTACGAAAACCTTCCATGTATTTTGTCGGACAGAACATCCAATTGATTTGTTACCTTTTCATTAAACTCTCATGCAAAAATCAGACTGCTATTACTAACCAAAATGATTCGTGTCATCTAACATGTTCTTCGTGTTCCACTCATTAAAATGCCCAGTTGGTGATTAACACCAGTCCGATTTTTGCATGAAAGTTTAATGAAATGGTAACAAATCAATTGGAAGTTCTGTCCGACAAAATACATGGAACGTTTTCGTAGTCTGACGTTCCAAATTTTTAACCTGTTCCACAATTAAAACTTCCCCTATTCCAGTGTTCCCGTATATCAAAGTTTGTCCGACTAGACACCGTTAAGCTATTAACAAATTTTCAGCTTGCTATTAATCAACTTTTTTTGGTACCAAATGGTATCTATGTCAAATAGTGAAAACGATTTTTAATCATAATTTTGTTTACTTAAACTTGAAAAGTCAAAGTTGACGTAAACTGACAAGTAAATCTGAATTAATGATAGACATGCGCTGTATCTCTGTCTTTCAGAGCCCACTATGATGACAATAATTTTGAATCAGTGGATATTTTCTTTGCAGTTTTTACATCTTCTTGTTTCCAAACAGCCATGCTGTCTGCCATGACAGTTATTGACTTTTAACAAATCTTACAATATCATACATCATTCTATTTATTAACCTCGTCGTTTCTCCTAATTCTCCATGTGCCGTCTTCCTCTTGAACCGGGCCATATACTTTTCTCAGTATCTTTCTCTCGAATATCTCGAGTTGGGCTTCATCTTTTTTGTCATTATCCAGGTTTCACAACCATAGTTTACTACGGGTCTAAAATCAATGTTCTGTAAATAGTCATAGTTAGTAAGTAGACCTGCAGATGATAAAATGGTCAAATTATAATACAGTGGAACCTCGATAACTCGGATTAATCGGGATGGCGGCCGATCCGGGTTATCGAAAATCCGGGTTAGCCGGAGAATATGGTAAAAATTCATAAAATACGGTATACTTACAGATAAACTCCGTTATAATTAAAATAACATGAAATATATATGCACAGTAAGTACCTACACATCTAAATTATTAAAAACACGCAAACACAAACCTAAGCAAACGGGAACAAACAATACAAGACTGTACTACACACAATACAGTTACAATCGGAACGATGTTATGAACAGTGAAAACTAAGACCATTGTTTAAAAAAAGAATTTTTTTAAATAGTCTTTTAGTCTTTTTTAAACAATGCTAAGACAGTTTGAAGTAAATAAAGGAATAACAGGTGCCTGTTGTTTCCGATAAATCCGAGACAATGACCGTCGCTCTGCCGCCACCGCCGTGTGCCATAAGTCTTTTTACTACCGTATACATAGTTCAAACTACACAAATACACAATATTTCACAAATATTATATTACATACTACCCCTTGCAAGATAATTCGGATGGAATTCCCCAGATTAAGAGATTGGGCCGACATCAAGCACAAAATAATTTGGGGAATTCCATCCGAATTATCTTGCAACGGATAGTACATTTTTATTGTTGAAATGTTTGTCTGATGAAAATCGGTCCGGTTTAGCCGGACTTCCGGGTATCGGGGGCCGACTTATCGGGGTTCCACTGTACTGAATTTTTAACGCAACTCTACAAAAATAGGTAGCAAGTAGTAGTTACGTAATTACATGAAAAATAACATTGCTTTCCAATTAAAAAGAATGTTTTACTGTTATGATATAAATCGATATCATTATTGTCAATAACAATGTTCTACGAAACAATCGCAGATTTATACAATTTTGCGAGTCATTAACTACGATATTACCATACAATTTGTGCTCTATTAAAAGTTGCATAGTTCTGAATGCATCAATATTGAGATAATATTCACTAAGGAATTACTAGCGTTGAAATGCACTCCCGGAAATTTCTTTACTGATGTAAATCGGAATATTACAGGACATAGGCGCACTCATAGATGTTTCATTATTCGTTTCTTTAATTTTAGCGGGAGTTATGATTGTACTGTGTTGGTATAAAAAGTTTTTTACAGTAATTAATGAAAAACAGTTAATGTATAATAGGTCAAAATAAAGAATAGGTACTCAATTAGTTTGATGTAGTCCTAAAATTTATCAGATAGATTTTCAGTAGGTAGTAATTGCACGAGAAGTCTAAAATTATCGATTTGTTTCCTTAGTGACACTTTGACAGTTTTAATTTCACGACCCGAAGGTGAGGTCAAAGAGTCTACATCTGAAATAAACCTTATTTTATTACATAAAAAACATAATCTATGCAATGCTAGCATAGGCTATATTAAATTTACGTTATTTTATTAGCAGTGTTATATTTTATTATGGAACTATACATACTGCAAAACGTATCTTACCTGCAATCAGTGCCAACGGTAATAGCTGTTACAAATCTGCATTCCGTCGCTAGTACTGCTTTGTTCTTCATCCATCGCAATTGTTAGAAATGTAACAAAACGTTTATAAATGCAACTTCAACCTCACAAAAACAAGCAAAAGTGCAAGTACAATAATACAGTACAAAACGCAGATGTTAATAATAGTGCTGCCTACAAAAACATGTCACAAAGTGTTTAAACGAGTGTTCATGTGTACCGAGTGTAAATCATGTGTACCGAGACTAAGTGTAAATACTGACATAAATTTCAGTACCGGATTTATACTCAGCCTGATATTGCCCAACCCAAATATTGCCCGAAATACGATATCGACGCGAGTGAAGTGTTCACACCAATCCTCACCAATGTCGGCAATGTCCTCATGACTAATACTCACTCACATTCGCGCTGCCTCTCCTTTGACTTGCACGGAGCGCCGTGTAATGGCAGTAGCATGAGCAGCGGCAGCGCGAGTGAGCTATTTACACATTCACGCTGCCCACTTCCCTGCCCAATTCCCTGTCCAACAGGATTGAGTGTAAATCCAGTTTACAATGATATATTTTTTCAAATCTCTCTTTAACATGTATGGAGAGATCAGACTTACAATGTTTTTACACCAAAAGACGTAATTCTGTTGATAAAACAAATTTCCATCAAAATGTCAAAAATGAAAAAACGACTTTTTTCATTAAGTACATACGTTTTTGTTTAGTAGTACGTTTTTATTTACATCGATTCATTTTTAATCTTTTTCATTTCATCTTTTTCATTGTCTGATGTACTGCACATTTTAGAAGGTCAAAATGTTAGAACTATGAAACCCTAATACATATTTAATTTTTGGTGGTTGCTTCATTCTTGGAGCCAGCTTTAAACCCCATCTAATTTGAATAGATCGATTGGGGTAATTACCTCAAATAACTGCTTTTTGAACTCTGCACGCTACTGCAAATTTATGTGAAAATGGAGACTGCAAGCAATGCAAGAATCGGTTTCGCCGTGAAATAGCTGCCGACAAAAGGAATTCGACGGATCCTTCAAACAATGGTTCAGCTGATTTTCCGCTCCGATATAAAACCCGCCACCACCGCCGCACCGACCGACGAGATTGTATTCATTTCCATTAGCGATAAGTAAATAAGAGTTTGATGACGCCAAAACATTGGATACACTTTTTTATTTTAGGTCAGTAAATGAACGTGAAATACGACGATACCGTGTAAAGGTCGAGTCTAGATTTTAGATTTTAATTTATAGATTTTTTAAAACCTCCGACGCCCCTGAGGGGCATAAGGAGTTTTGAGAAAGAAGAAGAAGAAGATTTTTGAAAAATATTGATCACGTATTTTTTAGTTCTTCGATCTGACGTTCATTTCGCGAAATATTCGCTCTTTTTTGTGAAACTTTGTGACTCGCCCATTTCCTTACGCCCCGCTCAAATCGTCAGATTTTGTAAATATACACTGTTTTGCATGTACTTAACTTATCTTATCTTAATCTGACGATTTCGAGTTTTTCTAAGGATAGATTTTTTGTCGGACCCACCTTAACGAACTCCCCTGTATTAAGAGCCAATGTTATTATTAGAGGTACATTTACAGGGAACAAGGATTATCCCCATGTGTAATCTGACGCGCTCGAGTAACTGCAAAAATCCCCGCTTGGGCTCCTCTACCATTAGTTTTGATGCTAAAAACTTTTATAAAAAGCAAAAATAAAGCTTTTTTGAAACACTTTAAAAAAGTGTCGATAAGTTTTCCCCAAAAACTGTTTAATTTTTTGGTTATTTCCCGTTGAAATATTCGATTTGGAATTCGACGAATGAAAACTTACTTTTTATGAGCTACAACTTGTTTCCAATGGGTCTGCAGACTTCATACTAGTGATGAGCGAGACTGGTCTTGGTCTTGCGGTCTTGGTCTTGGTCTTGCAGCGAGACCAAGACTAAGACCGCCTTTTGGTTGCAAGACCAAGACCAAGCTTGCAAGAACAAGACCAAGACCAAGACCTAACCTTGCAAGACCACGCAAGACCAAGACCGAACCTTGCAAGACCACGCAAGACCAAGACCAACCTGCAAGACTCTTGCACTTTTTTGAGAAAAATTGGTTTTTATTATTTAACTTTATTTTTTTAGTTCAATAATATATACTGACATTGTAAGAAACCTTAAACAATATCGAATTTTTAAAATACATAATATTTTGGTTATATTTTTAAGTCGTTTTGATTAAGTCAAACGGTTTGCATTTTCTCAACCTTCAAAGTGTCCAAAAGGCAAGTTTTCAAACGGCGACAGTTCAAGGACAATTGAAATTACTTGTAAGACAAAAAAATGTAATTATAGATAGGGTAATCCATTTAAAAAAAATGCAATTAAAAACGGTTTTTATGTACCAGCAGTTTTCGCTTTTTTGTCTAATAAAAATACTGACACTTATTTCAATTATTTTCGCATAATCGAGGGAAAATGTAGGTCGTTAAATTTAAAATGAATACAAAAAATATCATAATAGATTTTGAAAAGGGATTCACAATGCTGTGAAAGCATTGTGGCCTGAATAAAAAATAACTGGTTGTCGATTGTAATGTGTCAAGCTTGGTATCGCAAAATCCAAAGCTTAGGTTCAGTTTCTGAATATAATGACAAAAATTCCGATACTGGGAAATTTTTAAAATTATTTTTTGGATTAATTTTTTACAATCAACGAAAGTTGGAAGTTGAATTATTTGTGAAAATCCCGGATGACAAACGTGTAAAGAATTTTACTGATTTCATAGTTGAAAACTATTTGGAAGAATCTAGGTTTTCCCCAGAAAGGGCCAGTAGTACAAATAGTATGTGCCGCACTTGAAATGCATGCGCATCATTTCAGTGTGTTTTAAATTCTAGTTTTTACTACCCACATCCGAATATTTTCAACTTTTTAAATGTCATAATGGGTATTCAATCCAAAAATATGTGAAAATAAAAAGTGCGAATAGCTCGTGTTACGAGAGCAATGTAGTTTAAATAAAATTAAAGAACTGCAAGATAACAAATTACAGAATTAAGCGTTTATAACTCCCCATTAGGTTTAGTTATTATGTTATAGTATTAGGTCTATAAATAGGTATGGTAAATATGTACGTATTTACTAAAAAGTATGTTCTAGTTAGTTTATAAAAAAAGTTAATTATATTAAATAATGATTAAATAGAGTAAAAAATATTTGATTTTTGTGTTCTCTTAAAAAAATTTAATTTATGTTCTTAAATTTGACCCTCGTAGGATAAATACTACAGTGTTCGAGTGAAAGGAGCAGATCATTATCTGTTAACAACTATAAACCGTTTATCCCTTTTCGTAAAATCCGTGAATTGAAGGTCCCCGACCATTTGTGGCACCTTTAAGAAGCTCTTTTTCTTTAACATTTTATTAAAATACAGGGGCAATAAACAATAATCCAGACTCAAGACGTGGTCTGAAGGCAGGCGGCAGTTATCGACAGCATGCAAAACACAACGTGACACAACCGAAGGCCGGCAATTGCAACAAGGGTTGTAAATGCAGGTTTTTCCTACTGATAAACATTACCATTATAAAAATATACTCTAATCTCTTTATATAGAGAGAAATAATTAGGTCATTAGGTGAATGTATAATGTTAAAATTGGTATCCGTTTGAAACTACATTCTACATTCTGTTAAAATTTTAAAACAAAAAATATAGTTTCATTCTTAACATCTTTATTTATTTCAATGTATATTTTATTCGAAATTGTTTGGTTAAAATTATTACTACCAAAAAAGCAAGACCAACAAGACTCTTGCAGCAAGACCAAGACCAAGAACAAGACCGGCTAGTGCAAGACCAAGACCAAGACCAAGACTGCCTTTTAGCTGCAAGACCAAGACCAAGACCAAGCTTGCAAGAACAAGACCAAGACCAAGACTAGCCTGGTCTTGGTCGTGTTCTTGTTTTGCTCATCACTACTTCATACATACCTACACCATTTTTTTGGTTTTTTTTATAAGCTACATTTTTGCTACGAATACTTTTTCGATAAAATACATACTTGCTTTTATAGATATTTGTGAAAACCGCCTATAAACGTATTTTTTTTTGTTGAAAAATGAACATGTTCACTCGCAAATAACTCCAAAAGTATTGACTTACTGAAGAAACTGTATAGAAAAAAGGTTGGTTAGAGTTAGTCAGTTCATTCACTTTCGGTATGTTCTTGCATCCCGGAGAAGGGATGGCTTTCACTCCCCAAGTAAAAGCAACCTTGGGCTCAACTCCAAAAGTGAAGTAGATAGTCAGAGGAACCTAAATCCAAATTTTCAAGTAAAGTCGTTGTGGAAAATTATACTCCAAAATGGTCATCTACTGGCCTATAAGTAAATAAGAGTTTGATGACGTTAAAACATTGGATACACTTTTTTATTCGTCGGTCACTGCTCGTTATGATACTACTAGTAGACCAATATAAGGTTGTTAAAGGTTGAGCCTGTGTTATTAATTTTCATTATTTTACCAAATTAGGGGTTTGCTCAGTATACATTAAAAAATAATTTATATAATTGTATAAGTATTGCAGAATTAAGTTCAGTTTAAACATAGATTGTCAGAATTGGCTAATTAGAAATAGTGGGGTTCATGAAAATGCAGCCCTGGATATGATTTTTTTTTGGCATCGTCTGCAATTTTTAATACAAACAACAAGTCTGAAACTTTTCTTGGAACCACTTTCTGGTAACATTCTTAATATATTGAGCCGACGAATAAAGAAGACGAAAGTGACTCTACAATATGCAGTCACGTTCCGTCTATTTGTCTAGGAAAAAATTCCAACGAAAGTTGATTCCGTGTTTTCAAAATATGAGTAAAATGAAAAATTAAAAATTCTCATTCTCCGGAGGATAATCTTTAGTAATTGCACATTAACTCTTATGATTTGAAGTATATTACTTCTCACGCGATTAAGAAGTTTTCAGTTCTCCCTATTTCAATTTTTATTTCCTGAGAATTATTACATTCTTCATTTAACATTATTATCTCAAGTAAAGAACTTTTTTGTGCAGTACGATGTTATTTAAATACACAATATTCTTTTATTTTTTGTCATTTTGCTTACTATAAGGAATTTTGTCTTACAGTAAGGTTTCATGTTGTACCGTTCATTCGCAGTTACTTTGCGGTTTATTATATTATGTTGTGCGTCTTCGTTACAATCTACCAGCAGCATTGGTCTTGTCTGCATAACTGATATTGTTAAATCTTTCAAAGATTCATTGAATAATATCTCCGAATACGTATTACACCGTGAAGGTGACCACCAGCCTAACTGACTCCTCAATTTACACAAAATTCTTTGAAAAACTCCTGTTCTGTATTAACTGTTGCCCAATGATCTGCATAGAGATTTATTGTAATTTTTGTGATATAATTTTTGCTAGTATCTCATTGATTTGTACCATCAATAAAGCATGCGTACATATGACGTGTTCTTTGGATGAGAGCTTGTGTGCTGAACAATGCTTCTCTATAGTATTCAACTAGCGTTTTTCTATCTTTCAATGGATTCAGTGCAAATAAAATCTCTTCCTTTCTTATTTTATGTCCTTTTAAGTCACAAGCTATAGATACAAAATTGCTAAGTGCATCCGAAAAGGGAAATAGTTCTTTACAAGATACTAGATACTGGTTTTAAGTCATTTAACAACTTCTAACATCAACTATTCAACCAAATATAAATATTTCCAGTATAGACCAGGGCATTAAAAAAACACCGGGTAAATCGATTTTTAAATACATCACCTAACGACTTGCAACTGTTTGTATTGTGTTCGGGATGACGTCTGAAAAAAAAGTGTACAATAGAAAAATGGTTCTTCTTCTTCTTCTTTAAGTACCGTGCCCAAATTTTTAGGCGTGGGTAGCTTCCATAACAATTTGCCGATATCGTTCTCGATCTTGTGCGGCATGTAACAATTGATCTGCTGATAAGCCAGTCCATTGACGAAGGTTTCGGAGCCATGAATATTTCTTTCGACCAATTCCTCTTTTTCCGTCGATCTTTCCATTGAGTATTAACTGCAGCATCCTGTATCTGCTACCTCTCATTATATGCCCCAGATATTCAAGTTTTCTCTTTTTTATCATCTTCATTAAGTCACCTTCGCCTTGACCTACTCTGTTTAAGACTTCTCTGTTTGAAATGCGTTGAACCCAAGATATTCTGAGCATTCTACGATACGACCACATCTCAAAGGCTTCTAATTTGTTCATCACGTTAACCTTCATGATCCAGGTTTCACATCCATATAGTAATACAGGATACACATAACATTTTAAGAACTTGATTCTTAGTTGTAAGTTCAGCTGAGAGTTGCTCAGAATAGATCTAAGTTTCATAAATGCTCCTCTTGCAATTTGTATACGAGTTTTAATTTCTTCATCCGGATTTAGTGTCTCGTTTATCCAACATCCTAGGTATTTAAAATGGTTAACTTTTGTTATTGATTCATCATTGACAATTAGTTGCATAGGGCCGACGTCTTGTTTACTAACCACAAGTAACTTTGTCTTTATTGCATTTATGTTAAGTCCGTTATTGGAGCATTCCCTAGTGACTCGATTTATAAGGAATTGAAGATCTTCGATATTTTCAGCCATGATCGCGGTGTCGTCTGCATATCTGATGTTGTTAATAGTTTCTCCCCCGATTCGAACTCCACATTGTCCTTCCAAGGCTTCATTAAAAATTATTTCTGAGTATACGTTAAACAAAGTTGGGGATAACACACACCCCTGTCTGACACCTCTTTGAATGCAAATTTTGTCTGTTTCTTTTCCGTCTACCAGAATAGAAGCCTCTTGATTCCAATATAGATGTTGTAAAAGTCTCAGATCTTTATCATCTATTCCAATCATTTCTAGATATTCAAACAACCCATCATGTTGAACTCTATCAAACGCCTTCTCAAAATCTATAAAGCAGACGTAAATTGGTTTCTGTACTTCCCATGATCGTTGAAGTAATGTTAACATTGAGAACAAAGCTTCCCTTGTTCCCAATCCTTCTCTGAAACCGAATTGTTTGTTTCCCATTGTCTCTTCACATTTCTGCTTGATTCTATTAAGAATTATCTTAAGAAGTAGCTTGAGAGAGTGGCTCATGAGACTAATTAGTCTAAAGTCTTTACATGATGATGTATTAGGTTTTTTTGGGAGTGGAATAAATGTAGACTCCAACCATATCTGTGGCATCATTCCACTCTCGTATATATGGTTATAAATGTTTGTTAATTGTGAGACATTATCGTCATCCAGAAGTTTGAGCCAGTCTGATGGTATTTAGTCAGGGCCTGGAGATTTCCCATTTTTGCTCTGTTTGATGGCTTTCTCTACTTCCGCTTTTAAAATACTAGGACCAGTATTAGTATACTTTGTGGTGTTAAGTGGTGGCCTCGTATCCAGGAAGAGCTCTTTTATATAGTTAGTCCATTCTTCCTTTTTTTCATCCAAGTCGAGAATTATGTTACCTTTGGAGTTTCTCATAAAGTGAGGAGTTCTTTTTCTCTGAGTGTAGGTAATTTCTTTAAGCTTTTTATGTATATTAAACTCGTCATGTTTTCTTTGTAGTTCTTCCATTTCACGACATCTTTGTTCCATCCAGTCCTCTTTTGCTCGCTTAACCTCGTATCTTATTTGTCGATATATCTCTCTATACCGAATCTCGTCTTTGTTTTTCCAATTTCTTCTTTGTTGAATAAGGTCTAGTATTTTATCGGTCATCCAATCCTTTTTCTTTATTGGGTCTTTTTCTGGTTTCAAAACTTCGTTTGCTATGGTGACCATGGCGGAATTCATGATATCTAGATTTTGACCGATATTTTCTTGTTCAGATCTTTCTAACTGTTTTTTAATCTCACGATTTATCTTATTTCCGAACTCATCTGCTATTACGGCATTTCTTAGGAGTCGAGTATTAGGTTTCTTCTGCGTTGTGGGGGCTTTTATTCTTTTTAGTTTTAGTTTGAATCCAGTACAGAGCAGATTATGGTTAGTTGCTGCGTCTGCACTTGGGTATGTTTTTGCAGATGTAATACTGTTTCTAAACCTTCTATTAATGATAATGTAGTCAATTTGATTTCTGACTATCTTTCCCTCTTGATCAGCTGGAGATTTCCAGGTATATAGTCGTCTTTTAGGTTGCTGAAGCAAAGTATTTGCAAAGTATCATTAAACAAATAGCAGTAAACAACGGCTATAACGAACAAACAGTTAACAAAATTTTAAACCAAAAACTCCATAAGAAAGCCCTGAAATTAGTGTATCCACCACAGAAAAAACCCAGTACCTTCTGCTCTCTTACATATACTGGCAAGATAACAACAAAAATTGCCAGATACATAAAAAAGAAAGGAATAACACCAGCTTTCAGAACTAACAACAACTTAAGCAAATATATTAAGAACAATAAAAGCCGAAAGAGAAAACAACTACAGAGTGGTGTGTACAAACTAACTTGTGGTGACTGTCCGAAAACGTACATCGGTCAAACTGGCAGAACTTTTGACAAACGGATAGCAGAACACAAAAGGGCTTTCAACAATAGAAAAACAGAAACTTCTACATACGCACTTCACCTTCTAGATCATAATCATTCTTTCAATGAATAGTTTCAAATTCTGCATATTCAAAATAAAGGCATTAAGCTATCTTTTTTAGAATCTATGGAAATTAATAAACTGAAAAATACAGATATAATTCTGAATGACCAACTCGAGACAAACAGCTCCCCACTCCTCAACCTCTTCAGTTAAAGACTTAAAAAGGCAAACACATTGTAAACTATATCACTTGAGAAAGGCACTCTGCCGAAACAGCTGTAGTCAGATAGTTGTAATAAATTTTGTGGAAGTATAGAAAACAAACGTTTTCAGTGTTTTATTGTTAGATAAAATGAACTTCCATCAAGTAACGGTCGAATCCATCAATTATTTAAAGTATTTGTTATAATTAGAGACTGGAAAATATGCACTAAAAAATGTCTAAAATATGCATGCAATATGCATTTTAAAACAAGCTGAATATGCACAATTAACATGCAAATATGCATTTATATATGCACTTATTTTTATATGAATAATTTTATGGTTTACGTTAAATACATAAATAAATAAAAAATAATAAAAATAAATAAATAGGTTTGAATTTAAACCAAATTGTATTATTATTTCTTAATATATTTTTTTAACTTCAGGTTTTGTGACAAATAAAACGGCAAAATATTTTATTTTGACCACAAGATAAATAAGAGTACAATAAAATAAATGTACATATTTTTATTGTTACAATATTGATTCATATTTTCTAAACTAATATTATAAAAAGAGTACAATAAAACAAATTTACATATTTTTATTGTTACAATAAATAATCATATATTGATTCATATTTTCTAAACTAATATTATGTCTTCTATCTGTTAATATTTGTTTATAGGCAGAAAAAGATCTCTCAACGTCACAAGATGTAATTGGGGCATATTTAAACTTTGCTATTAGAGACGGATCCATATTAATATTTTCATCGAAGTTTCCAAAATTGATTATATTATTTATTGAACGCAATAAAGTGAAACCCTCATTTTTGTTTAAAACGTCATCAAGTTTATCTTTAATTTTTACTCCAATTTCCCCATTCAGATTTGTTATTTTCTGTTTAACCGAATCAACAATAGACATACTATTGTGAAGACATAAATTTTGAGCCTCTAATTTTGTAATTGAACTTTCAATGATATCGAAATTCGATTTTATATACAACAATTGATTTTTAATAGACTTTTCTTTAAAAATATTTTGACAGTTATCAATAGCGGTACAAGTCGGATCAAAACTTGAAATAACGCTTTTGATGTCGTCGTAGTGTTCAGATAAAAATATAGCACTTTTAAGCCAAGTTCCCCATCTGGTTAATACTGGTTCTGGTGGTAAAGGAATATCGGGAAGCATCTCCCTATATACCTGTACACGTAGTGGTGCTTTCAGAAATACTTTTTTTACATTATTTATTAAGGTGTTTACATTGGGAAATTCAATTCTAACTTTCTCTGCAACTCTGTTTAGGCCGTGCGCCAAACATGTACAGTGAATTAAATTAGGGAAAAAGATTTTAAGATTGGATGCAGCTTTCATCATATATGAGGCGGCATCACTAAGCATTAATAATATTTTTTCAAATGGTACTTGATCAGGTAAAAAAAAATTTGTTAGGGATTCGTTAACAAATCTAGCTATTGTAGCATAGTTTGTTTTTTCCAAACATTTTACACTAATTAAGTATGAGTTTTTAAAATCGCCAGAGTCGTTAAGAACTCCAACAATTAGATTCGCAATTTGTCGACCCTTTGTATCCGTTGTTTCGTCGACGGAAATCCAAAGATATTCGGCTTTTAACTGATTTTTAATACTCGTCATCACATCTTTGTAACATGCACTGACATATTTTTTCCGAAGAGTTGAAGAACTTGGTATTTGAGCTGGTTTATCTTTAATCTTGCAATAAGTTTTTAAAAAGTTTTGACACGATTTATGTTCTAACTTGTGCAGAGGGATATTGCAGTTCAAAAAAAAATGGCATAAATCCTTTGCAAAGGTTTCTTGCCCAACTGACGTATTCTGAATCTGCAAACTGTTCTGTAGAATCTGCTGGCGAGGTTTATTATCATTTTTTGATAGCTTAGTTTGGTGAAGTGAAGTTTTTATGTGTTGAACTACTTGGAATTTCTTTTGACATGGAATCTGGAATATAATGATAATGATGTTTTAGATGTTTTCGTAAATAGATACCTACATTAAAATGATCAAACTTTTTAAACCTCCCCCAATTTTTTTTTATTTCTCAAAGTGAAATTGAAATCGTCAAACAATAAAGTACAGTCAGTGTACCGTAGTATACAGGGTGGGCCACTCTCAACACCTCGCTCTGTATAAGCCAAACCGTTGCGAACTTTAAAAAACAGTTTTTGAAGAAATGGGACGGTTTGTCATTTTAGAATAGACAGACACATAGATGTGCAAAGAAGTTTGATAAGTTTAAAAATCTATTGAAGTGGAGAACGTACCTTTTTATCACAAATGGTGCAAAACATACTTTCACTGTCGATAACTTTTAGATGATTGTTACTTCCAATCCAACTTCTGAGAAGACTTGATTTTTCCCTTGCTACTTTAGGCATTTTCACAATAATAATAAAATGATTTTTTTACACAGTATAGTCAATAACTTGCAATCACAAAAGTTGAATAATCGGCGATTGATTTAAGACTAACCATTCATAAAATAAAATAATCTATCCTACCCTTAAAATGCTTAAAATTTCGTTTTGGTTGGTTTTCCCAGAATAATTCATAGTTGGCCGACACCAGCAGAAAGTACAGGTAATATTTGTAATGTTATTCAAAATATAATCGGTATTTACTTAGGTAATTTGTAAATTCTGAGAAGTCTATAAATCTTAAATATCCGGATAATGATACCTGCAGCTATAAATAACGCCCATTATGTTTATGGGTACAACAACAAAGGAGCTTAACAGCAAAATATTTACTTTCACATTTTATTTTAATGGATGTTGATGTTACTGATATATACCTTATTTTTAAATGGGGTAGAGTAAATTCCCATCAAAATATGCATTTATATGCTCTTAAATCTCCAAATATGCAAGGCATATGCATTTATGAAAAACATGAGAAATATGCAGCATATATATGCATATGCATTTTGCATATAATCCAGTCTTTAGTTATAATGCATTTCTCTTCTTGGCAGAACTGTATTAGTCTTTGCCCTCTTTCGTTCCTTTCTCCAAGTCCATACTTTCCGGTTATATCTTGTGTGATTTCGGCACCAACTTTTGAGTTGAAGTCTCCCATAATAATTGTAGCTTCATGTTTTTTTGTGCTCCGGAGAATTTGTTTAATTTCGCTGTAGAATTGCTCGATTTCTTCATCTGGTTTGTCAGCTGTTGGTGCATAGACTTGTATTATATTAATATTCAGCAGTTTATTTTGCAGCTGAATCATCATGATACGATCATTGAAGGGGACGAAATTTCGGATACAGTTACGAATTTCTTCTTTGACAATGATTGCGACTCCGTTACGTCTGGGTCCTTCTGCCTTTCCCGAGTGGTATACAATGTATCCATTACTCTCAAATATGTTTGACCCTAGCCATTTCGTCTCGCATATACCTAGGATAGGAATGTCTAGTCTGGCCATTTCTAGCTGAATATTTTGTAATTTTGCACCTTCAAACATAGTTGTTACGTTCCACGTAGCTATCTTGTGGATTTCCACGCCCAGGGGTTTTCGTGTGTTGACGACCTGAGAGGCCCCGTGCTCTCGTTGTGATCTTCCTCCCCTGCCGGATCTTGGATTCCGAAGTCCATGATCATTAAATGTATGTATAGTTTCCTTATCTGTCATGGGAAGCTGTACTAGAGATATCCACAAGGATCTTTAATGTAGTGGTTTCTCCTGGCCTTCTACATCCTGATGCCGTTGACCATTTCCTGGTTCCTCCGCCTTTGAGACCGATTTCTCGGTCTCAGGACAACAGAGTGCCCTACCACTCACCAACTCATCCGCCCGAAGCCGTTGGTCAGTAAGTGGGGGATTGCTTATACCGGCAATCATTCGGTGAGAAGTATTGATAGAGTGATAGAAGTAAAAAAAAATAGTGACCCGTCTGCCCTCGGAAACCTAATAGCCATTCGGGGTCGGAAAAAGTAAGAATTGGCCAAGTGAGGCCGATAGGAAAGATTAAAGAAATTTTACTCAAGACAAGTTGAAAGAGAGTAAAATGTGAAGGCCCTCATGACTCGCCAGATGCGACTCATGAGAGTATGAGTATTTTTCACCTTTTGTTCCCGCTCATACATCGGGGTGTTGACTACACCCTGCTGGCTTGTCCAGCGTACCATAGCATGATGCAACGAAATGCATGCACTCCCATATAATTTTGGAGCCCACACATTCCCGACATCATGGCCTGACGGTATACATTGCAAATACATAATTGCATTTATAGTGCATAAAATGCTTCGAAAAGTGCATAACGTGTCAAAATCAGTATATTTATGGCCAGATATTGTTACTCGGGGGTTTTTGTGGTCGCTGACCAGGTCAGTTCTGATGTCATATTCGTGTTCAGCAACCCCAAAAATCCCTCGAGTA